>NC_133391.1:155351155-156567405 GCF_047511655.1 Castor canadensis | reverse complement strand
CCAATGCACCCAATTTCATCAAACTTACTCAAAAGGACCTAAAAACATATATAAACTCCAAACAGTGACAGTGGGAGACCTTGATACTCCCCTTATCACAAATAGATAGGTCATCCAAACAAAAACTCAATTACGAAATTCTAGAACTAAATCACACCATAGATCAAATGGACCTAGCTGATATCTACAGAATATTTCATCGAACTTCTGCACAATACACATTCTTCTCAGCAGCCTATGGAACCTTCTCCAAAATTGATCATGTCTTAGGGCACACCACAAGCCTCAGCAAATATAAGAAAACAGAAATATTCTCATGCATTCTATCTGAACACAATGCATTAAAACTAGAAATCAACAACAAAAACAGCAGTAAAAAACCTGCAAACAATTGGAAACTAAACAAGACATTGCTCAATGATGAATGGGTCATCAATGAAATAAAAGAGGAAATAAAAGGTTCCTGGAAGTTAATGAAAATGAAAACACAACCTACCAGAATCTATGAGACACAGCAAAGGCAGTCCTAAGAGGAAAGTTTATAGGCATGAGTGCCTATATCAAAAGGACAGAAAGGTCTCAAATCAATGACCTAATACTACAGCTCAAACTCCTAGGAAAACATGGACAAGAAAATTCCAAAACAAGCAGAAGGAAAGAAATAATTAAAATAAGGGCTGAAATCAATGAAATAGAAACCAAAAAAAAAAAAAAACTGACAGAATCAATGAAACAAAAAGCTGGTTCTTGGAAAAAATAAATAAGATTGCAGACCTCTGGCAAACCCTACTAAAATGAGGAGAGAAAAAATCCAAATCAATAAAATCAGAAATGCAAAAGGGGAGATAACTACAAACACCATGGAAATCCAGGAAATCATCACAGACTACTTTGAGATGCTTTCTCTAATAAATTTGAAAACCTTGAAGAAATGGACAGATTTCTAGAAACTTACAACCACCCAAAACTGAGCCAAGAAGATATTAATCACCTGAATAGATCTACAACACAAAAAGAAATTGAAACAGCAATCAAGAGCCTCCGAAAAAATAAAAGTCCAGGACCTTATGGATTCACTGCTGAATTCTATCAGACCTTTAAAGAAGAACTAATACCAATGCTCCTTAAACTGTTGCACAAAATAGAAAAGGAAGGAACACTGCCTAACTCATTTTATGAAGCCAATATTACTCTCATCCCAAAACCAGACAAAGACACTTCCAAAAAGGAGAACTAAGGGCAATTTATTTAATGAATATAGATGCAAAAATTCTTAAAAAAATAATGGTAAACCGAATCCAACAAGATATCAGAAAGATAATACACCATGACCAAGTCGGCTTCATCCCAGGGATGCAGGGGTGGTTCAACATACACAAATCTATAAATGTAATACAACACATCAATAGAAGCAAAGACAAAAACCACTTGGTCATCTCAATAGATGCAGAATAAGCCTTAGACAAGATCCAACACCACTTCATGATAAAAGCTCTAAGAAAACTAGGAATAAGAGGAATGTACCTCAACATTGTAAAGGCTATATATGACAAACCTACAGCCAACATCATACTTAACAGTGAAAGACTGAAACCATTCCCCCTAAAATCAGGAATGATAAAGGGGTGCCCACTATCCCCACTCCTATTCAACATAGTAGTGGAATTTCTAACCTGAACAATTAGGCAAGAAAAAGAAATAAAATGAATACAAATAGGTAAAGTAACAGTCAAAATATCCTTATTTGCAGATGATACGATGCTACACCTTAAAGACCCAAAAAACTCTACCCAAAAACTCTTAAACACCATAAACAGCTACAGTAAGGTGGCAGGATACAAAATCAACCTACAAAATCATTAGCTTTCCTATAGTCCAACAATGAACAACCTGAGAAGGAATATATAGAAACAATTATATTCACAATAGCCTCAAAAAAACCCATCAAATACCTAGTAGTAAATTTAACAAAAGATGTGAGTGAACTCTACAAGGAGAATTAAAACTCATGAAGAAAGAGATCAAGGAAGATTACAGAAGATGAAAAGATCTCCCCTACTCATGGATCAGTAGAATCAACATAGGAAAAATGGCTATACTATCGAAAGCACTCTACATGTTTAATGTAATTCCCATCAAAATCCCAATGACATTTATCACACAGATTGAAAATGTTCTCTAAAGTTCATTTGGAAACACAGAGACCACAAATAGCCAAGGCAATACTTAGCGAAAAAAGCAATGCTGGAGGTATCACAATACCTGACTTCAAACTATATTACAAAGTAATAGCAATAAAAAACAGCATGGTACTGGCATAAAAACAGACATGAAGACTAGTGGAACAGAGTAGAAGATCCAGATATGAATCCACACATCTATACCCACCTCATTTTTGACAAAGGTGCCAAAAACATACAATGGAGAAAAGACAGCCTCTTCAACAAATGTTGCTGGGAAAAGTGGTTATCCATCTGCAAGAAACTGAAACTAGATCCATGTCTGTCACCCTGTACTAGTATCAACTCAAAATGGATGAAGGACCTAAACATCAGACCTGAAACTCTGAAGTTACTTCAGGAAGGAGCAGGAAATACACTGGAATTAATAGGTATTGGCAAGGACTTCCTCAAAAGAACCCCAACAGCCCAGCAACTAAGAGAAAGGATGGACAAATGGGACTTCATGAAAATAAAAAGCTTCTGCTCAACAAAAGAAATGGTCTCTAAACTGAAGAGACCACCCACAGAGTGGGAGAGAATATTTGCCAGCTCTATATCAGACAAGGGACTGACAACTAGAGTATATGGGGAACTTAAGAAACTAAACTCCTAAAATCAATGAACCACTTAAAAAATGGGCAACTGAACTAATAGAACTTTCTCGAAAGAAGAAATTCAAATGGTCAAAAAACACATGAAAAAATGCTCACCATCTCTGGCCATAAAGGAAATGCAAATCAAAACCATACTAAGATTCCACCTCACCCCTGTTAAAATAACTGTCATCAAAACTACACCAACAACATGTGTTGGTGAGGATGTGGGGAAAAAGGAACCCTAATCCACTGCTGGATTGGTAGGAATACGAGCTGGTACAACCACTCTGGAAAAAAATTTGGAGGCTTCTTAAAAATCTAAACATAGACCTGCCATATGATCCAGCAATCCCACTCCTGGGGATATACCCAAAGGAACGCGACACAGGTAACTCCAGAGGCACCTGCAGACCCATGTTTATTGCAGAGCTATTCACAATAGCCAAGTTATGGAAATAACCAAGATCCCCACTATTGATGAATGGATCAAAAAAAAATGTGGTACTTGTACACAACGGAATTTTACTGAGCCATGAATAAGAATGGAATCTTATCGTTTGTAGGTAAATGGATAGAACTGGAGAACATCATTCTGAGAGAGGTCAGCCAAGCTCAGAAGACCAAAAATCATATGCTTTCCCTCATATGTGGACTTTAGATCTAGGGCAAATGCAGCAATGTGGTTGGACTTGGATCACATGACAAGGCGAGAGCACATACGGGAGATATAGGAATAGGTAGAAAACCCAAAAGATGAAGGTATTTGATGTCTCCATTCCAGAGGAGCTAATACAGAAACCTTAAAGCTACAGAGGTTATCATAGGAAGGTAAACATCAATTAGAGATTGATCAACATGGGTCATAATGTGTACACAAAAGCAATGCTAAGAATATTTCTGTATAGCTATCCTTAACTCAACTAGCAAAAACACTTTGTCTTCCTTATTATGCTTGTCTCTTTTCTTCAACAAAACTAGTGATAAAGGCAGAACAAGACCTACATGGAACTCAGGGGGGAAGGGGGAGTCGGTGGGGGAGGGGGGCAGGGTGGAGAAATGACCCAAACAATGTATGTACATGTGAATAAATGAGTAAAAAAAAAAAGAAACATGAGTTTGCTGAGTTTCTTTCCAATCTTGAAAGTACACTTTTAGCTGCAGATGATTCCCATGTCTATTCAAAACAAATTTCAATATTTTCATGGAAGCATTTTTTAAAAAACTATACTATGTGCAAAAATACCTTTTCACCTAAAGTTTATTCATGTAAAAGAATAAGAGTATTTATTTAGAAATATATTGAACTAGTGGAGGTCAGGGATATCAGGAATCTATATCTACTTGTTCATTTTCTAGCACTGCATATTTTGGCATTTCTTCTTTCAAGAGTAGCAAAAAGTAAAGAAAGAAAAAATGAAATCATTAAATTTACATGAAGTAAGAAACAATAAATCCAAGAGAAGGAATAATTAATGAAAGTATTTATAAAATATACCATATTACCAATTTTAAAGTTTTAAAAACATATTAATATATTTAAAGCCAGTATGAAAGTCATAAAAGACAGCATGGTACAGTTTAATTGAAAACATTTTTCTTGCTACCATATAAATTGATTTTTAAAAATTAGCATTCTTAAATTTGGCCTATTCTTAAATGGCCTATCCTTTTTCTATCAGAAAAATATATATTATAGAAAGTAACAGTATAGTATTTTCAATATAACATAGTAAAAGATTTTCAAAAAATAGAAGTAAGCCAAATATGATGGTGCATACCTGTGCTCCCAGATACTCAAGAGGCAGAGGTAGGCATTGTGGACAACCTGGACAAAGTTAGTGAGAGACCCTATGTGCAAAACAAACTATAAAGCACTGAGAGTGTGATTCAAGAGGCAAGGCATTTCCCCAGAAAACATAAAATCCTCTGTTCAATATCTAGAACCAACAAAGAGGGAAGAGAGAGAAAAAGAGAGAGAGAGAGATTTTTCACTTCAAAATGCAAAGAATACTACTGAAAGTCTATCAAAGATTAAAAAATGCTATACATTTATTACAGATTTGGAAATAATGTAGCATCATTCAGTCAGTCCAGGAAAATACTTCAGAAGACCCCCATCTCCAAAAATAACCAGAGCAAAACAGACTGGAGTTGTGGCTTAAGTGGTAGAGTGCCTGCTTTGCAAGTGGAAAGCTCAAAGTTCAAACTGCAGTCCCACTCTCCCCCCAAAAAAAAAATAAATAAAACTAAATTTAAAAAAATAAATAAAAATCGTTTTCTGACATCTTACGTTCCTACTATGTGTAACTATGGTTCTGATGATTGCGTGTTTATTTCTTGGTATGCTTCTTTGTTTTTGTCAAGAATTATTCATGCTCTATCTGGTAATAAGAAATAATGTGTTTTGTGTGAGTATTTATTTTAATATGAATAAAATCATGCTTTACTAAATTTTTTCTACAACTTTAAGTGCTAGATGCTTCAATTTTCACCTTTATCCTTATGTTTGTCTTCCCTCCTAACTTTGGCTTCCCCAGTTTCACTTCTGAAAGAGTCTGTGTGGTATAACACAATCTCTCTCTCTCTCTCTCTCTCTCTCTCTCTCTCTCTCTCTCTCTCTCTCTCTCTCTCTCTCTCTCTCTCTTCTCCCCTCCACCATGGAATAGAAAAAGAAAGACTAAAAGAGGATTCCGTGGAGAAAGAATCCCTCTTTCAGATCAATAATCACATATATAACCTGTTCTTCAGTTTATTACCTGGTCTGGGACATTAATTTAATTTTAGTTTCTCCAGATTTTCTAAATTTAAGGACAAGAGAAATTAATAGCCATGTCTCTATACCTCATACATGAAACTGGAAGACCACTAATAAAGTTTTTGATGTTTTGCTTTAGAATTGTTTACAGAAATTGTGACAGAATCTCCCAGACCTATCATATTTGAATAGCTCAGTGTTAGAGAGCATGCTTAGCATGTTCAAGACCCTGTGTTGAATCTCCAGCACACAAAGATATTTTTACAACTTAATCTATTGACTGGCGTTAGTTTTATTTCAAGAATTTTTATTAAATACTAAAATTTATTACTAAATTTTTATTAGAATACAATAATAATTGCATATGTGCATTCATGTTGACTTTAATAGTAATGAGGAGTCCAGAAAAGACAATATGAATTATGATGAATAATATATTCCTCAGCAAACATTTACTCCCTTCATTTGGGAAATTGAGAATGATCAATCTAGGTCAAATACTCTGCTCTAAGCAGATGGGTCCATGATTCGGACAGTCTAGAGAAGAAATATGGAGCCAGAGGGGGGTTTACATGTTTTATTATCAATTGCAGCAGCTATCCAGGCCACTCTGTGCAGCAGTTTTTATACAGCTATAGATAAAAGTGACATCCAGCCATGTTATTACATCTGCTGCACATGCAAACCCAGTGATTGTTGCATAAATTGTTGTCCTTGGGTGATTACATCATAAGGGTGTCACTATTTCTACATATATTCAGGGTGCCTGTGGGCAGGCGATTGGCCTAAACGTAGTCATTTTCATTAGAATCAATCATTTAGCTTGGTCGAAATACAAGGAAAATGTGAGACATCATCAAAGGCTTAAATATGATGCATGGGATGTGCTTGTCTTTTTAGTGGCACAGAAGAAATATATGAAAAATATCTGAATCCACTACACAGCTGTATAAAAGCCCAGGTAATTCTACCACAGTCAGGCAGAGTAATAACTTCATTAAGCAAGGAAGCACAGAAACACATACTGCTAAAAGTCACTGAGAATTAGTGTGTGTATTACATTACACAAAGTAGATCATTAAGGAAATACTTTTTGCAATATGTTGGATGACATATAAATTTATTGATCGACCTATATGACAAGAATGTACAATATCTGCCAACATAGCCTTTAGATAATAAGCAGATACAACCCAAGAAAGAAGCCAGTTGTACTGCCAGCCTCAAGGTCTTGGGTTAGGACATCACATCATGCCACCACATGCCCAGGATGCTAGACATGGAGCTATAGCATCTGGGTTTGCCCTACTGGATTTTAGTATTGCTTCAGTCCATTCAATCCTTTCTATTCCCTGATTCCTCCCTTTTCTAATGGTAATATGTTCACTCTGAGCAATTACATGTTGGAAGTAACTTGTTTTGTGATTTTACAATATCTCAATCCTAAAAGTCTGCCTTGAATTTCAGAAGAGATGTTGGACTTGAACTTTTGAGAAATGCTAGAACTTTATGACAATGGGAAATCTTGGAGCTGAACTAGATGCATTTTGCATTATGAAACGGCTTTAAGTCTTTGAAGGCTAGAGGCAGATTTGATGTTGTTATTTGAATATGAAATGTCCCCCAGAGGCCCATGTATTGGGGGTGTGATTGCCACCTAATAAGCTATTAGGTATTGATTGAAGCCTTAGGACAAAGACTTAATGAATAGATTAATCCTTTGATTAATAAGAGGCGATGCCCAGCTAGAGGAAGTGGGTCACTGGAGGCATGCCTTGTCTGCCACTCTGCTTCCTGGATGCCATGAGATAAATTTTGTTCCTCCATACTGCACTTCTGTAATGGACGGAAACCATGAGAGAAAAAAAATTCTTCCTTCTTTAATTTGATTTTTTCAAGTATTTATTCACAGAAATCAATAGCTAATGAATAAAGAAACTCATAAGATCTCTAAATATCATCATGACAATTTTAGCTTACTAGTGATGCATTTTGTGCAGTTACTCATAGAATAATTGCTATTTAGTACAGGAAGCATAAGTGTATTTCAGGGTAATTTTTATGTAGAGAGAATTATAAATGTTCAAATGCAAATATCACACACATATACCATAAAAGAAATGCTGTGCAGAAAGAAATTCCATTTCATTAAAATTAAATGATTAATCACTGTTTTAAGACACAATCAAATTTTTTCGTATGCCTTCTAAATTTGTTATTACAGTTTAATGCCAGTAATGAAAAAAACTCATCTATAAAAGTCATACAATCTATCAATAATCCAATAATATTTAAATAAACTTTTGATATATGTGACAATTAAACATAAACATTAATTACTTTTATTCTTTGACTTTTCCATCTTTTATTCCATATGCTGCATCCTTATGAATTTTACATGCCTTGGGATTTTTTTGTTTGAATAGAAAGTGATATATTTATCTCTAAAGTATATTTTTCATCAATATTTGTTCCCCTCCAAAACAGTTATCTATTCCCAGAACTGTTAAAACAATCTAGCCCGGGTACCGTAAAACAAAAATAAACCCATTTTATGTGAAACATTTCAAGTAAAAAAAAAATCTACTTAAAGAAATCCTATTAAAATTAGCATCTAAAGCTTACATATTAAAATATTTCCATTAATTAAATCAGTTTCTTATGAAAAAATTAAAAGAGTAAGAAAGGGGAAATAATAAAAGAACAGAATAGAAATTAATTAAATGCAACACAATGAAAATAATAGAACAAATTTATTGTCCTTAAAATAAAAATGTATACTGATAAACTTTATCCAAGAAAATCTGGCTAAAACAAAAATCACAGAGAAAAAGAGACTGAGAGTGAGAAAGAGGAAATGAAGATATGAACTACTAATGATGATTAACTTATCTAGTTACATGACAGCTTGTCATTATTATTCTAATTTCTTGCATGTTATTTTAGTGTAAGTAGAGATTATAAGCAACATAAATGATATTTTTCCATTCACTCACTGCATATATTTTAATTGGAAATTTAATACATATACATGCAAGGTAGTTACTGATAGATGAGGTCTTATGATAGCTGATTTCTAATTTTTTTTTAACTTTGTGGTAGTTCCTATCTTTTCTCTTCATTGTCTTATAATCTTATTTTCTAACTAAACTATTTACTCTATTAGTGAGATTTTATTTCCTTGAAAATGGCTTTGTCTTGTCTACTATATAGATTTTTACTCTGTCATTATCATAGGGATTACAAAAAAACATGATTTTTGATTATAATAAACTATTTTGAAATAATAGTCACATAACTTCATCTTAAAGATAAGAATATAAATAAGAACAAACCAAACCAGAAATAAGTACTAGGAAAGAAATAACAAAGATCAGGGGAGAAACATATGAAATATAGATGAAAAATAATAGAATTTTAATGAAACAGTCAATGGTACAAAAATGAAGAAAATAGACAAACTCTTAGGTAGACTAAGAAAATGTTAGTAAAAAGCTCCATAAAATTAAAGCCTAAAAAGAAACATTGCTTTGGGTACCATAAAAATACAAAGTATCATTAGTGGTTATTATTGAAACTTCATGCCAAACTTTATTTTTTTTTATACAAAAATGAAATAGAAACAAGGTAAACATTTCTCTGAAACCAAAACCAAGTTAGTACACAACAGGATAAACAAAAATAAAAGAAGCTACAGTACAGTATCTTAGATGAGCATCGATACAAAAATCTTACAAAAATACTAAAAATTCAAAAACAATATATTAAATAGATTATTCACCCTGATTAAGTTGTACTCATCCCAGAGATGCAAAGTTGGTTCAACTTACGAAAATCAAAAATTGTGATACATTCAATCAACAGAATGAAGGATGACCATCTTGATAGTTACAGAAAAAAGCATTGATTAAAGTTCAATACCTCTCCAAGATAATAATACCAAATCCGTTATGTATAGAAGGAATATTCTTTGATATAATTAAAACTCAGTTAAAATAACCCAACAGCTATAATTATATGGAATGCAGAAACACTGAATGTTTTCTCTGTAAGACATGGAATAAGATAAAGATGCTCACTGTTCCTCTTTCATCACTTTACTCACCCCAGTGCTGGAAGTCCCAGCCAAAGCAATCAAACAAGAGAAAGTGAAATGATCACCTTTTGAAGATGATATTGTCTTGTATCTATACGAAAAAAGTTAAACCTTGACTAAAAGCCTTTCAGGACTAATAAATGAATTCAACACAGTTGAAGGATACAAAATCAACAAAGCATTTCTACCGTTGCCAGACATGGTGGTGCAACATTTGTAATCCCAGTGTTTGAGAGCTGGATGCAGGAAGATCGTGAGCTGGAGGTCAGTTTTGGCTACATAGTGAAACACTGTTTCAAAAAAAAAATAACACTAGTGTTGAGGTGTGCCAAAGTCAAATTACCTGAAGTAGAAAGAAAAAGAAATCCCATTTAAGATACTAGAATAAAATAAAATAAAATATCTAGAAATTAATTTAATAGAAGAGAAAACTGGTCTTTACAATTCAAATAATGAAACATTATTGAAAGAAATTGAAGATAACACAATAATAGAAATACATCTGTGTTCATTAACCGCAGATTCAGTATTGTTAAAATGTCCATACTATTTAGCAATTAACAGAATCAGATTAATACCATCAAAATATCAAAGACATTCTTCACAAAACAAAATAAAGCTAAAATTCATAGTTAATCTAAAAAGCCTCTGAAGAGCTCAAGATACCTTTAGCTGAACAAGAAAAACAGGAAACAGAACAGTGTCTGAATTCAAAATATACTGTAAATCTCTATCAACAAAATAGCATTATATTGGCATACATAAACACAGTTGAAGCAAACTGAATAGCAAGCCTAAAACTCAACCCCTGTATCCACAACCAGCTTGTTTTTGACAAAGGTGTTAAGTACATGACTTTGTGGAAGAACTGCCTTTTCAGCAAATGGTGATGGCAAAAAAAAAAGAACAATACTATTCACCCCTAGAAGAAAGAAACTGGGCCCCTATTTCTCACCAGTTACAAAAATCAACTCAAAATAAATTGAAGACTTAATTGGATGACCAGAAGATACAAGGCTAATAGAAGAAAGCCTAGAGAGAAACAGTTTGGAACATTACAATGGACAAGGAAGTTTGTTCTTTTTTTTTTTATATAAGACCTCAAAAGGATAGGAAACAAAGGCAGAAGGAGACCAGTGGCATCACATTAAATATATAAGCTCCTGCACATTAAAGACAATAATCAGCAGATCAGCAGAGTAAAGAAAGTCTACAAAACATGTCTGCAATCTAGATACCTGATAAGAGATTAATACCCAGATTATATGATGAACTCCAAAAAATTAAAAATTATTTTAAAAATAATTCTAATTCACATTTTCAAGAGATGACATACAAATGATAAGTGAAAATTACACAATAGCACTTAGTCATTAGAAAAATGCAAATGACAGCCACAATGAGATGTCGCCTCATTCTAGTAATAATGACTATTACCAATAAGATTAAAGCTAACAAGTGTTGGTGAAGATATGAAAGAAAAGGAGCCCTTGTACACTGTTGATGGAAATAAACAACGCAGATACTATGGAAAATATTATGAGAATTCCTCAAAAAAAATTGAAAAGAAAACTACCACAGGGATCAGCAATCCTACTCCTGGGTATATGTCATCATGTACAAAGTCATCGGTCTTTTGAAGACTCATCTGCCCTCCTGTATTTATGACAGCACTATTTGAATTAAGAACAAGAAACACTCTTAAGTGTCTGTCAACTAAAGAATGGATAATTAAAATCTAGTACATATATACAATGTAATTCTACTTGGCTGTAAAATAGAATGAAATTCTGTCATTTGCAACAACATAGGGTCTGGCAGAGTGGTTCATGTTTTAGAGAACCCCTAGCAAGTGGGAGACCCTGAGTTCAAACTACAGTATCACTAAAACACCAAACAAAACAAAAATAGTACTGCAACAACATAGATGAATCTAGAAATCATTAAGTTAAATGGAATAAACCAGGCACAGAAAGAAAGTACCACATGAGCTCAGAGGCTTGGGAGAGTATGGCAGGAGAAGATAGGGAAAGTTTGATCAAGACGTTACAGTTAAGAGCAAGTACGGCATACAGTTAGTGCACAGTACGGTGGCTGTATATAATAATAACATGGTGTGTATTTCAAAACCTGGAAGAAAGTAGTTTGCAGATTTTTACCATAAAAAGGACCTGATAAGTGTTAAAAGGCAGAGATACATTTATCCTGGTTTAAAGAATACACAATGTAGACCTATACTAAAACTTATGTTACCCCATTAATGTGTATCATTTTATGTTTGTATCATTTAAAATCTATTTAAATAAAAAACATTATGGTATATTATTTCCTTTCTGTTAGAATAGCTAATACTTAAAAGACCAACGATAGCAATTGCTGATGAGGATTTGAGAAAAATGAATCCCTCGCATACTGTTGGTAGGAATTTGAATTAGTACAGCTATTATTGAAAATAACATGAAGGGTTTCTCAAAAATTATGAAATAAAACTACCATATAAAATTGGGAAATTCCACAACTGGGTATGTACATAAAAGAAGTGATATAATTTTGTTGAAGAGCTATCTGCCCTTCTAGGCTTATTGCAGAACTTTTCAGATAGCTAATATATAGAATCAAGCTAATGTCCATCAATGGATGAAGGGATAAAGAAAATATGGTACTATAACAATAGTCTATTATTCAGCCATGAAAGAGAGTGAAATTCCATTGCTTGTGATAACATGATGAATTTGGAGGACCCTATTTTAAATGTTCTCCCTCATATGTGGACATTAGATCAAGGGTAAACACAACAATGGGATTGGACTTTGAGCACATGATAAAAGCGAGAGCACACAAGGGAGGGGTGAGGATAGGTAAGCCACCTAAAAAATTAGCTAGCATTTGTTGCCCTTAACGTAGAGAAACTAAAGCAGATAACTTAAAGCAACTGAGGCCAATAGGAAAAGGGGAACAGGTACTAGAGAAAAGGTTAGATCAAAAAGAATTAACCTAGAAGGTAACACCCACGCACAGGAAATCAATGTGAGTCAATGCCCTGTATAGCTATCCTTATCTCAACCAGCAAAAACCCTTGTTCCTTCCTATTATGGCTTATACTCTCTCTACAACAAAATTAGAAATAAGGGCAAAATAGTTTCTGCTGGGTATTGAGGGGGTAGGGGGGAGAGGGAGGGGGCGGAGTGGGTGGCAAGGGGGGGTGGGGGCAGGGGGGAGAAATGACCCAAGCCTTGTATGCACATATGAATAATAAAAGAAAAATAAATAAATAAATGAATTAAGTCAGTCACAGAGAGACAAATCACAGCATGATATCATTCACATGTGGAATTCTACATACTTGATGTTATAGAAGGAGAGAGAGTTGAATGGTGATCACCGGAGCTGAGGGTGGTGATAGTTGGGGTTGGCAGGGAGAACTGAGGAGATGTGGGTAAAAGTATACATATTTTCAGTTTCATGGGACTAAACTGTATAAGAGATCTTTTACAGGTAATGATGATACATTGCTGAGAGTTCATAAAGAGTGTTCTCACTCCACAAAATAGAAACTATGAGATAATGCATTTTTAATTGACTAGACTTAACATCTCCTATGTGTATATATATGTATACACATATGTTTCACAACTTCCTGTTGTATACAATTAAGCATGTTATTTTTAAATAAGAAAACTGGAAGAAAATCAAAGAAATTTTAAAGGTATTCCCAAATGCAGATACAAAACAATTTTTTAAAATATTGATCACTAATAACCACAGAATAATGCCGTAAGAGATACTGACACCATAGAAACTTAGGCATACTCCTGTATTTCTTCTGCAGTGTTATCATTCATTCTAGTTCTTCCACGAAAAGTACTTTTCAGTGGTGATCTATGAGTGATGTGACCATTTTTACTGCTTTCACTCTTAAAACATTATTTAAGTATTGTATCTTGATATTGAAAAAGGAACAGTGACATCTTATCTATAACTATTAACAAAAGGTCAGACTTGTAAGTCCAGGTCTTACTTCTTTACCAAAGGTGAAATCCTTAATCTACCTGAAACAGTTTTATGATGTCAACACAGCACCACTGTATTCAACCCCAAATCGTATTTTATTCTATGATTCAAAATTTTAATCTTCCAATACAACAAATACAATTTGTAAAATCACATTGAAGTTAGACTTTTTCCTTTAACTGTCAATACGTTGTCAGAATTCTGTTGTTTTACACTGCTATCACTTTCACTTAATTTCCTTCACAATCATGCATTTATGTGAAAAAAAAATTTTGGCAGCAGTAGGTAATTAAACTATACAGCAATTGTTCATTGAAGTACAGAATATATTGTGAGTGTGATAACTTTAGACTTTATATTTATTCATATCTGTTTCATTTTGCTGATAAAAGTGAGTGCTATAAAGCATGTATAAGCCTTACTTTCAAAGTTTCTGTATATTGTTAGCAGTACTGGGGTTTGAATTCAGTACTGTGTGTGTGCTAGGTAAGCACTACCACTTAAGCCATGGCCCAGCCCTTTTTTGCTTTTTAGTTATTTTTCAAATAGGGTCTCACATTTTTGCCCTGGCTGGCAGAGGACTATGATCCTTTTACCACTTCCTCTCTTATAGCTGGTATTAGACATGTGCTACCCTACTTGGCCACTTATGTACTTTTTATTTTAAAAGTCTGTTATTATGATGTGTTCCATAAATAATTTGTCATATTTAACTCTTCAACATTGAAATACGTGAGTAAAATGAGTGATGCCAGGTAGTTGGTATTATGTAGGCTTATGAGTCCAATACCAAAGCATTAAGAAGATTAAGGAAGAAAGAGAAGTTTCTGGACTGCTTTTGAGTGTAAATAGGCCTTTTTTTTAAATGAGCTTTTTTAACTTGAGCTATGTGTAATTAGAATTCAAAGGTAATGTAGGATAAGGATAAGGGAAATTTACAGGATAATCACACCATGTATTTTTGGGCCAAGAATATATTCTGATATCAAAATTTATGTATTAAAGCTAACAAGTTACAATACAATACTAAAGTGGAATATTATTCCACTTGAGACGTACCATGAGTTCAAAGATTCATACACACACATAGGTCTACAGAGGCCTACAAGTGACTTTTATGAGAAGCAATAGATGTTGAATATCTTAAATTAACAAGTAAAACAAAATAGAACAGATTTCTTTGCAGCTTCATTAGCTATCACATAAAAGTATTCATTACTTTTTAAATTAAAAGAGAGAGAAAATTTTATGGATCTAACTCTTGAGACTGTTGTGGGCAAGTCTGAAATTTTCAGGCTGGCCTGCAGATGAGGAATGCATGCAAGGGCTGATGTTACCATCTTGATTGTGACAGAAGGCATTCCAGAGACAGAATTTATTTCTCTTCAGAGGACCTCAGCATTTTCTCATACAGACTTTCACTTACTAGACGTCATGAAGGTATGGATTTATTTAGAGCATACTCATTTACTTTTCAAAGTTAAATAAGCACTCTTACTTTCATGATCTCATTTTATTAGATTCTCTGATCATCTTTGGGATGTAGGCAAACAGAAGCATTGCTATATTTGTTCCAATGAGAGACCTGACTTTTTGAAAGGTGGTTCAAAACCTCAGAGATTATATTTCTACAAAGAGATTGTAGAAAGAAGCACAAACTTTCTGTCTTCAACATATTACAAAAAAACCAAACAGTTTGTATGTGGTTTTAGGCATGCTCTGCAGGGTCTAATAAGGAGATCACAGCAGACTGAGTCTCAGAGGAAGAATGCATGTTCTCCTAGCATAACTCTGCAACTATTCAATACAGGAAATACAGTGTTACACTTCCAATCTGAATTTAGTAAGCAAATCTAGGATATACTAATTTAAGTGTTAATCACACCTAAAATATTTTTACAGCAACATATAGACTGGTGTTTGACCAAAGAACTTGGACCATAACCTCAACAAATTAATGCTCAGATTTAACTATCAAATCTTTCTTTAATTCTTGACTTTCATCTAAAAATATGTTAAATTTTCTTCTGGTCTTCTAGTTAATATGATAATGTTTTAAAAATTTATTGTCAAAAGGAAGTTGCATAATAATATTAGAAAACTTAACAGTATTTAATATTACTGATTACATAACTTCAAAGCAGAATAATAGAGAGGATGGTATAAACCAAAAACAGAAAAATTACCATTATTTTTAAACAGCTTCGTTTCAAAATAAAAGTTGTTCATCATTTATATGTTTACTGTCTCCTGTCAATGGAACTGGTCTCTCAAACTTAGAATGGATACATTCTGTGCATGTTACTGTCATCTTTTCAAATTTTCTCAACATATTTTTAGTTTGCCTGTTAGTAATAGCATCAAGTAAAACATATTTCTCCTCTGAACTCAGGTGGAAAATTAGAAAAAGGCAAAGTCAAAGAATCCTACAAAGTACTACTGTTAATAAGCGAGCAGCCTAAGTGGAGGCAGCTCATTGTCTCCCTTCATGACACTGTAGTTTGCAGACTATACAGTCCTTACCTCCGAAAACAAAGTGCAGTAATTGCTGGGAGTGAAACCCACTCAAGCATAAAGAACTCCATCCTACTTCAGGAAGGTAAAGGGAAGGGATGTGTCCAGGGACAGACTGCTCTCTGGAGTTGGGGTTTCTGCACTTTTTCATCAATAGGCAGTAATATTTAGCTTCTGATTGATGGCAAGGATAGTTTAAAAATACTTTTTTTTTTCAGTTCTTGTGTTTGACCTCAGTTTCTTGCGCTTTCTAGGCAAGTACTCTACTACTTGAGTCTCACCTCCAGCCATTTTTGCTTTGGTTACATTTCACATTGAGTCTTCCCTTTTCCCAGGACTGTCTCAGACAACAGTTCTCTCACCTATGTTTCCCACATAGCTGTGATTACAGACATAACCTATCATGCCTGCATTGTTTTATAGACGCAGTCTCACTAACTTTTTGCTTTGGCTGGCCTTGAACTGCAATTTTACTATCTTCTGCCTCCGGAGTACATGGGATTACAGACCTGTACCACCAAACCCAGGAAAAACAAAACAAAGGAAAGCAATAAACAACAAAGAAACTATATCATAAAGATTGCTAGTAAGTATGTGAGGACCAGGTGTTGCAGGTTCCCAGGAGAGTATTTTTTAGTTCTAGTATAAAAAAAGTCAGAAGAGTAGACCAAAGAGAATCTCAAACATTTGGATCAGAGAGAATAAGAAAATGGCTTCCGTCTGAGAGTAGTTGAGAAATAGCCTTTGGGTCATTTGGATATGAGTTCATTTGAAAAAAAAAAAATCCTCAATCAAAAAATCACCCAGTGAGAGAAGCAAAGACATTATCTTTCTCTCAATTTCTTTCTTCCTTTCCTGTTTTTTCTTTCCACTTTTTCTTTTTCCTTTCCTTCCCTTCCCTTCTCTTCCCTCATGAGCAAATACAACAGTCATGTGAAAGACTTAGATCAATTTTACTTTTAGAAAAATGTATAACTGATGTTTATTTTTAAACAGTCACAAGTACATTATTTACATGCTATTTTTTTCCTTTTTTTAAAATTAACTGAAAGAGGCTTTAATGAGACCATGCTCCTTTCTTTTTTGTTGTGCTGGGTGGGAATGCATTGTGTCATTTACAAAAGTTCTTACAATATATCAAATATATCATACTTAAATTCTGCCCTTCCACTATTCTCCTTCATCCACCCCTCCCACATCCCTATAATACTTTGAACAGGTACCAATTTTCCATTTATATTCATGTGTACACAGTATTTTCACTATATTTCCCTTCCCACACTATTTCTCCATCTCTTCCCCTCTCCCACTGGTACCAGCCTCCCCTTTTAAGAGATTAAACATATGGACTTGAAAAGATAAAGGTTCGGAGGTAATCAGTGGTAAAGTATTCCGCTTTCACTGGTTTTGTACTTCATTCTCTGTGCATGATAATGATAAAATTGAGAAAAGAATATAGAAATTTCCCTTTCTAAAATAAAGAAAAATTATTACAGCAAGTATTTTCCTAAATTGAAAACTTTTGGAATACTTTAGAGATCAGGGATAAGGGTATTCTCCTTCATTTAATCATTAAAATGGGCTTGTACAATAAGATATTTTTAAAAATTGTATCAATTGTTATGTGTGTTTGAATGAGTAAATAATATGAATTCATTTGATTCACAAAGATTAGAAAGGAAGAAATAAAATTATAAATATTTGCAAGTGATGTAAATCACTTACAGAGAAGACAATGTTTTAGTACAACTCTTCTTAAGTATTTTGAAATTTTCAATAAGGTTACCTAAGTGAGAAATAAATAAGAAATTCTGATTCTTATCATTATACAACTGACAAATACTTCTAATAAAATTGTCATTCCAAAGTAGACATGAATGATGATTTTTGAAATCACTGCAAAAATACTACATACTTATGAGAACATATAAAATGTCCTCTTGTAGTTTATCCATAGTGCCAATGAAATTCCAATGACAATTCAATATCACTTTCCATGTATTTATGAACATAATTTTGAAATTCACAGGTAGTTTTCTTGTCTAAGAGCAGTCAATACCATTCTAGGCATTCAGATATTTTTGTGTAGCTATATTTAATACAGAACAGATTAATAGAGAAAGCTTTTGATAAAAGAATAGGGAGCAGATTATTTTACTGTAATGCAGAGCATGTGTTCAATTCATCATATCTGTTTCTAAATATTTATAAACAATTCCTACCAAGGCTCACTCAGAGATTTATACAATTATATGTCTATCAGCACTTCCCACAGTAGAAAAACTTGGGCAGCAACATGTATAGGTCATCAAAAGGAGAATGGATAGATATATTGTTAAACTTAATCATGGAATTTTATGTATTTATCCAAGTGAAAGAATAAGAGCCAAATATGATGGTATAAATAATGCTGAGTATAATGTAAACCCTCTGATTTTAAAGTCCTCATAATAAACTTTTATAAATATAACCTGAAATATTATGCATGTATATGAGAATTGATAAGAAAATGATATTTAGAAACAAATCATTGTGAAACAAAGTTCAGGATAGTGATTATCTCAATGAAATGAAATTTGTTGTATGAGGTGAAGAAGGACACACAAGCAAATATAACATATCTATTACACTCATGAGATAGGTTTTTTTAAATGGGGAGTTGCTTCATTCAATATCAACAAATATACATGTATAAAATAAAATATAAACATATACAGGTAATGGAAAAGAGGGTAAGGTTGGCATTTGTGGACCATGAGCAAAGAAGTGTCTCATATTTTAAAATGTTTATAAAAACAAAGTCTGAGTGACAGAGATTGCACAAGGCCCACAGAGAGTTGTATCTTCCCCTTCACACACAGAACAAAGGTTTATCCCTGCCTTTGATGTAAAAACACTTTTTCACTCCCAGTACTTTTGGTATTTTTGTTCATTCTTCAAAAGCTATTTTATGAATTAGTAAATACATATCTATTTATTCATTTTAATCATAAAATATTCTATACTGCATTATATTCTGCACATGCTATTTTTGTACCTTTTTTTCTTCTGCAATGCTCCTATATCAGTGCATATGAAAAAACCTTATTCTTTATAGTAATTCTATTTCAACAGAAGAACTCACTATGAGTTATTTAAATTGTTTCATTGTAAAAAGATATTTAGATTATTTTCTAGGTTTTGGTAATCCAAAGCAATGTTTTATACATTAATTATCCCCACAGGTGAGAGTTTATGTGCAAACGAGGTCACTTTTAGCACATGACTTATGTGTGTGTCTAAGTTGGATAGAGAGTATCAAATCTCTTACAGGTTGCACAGCTTACACTTACACTAGCAAAGGAAATGACTATTTGCACTGTTGTATAAGTAGCATACTCATTTTAATTATTATCTCCAATCACATTGAGAAATATAAATATTTCTTCATGTCTTTTTAAGAAGTATCAATGAAGATTTTTAGTTAGGTGATGTTTTGCTGTTTTGTGTGGAGATGACAGGTTTTTTTTTTGTGTGTGTATATTCATATTTTCTTTTCTTTATTTTCTTGAATATTTTGATTTATTTTGGGATTTATTTTGAGGGTATGAATATAATAAAAAAAAAACCCAGAAAACAGAAGACCAAGTACTAAAAATGGCCATAACAAATGTTTGGTTTCATATTGAAAAAAATTGAGCACTTCAATTCCTTAAATTACTTTCTTTTTGTGGAATAACCACATTCTAATGAACTACTCAACACACAGTAGGAGAGTGATTTTAAAAAAGAACACATGAACTCTGTATGACCTGTGTTATACTAATGCAGTTGGTAAGAATTTTGTGAGTTTCTGAAGTAACAAAAGTAAATTAATTAAGAAATGCTGAGAAAAAGAAAGCAAAGATAGGAACTAATTGTGTGAACAGGAGATTATGTACAAAGTGGAATCCAGTAAGTCTAAATTCTTGCTAATTATGGTCACCAAATTTAATTGTAAACTTTGTAGCAGTGAAAGTGAGGAGATAAATTCCACCAGTTACTTAACAAATGATGACCATATAGTAAAAACTGTTCTACTGCTTCTGGGAAATGCAGATATCACTTACCTGATGTGTAAAGAAAATTTTCATAGAAAATGTGCTGCATAAGCTAAGAAAAATGCCCTATAATCATAAATGGCATTTATATAAAGAAATCGCTTTGTATCTTTGTCCTCCCCAGAGATACTTAATGTATTAGAAACTCTTTGTGATGTTCATCATGAGAACAAACATAAAACAATTACAAAATATGTGACTTTAAAAGCCTAAAATTTCACAACTAAGATAGGTGTCACTGCCTGGGATAGCTTCAGCAGTGCCAGCATAGGCTTTGGTTTTTTTTCCTTTATTGTCCCTTTGCTGGGTTGGGGTACATTGTGGCATTCACAAAGGTTCTTATAGTGTATCAAATATATCATACTTGAATTCACCCTCTCCCTTCTGTCTTTCATCCTCCCTCCCTAATTCCTCGAACAGTTTTAACAGGTGTCATTTCATGTGTACACATTATTTGCACAGTACTTACCCTCCTGCTCCCTTTCCCCACCACCTTACCTGCTTCCTCCCACTTGTGCCAACCTCCCTCCTAGCCAGGACCTATTCTGTCCTGCTCTTTTCAGATTTTGTGAAAGAAAAAAGATGAAAGATAAAAAGAAAACCATGACAGTTTTGCTTGTTTGAGATAAAAATTGCTACATGGGGAGTTTCTTTGTGTTGTTTCCATGCATATATGTTTTAAACCCCAATTGGTTCACCTCTTCTAGTTCCCTTCACTTCTCCCTAGTCCACATTCCATGGTTGCCTTGGCCATTTTAAGATTTCTATATTCATTCCTGTATAGTGAGCACATCAACCACATTCAAGTTCTTAGTTTCCTTCCCTTTCCCTATCCCTCTCTTTGTGAACTTCCCTTAGTGTGAATATTGTTACATTTGTTTAAGGGCTATATTTCTTTTATAAGACTGTGACTTGTTTATTTTATTTTTTTCCTTTGGGGCAAGTTTGAATAAATTATATGAATATTAGAAAATAATGTATTTTATTGAGATCATCCAATTTATTTGTACAGCATTATAGAAGCGGAGCATCATTATAATTTTATCTGCTTTCGTTATTTACTAATTGTTATCCATTTGTAGTATTTATGAATATTTTGCTTTATGTAATTTTAATGTTTTTCAAAAGAAGCATTTAGATAAACTTTTGTACCTATTCTGATTCACAATTTATTTATGTATTGTTTTCATTAATTTTACAGTTTTGTTTTTCTTAGCTTTATCTTACGGTTTTTGTTTAATTTGTTTAAATGGCTGCATAAGTCATATATTTTTGTCCTTTTTAGCTTGGTAAATATTTGAGTAAGATGTTTGCTTTTCAATTAATTTTAACTCAATACATTTTCATATGTAGAATTTATTTGTGTTTTCTCCTTTATGATGGAGTAACTGGTACCTAAACAATCTTCCTATGAAATTTAGAGAAATAATTTTGAAAACACTTTTCAAGAATCACACATCTAACTGTGGTCCCTATAGGAAAAGGAAATCTCAAGGCAAAACCTGTGTTTGCCCTGCCTCCTGGCAAGTCTCTTCAAACACAAATGAACTCAATAAGGATCTCCTGAAATCAGACAACCAAGAAAGAAATTGTGATAACTAAAACAGCACTAATTCACAGTTCACAGCAATGGGAGTGGGGGTTGTGCCTAGAAGTTGATCTAAAAGTTTACTGCAGAACTCCTAAAATCTGAAGTTTAGAACAATACTCAATGTTCACAAGCCAACACTATTGAAGAAATATCAAGAAGTACATCCTCTGGAGTTGAGAACAGAGCAATGATAGTGGAAGTTCAGCACTGTTGGGTTGGACAGATGCCAAAGAGTGTGGGATATGGGAAATGTGGGCTGTAAGACAGGCAGATCTCCTTAACATCTACTGAACACACTGTGTAAACAGATTTGCTTTAAGATTAAAGAAGAGCACACAGAGGTGATTCATACTCTCCAAATTAAGCTACACCACTTCTAGTAATCTGTGTTTTAAAAAACAAATTGAAATGGAGTTACACTGAATAATAAATATAAATATGTAAAAATTTAAAATTCTGCCTAAAACAATGTTGAATTAGTACTTGTAGTAGGAAAAAAGAAAAGAATAAAAATTATAATTTAAATTTATTCCTAATGATGAAAATAAGAGTAACTTAGTAAATAACTAAGCAAGCATGAATAAATAAGAAATATAAAACAATGAGAAGCAAAACAGAGATGAATAAATCCAAAAGCTGTTCTATTGAAAAGGTGAAAAACATTCATAGGTAACTCAGTAGACTGACATGCATAATAAAAGCAGAAGAATTTCAATGTCAGGAATCAACAAATGGGAGGATATCACCTTGAAGGCTTTAAACATTAAAATGTTAATTAAGGAATAGTATGGATAACTTTATATCACAATATAAAGATATTTTAGTGGCTCTGAATAAGTTCTTACTCTCAATAGATACAGTAGAGTAGTTGACAAAATTTAGAATATATATTCATGATAAAAATTCTCAATAAAATTGATATTGAAGGAAACTTCCTCAGGTTTTTAAAGGATATATCAACATCCCATTGAGAACTATTAAATTCAATGGAGAAAAAAATGACTGATTTTCTGCTAAGATCATAATCAGGATAATAATGTTCACATCCTCAATGCAGTTCAGTCTCACTGAAGGTTCTTTGCTTTCTCTTCAGTACTATAGAAAAAGTCCATAAGATGAAGATAAATGATATATATTAGAAAGCATAAAGTAAAATTTTCTTTACCCACAGATAACATGACCAAAGCAATAAGATATCTATACAAAGCAATAATAATAATTAACACTAGGAAATGACCTAATTTTCAAATTAACAAAATTATAATTTATGAAGCCCATACAGGAACAATTAATTGCATGCCTGTGTGTTTGCAACTGAAGGAAGGCACCAGTCACTGGCCTACCTAATTCCCTTTTGTCCCTCTGTGGTTCCATTTTACCTCTTCAACTTTTCTTACTCCTTTGTCACTTTCTTCTGCAGTTACCTTGAATTCTAGGAATGACCACATTGATTTATAAAGATCTTTATAGCAAGGGATGAAATCTACGCTCATGCAATAGAGACGCTCACAGAACGAATCACTTCATGATGAGCTCACCACCATCCAGTAAGGACAATTAACCATAATATGGAACAAGTATATCATAGGGTCAGATTGTTCCCCTCAAGTGATGACAGTAATAACAACTTCAGAACTGTTCACAATAGAAATTGATATAATGATGCATCAGAAGACTGACTGAGCAAGGTTAGCAGCTCAGTCAGGTATGCATATAACAAACCTATCCTTTGTTTCCTTTCTTTATGATAAAATCTCAAAGTTACTTTCAACACCTTGAAGGTAGACATGACTCTCTGAACCCCTTTATCTAATTCAATCTCCTTTTGCTACCTTTCACCATCACTCATTTATCAGGCTATTGGGAGGAATGTCCATGCCTAGTCTATTGGAGCTCCTAAAATTCCAGTAATAAATCAAACTATTGAAAATATAATTTAAAAATATCATTTCTTTATAATGAATAGATGGAACTGGAGAACATCATGTTAAGAGAAGTGAGCCAAGCTCTAAAAAATCGAATGTCACATGTTTTCCCTCATGTATGGAAGTTAGATCTACAAGTTTAATGTATACAAAAATACCTATATATGATTATATATAACATATGTGTGTGTGTGTGTATATATATATGTCGTGATAGAGAGAGCAAGACTGTATTAGTGTGTCTATCTGAGAGGACAGTGGGAGATAAGAGAGAGAAAGAAAATATTTAAAAATGAAAAATATTTTAATAGCCAACCTGTATATGAATATAATATAATGTAAAGTACCATAAGCTGTTCAATATTAGGGAGCATGGTAATAGAGAAAGAGCAATTAATATGGGGGATAATTTGACTAAAGCATGATATATAGAGGACTAAAGTACCAAAGTGAAACTCCCTTGGATTATCACTATACACTTAAAAAAATAATGAAAAGAAAGACAGATGGATAAAACAGATCTTTCCCAGTTGTGGGTACCAGTGGGAGGTGGGTATAAGGAAAGGGAGAATGAGTATAAACATGAAGGATGCATTTTGGACTCATGTACAAAAATAGAATATAGCCTTTTGAAATTGTTCTATGAAGAGGGGAGGGGAAGAGAGAGAAAACCGGGGGGGATAACTAAGATTTATTGTAAGTACATATATAAATGTCACAAAATATCCCCATGTTCAAATATTATATGCTAATTAAAAATAAAACAAATAAATAAACAAAATATCATTTCTTTATAATGGCACACAAATAAAGTAGCTCAGAATGCATTTAATAAAAAGATTCATAAAATAAAAGCAATAAAATATTCTGAGAGGAAGTAAATGTGATAGAAATAAATGGATGTCATAGGCAGGCTTCTAACCTATACCACAAAATTTATACACATGGGCATACATGATTTGTGTAATCCTTGAGCTTGGCAGTCCTGAACTCTTGAGTGTCAGAGGTGTATGGACTGGACCTAAGAATCCACGAGCTAGCTCTAGATCCTGAGAACTAGAGGTTTATAGGTCCAGACTTCAGAGGTGAGATGCTTAAGCTTTAGGTGCTCAGGTCAGAGCAAACTATGGGCTTTCAAAGCCAGAGACTTTTGGCTCTTGGCCCTGAGAACTATTACTCCAAGCTCCCAAAGCCAGAGATAATAGCTTTAGGTAAAAAAAAAAATTATTATTATAATCCCCTTTCTATATATGTCCCCAGAATCGGACAATATTATGGAATATCTCTTCTATAATGAGATTATGATATATGTCAAATGTGAATGAATTTGTAAATTTAATTAAGGTTATAAATCAATTGATTTTGACTCTTCAAAAATCAAAGGAGTATGTGTAGTTGACTTAATCATGTTAAAGTCCTTGAATGAGAGTCTCACTGTGTGACAAAAGAGATGCTCACATTCTGTTCTTCAGGATGCTCTTCAGGTCATGCTCTGAATCCCTGTGGAGATGGGAAGCCTGCTGGAACTTTTAGCCAACAATAATTAGGAAGAAAATTCTGCCAACAACCTGGATGAGCTTGAAACAGGCCCAAGCTTCATTTGAGAACACAGTGTTTTCAACATCTTGTGACACTCTGATCAGAAGATCCAGGTATGTCTTGCTAGTGCTCCTGAACCATGAAAGTTGGTGAGATAGCACTTTAAGGTAGTAAAACTGGAAATCTGCTCTGTGACAGTGGAAAAGTAACACAATAGGAAAATATACCACAGTCACAGAATGAAGGACTCTGTATTATTATAATTTCTAAACTCCAAAATTCAATACACCAATTGAAGGTCATTCTAAAGAAATTTTCATGAGGTTTATTGTGGAAAGTGGTAAGTTCAAACTGAAATATTTTAGGAAATGTAAAAAGCCTAAAGTTTTCAACACCACTTTTCTAAAGAAGGGAAAAAAGGATGGATTCACCTTTCCTAAATTCATATCTCACCATAAATCTAGGATAGTGGTGATAATTAGTAATTCTCACTCTTTCATATGGACTTCACTGCATAAAGAGTTCAAATAATCATCATTAGATAATTTTCAACTGAAGCACCTAAGTAATTAACTGTATTTTAATATCTAGAAATAATTGATTCTGGAACAAATACATACTTAGAATAACATATTTACATGGGATATAAAAAAGTGCTAGGAAAAAAGAAAAATTTGAGAATTTGTATGCATCAAAACAAAACAATTTTTCTCTTCCAAATTTATCATGAAGAAAGTAAGAAACAGACAAAACAGTTACAATCTGTGAAAAAATATTTGATAAAATACTTTTGTTGGTAAGATGCAAGGAACTCCTACAAACCAAAGAGGTAAACAGTCCTGTACAATGGGTGAAGAACTTGGGAGGAAACCTGTTCCCCAAATGATAGGTGACTGGGAAACAATCACATAAAGGATCCTCAAGGCAGAATGAATGAAAATTCTTTAGCTATGTCACTCATACTCACATTCAGGATAACCAAAATAAGGAAATAACCAAAGTGTCCACCAATAAATTAATGGAAATGACAATGTTGTACTTATGTAGAATACATGCCATGTTAGATGGAAATTCTGTCATTTGTGAAATCATAAATTGATGGTCAGCATGCTAAGTGAATTAACCTGACCACAAAAAAAAAAAATCCTACATAATTTTACTTGTGTGAGAAATCTGAAATGTTAACTTCACTAGTATTCAGAAGTGACCATTATTTCTCTTATTTTCTTCTCTAATTTTTTATTGTTTATTCATTTATTTATATGTGCATACATTATTTGGATTATCTCTTTCTCCTGTCCCTCACCCCTTCCCTCTGCCCTGCACCCTCTTCGCTTTGAGGCAGAACCTGTTCTGCCCTCTTCTCCAATTTTGTTGAAGAGAAAACATAAGAGATAATAAGAAAGACATAGCATTTTTGCTAGCTTGAGATAAAGATACCTATACAGAAAGATTCCTAGCATTGCTTCCATGTACATGTGTAATACAACCTGAAGTGGTTCATCTCTACCCGACCTCTTCACTACTTCCTGGTCACTTTCAAATAGTGGCATTCCTTTCTTTATAAAGAAGTAGAACATTCAGAACTTTCGTACTTTCTAGTAAAAGTATAAATGGGTTAATTAATACTTATTTATTTCTTGGGACAAGTAGTTGTCCCTTTAAAAAAATACTTTAGCACTCAACTTGTTATGTAACCCAGAAATCAAAATCTAGGTATTTTTTCCAAGGAAAACAAATGTATGTGTATGTCATTATTTGGAAGTGAATGGTCACAGGCACTTTAGTCATTGTATCAAACACTTTGTAAGCTCATGTCCTGTTGCCCACACAGGGATGAATGGATAGACAATGTTTATAATCATACCATGAAAATACTAGCGGGAAATAAAATGCTAAAATACAGGTACACACAAAAACATAGATGAATCCTGAACGCACCATGCTGAGAAAAAGAAGCAGGCACGAAAGTATTCTTTCATTTATATTAAGTTCTAGAATAGGCAAAAATACTAGTTAACAACAGAATCTGAGTTCTCCTTCTCTGTGGAGAGGGAAAGATAGCTTGCCAAAGAATGTGATTAAACTTTCTGGGAAGATAGTAATATTATCCATCTTAATTTAGTTGGTTTACATAAGTGTACACATCTTTCTAATTTCATCTATGTGTTCACTGAAACACAATAAGCAAATTATGTCTTAAGTCAATTTGTAAAAAGGAATTTGACACTCTATGGAATAGTTTCTTTAAAATATTTATATAATCAATAAATAACATAACACAATCTCCCAATGTATCCACAGAATATATCCAAACATAGACAACTGCTAATACCACAGGCACACTGGGGTGCACTGCAGTCTCAAACCTTACCATTAGGCACTATGCAACCACCATCTCTGTGATTCCAAATCTCATTTTCAGTCATTTATGTCTATTTGTTTAAAACTTCCTATTTTTTAATGTTGCAACTTCTTTTCCATTCTCATGAATTTTATATTGCATTTGTATTGTCCTGTTCCATTTATGTATGCACGTATGCAGGTATATATTTTATTTTTATTATTTTTGGCAGTACTGATGTTTGAACTCAGAGCTTTATGCTTGGTAGACACTACTGCTTGAATCATGCTCCATTCTGGACTACCATCCTTCTTAAGGCTTCTGTCATAGCTGGTATGACAGGTGCTTGTCACTGCGCCCAGCTACTGATTGAGATGAGTGTCATGAGCTTTTTTGCCCAGGCTGACCTTGAACCTAGATCTCAAGCATGAACCACCATGGTGGGCTTTTCTGTTTATAAATATCATGCACTTTACAAACATCCAGGTGACTGCTCTTAGTTGGTCTTGTAGACATGTACTCTTGCAGATAATGCTGCAATCTGGGTATGTATGAGACTGATACCAAAAGCAGAAATTTACTATAGTGTTCTGTTGAAAAATGTTATTCATAAGAGTAAGTCTACTATTTTAAAGTGTATTTTAAAGTGTAAATAATGTTCTCTTACTTGACAACACCCTTGATGGGTTTATTTTAGCTGGGTTTTTTTTTCCGCTAAGCTGTCAAAACCAGATTCACTTTTAAATACATATGTAAAAACCTGTTGGACAATCACCATCTTTTGAATTTTATGATGAAGAAATCTTGAAATCTTTAATAGGTTTATAGGTCAAGACAAATACAGTTGCAGACATCTCAAAGTCAGCTTTCTTTTGATGATTTTAGTCTAAATTGCATTTTTAAAAGGCATTTAAAATGATGGGTCTCTATTCACATGGAAGTTGTACTGTCATAGTTTTGATTTTATTCAGTTTATATTAAAGTATATTAAAAGTACTTCACTTTATTCAAGATTCAAAGTATGTAAAAATGTTATTCATACCAGGTTTGAAATTAATTGCATTTATGTTTTAAGCCAAAATTATCACTTTGTAAGAGATTTAATAAATACATAATTTATTGTATAAGAATGCTACTATCATTTGTCTCACTGTAATTATCATAAGTGATAATGATTGGGTTTTTTTGCTATTGTAGTAGTAAATGTGTCAGTTTTTCTTACCTACATTCCTACAAAAACACCTGGAATTTTCAAAGTTATGAAATAACATATTGAGTTCTCATGAAAACATGGAATTTTATAGCTTAAAATAAATCATCAGGAGACATTTGGAAAATAGAAACCCTGCCTTATTATATAAATCAAAGGCTGATGAAAAAATGTTAGTTAACTTGATATTGTCATGCATGGCTGTAATTGAGTTACTTGGGAGGTGGAGACTGAAAGATCATGGTGTGAGGCCAAACCAAGCAAAGCTGTCTTGAAACTCTATCTCAAGAACAAACTGAAAGCAACAGGCGTGGGGCTCAACTAATGGAATACTTGCCTAACAAACTAGAGGCCCTGAGTTCAATCCCAAGTACCACAAAAAGAAAAAAATGAAAGAAAGAAAAAAGTTAAATCTAAGTATTCTAGCTTGAAAGAAATATTTTTAAAGGGCACTATTTAAAAAGAAAATTAAAGGCTAAATGAACCAATACCACAAACTAATACAATACCAATGACTATAACACTAAGTCTACTGCTATCCTTAGGATCTAGAGAAGAAGAAAAGAAGGAAGTGGAAGAGGAAGAGCAGCTACCGGAAGAAGGAACTGAGTGGATGGAGAGGCAAGCCTTGAGAAAAATATGTCCTCTTTTCTAGAAACAGAACTAGTCTTAAAGACTCATTAGAGGCTGGTATAAAATCCATTTTGCTCTACTTGTCATGCCTCCAGGCCTACTCTCAAAGACTAAAACCAACAGATATATTTATCTTATTTGTCTTTCTCATATAGATCCTTCTGTACAGGAAAAAACAGTAAAGATTTCATGAGAGACAATTATTAGAAATCATGAAACTTCCACTGACCCCTTCTTAATTTTCTTCCTTTTCTCAACCAAATGACAAATATTTTTGAATTTTAAACACATTAAATCAAACTGTGTATCACTAGTGAATGAGTCATTAACAATCAATACTTGATTTTTAGATTAATGCATACTAGTGCAATGTAATTAAATACATATGCTTACATATAAACATCACTATTGATAGGGAATTTTATCCTTTCTAACTTTTGTGAATTGTGTTGGTGGGAATAAATGTGAATGTACTTGGTGCAACTCAAAAGTAGAATTTCCAAGTTATGGACTATTGGTGTTTTGGGCTTTAATATGTATGCCAAATAATTTTCTAAAGTGTTTAACCAAATTGATACCCTTTATATAAGCAAGTTAAAATATTTCTGTAGTTTTATAGTGTCACAGAAATTTGGTATTGTTTGTATTATTTCATTTTATGAATTCTGATATTCCTATAATTTTGTCTTGGAGTGTTTTAATTCACATTTATGTGTCCATAATTATAAGAGAGTTGAAATATTTTGTCTCTTGAACTATTTGACCAGACTGATATGGAAGTGCTACATCAAGACATTTGAACATAGACTACATTGTGTAATAGTGGACATATTATGATATGCAATGCATAACAAACCATACAGTATAGTCTATTATTTAACTAATTTCTACCTATAAGTTATGTGTGTGAATCCTTTGTTGTACATAAATGTTGGAATTTCTTTCCCAAATCTGTATCTTGCCTGTTAGTATTAATGCATGCTGAGTTTTAATAAATGCAAATTGTTTATTATAATAAAAATAATCATTATTTCTTTTATGATTTATTGTATATGTTTCCTGTTAAGAAATATAATATTTTTTTCAGGGTTTGAATATGTTCTCTTCAACTACTTTGAACAGGTCTTATGTCAGCTTACATATTTATTTCTGTCTCTGTTAATTTGAGTTTCTGTAACAAATTGTAAGAAACACAGTGGCTTAAATAGCAATTAAATTCTTACAGTTCTGAGGGTAGAAGTTAAAGAAAAAGGTGCCAGAATGTTTCACTTTTGGTGAGGCTCCTCTTCCAGGTGTATTCTATTGTTCTATGTATCCTAATACCAATAAAAACAGTCATCACGTTTTTGTGTATTTCACAAATAAAATTAAGTAGTTTTATTATAATTTAATTCAAAATTCATAAAATCATGATTTAAAGTACACAGTTGAGTGGTTTTTCAGCACAGAGTTGTTGACCATCATAAATTTCAGGATATATTTCATTTATACACCTCACATACGCGTGTGCGCACACACACACACACACAAACACACATTGAAACCATTAGCATTAACTAACCGTTCACTTTTAATATTGCATTGAATGTGTTGGGATCTATATTTATAAAAAATATTTGTTGGTAGCCCTTTTCTCTTGTGATGACTTTGTCAGGTTTCGATCTGGTTGATATTGTCTTCAGTGAACACGTTTGGAAATTTTTTTCGTCTCTCCCCCAAAATTTTAGAATTTTCAGTGTTTGAAATTGGTTCTTTGGATGTTTTGTGAAATTCATAAGTGAAGCTCTTTGGGCATGGGCTTTTCATTGTGGTAAGTTTTAAAATTATAAAATCAACCTCTTTAGTTGTTATACATACATTTGTATTTTCTATTTCTTCTTGTCACTCCATGTTACTCAAGTTACTTGTCCATTTAGTCTATGTGAGCTAATTTGTTGAAATCCAGTTGTTTTTAGTATTCTTTTATGAGAATTTTTATTTCCTTAGGTTTATTATTAATTTGATTTCTGATCTTATTTTATTTTTATTCATTTATTATCTGGTGGTACTGGAACTTCAACTTTAGTACTTATACTTGCTGAGCAAGTACTTTACCCCTGGAGCTTTTCCAGCACTTTTTGCTTATAACTTATTTTTCAGATAGTCTTATGGGTATGCTAACCTTGGGCTGCAATCCTCATACCTATACCTTCCATGTAGGTGGGATTATAGGTATGACCCAATAGTCCCAATATTCCAAAATTTTTCCTGGGCTGTCCTCAAACCACAATACTTTCTTCTCTGCCTCTAAGATTTCTGATTTTAATCATTTGAACTTTTTTTTTCTAGATCATTCTAGCTATGCATTTGTAAATTTGAGTTAACTTTATAAGAAATCCAATTTTGAATTTATAAATTTCATCTATTCTTTTTCTTTTACCAATTTCTACTCTACTATTATTTACATTCTTTTACATGTTCTGGGTAGTTTGCACATCTTTATATAGTGCTACAAACTGGAAGGTTAGGTCATTGATTTTTTTCTTCTTTTGCAATATAGGAATTCACAGTACTAGATTAACATTTTAAACTGTTTTGTTGCATTTCATAAGATTTGGCATGCTGTGAGTTTATTTTAACTTATCTTGAAGTACATTCTAGTTCTCTTTTTTACAGAATATATTACTTTAATTTCCATTTCTTGTTCTTTTTCTCCATTTTCTATCAGCATATACAGGGATTTCAACAGATGCTTTCATATATGCTTTCAAATATGCTTCATATCAAGCCCATCCTCTTTACACCTCTCCTTTATCTCCCTCCCCTTCCCCTTTTTGGGGACAATTTTAACAGGTTTCATTTTTCCACCTTCATACATGTGCATAGGATACTTCAAAAATATTCACCACTGTACTCTCTTCTTCACACTCTGCCTTCCTTGGTCCCCACCGCCAAAGAGAAGTTTTTTCACATTCCTGTCTTTAGTTTTGGGGGACTGGAGTCCTTTGATTTTTATCTATCATTGCTGGCTGTATAGAAGTGTATTCTTCAATTTCTACATATTTGTGATTTTACCAAATTTCCTTCTGTTACTGATTTCTAAATCTATTCTGTTTTGATAAAAGAATCACTTTGTAAGATTCTGAATCTTCTAATATATTTAGAGGTGTTTTACGGCCTCATATGTGGCCTGTGATGTAGAAGGCCCCATGTGCAGTTGAGAATACTGCGTACTCTGATGTTGTTGAGTGGAGTGTTCTATAGAATTCTGTTGGGTCCACTTGATAGATGGTGTGTCCAACTCTTTTATGTCTCTGTCATCGTGATGCTTAGTTGTGCTGCCCATTTTTAAAAAGAGGAATGGGAATCTCTAATATTTTGTCAAATTGTCGATTTCTCCTACCAAGTCTTCCACCTTCTGTTTTACATACTTTGAATCTCTGTTGTTAGTTGCATGTATGTTTGTAATTGTTATGCCTTACTGACTGACTTTTGTCATTTTAAATGTGTCTCTTCCTGTTCACTTGCATACTTTTGTTTTAAAGTTTATTTTGTTTAATGTTACAATTGTCATTCCAGATTTTTTGTTATTGAGGTTTGTGTGATATATCTTTTACCAACCTTTGATCATTATTTTATTATTATTTATTCACTTTTTCATATAGGTATACATTGTTTGGGCCATCTCTTTCCCCTATCTCCTGCTCCTTCCCTCTCCGTTCCCTCTCCCTCTTACCTCGCTTCCAGGCAGAACCTGTTCTGCCCTCTTCTCCAATTTTGTTGAAGAAAAAGAGTGAGAGATAGTAAGAAAGACATAGCATTTTTGCTAGCTTCAAATAAAGATAGCTATACTGACAGATTCCTAGCGTTGTTTCCATGCACATGTGTATTACAACCTGAATCATCTGTATCAGATCTCTTCACTACTTCCTGGTCACTTTCCATAGTGGCCTCTATCAGTTTAAGATTACTTTATTCTCTCCTCTACAGTGGTCACATCAAACACTTGTAAGTTTTAAGTTTCCTTCCTGATCCCTATTTCTCCCATGCATGTTCTCCCATTAGTATGAGACTCATGTCCAATAATATTAGTGCATTTGTTTTAGGGCTATACTCCATGTATGAGGAAGAACATATGATTTTTGGCCTTCTGAGCCTGCTAACTTCCCTTAAGATGCTGTTCTTTGGTTCCATCCATTTACTTGTGAATGACAAAATTTCATTCTTCTTTGTGGCTGAGTAAAATTCCATTATGTATAAATACCACACTTTCTTATTCCATTCATCGATAATGGGACATCTTGACTCTTTCCATAACTTGGCTATTGTGAATAGTGCTGCAAAAAATATGGGTGTGCCAGTGGCTTTGTAATAACTTGCGTCACATTCCTTCAGGTATATCCCTAGGAATGGTATTGCTGGATCATATGGCAGATCTATGTTTAGTGTTTTAAGAAGCCTCCATATTGTTTTCCAAAGTGGTTGTACTAGCTTACATTCCCACCAGCAGTGTATGAGGTGGGAACGTTCGTTGTTGGTAGTGTTTTTGTTGATAGCTATTCTAACAGGAGTGAGATGGAACCATAGTGTGGTTTTGATTTGCATTTCCTTTATATCCAGGGATGGTGAGCATTTTTTCATGTGTTTTTTTTGGCCATTTGGATTTCTTCCTTTGAAAAAGTTCTGTTTACTTCAGTTGCTGACTTCTTTATTAGTGAATTGATTTTAGGGGAATTTAGTTTTTTGAGCTCTCACTATATTCTGGTTATCAGTCCTTTGTCTGATGTATAGCTAGTAAGTGTTTTCTCCTACTCTTTGGGTGATCTCTTCAGTTTAGAGACCATTTCTTTAGTTGTGTTGAAGCTTTTTAATTTCATGTAGTCCCACTCATCCATTCTTACTCTTTATTGCTGCACTAGTGGAGTTCTATTGAGGAAGTCCTTGCATATACCTATTGCTTCCAGAGTATTCCCTGCTCTTTCCTGTACTAGCTTTAGTTTCACATCTGATATCAAGGTCCTTAAACCACTTTGAGTTGATACTAGTACAGGGTGACAAGCATGAATCTATTTTCAGTTTTCTGCAAGCAGATAACCACTTTTCCCAGCAACATTTGTTCAGGAGATTGTCTATTCTCCATTGGATGCTTTTGGCGCCTTTATCAAAAGTAAGGTGGGCATAGCTGTGTGGATTCATATCCAGGTCCTCTATTCTGTTCCAGTGTTTTCTTCATATCTGTCTTTATGCCAATACAATGCTGTTTTTATCATTATTGCTTTGTAATATAGTATGAAGTCGGGCATTGTGATACCTCCAGCATAGCTCTTTTTGCTGAGCATTGCTTGGGTATTAATGGTCTCTTGTGTTTCCACATGAACTTTAAGGTAGATTTTTCAATCTCCTGGATGAATGTCATCAGGATTTTGATCGGAATTGCATTGAACATGCAGATTGCTTTTGGTAGTATAGCCATTTTTACTATGTTTATTCTACCAATCCATGAGCATGGGAGATCTTTCCTCCTCTAATCTTTCAGTGTTTTTGGAATCTTTGAATCATTTCATTTAAAACATCTCCCATAGACAGTATACAATTGTATCATTTATGAAAAATAAATTGACAATATCACAATATCTGCCTTTTGTTCAATTTTTAAAACTTTTTTGTGGGGCGGGGCACAAAACTGAGGTTTGCAATCAAGGCTTACACTTTGAGCCACTCCACCAGCCCTTTTTTTGAAGGGTTGTTTTGAGATAAGGTCTTGTGAAGTATTTCTCTGGGCTGGTTTCAAAATGTGATTTTCCTGGTTTCTGCCTCCTGAGTAGGTAGGATTACAGGTGGGAGCCATTGGCACTAAGCTTGTTAAAACTTTTCAACATTGATGTTATTTTTCGTGTCGTGTATGAATTCACCTGCCATTTTAGTTTTTATTTCTCTATGTATCATATCATCTTTATTCTTACTACATCCCTAATTTCTTGGTATTAACTAAGTATTTTTAGTATAACCTTTTAATCCTATTACTACCTTTGATCTTTTAACTTATTTTCAAATTTATTTTCCTGTTGCTTTCACTAATGCTAGCCAGTAATTTAATTTGCCATATTTACCTCTGACTTTCACTGAATTAATTCCAGTAAAATATACAAACATTTTTTTTCTATTCCTGCTGCTTTTGGAGCAATATTTTTGTTATACATATAAAATGTATCAAATTCCACAACACAACATTATAGTTATAACTTTATATAATTATGTCTCTTTAAAGAATAAAGAAAAGAAACCAAGTAAATATGTACAGTTTTCTATGCTAACCTTGTTATCATAACTACCATTTCTTATCATCTTAATTTGTTTCTATGGAGTCATTCCAGTACATCTTTTTTCTTACCTTTTTTTCTGTGCTATGATTGCCAGTTAGTTACATTTTATATGCTATAATCCCCAAGGTACAATTATATACATGTTGCTTTAAGCAGTGTTTTTAAAGTTAGTTAGAAGAAGAGATATGTATTCATTTGTAATTACATAATCACCTTTATTGGAGCTACTTTCTTTATCATGAAGTTTCTAATTGTAATTTTTGTCTAAAATCTTGCTTTTAGTCATAGGGATGGAAATAAATCTCCACAGAAGGAAGGAAGGAAGGAAAGAAGGGAGGAAGAAAGGAAGGAAGAATTGAAGATAATTTTATTTTCCATTAAGAAAAGTGTGGTTATTACTATTTCTATATTTTAAAACCTCATACTCCGAGAAATAGAAGGTATCAATTAAGAGAGTTTGATTCCCTCTTAATTACCAAATAAAAGGTGATAGGGTTATACTAGCTTTCACATATTAATATAAAAGCCTAGCTTAACAATTAAGCAAGATTAAATATATTTTATCATCATCAATGATGATTTGCCACTGTATCATATTTTATCCCTTCTATCACATGTTTTTCTGTTAACTTATTTTTCTGAAATTTATTATCAATTACTTCTATATCAAAAAGTAGTAAAAGTACTGTTTGTCAGCCTATATACACAGATACAAATTATGTTACATTTTCATACTTGACAATAATCATTTTTGTGCAAAATTTGGAAGTATTTCTTCATTGTCTTATTTAGTTATTATGTTTCTTATATTATTAAAGTCAGTTTTTCTGGAATTTCCATATGTTAAATAATTAGGTATTTATATTGATATAAAAATGACTGTTTCTTTGTTTGAGTACCAAAAGTAGTAGGTATTTTGCTAAATTAATATTTGCTGTATATAGGTAGACATTACACTTTTGTTTCTGCTTTTTTGATTGAATAGGCTATTTTGTGCATACAATTTGTCAAGTAAGCATGCATGTTCTAGTGAGCAAAGCTGAAGTCTTTCAGATTCATCATTTTACTCACTCACTGACAATCATAAGGACATAGTCACCAAATAAACAACCACAGGAATATCTACAGCAAATAAAAAAAGATCACATTTAAAATGTCTTATCACTCAGCAGAAAAAAATGCAAGCATAATGAGATTAGTACATTAGTGATAAAAACTGTAAAAGAAACTAACAGATCTAAAGACTATCATAGATCACAACATATTATCTCCAGCCCGTTAAATATGACCATCATGAACAATCACAAACGCTTATAAACCTCCATGACTTCATAAAGTATTAATTCAGCAAGGAGTGTCAGAAGAAAACCACTAACAGTGCTTCCCAAAAGGACATGTGTGACTATCAGTACCTGACCCTTCCTGCTTCTGAGCCTGCTAAAATTGTAAATTCACTTCACTTTTCACAGATGTCTGCAATTGCAGCTGTATACATAAAGCACAAAGTGATACTATGCACATAATTGCCTGAGTGCACTGCATTGGGTAGGAGAAACTGGGAAGAGAAGTCCTCATCTCCACTCCACCAGTTAAATTTACATTAAGTTTGCTATGCTAAAATGCCCACATATGTGGTCAAATATTATTCCACATATTTCTTTGGCGGTGTTTTTGAATGCTATTCATATTAAATCAGCATATTTTTAATAAAGAAGATTATATTTCAGAGCCAAGCACTGGTTCTTATGTCTGTAATCCCAAGTATTCTAGAAGCAGAGATCAGGAGGAGCATGGTACAAATCCAGCCCAGGAAAATAGTTCAGGAGATTTTATCTCCAAAAACACACAACACATAAAACTGCTGTGGGGTGGCTCAAGTAATAAGAGTGCCTATCTGGAAAGCATAAGTATAAGCCCCTGAGTTCAAGAGGCAAAAATCAGGAGGATCACATTGCAAAGTCAGCAAACGCAAAAAATTAGTGAGGCCCTATTTTAAATAAACTGGCTCACAACTGTAATTCTAGCTGTGTGGGAAGCATAAATAGAGGATGGCCATCTGAGGCTAGCTAGGACAAAAAGTACAAGACCATATCTGAAAAAATAAATAAAGCAAAAAGGGATAGCAGTGTTGCTCAAAAGGTAGAGTCCCTGCATAGGAAGGTCAAGTTCCTGAGTTCTACTGACCTTCTACTGCCAAAAATAATTAAAATAAAATCGAGGGGTCTGACAGCGATTTTAATTTAATTTCATTAGATTTAATGTTTAAGTCTAAACATTTTAGACTTCAGCCAGATTCTGCACTCATGTGAGCAAATTCTCAAAGCTGCAGTTTCTTATGTTTTCTGGAGAAGCCTGGGGAACTTATCACAATGCACAGGTTCGTCTTCTGAGGATGTATTTGCTTCACATTAGCTTATTTTTTATGCACAATGACCTGAGAACCTGGACATAGGCCTGTCTTTGGCACTAGGAGGATTTGAATATGCTAACCCTAACAGCACTCAGTAGATTTTAGGAAAACTTCCTCTGTCATAATTCCTGATCTTAGCTCCTTCTATCCTGTTTTATTCTCCATGTAAAAGAAAAGCCATTTTCTACTTCACAATGCTTGTCAGCCAATGTTTTCAAGGATTGTTCCCAATTAAACCAAGAGTCTCATACATACTAGGTAAATGCTCTATTACTTGAGACATGCTCCAGCCCTTCCGTTTGTATTTTGTTTGTGAGATGAGTCTCCCTAATTTTTCCTGGGCTGGGCTTGAACTCATAATCCTTTTGTCTCCATTTTCCAAGTAACCAAGACTACAGATTTGTACCAGCACCTTAGCTTGAAGCATCTTTCTTATTGCACAAGTCTCATCAAATCACTCCTTAATTCCAAAGTAGTTTTGTTTATTTGTTTTTGGTGGTATGAGGATTTGAAATCAGGGCCTCATATTTGCTATGAAGGCTCTCCCACTCTGGCCATGACCACAGATGTTTTTGCTTTAGCTATTTTTCAGATAAGATCTCACACTTTTTGCCTCAGTCAGTCTCAGACTGTGATCATCTTACATAAGCTTCCTGCATCCTGCATAGCTGGGATTACAGAAGCTTGCCACTATGATCAGCTCATTCTTTAAGATAGCATCTTGCTAACTTTTTTGCTAGGGCTGAACTCCAACTTCAGTCTTCCTATCTATACTTTCTAAGCAGTTGGGACTAGAGGAATGAGTCACTGCCTCAAGTCCAAAATAGTTTTCAATTGAAATGATTCTGATCTGCATGTGGGATCAAGATTTGGACTTACCCTAGGACTCTTGCCATTCCTGATCAGATAATAGCAAGATCTTTGAAATATTCTTCTCTTCAATAATTCTCAACTCTCTAAACCCATTCTGGCCTCTTAAAGTACCCTCATCTCCTTAAAATCTACTTTGGACTATGATAGGCTTACACAATGTAAAGGAAAGGGTCTGAGGGTTAATGGTTGTCTAGAATAGAAGATATTTCATCAGACTCAAAAGTCTCAGTGTTCCCTCTGAAGGATCTGCTCCTGTTTAAAAACCTTTGAAAACACTGGATAAAATAGTTATCCTATTTAGTTCAGTTGCCCATTTCTTAATTGGTTCATTGATTTTGGGAGAGTTTAGTTTTTTAAATTCCCTGTATATTCTGGTTATCTGTCCTTTGTCTGATGTATAGCTAGCAAATATTTTCTCCTACTCTGTGGGTGGTCTCTTCAGTTCAGAGACCACTTCTTTTGTCAAGCAGAGGCTTTTTAATTTTATGAAGCCCCATTTGTCCATCCTTTCTCTTAGTTGCTGGGTGCTGGGGTTCTACTGAGGAAGTCTTCGCCTATGCCTGTTAGTTCCACCGTGTGTCCTGCTCCTTCCTGTAGTAACTTCAGAGTTTCAGGTCTGATATTTAGGTCCTTGATACATTTTGAATTGATACTAGTACAAGGTGATAGACATGGATCTAGTTTCAGTTTCTTGCAGATGAGTAACCACTTTTCCCAGCAACATTTGTTGAAGATGCTGTCTTTTCTCCATCACATATTTTTGGCACCTTTGTCAAAAATGAGGTGGGTATAGTTGCGTGGATTCATATCCGAGTCCTCTATTCTGTTCCACTGGTCTTCATGTGTGTTTTGTGCCAGTACTATTCTGGCTGTTTTTATTACTACTGCTTTGCAATATAGTTTGAAGTCACTTATTGTGATACCTCTAGCATAGCTCTTTTTGCCGAGTAGTGCCTTGGCTATTCACGGTTTCTTGTGTTTCCAAATGAACATTAGGGTACATTTTTCAATCTCTGTGAAGAAATTCAAATGGACAAAAAACACATGAAAAAATGTTACCATCTCTATCCATAAAGGAAATGGAAACCAAAACCACACTAAAATTCCTCCTCACCATTGTTAGAATAGCCATCATCAAAAACACCACCAACAACATGTGTTGGCAAGGATGTGGGGAAAAAGGAACCCTAGTCCACTGCTGGTAGGAATGCAAGCTGATGCAAGCAGTCTGGAAAAAAATTTGGACACTTCTTAAAACTAAACATAAATCTGTCATATGATCCAGCAATTCCACTCCTGGAGATATATGCAAAGGAATACAACACAGGTTACTCCAGAGGCACCTGCACACCCAGGTTTATTGCAGCGCTATTCACAATAGCCAAATTATGGAAACAACCAAGATGCCCCACTATTGATGAATGGATCAAGAAAATGTGGTACTTGTACACAATGGAATTTTACTCAGCCATGAATAAGAATGCCAAACTGGCCTCAGAGAAAGGGAGTGGAGCAAGGAGCCAAATACTCAGTGAATGAAGGCAGGACAAGTAACAAAGAAATCCTAGAACTAAATGAAATCATAGATCAGATGGACCTAACTGATGTCTATGGAACATCAGTTCCAACAACAGCACAATATATATTCTTCTCAGCAGAAAATGGAACTTTCTCCAGTATAGACCATATCTTAAGGCACAAAGTAAGCCTCAATAAGTATAAGAAAACTGAAGTAACCCCTGGCAAACTGTCTGATCACATTGCAATAAAACTAAAACTCAACAACAAAAGCAGCACCAGAAAATACACAAATAATTGGAGGTGGAATAACACATCTGTCAATAATCAGTGGGTCAAGAAGAAATAAAAGAGGAAATCAAAAATTTCTGGGAATTTAATATAAATGAAAACACAACCTACCAGAGTTTAAGAGTTACAGCAAAGGCAGTCCTAAGAGGAAAGTTTATAGCCATGAGTGTGAATATTAAAAGGACAGAAAGATCTCAAACAAATGACCCAATGCTACATCTCCACCTTCTAAAAAACAAGAAAAAAAAGCCTAAAAAAAGCAGGAGGAGAGAAATAATGGTGAAAGTTAAGGAAACAGAGACTAAAAAAAAAAAAAAAAACCCACTCAAAGAATCAATAAAACAAAAAGCTGATTGCTTGAAAAAATAAACAACATTGTAAAATGAGGAGAGAAAAGAACCAAATTAGTAAAAGCAGACATGAAAAAAGGGAAATAATAAGAAATATCACGCAAATCCAGGGAATCATCACAGACTACTTTTAGAAACTATATTCTAATGAATTGGAAAAGCTTGAAGAAATGGACAAATTTAGATACTTACAACCATCCAAAACTGAATCAACTATATATTAAACACCTAAACAAATATATAACATGTAATGAAGTTGAAGCAGCAATAACAAGTCTCCAAAAGAAAAGTCCAGGACCAGGCAGAGTCTCCTCTGAATTCCATTAGATCTTTAAACAAATAATACCAGCACCCCTTAACACTATTTGCAAAATAGAAAGGGAAGGAAACCTGCCTAACTCACTTTATGAAGCCAGTATTATGCTCATCCCAAAACTGGAGAAGGACATATCCAAACAGGAGAACTGCAGGCCAATCTCCTTAATGAATATTGATGGAAAAATCCTCAATAAAATAATGGCAAACCGAATCCAACAACATATCAGAAAGATCATTCAACACAACCAAGTCAGCTTCATCCCAGGGATGCAGGGAAGGGTCAACATATGCAAATCAATTGCTGTAATACAGCACATTGATAGAAGTAAAGACAATAACCACTTGATCATCTCAATGGATGCAGTAAAAGCCTTCAACAAGATCCAACTAAAAGTTCTAAGAAAACTAGGAATACAAAGAATGTACCTCAACATTATAAAAGCTATATATGACAAAGTATAGGCAACATCATACTAAATGGGGAAAAAGTAAAATCATTTACCCTAAAATCAAGAAAGAGACAAGAGTGGACACTATTCACACTCCCATTCAACATAGTACAAGAATTCCTAGCCATAGGAATAAGGCAAGAAGAAGAAATAAAAGGAAAACAAATAGGTGAAAAAGTATTCAAAACATCCCTATTTGCAGATGACATGATCTTATACCTTAATGACCAAAAAACTCTATCTCAAATCTCCTAGACACCTTAGACAGCTTCAGCAAAGCAGCAGAGCAGTAGATACAAAATCAACTTACAAAAAGCAGTATCTGGAGGGATCCAAGATGGTGACTACAGTGCAGAAGCAGACAGTATAGGCCCCATAAATCAAAAATCTTGCTGAGACAGTGGAGCCACACTTGGCAGAAATAAAGCATCACAAAGAATCAAACCTTTGACACCCTGAACCCCCAGCACGTACAACCTTCACACCACTTTATACTGAGAAAACAGGAATGCTCCTGTGTCACCAGATGCTGGCTCCAAATCTGCTTGGGAGACATCCAGCAGACCAACAGGTGAGAACCAAGCATCATGTGGGTACTCCCACAGCCACTCCTGGGATAAATCAGCATAGCCCCCTGGACAGACTAATCTCCTGCACAACAGCAAAAAAAAAAAAAAAAAACCCTGAACAATAAACATGGAACTGAAAATGAACATGCAGCAGAAGGGGCAGAATGCTGTAGGCTCATGAGAGAAGGGGGGAGAAGCAAGGAGCTGATCTCCACATAAACTTTCAGTAAACAAAGGCAGTATGACCAACAGCAGTCTGGTGATAAGGTACTGCCTGAAATATGGCAGGTGGTGGTCCACAAAGCTCATCTCCTGAGCCAGTGAACAACATCCAAAGTCAAACAACACAGCAAACCATCACAACACACTGACAGCAGGGAGCTGGCTGACAGATCACTGACCTTGCCCCAGAGAAAGGGGGCAAGGCAAAGAAACAAGCCCCCAGTAAACCAACACAGCAAAAACGAAGCTCCAAAGCAGGAGGCTGGTGGGCCACTCGGCTGATCTCTAGAACCTTAAGACAAGCCACACCTCAATGAGGAAGGAGCTGACTAAGCACATGCTGCTGAAAGACACACACAAAAAAATGGCGAGACTCCCCAACCACCTGGTGAGACTAAGACAGAGCCTCTGCTTAAATACCAAAACCAAGATTGGATGTTGAAGGAATAACACCAAAACTACTAAGACTGAAATTGTATTGTTTCTGAACCTGAAATCTTTTTGTGTATTTGTTTATCTGTTTTGTTTCTTGTTTGTTTGTTTTTTTGTGTGTTTGGCCATCTCTCCCTGTTGATTTCTTTGTTTTTTTTTTTACTTTGCTTTTGCTTGCTTTTGTTAGTTTTACTATTGTGAGTTAGCTAATACTAAATTGCACACAGACCAGAGACAGAAATAGCATACACACACTAACATAAAAGCCCAACATACTCACAAAACAAAATTAAACCAAGGGAAAGGAAAAAGGTGACTGAAATGACCAACAGCCTATCAAGAACATGGTTACACAGTACCAAGTGCATTGATAGGAAGACGGAAAAGACATGGAAACCAGTCTCCTCCCAACAATAATTTAATACAGGATTCAGAGGGAAATGAAGAAAATAGATACTCACCTTCAGACTCCAAAAAAACAAAGATAAATTATGCCAAGGAACCCAACAAAGCCCAAAAGAACATCCTGAAAAACAAAATCCTACAAGTGTTCACTGAGAATTTCATGGTGATGTTACTACACATGGTCAACCAAAATGTACAAGAGGCACTCAAGAAATTCCAAGACACCAAAAATAAAGAATATGAGAAGACACAGAAACAAGTAAATGAACTCATAGGAGCCATAAATAAACACCAAAGTGAAACAGAGAACACTATAAGTAGAGAGATAAATAAATTAAAGATGAAAATTGACAATATTAAAAAAGAAGTGACCCATGATATGGAAAACCTCAGGACAAAGAATGAAACAGAAATACAAAACAAAATGGATGGCCACTTCATCAGAAAGAATTTCAGAACTTGAAAATGAAATGGAAATTAAAAGAAAAACTTAAGAGCAAGCCAACAATACAGAAGATTCTTCAAGGAATTCTGCACATAGAAAATGAAAGCAAAGAAAACCATGAGAGGACAGGCAGCACCAAACCACAGGACAAGGAAAAGACAAAGAAATTAGAGAGCAACATTAATTCAGCTGCACACAATCAAACCCTTAAACAACAAAAACAACTAAATGATAGGAATCACCACATACCTATCAATATCAGCACTGAATGTTAACAGAATTAATGCCCCCATCAAAAGAAACCATTTGGCAAACTGGATGAAAAAGGAAGAGCCAACAATTTGTTGTTTACAGGAGATCCATCTCATCAATAGAAATAAGCACTGGCTTAGGATGAAAGGCTGGAAGAAGACTTACCATGTCAATTGCCCCTCAAACAGGGAGGAGTAGCAACACTTATCTCAGACAAAGTAGACATCAAGCTTACATTGATCAAACGAGATAAAGAAGGACACTCCATACTAATAAAAAGGGAAATACACCAAAAGGAAATAATAAATTTCAACCTATATGCATCCAATGACAGTGTACCCAATTTCATCAAACATACTGTGAGAAACCTAAAAGCATATATAGACTCCAATACAGTGGTACTGGGAGACTTTAATACCCCCATATCACCAATTAATAGATCATACAAACAAAAAATCAATAAAGAAATTCTAGAACTAAGTCACACCATCGATCATATGGACCTAGCTGATGTCTTCAGAATATTTCATCCAATTTCTGCACAACCTACATTCTTCTCAGCAGCCTATAGAACCTTCTCCAAAACAGATTATATCTTAGGGCACAAAGAAAGCCTCAGCAAATATCAGAAAATAGGAATACTCCCATGCATTTTATCTGATCATGATGCATTAAAATTAGAACTCAACAACAAAAACAACAGTAGAAAACATGCAAACAGTTGGAAGCTGAACAACACAATGCTCAATGATCAATGGGTCATCTCCGAAATAAAAGAGGAAATTAAAATCTTACTGGAAGTTAATGAAAATAAAAACAAGACCTACCAGAACCTACGAGACAAAGAAAAACAGTCCTAAGAGGAAAGTTTATAGCCATGAGTGCATATATTAAAAAGGACAGAAAGATCTCAAATTAATGACCTAATGCTACATCTCAAAATCCTAGAAAAACAAGAACATGCAGATCCCAAAACAAGCAGGAGAGGAAAAATAAAATTAAGGTTGGAAATTAGTGAAATGGAAACAACAAAAAAATACAAAGAATCAATGAAACAAAAAGCTGACTCTTTGAAAAAATAAACAAGATTGACAGACCCCTGGCAAACTTGACTAAAATGAGGAGAAAAAACCCAAATTAATAAAATTAAAAATGCTGAAGGAGAGATAACAAGAACCATGGAAATCTAAGAAATCATCAGAGACTACTTCGAGAACCTATATTCTAATAAATTTGAAAATCTTGAAAAATGGGACAAATTTCTAGATACTTATGGCCACCCAAAATTGAACCAAGAGAATATTAACCACGTGAATAGATCTATAACACAAAATGAAATTGAAGCAGCAATAAAGAGATTCCCCAAAAATAAAAGTCCAGGACCTGATGGATTCTCTGCTGAATTCTACCAGACCTTTAAAGAAGAACTAATACCAACTCTCCTTAAAACTTTCCATGAAATAAAAAGAGAAGGAACACTGCCTAACTCATATTAAGAAGCCAGTTTCACACTCATCCCAAAACAAAGACACCTCTAAAAAGTAGAACTATAGAACAATCTTCTTAAGGAATATTGATGCAAAATCCTCAATAAAATAATGGCAAACTGAATCCAACAACATGTCAGAAAGATCATTCAACTCAACCAAGTCAGCTACATCCTAGGGATGCAGGGGTGGTTCAACATATGCAAATCTACAAATGTAATACAACACATTAACAGAAGCAAAGACAAAAACCACTTGATCATCTCAATAGATACAGAAAAAGCCTTCGACAAGTTCAGTTCCAACACCACTTCATGATAATAGCTCTAAAAAACCAGGAATAGAAGGAATGTACCTCAACATTGTAAAGGCTTTGTATGACAAACCTATAGCCAGAATCATACTTAAAGGAGGAAAAGTGAAACCATTGCCCCTAAAATCAGGAGTGAGTCAAGGAGGCCCACTTGTCCCCCTCCTATTCAACAGTGTCCTGGAATTCCTGGCCAGAACAATTAGGCAAGAAGGAATCAAAGGAATACAAATAGGTAAAGAAACTGTCAAAATATCCCTATTTGCAGAAGATAGGATCCTATACCTAAAAGACCCAAAAAACTCTACTCAAAAGCTCCTAGACACCATCAACAGCTATAGGAAGGTAGCAGGATGTAAAATCAACATAAAAAAATCCTAAGCATTTCTATACACTAATAGTGAACAAAAAGAGAAAGAATATGTGAAAACAATTCCATTTACAATAGCCTCAAAAAAAATCAATACCTAGGTGTGAACTCAATGTCCTTTCATACCCTCTGGGTTTGCTCTCCTTCCTCTGCAGTTTTGCTGAGAAGCATTTGATTTTCATTCTCTGCCATGTGACTTGAAACCCTTGGGATTAGAAGGAGACCGCATGGCACTTTAAAGGCATCTAGCATATTGAAAATGATGTGCTGCCCTCTCTTTAACGTGAGGAGGCAGCACTAATCACCTCTCAATTTTTTGGAGAGTCACCCACTCACTATTGCCAGTCAAGTAGATCTGTGGTCCTGCCCTATAAAATCCAAGAGTAATAACCTTTCCCCATGGCTTCTTTTCAAACTGGCAAGTTTCCTCCTAGTGTAGGTGACTAAGCCTGGCTCACTTTTGTACTAACCACCATAGATGACCACTTAGCCATATCCTTGGTATTCTTTCCTCAACACACATCCTGATTTTCTGCAACACGAACAATCTGAAAATTTTCCACATTTTAAGGTTTAGTTCTTTTTAGATTCATAATTTCATCTTTATGTCATTCCTCTCTTCTCAGATTTTGCTATAAATCATAAGAGTGTATAAGCCACTTCTTCATTTTTCAGAGATTTTCTGATCTACATACCCATTTTCATTGCTAGAAAGTTCTAACTTCCAAAATACTAAGATATGAACACAATTTTAACATGTTCTTTCACACTGTATAACCAGTATCAATGTTTGTCCATTGTCCAAAAATATGATCCTCTTGCTTCATATATTCATATGTATACCAACAATAAGAGCACCACCTAAGCATGTATTTTCAAATTAGTTTATTTTTTAATTTTTTTTGCAGGTTTCAATATACAGGCTATTTTAGAAAAGGCAAAATTATAGGAGCAGAAAACAGTTTGCAGGGTTATCAACATTACCATGGTTATCCGGGACTGAGGATAGGGGAGGGATTGACAACAAAGAGACATGAACAATTTGGGAGGTGATAAACCATTCCACATCTACCTAGATTGTGAAGGTCCTAACACAATTCAATGCATACATCAAAATTTACTGACTGCATATTAAAAATAGTAAATTTTAAAATATTTTGTAATTATGTAAATTATACATCAATAAATCTGATCTTGGGGGAAAGAGAGAGAGAGAGAGAGAGAGATAGGCAATAGGCCTCATCTAGATTGGAGAAGTCTAAGAAGACAAAACTGCCAAATGCTATGAACCCTGATGAAATCCTGGATTTCTTGGGGTTTGGTAAAGACACTCAAATCAGCTTATAAACCAACTCAACTTAGGAATTTGAATACAAGAAAAAACAAACAAACTGTTCTCACATATCAACATTTGAGTCTGAATTGTGTGAAGTTGTCAATTCTATAGGTCAAATAAATGAGGGACAGTAATTTTATGATATACCTTAGATAGATACTAATCTTAATTTAGTATGAAATGTACACTATCAATAAAAATTTTAATTTACATAGAGAATGCAACATATACAAACTTTAGAAAATGTATCACTATACTTTACTGTGTTAATAAAGATGTCTTGTATTTCAATCACAATAGTAAGGAATCAAATAATATGCTAATAAAAAATCTGCACTTTAATATGGAGAGAATTCATATATATACATGTGTATGTGTGTGCATATATATAGAGAGAGAGTTAGAAAGTAATAACAGAATTTCAAGTGTCTGTAATCAAATGGTGAAAGTCTTTTCTTTTGTAAGTAGCAAGAATTTTGTGGGGAGAACAGTATGTAGGTGATATGAGGTGGTGGCAAAATCCAGTTGTTTCAGCAGGATCTATCCATGTGGTTGGCAGATTACTGGACGAGCTAGTAAAGGGAATGTTGCTTAAATTTAAGATGAGCCAAAGTTCATTAAACCCAATGTGGAAGAGAAATATCAGGCCCAAATTTATTCAAGTCTCACCAATGAGTAACGAATGGACCTGGGAGCACTTGAGCAGGTACAACCTAGGTACCAGGCACTCTCCTATATTCATGATAAATATAAATTTATTTACTCAATTTAGTTCAAATTATACCAGGAATAAAAAGTGGCAGATCCCACAGAGTACATTAAACTTATCCACCAAATATTCTGTCAACAACAGGGCTTTGGGTCACAACTTACTTTAGAAAAGAAAGAAATGTGATCCTACAAAAAGCTGGTAGGTGGAGAGATAGAAATAATTATTCAGCATAACAACTGATTATTTTGGATACAGCAATCATTACTTTGTGTACACTCTGTATAAATAGTAGATGAGTTATAAAACATCCTCACAGGGAAATGGAAAGATGCAAGTCACAAGTACATTATTCTAATAAGTAGGGATTGTAAAACAACTAACTAAACAAACTTCTCTTATGAATTTGACCATGCTTTTGTTACTTCAAAAAATCCAATATGTGAAATGCTTGTCACTGTCCTTATTGATATTCTTGTTTGGATCAATTGTGATAATCTTAAAGCATTTCTAATAACATGGAAAAATAACTTACAGTGCATTTACTCATATTAAAGCAATTTATATTACTTAAAAATAACCAGAACAAAGAAAATAAACTGTATGTACTGAGAATGCAAAATCCATGTGATTATTTCTCAATTTTGGTTACTCCTCTTATGCCATCTTCTGGTAGTTTTGGAGAATGCTATCAATCTCCCCTCAAATCAATTCACTTTTTCTAAAATATATTAACAAATTTTTATTAACAATTTTTTATTAACCTGACTCTTATACATTAGTTATGAACATTAAAATAAATCTCTATATTTATATACATTAAAATCAATTACCTTGATTTAGAATTTAAAGTATAATTTTTTTTTTCATTTTTCTTTTATTATTCATATGTGTATACAAGGCTTGGTTCATTTCTCCCCACTGCCCCCACCCCCTCCCTTACCACCAACTCCACCTCCTCCCACTCCCCCCCCCCAATACCCAGCAGGGTATAATTTAAAAAAATAGTAGTGTTCTAATCTCCTTAATTTAGGAATCATGTAAGTAAAATAAAAATTAATAAATAAAATGAATTGAACCAAAATGAAATCTTTATGAAAAGTCCATGAATATACATATTATCACAGATATTGTAGTTACATTTATTTAACTTCATTTTAATTCTCTCAATATAGGAGTTAAAATATAATAAACATGTTGAAAATAGATATTTTGTGGCATTTGTATTCATTGGCCAGAACAAAACAACAGAGATTGTGTAGCTTAAGCAGAGATGTTTGTTTTCTCACAGTTCTGGATAATGAAAGCAAAGATGCAGGTGCCATCAGGACTATTCTGGCTGAAGGCTCTCTTCCTGGCTTTCAGTTGGCATCCTTCACATGACCTTTCCATTGGACATGGAAAAGGCAGAGATGACTCTTATATGAAGACTCTAATCATTTGGATTAGATCTTCGCTCTTGTGACTTCATTTAAATTTAATTACCTCTATAAAGTCTGTCTGGAAAAACAGTCACATTGGTACAGGAGGTATGACTTTTACAAACGAATTTTGAGGGGGATACAATCAAATCCATTATAGTAGGGTGTATTGATTGATGCAACCTCTATTAAAAGCAATTTTGCTATACATATCATTTGCTAGAAAACCATTATCTCTTTACCTCATCCTTTTAATTACAAGTCATATTTTTTTCATGTTTAATTAAAGAAGCAATATGAAATACTGCATATGTTTTATACAGTATAGATAGGTTGAAAACAGTATTTTTCTAAAGTAGACCCAGCAATGACTTTCACATGTAGAAGTATGAATACAAACATTATTCTTCTGACTAACACTTTGGGGTAAATAGATAGGCATTTGCAATCAAGAGACACCAAATCCCAAATAGCAGAAAACCTGCCTGGGGGCTCTGTAAGTTTGACATCCATGCAACCCATCTGTGGTACCTAATAACCTTGTGTATTCTGGGAAATCCTATTATAGATAATCAAAATAGTGGTGGGAGCCTTATACATTGCATTAATGTGTCCTCTTGTGAAAAATACTGTTGAGAGCAGATAGACTCTAGAGAGAAAAAACAAGATCTACCATCTATGTCTATATCTCCCCATTCAATTTTATCTTGTATTCCTTGATAATATTTTAGAGCCTTTAAAGGCTTTTTAAGTAAATTACCTGTTACAAAATCATCAATATAAAGTGACTTTCTGTAAAATTAATATTAAAAGAAACATATACAAAAACAACATCTCACTGAGCATTTGTTCCTAGGTAAAAATACAGGTTATTTTGTCCTCATTCATTATTTTTTCCTTATCTCCTTCAAAATAAACAGGATTTAATTTGTTAATTTTCCAAAACCTAACATTAAAATATGTAACTTACTAATTTTATGTTTGATATGGACTGAATTATCTTCCCCCAAAATACATACACAAAACCCTAACCCATCATGTAACTTATATAGGGCTATTACAGAAGTGATTAAGGTTAAATGGGGTCTTACATGTAAAGCTCAGCTTCAATAGAATCAGTGCTCTCTTAAGAGGAAAATAAATCTCTCTCTCTCTCTCTCTCTCTCTCTCTCTCTCTCTCTCTCCCTCTCTCTCTCTCTCTTTCTCTCAAGTGAAGACACAAGAGAAAGTTTTTAAGCATGGAAAACAACTCTCATCACAACTTAGCCATGCTGGCACCATAATTTTGGACTTCTGAACTCCAATATTGAGACAAAATTCAGGTCTGTTGTCTAACTCAATCTGCCTTTGATATTTTGTTATTGTATCCTGAACTGTCTAACACAGCTTAATAACTTTGTAAACATATCACAGCTCTTCCTAGTATATACACGTGTATACAGACACATAAATAATTATAAATTACTTAGAAATAGTAATACTATAAACATAATTTTACATAATTTTATTCATAAGACTATAATTTTCTAAGACTCATTGGAAGCCTAAAAATAACAGTAATTGCCTTTCACTGTTTTTGAAACTTTTTAATGGTAATTTATGGTAATTATTACTGCTTTATCAGAATTTGACACAAAAGGTTATGGTTTTGTGATACTGTCACATTGTTGAAGCTCTGCCAATGCCTGACATAGTTCTAGAATTACTTTGCCATTTAAACTATGTGTGCTCCATTTCTCAGTCTGGCACTTTATGCAACTGACATTTCTAAGACTGATGTGTGATCAACCGAATTCTGACCCAGAGAAGAATGGAGATGGTTTTTCCATGACAACCATTGGCTATTGCTCCCAATTTTACCTATAACTCAGTCTGTCCAGGATGAGTCTTTTCTTGAATATATAGTCACTTATTTACTTAGTAATTGGGTTTTGCTTCTGAATCTTTATATTCCCATGTTTGTTTCTTGCCATTACTGACTAATCATTTATGATATAATCTCAAACTCACTCTACCAAACAATTGAAATGTCCCTATTGACCCTTTTTCACTTACATCATCTACCTACTTAAATCAGAGCATCTTCCTGTTAAAGCATTTGATACATGATTTATAAAGTCTAAATTAAAAATTGAAGTCTATACTTAACACTGTGGACACGTGGCCTTGATCACAATACTCTAGCAGAAGATTAGAGAAATAAAAATGCTTTTCTGAAAATAAGCTGTTCAAACATAATCATTTCACACATGCAGATATTAGGAAATGATGTGGATATATTTATATAAGAAGTGTATTACTTCCCCATTTTATAAAAGTATAGGTCAGAAATCCAAAATATGTTTCACTGAGCTAAAGCAAAAGTGACAGCTGGTCTTCTTCCTTCTGGAGGCTTTAAGGTAAATCATTTTTTCCTTATCTGTTCCAGAGTCTAGAGGCCACCTTCATTTTATGATCATGATCCCTTGTTATAGGTTCTTCTTAGCACAAGGTATTTTCTAAAACACAAAAGTGCAGGGGTACTTTTTTTAAGATATCATTGCTTTTCTGAATCAGAAGACTTTGTAAGTCTCAAAATTATTATGAGCCACCTAAATAATATAGAATAATCTCCTCATTTCAAGTCACTTCATTTACATATACTTGTAAATACTTTTTTGTCACATAAGGTATACTATAGTTTTTCAGGGATAAGCATAAGGCTGAGTAAAGCAGGGAGTAAAAATATTATTCAGTCTACCACAAAAGATGAGTGTGGAGGCCTGACCAGAAATGAAGATTTCTTATTTCTAACTAGAAAATATTTCCCTCAGAGTCTTTACAAGAAGGAATCTTTTCAAGGTGTCTTCCTGTATCCACACGCCTGTGTGAGAACCCATCTCTTCATGTCAGCAAACCTCACACTTCTTGCATCTTTCCTGCTTGCTTTGTACCTTACTGGCCTATTCCACCTTCGACTGCACTCCACATTTCGTGATCCTCACATGTACTGCCGATAACAGCAGATTTACAGAGCTCAGAACCTGGTAGAGCCACTTACTGCCTGTCAGGCTTTAGTGAACCAAGCACGCTTTATTGTCTCATGTATTGTTAATCCTGTCCTCTACTAATAACAAACTTTACTGTAGAAAACAGCCTAAACCTTCATAATTTTTCCACTTACAACCTAACTTAATTACTAGAACATTAAACACTTTTGAAGTCATTCCAGTGTTACTGGCCAGTGTATACAAAGTGACATCCTATTATATTTAATGTATTTCTTATACAGCTCTTACCAATATCATCTGTTAGATTTTTCTCATAGTTATAAATACAGTCAACCATCACTGGATTCTTAATTTACTTTCTGACTTCTACTCTTATTTTCCATTAATCAGTCAGGTACACAATGGCTGGAGGGGATAAACACACACACATACGCATGCATGTACAAACACAAAAATATACACTCAAGATTCTTTGAAGCTAAAGTAAGGGAGATATTTTTAAAAGGCTCTGTAGTATCCTTGAATTATAGTCCAACACTAAAATTAGGTTGTCTTCCTAGTAACTTGTTAGTATAAACAGGCATTGATTTGGTAAACACCACCATGAACTTCTACCAACCTACTAATCTAAAATCTTGTCATGATCTACTATGTATCACACAATTTTGCCATTCAAAAAGAGAGGTTTGAGATTTGTTCTATTGCTTTTCTTATAGTAAGCATTAACTGTTATGGAATTCCATGAGTTCTTCGAACAAATCATCAAGCCTACAGGTAATTTTGCAACCCCACTGAAGTGAGTTTTGTGGAGGACTTTACAGTACAGTCTAGTTAGTTCTGAAAATTTGTAATGAGAAGTTAGATTTGACAGAATGATCTCAGGTTAATGAAATATTTTGGGAAAGGGAGAGGGATGAGGGATACTAGCCTCTGATTCATACAAAGTCATAGGTTACCCATTTTATGGACCTGCAACAATTCTGGGGATCAGATATTGGAGGTCAAAGTTACCAAACTAATTTAGCAATAATAGATTCAAGTTCTGTGGATATGGCTCAGTAGACCCAAAAATAAGCAAAGGAGGGGGTAGGGAAAAGGGAGGGGGTGAGAGGAAGGGGGAAGAAATAACCCAAACATTGTATGCACATATGAATAAAAGAAAAAAAATAAGCAAAGTATGCAACCCATAGTTGTTATTATCAGAAATAAATATAAAGAATGTAAGATAATGTAATGGTCAATTTTGGGTATCATCTTGAATGGATTAAGGGAGACTAAGGATATTTTTATTTGATATGTTTCTAGAAGTTACTACTATTTGAATTAGTACCCTGGTTCAATATATGTGGCTCCATCTAATTAGCTGAAGGCTGAATTAGAACAAAATGGTAGAGAGAAATAAAATGTTTACTTCTTCTAAAGCTAGATCATCTTTATTTTTTTCCCCTCCTTCCATTAAACTTCAGTTTAATGACAACTGAAAACTTCACTTTCTCTGTGCTTTGAACTCTGAGTCTTATTCTACTAGCCCTCAGATTCTCACACCTTTGGCCTCAGACAGAATTACACCATCAACTTACCTTAGTCTTAGTTTCCATATTTGGAGCCTTAATACTTACTCCCCTGAGACTTGTATATGATCTATAATACCACTTTTCATCCTCTATAATCATATGTCACTTTCCCTAACAGTATCTCATCTATCTTTCCTTCCTCCCTCCATTCCTTGAATCCCTCCTTCCTTCCTTCCTTTCTTCATTACTGTCTTTCTTACTTCCTGTCTTCATTGTTCCCTCCTTCCTTCCTTCCTTCCTTCCTTTCTTCCCTTTCTTTCTTTCCATCCATTTGACCATGTTCTTGCTTCTCTATTTCTATAAAGTTGTTAATAGCACAGGGAAAATTTAGTGGTAGATTCTGATACTAGAGTTTGGCTTCTATCTGGCCAGAGCTTTAACCTTAGTTGTAGGGTCACTACCAAAGAAAAAGAAATTTGTGAAAGCAATTGGTAGTGAGGAAAGTTACAATGATTTGCAAGATAATTAGGAAATAGGCAAAGGAAATGTCAAAGTTTGTTTTTAGCACAGTAGAAATCTTTAAAGAGTTATTAAGAAATGAATACACTTCAAAATTGACAAGGCCAGAAAAAAATTTTAACATAGTACTATTGCAAGTTGAGTGGTTCATTCAAGTTGAAAAAACATAAATAAATCTGCATTATTCCCAGATTTGCAGTTCTTCAGAGGCTATAAGGCAAAATTAGAGTGAGAAACTTGATCTCTAATTACCTATGAAAATATGTCCACTATCTAATCAAGATGAAAGCTGACAAGCAGGCATGAGTCCTTTGGCTGGATCCCTAGCTCAGGACCAAAGGTTACATGCACATGTATTTTTAGGATGATTGGAACAATATGTTCTGAAAAAAGTTAGTAGATTTAGAACAATAGATTTTATGCTTTTAGGATAGTCTGTTAACATTTTCAGTTTGCAAATGTTTGCTTCTGTGTGGTGTATAAGTTTTGCACTGACCTTCCCTGGACCTTTATCATAGTTTTATGCCATTCCCATTGTGCTGTGGCACTGTGAGGGACAACATTCTAAAACCTTCAACCATTAAAGGATCTTAATTCATAATTTTGATAGAAATACCTTCTATTTCTATTTGTCACAACTCAGGTGTTTTATTGATCATTGTAATGAAGATACAGGCTCTTCTTTGATATTTACTGACTCTAGCTACAACCTTATTCTATTTTGCAATCTTATCCTAGCCATGTGTCCCCTGGCTAATTTTAACCCATTTTGTGCTATGGCTTGTTGTTTACCTTCTGTTTTACCACTAGATGGTACTCACATATTCTTAGTATATTTCAAGTACACATTTCTGTTGCTGTAGTAAGCAGAATTAAAATAATTCAGAATTGTAAGTGACTAAATATCTACACTAAATAATTTAAAATTTCAAACTGTTTCTATATAATTTGATTGCAACTGAATATATATCACAGAAAATTCAAATGCTAAAGGCAATTTAGATTTTTTTCTGCCTGAATGCTCTAATTAATTTTCCACAGTATATCTAGAAAAGTGAACATCTTAGAAAATAATTGTGGACATTAAATATATATTATAATCATTTTCTCTTAAATTCTAATACTTTGTTTTGAAGAAGCTCATATTTTTCTGAATTTCTTCTCAGTTAAGCATATTCTGTTTGCTTTCTTGTTTATGTGGCACTTGGTCTTCCAATGGAAAGACATAAATAAATAGGCAATAAATATGAATGTTTCCTTATGTACGATAAAACTACTTGGGTTTAGTGTATTGCAAGCTTGATTCTGCATTTGTAAAAAAAAGTAAAATTTCTACTTATACTGAAATTTTACAAGAGAACACACACTGGGGTTTGAACTCAGAGTCTCATGCTTCCTAAGCAAGTGCTTTTACCACTTGAGCCACCTTTCCAGGCCCTTAGTTTTGAGGTCTTTATTTTTGCCCTTAACGCAGAGAAACTAAAACAGATACCTTAAAAGCAACTGAGGCCAATAGGAAAAGGGGAACAGGTACTAGAGAAAAGGTTAGATCAAAAAGAATTAACCGAGAAGGTAACACCCACGCACAGGAAATCAATGTGAGTCAACTCCCTGTATAGCTATCCTTATCTCAACCAGCAAAAACCCTTGTTCCTTCCTATTATTGCTTATACTCTCTCTACAACAAAATTAGAAATAAGGGCAAAACAGTTTCTGCTGGGTATTGGGGGGGGAGAGGGAGGAGGCGAAGTGGGTGGTAAGGGAGGGGGTGGGGATAGGGGGGAGAAATGACCCAAGCCTTGTATGCACATATGAATAATAAAAGAAAAAGGAAAAAAAAAAAAGAAGCTTGGAATTTAACCTTAATCTCCTAATTCTTCTACTGCTTAATAATATTAAACTAATGGTTCTATGTAAATGTACATGTAAATTAAAATGTATTTATATTCTTAAAAAATGTAATTAAAGGTTAAAAATACAGAGACTTGGTTAATCAAGAATAACTAAAAAACTGCTTCCTATGCAGAACTCTGGGTATAAAGTTGTATTTTGAGCAAATAAATGCACCTTTCATATTACATGATTCCAAATGCTAAAAGGAGAGAATTATGCTTATTAGTCAGTTTTACTAAAACAACTTCCCTTTTTCAAGTTTAGCAGTGGGTATTTTTGATGGAAATATTTTGAATCAAATATAAATGACATTTGGTTTAGAAGATTACTTCATCATATTTGTATATGCTGGTAGTGTGAGTTTCATGAGTACGTAAGATGAAATATTCATGTACATGTAGGTTTTGGCACAGAATTGTGAGGAAATGAGACAGAGAGAATTAATGCTTAGGAGAATGAGAAGGAAAAGGAAAAGAGTAAGAAAGATAAAGAGAGAAATGAAGACCAATGGAGCACAACAGAAGACCCAGATATAAACTCATGCAGCTTTGACCAACTGAGTTTTGGCAAAGGAGCCCAAAAGCACATGTTGGAGAAAAGATAACCTCTTCAACAAATGGTGCTGGGAAAACCAGATATCTGAATATGGAAGACTGAAACTGGACCCTTGTCTTTCACCCTATACAATATCACAATATCAATTCAAAGTGGTTCAAAAACCTTAATAGAAGGCCAAAAACTTTGAAACTACTAGAAGAATAGAGGAAACATTGGAACACATAGGCATAGGTGATAATTTCTTGAGTAGAACTCAAATAGCTCAGCAATTAAGAGAAAGAATTGACAAATAGAACTACATGAAACTAAAATGCTTCTGCACTGAAAAGGAAAGTCATCAGACTGAAGAGGTTGCCCACAGAATGTGAGAAAATTCTTGCCAGCAATATATCTGAAAAGGGATTAATAACTTGAATTTATAGGGAGCTCAAAAAACTAAGCTCCCAAAGAATCAACAATGCAATGAAGAAATGAACAAATATACTAAATAGAAATTTTTCTGAGGAAGAAATTCAAATGCCAAAAACCCACTAGAAGAAATGCTCAAAATCCCTGAACATAAAGGAAATCCAAACCAAAACCATGTTAAAATTTCTCCTCACTCCAGTTAAAATGGCTACCATCAAGAATACAAATACAACAAATGCTTGAGGAGATGCCTGGAAAAAGGAACACTTTTACACTGTTGGTGGGAATGTAGTTCTTACAACCCCTATGGAAAACAGTATGGAGTTTCCTCAAAAAACTAAAAGCAGAACTACCATATGATCTAGTGATACTACTCCTGGTCATATATTGAAAGGAATGTAATGCAGGACACAATAAAGACACTTGTTCACCTGTTATTATAGCATTATTCACAATAGCCAAACTATGGAAGCAGTCCAGATGCCCCACACATGATGAATGAATTAAGAAATGTGATATATACAAATATATGTATATATATATATCACAGATGTGTAGAATGTGGAGTATTATTCAGCCATAAAGAAGCATGAAATTATGTTGTTTGTAGGTAAATGGATTGAATTGGAGATCATTAGGTTAAGTGAGGTTCAGAAAGAAAATATTACATATTTTCTCTCCTATGTGGAAGATAGATCCAAACGATAAACATAGACACAAATATAAGCATACTTACATATATACAAACATATAAATGTACAGAACATGTTTCCAACATTGTGACTCTTCTAGTAGACTAGGAGAGAACAGAAAGGAAAACAGAATGATAGAGAGTAAATAATACTGAATTACATCACACCTGTGTAGGAACAAGTCACAATGACAAGTATTGAAAGTTGTTGAATTTACAGGCTGGAGGAAAAGGATAAGGAAAACTAATGGAGGGGCTAAGAGTGATCAACGTGCAACATATTTATAGGTAAAATACCAAGGCAAAATTCCACTGAAGAGTGAAAAGATACTTAAACAATGAAAAACAGGAATGTAAAACAGGTCATGTTAAGGGAAGGCACTAGTAGTTGGGGCAGGGTAAATGAAGAGGGTAAAGGCGAGTGAATATGGCTGATGTAATTGTTATACATGTATGAAGTTGTGACATTGAAACCTGTCAAAGACAGTTTAAGAGGTGGAGGGAGGATGGTGGAAAATAATGTTGGGGATGAAACTAACCAATTTATATTGCAAACGTATCTGGAAATGTCACACTGAAACCCCCTGTACACTATTATGTACTAATAAAAAAGTTTAAAAGAGAAAAAGAAAAACTAGAAATATTAATATGGTCTGTAATCAATTGGGAAAATAAAAGCTTGAAGGAGAGTTTGTTGGTAAAAACTATCAATGGTAGTGAAATAATAATTATCATAATTTTAAAATAATTTTCATTGTAGTAGTTTTGTGGTACAAAATTTACCAATATGCTGTCCTATTTTCTTTCAAGTTCTGTGACATCTGTTTTGAACAAACATTGTTGACATCTAATAGGATAATATAAATATTCCAAATTTTGGCAACCAGAAAAGAAGAAGTAAAAATACAAGAGGATGCATAGCACAATGAAATATTATCCACAGGAAGATATCTGTTAAATGTAGGCTTGACTAAGAAAGAGGTTAAAATGCACTTCTGCCTTGAGAGTCCCAGAAGGTAAGGAAAGCAGGAAGGCATTTCCAATATAAGGACTATAGAAAAAAGTCCCTTGTTCAAGATCTTGGTAAGCACACATTTAGGTTACATTTTGGAGCATTCATAATACATACATCCTTGAATGTATTTCAACTCCAGTTCTGTAATTATACCATTGTCATTTTCACCTATAAATAAATATATATTGCATTTTAATTTCTTTAAAGAAATACAAAAACACTGACTATTGGGGCTTTCACTTGGGAATTTTGGGAGTACAGAAGCTTTCAGCCCATAAAAACAGGAAACATTGTAAGGTCAGTAAATCCATGACCATTGGGTCATTGTCACACTTCATTCACTCTAATGTTAGTTCCTTGATCAAAATCAGTGCTGCTTAAAACACCATAATAATGAGGAAGAAAGACATTCTATAAGTCTCTGAAAAATGATTTTGGGAAAAGCATTAAGCACAGAGAAGAAAATTCTGTATTTGAAATAAGTATTTGGTCTAACTGTCCGGTCCAATAAGAAGAAGATAAACAAAATGTTACCCTTCCCTTATAGATGTGATCAATGAAGTAAAGTTCCCCATATATAGCTGCCTCATCACTCAGAAAACATTACCACAAACCCAGGAAGGTCTAGAATATTCCATTTATTTAATGTGGGCCACCATTTTGTCTATGTTTCAGAAAATCAATCCAAAAATCTATTAGAACTCTTCCTAATTCCTTGAGCTAAAATATTAAATATGGAGTCTTTGCCTAAGTCAACTTTATGTCCGTTCCACAACTGTCTCACACACTAAGGATTCATTCTCACACGTTTTGCATATTTTTGTTTGCATAAGTTTCAAAAATCAGGTATTTCTGTTGGAGTGCAGCACAGCACTCATATCATGTGTTTGCTATGACTTGAATATAACAAGCCTAGAAGCAAAGAAGGATAGTGGGGTGGTTCTTGAGGAGAATAAGCAATGTTTCATGAGGCAACTTCCCAGGTGATGTGATTAGAGTTGACTCAGGCAATGCAGGGTTCATCTCAGAGTGGTATGAAGACGATACTTCTACTGTCAAAGAAGACTCATAGAAACTTTGTTGTTCAACATCTACAGCTTAACAGTCTTTCCCCAGGTCCTGATTTTATGTTTCAGGATCTCACTTCTTCCCAGTCAATGCATTAAAATGGGTATTCTTTGAGGCTGAGAATTTAATTTTCATTGTAATATAAAGACTGTATGGATAGGAACCTAAGCTTGACTTTTAGCAGTCACAGTCCTATGATTACAGAAGTAAGGGTCTCCTTCAGGGCAGATGCTTTCAAGTTAGTTCTATAACATTGTGCTGGGAATCTGAAATTCTAAAGTCATCATTTTCTTTCCTCACCTTGACAGTTACATTAAGAGAAACCAGACGAACTCATTAGACTTGCATTCTTGACTTTAGAAAAAGCTCAAAATTATCATAAATATGATCACTCATCCTTGCCTATTTCAGTTATGAGTAAGGAATGATGATATTTTGTGTATCTCTAGTGTGCCACATCACATCACAATATGGAAGGACAATCAGTGCCATCCTTAATACTCAAAATAGTTAGCACTGTTTAATCTAATCATAGTAGAAAATCAATTTCAGAACGCCCAGAACCAATTTAGAAAACTCATCAGATGATTCTGGTCTTCTAGAACCACTCCTGTTAATGAAACCTGTCATAGTTTCCTAGGGAAAAAACCCCATTAAGATGTTATGCATATATAGAGAAGACTATTTTAAGGAATTGGCTCAAGCAATTATAGAGACTGGGAAGTACAAAATCTGAAGAGTGGGCTGACAATCTGGACACCTGGATGATGCAAGGGAAATGCAGCAAAAGGCCATCTGCTGTTGGAATTTCTTCTCACTTGAGGGAAGACAGTCTTTGGTTCTATTCAGGCATTCAGTGAATTGGATGAGGCAACTCACACTACGCAGAACAGTCTGCTATGCTCAAAGTCTGCAGACTTCAGTACCAATCTCATTCAAAAGTACTCTTCTAGAAAGTCCACAAAATTCTTTGATCAAGTAAGTAAACATCATGGCCCAAAATAGTTGACACAGTAAAGCATCCATTATGCATCACTTAAACAAGCAGCATATTTTTTTACATGTCACATTATTTGTCAAATATCTCCTTATTTCAATAAATTTTACTATATGTAACATTTTTGCAGGAAAAATAAAGTAAAAGTGTTGAATTTGCTTTTTCATCATTTATTTTCTGTTCTAAATAAGGTAGTGGAATGTCATGGTATTTCCTCTTTTTATATAAATGATTTTACCATATGTGTTAGTCAGTTCTTTGGTGCCAATGAAATCTTCAATTGGATTATCCCACTCTTCTCATCCCATTAAGTTGCAGGAAGATGGTCACATATTTAAACCTCATCAGGGTGGGTTGGGTTTGCTGTGTAAGTGCGCAAATGTGAATGTTTTCAATTCACCTCCAAAGTACAGAACCATAATAATAGTGTCTACACAGTATCATCAAACAAGTACATTTTTGGCTGGGCATGTGGTACACATCATCCCATATACTCAGGATATAGAGACGGAGAGGACAGTGGTAAAAAGTCAGCTCAAGCAGAATGTTTTTGAGAACCCCATCTCAACCAACAAGACTGACATAGTGGCTAATGTCTAGAATTCCAGCTACTGAGAGACAAAAGTTGGAGGTTCATATATTATGAGTCTAGCTCCAGGCAAAATGTATGACCCTATCCAAAAAAATAAGAAAAGCAATAAAGGAAAAAGGGGCAGGGGGCATGTCTCAAGTGGTTGAGTACTTGCTTAGTTAGTGTGAGACACTTAGTCCAAACCCCAGTTACAAAAAAACAGTAGACCTTTCACAGAACCATACAATCTTATGTAAGTAGGAGGTTCAATAAATCTTAAATTCCCCCTCATTATCCTGTGAAAAAGTGTCATTTCACACTAACTCATGGTGAAACATGGTATCATGCCTTATAATATTAACTTTAATTTACAACAAAATAGGAGGAGGGGGATTTTCAAAATCTGAGGTGAGCTAATATGAAGATAAAATGAGTTGCCATCCTCATAAATGTAATAATGTTGTTTTATAGTTTCAGGATCATTTATATGCCTGACTTGCTTTCACTTGTATAATTCCTATAAAATAATTATGAAGCAATTATTTTACTATCTCTAGAGATGAGAATGCTGGGGTAACTAGTTTATGTGGGTGTTTGCACTTACTTAGGAATTGCTGTAGAGTTGCAGTTTCAGTTCTTAAGATCCACAGTGTTAGACTGCACAACTACAATCTAGCACATGAAATCAAACACTTCAATCTTACTTTAAAAATAATAAATGTACTCTCTTTTAATATTTTAAATGCCTGAAGAAAGTTAATATGATATATTTAAGTTTTAGATTACTATTTTCTAAAAATTTGAGTAAAGTACAGGTGCCTAGAGTCTCAGATCTTTGAAGGAATTTATACAATTTCTTTATAAGAATGTGTTTCTCATTGGATAAAATGCTAGAGTGATGGATTTTACATTCTCAGATTTAAATTTAGGTAACAGATAATTTGTCCTAATCAGAATCAACAGGAACTATTTTTAAAACATCCCTATCATTCATCTCATCAGGTTCTCACAGGTATTCATGTTATGAATTTCTTTTTGCCACATACATTAATTAGCAGTTAAAAATACCAGTTGTAAATATATTTTTGAGATTATCTTTTAAAAGATAAATTTTAGCACGTGTATTGATGAGACTTTCCTAAAGTAATAGTTTCTTTTGAAAAAGCTAAGAGAAATAGATTCAAGTACAGGATTAGAATAAAAATATTATGTGACAAAATATGTTGTGTGATTGAAATCTGCTAAATTGTAAAGAATATGCAAATTGAATTATATTTTTCTGACAATGGAAATAAAATGACATAAATATTTGTCAGTTGGAATGAGAAAATGTCAAAAGCTTTGGAATATTTTCAGGAAAATATATCCAATTCCATAAACACTTTACTGGAAACATTCCAAGAAAGTCTTCATTTGCCCTAATATCTGTTGACATTTCTGGATTATCATATCACACAGTTGTATTGGCAAACATTTTTCAGATCTCTCTTAGGTAGTTCAAGAAAATTATTTAAAAGAACTCAGGTTAGAAATAAACATGTTGTTGAAGATTAGTAGTGGCTAACATGATGCTTTCAAAACAAACAGTGAGAATGTGTTTAGAAAATGAGATTTGGATAATCAGATTATATGTAGAGGTAACCTGTGTATATCCCACAAAGAGCTTTTTGAACACATAAAATATTCTTCATAATAAGACTACAATTAGATACATTTCATACATTTACAATTACATACATTGCATAATACTATCATATACTTTAGATGAGTTTTAGAAAATGTATGAAAAACTCTACAAAATACTGACCATATATTTATCTGTTTCTATATGGGAAGAAAAGCTGAGTTTATTTGATTCATTGCAAAATCAGTATACAAATAAGTTCTGAGGGAAATCTTGCATTAAATTTTATTGTAGTGGTGAATGAAATAAGTGTAGAAAGAATTAAATCAAGAATTATAAAGCATGCAAGGTACATTATATTATACAGCACAGAAGCTAGTGCTCTATTCTCTTATTTTCCAGGAATCAGTGTTACTTAAGACTCAGTAGTGACTCCTTTGAGTTTAAATCATCTTGCTGGCAGGGTTTAGGAAAATGAGGAATCCAGAATAAGAGGACATCCAGAAAGCCAACTCACTGTGCCTCTGATGCATTTCTATTACTCACTAATCTTGATATATTTTTAAAAATGTAGTAAGAACAGACAGCAGAAGATCTATCCTCTTTAATTATTTTAAGCATATAATACAGTATTATTAACTGTCACCAGAATGTCATACAACAAATCCCTAAAACTTGATCATCTGGCATAACTAGAGCTTTCAACTACAGGAACAGCAATCTTCTGCTTCCTCCTCCTTCCCACCAAACTGCCAATCGTTAACAACTGTCATTCTACTTTTTGGTATTTTCATTTGACATTTTTACATACCTCATATAAGTGACATATCAGATGCTGTTAATATTACTTCATGTGTAGAAGCTCATCTACAGAAAAATATTGTAATTTATGACCTAATATTTATGAAAAAATTTTGAAAATATTTTCTCATTTCTCATTTGTCATAATAGGGTCAGGACAATTCTTCAGAAGCAAGTCAAAGTGAAACTAGATTTTCATATAATTATGTGTCTTCATTAATGTGTTAGTGTTGTGCATGCTTAACCAATTATTTTACTATTTGTTAGTTATATTAGTTTTCTAGGACTGTCATAACAAAGTACCATGGCCAGGTTACTTTATTTATTTTTCTTTAATATATTGACTGATTGTGTTACTAGAGATTGAACTCAGGAACATAAACGTGGTTTTCCTTGTTTATCTATGTCATAAGCCTTCTTGTAAGGACACCAGTCATGCTCAATGAAGGCCCATAGTACTGATTTCAAATAGCCTTAAATTTCCCTTTAAAACCATTATACACAAAAAAGGTCCCATACAATTGTACTGGGGGTAAGGTTTTGACAAATGACTTTTTATGGGGGTAAAATATAGTTCAAAACACTAACAGTATTAAAAGATAATTTGTTTATGCAACGTATAATGTGAAAAAGATTTATGAAACACCATTATCATTTAATTTTAATTAAATGTTTAATATGAATATGGGAGGGGCTATTTTCAATGAAAATAAGACAAGATTGTACTAGTGGTTTAAAAAGACTTATTCTTTATCTATTGAAAATTTCATAATAATGATTTCTGTATTCTTGATTGCATTGTGCTTAGTCCTTTATCTCTCTTTTGAGACATTGTCCCCTCACCTTTATCTGAAAAATCAGTGTTTAAATTACCTTTATAAATTTTCCTCAACTAAAACTTTACTTGCAGCCTTAATTTCCCTGTGATATCTTGTCATTTAGTAGATCTACTGGTATGTCCAACAGAACATGGATGACATGAACTCAAAAAAATCTCCTTCCAGATATTTCCCCTGGCAAATCAATGCAGTTTTCTCCTATTTTCTCTCTTCCTCTCTTTTAATATCAAAATCTAATGGTAGATATTTCAAGATATAATTTATATTTCATCCTTTTCCCATCATAACAAATTACCATGCTAAGTGATTTGATCTTGTTTCTGTCATTGTTGCCTTAAGCCTACAATAGGCTGTTATACTACATCCTGCAATTCTCTTACAAAACTCTTACAGCACCTTCCTAAATTCTGACCTCTCTATTGAGTTCATTCTGAAACTTCTAATGATTTTATCCTATTTCGGTCTTTAGTGGACAGAATATAAAATCACTATACACATAGACATACACACACACACATGCTGCTTATAGAAAAATGTTTAAACAATACTGGCAATCACAGTCCTCCACATTTTGAAAGCATTATAAATAATCAAAATTTCAATTTCTTCTGATAGTTCTATTATAATGTGGCTATTAATAACACTCAGTTTGCTTACTATATTAATTTGTGGTATATAAAATATCACCACAGAAATAGATGCTTGAAGCAATCTCACATTCTGGGTGAGTCAGAAGTTAGGGCACAGATAAACCATGTTTGTCATGTCTTTCCTGATTCTTTATTCCTAATGTTTACATATCCCAATATTTTGCTTTTTTCACTTCTGCACTCACACTAACATTTGCATGCTTGGAATAAACGTTAGCTTCTAATAGAGATTCCTAAACATTGATGTTTATTGCAGCACTATTCACAACAGCCAGATTAGTAATCAAATTAGGTGCCCATCAACGGATTAAGGGATAAAGAAAATGTGGTATATATACAAACGGAGTTACACTCAGTCTTAATGAAGGAGTCAACCATGACATTTGCAGGAAAATGGATTGAACTACTTCACTATCTTAAGTGAAATAAGCCGGTCTCACAAAGACAAGTATGACATGTTTACTCTCATATTTGGAAACTAGGAAGAAAACAGACATGAGAGTAAAAGTGAGACTATTTGGAGTGTGGAAAAGGAAAGGATGGACTGGGAAGAGGCATAGAGAGGACAATAAAGGAGGTAAAAGTGATCAAAGTACATTATATTTATGTATAGAAATGTCATAATAAGTAACCTTGCATACAATTTCATAACTACTAAAGTAATTATTGTTGCAACCTACCAGCTAAAAATTTAACATTAAAAGAAGATGTAAACTTTATATGAGATTTACCTATCATTAGCCTCAAAAGAGAAGAAAAATGTTAATAGGGTATAGGAAAAGACTGTAATCCTTCTACCTATTTTATAATATACAATTTATAATCTTCCCTTAATGGCTGATAGAATCAGGTACATATGTATATAAAATGAGCAATTTGATAGCAGAAACCATAGCTTATATATAAACATTATAGGCACATTATTTCATATGCAACAATGGTTCCACAATGTTTATGATTGATTGAGTGAGACTGAGTAAGAAGTGATTGTACACAGAATGCAAAATTACATTTAACCAAACAATTTAATATGATTTTGTAAAATTATTTGCATAAAAACTATGCTAAGAAGATGGATATTTTAAGAGTAGCTTAATGGCTACTAACCAAACATGATAAAAATTGCTTTTGACATAAAGAAATGCACTACTCTGTAAATATTTTTTGCTGAATAAATGGATTCTTTAAATTAAATTCAGAATCAAATGGTACCATCTTTCCACTTTTTTCTACAATAGTAATTTGCTCCAGAGTTTATTAGTTATTTTAAATTGCTGTTGAAACTTAATCTAAGATGAGAGAATCATGTATCAGAATATAAAATAATGACGCATAATATGAGGTTAGCAATAAAAAAGCAAATCCTTTCAACTGAAAAAAACATAACATTTAATAGCATCCAATATAAAGAAAGAGTATGGCTGCCTGACAAATTACTAACACTTCTGCATTGAATGGTAATATGCATTCAGTAGTGTTTGTGAAAAGATATTTATGTTTATGTACTGCCTTGAACTTTTTACTATCTAGCTCTGCATTTTAATCATTCAGCATGCATTTATTAACAATTATTTGTGAGACTTAATAGATGAGTCAAATATTAGACACTTAATATTGTTAATAAATTAAATAGAACATGCTTTTTTAGAATGTGAAAAGTAGGACCTATGATTTAGCTACCAATGATTTTTTACTCGGTTAGATGCCAAAATGAAATTTGTACAATAGTAATACTTCATTTGAATTGGTTTATAAATGCCATGTTAGCTATAAAGCAATGAATTGTGTAATGGATTTTAGAAATCTTTTTGTTGTAGTCATGTAAAGCACTTTAGAGGGAAAGTTTCAAAGTCATGTAAACTTTTTATCAGACTAATACCAGTGAATGTTTATAAAAGTTCAAATAAGTTTTCAGTATTTACTAGTTTTTCAATATAAATAACTTTATATCAAAAGCCACGTTTTCTCTCATATGTGGAATATAGACTTTATAAAAATACTGCAATATTATGAAAAACAGGTCACACAAAGAAAGGTCACATACAAGAGGGTGACAGTAAAAGACAGAACTTAAGAAGGTGAATATGGTTGCTGTTTCATCTATAGAAGAATAAGTATAGAATTTTTAAACCTATGGGAACCACCATAAGAAAGTCACAAAGGTAGAAAGAAGAAAAATAGAAGAGATAAACCAATTCAAGTTATAATACATATGTACATGGAAATGGCACAAGGAAACTCCTTGAGTAGTTATTTTAAACAAACAAAAATGTCACTTTTTTCTTTTACAAAGTCAGAGAACAGGAGGTCAGAACAGGTCCTGCCTTGAGGAATTGGCGAAAGGGTGTGGGAGGGTGACTATAAAGCAAATATTGTGTACACAAGTATGTAAATGGAAAAATGATACCTGTTGAAACTATTCCAGGAATTAGGGTAATGGGGGATAAAGAAGAATGGTGGAAGTGTTGAGTTCAAATATGATACATTTGAAATATTGTAAGATCTTTTATAAATGCTGCAATGTACCCTCACCCAGCACAACAATAAATATTTGATTATTATGGAATAAAGACCTATTTTCCATTTTATACATATTTAAATGGCTTCTTATTTAAATTTTTATGCAAAAACCATGAATTATAACATGATTAAATTAAGTGAGAGTTCAAGGACAGAAATATTGATTCATTAGCAGGTGTTAAGTGATTGATAATTGCATTGGAAAATATTATATGCCAAAGTTCTGAGATAATACAGTTATATATACAATATTTATTTCTTCTTTCACAAATGAAAATAGACTGTGGAGTTGAAAAAATAAATGCATGCAGATACACTGCAAAGCCGCAAAAGCTACATTCATACAAGTAATGGGAGTAAAGTGCTATAAAGATTAGTATGACAAAGTATAGTTTCTAGTTGAGAAGTCAGAGAAACTTTATTGGAATAAAAAGAATTTGTACTATAGCCAGAAAGTTCTATTTTTAGTAGTAAAATACAATAGGATATAATTAAAGAGAAATATGTAAGAGTTATTTTAACTGTGTTCAGTAGATTGTATTTTTTAGTTATTTTTCAACCTTATTTTTATTCACATACTCAGCCATATGCTACTTTAGAACTTCTGCTAAAATAATGAACTTTACATTATGACTTTGGCTTCCAACATTTGACTTGTTTTCATTTGGTTTCTTATACTTAATGGTATGATATTAGAACATTCTCAGGCTCTGCTAGAGGAACCTGGAGGAGAATGAGAAGCATATAGAAAAAACTTAAAGACTTAGAGAAATGCATAAAAACCCTTATTAGCCACCAAAGTTGCTTCTAAGAATAACTGTCTCTAAGCTGAGCCACAGACACATGTAGAACCCATCTGTTGATGCCCAGTCTCTATCAGTTCACTCAGTGTTTACCTATGGATTCATACATGAACAAATGATTTTTCTTAAAGTCACTGAATTTAATGATAATTTGATACACAGAAATTGTTATTGGGTATGAAAAGTGTCAGTGGAAGTTAAGATACAGCTATAACAAAAAAATCTATGATATATGTCATTTTCATTGGAATCACAAGGAATAGATGATGGAGAAGTGGTGAAAAAAATGTCTGAAGACTAAAAAAAGTCAGTCTTTATGACCTAGTTGTGAAATACTTGGTGAAATTAAATCTATAGTAATTCAGCCAGGTGCCAGTGGCTCAGGCCTCTCATTCTAGCTTCTCAGGAAGCAGACACAAGGAGGATTGCAGTTCCAAGCCAGTCCCTGGCAAATAGTTCATGAAACCCTATCTTGAGAAATACTTAACCAAAAATGGGCTGTAGGAGGGATCCAAGTAGTAAGAGCACCTGTCTAGCAAGAGTGAGTCAAACCCTAATACCACTAAAAACAAATAAATAAATAAATCTATAGTAATTCAAAGATTGAAAATATATCCAATAAAAATGTCCCAAAAGGGTGTGATTTTAGGTGAATATTTAGAATGAATCACGTTCTTTAAGCAATAAATGATAACCTATGTTGAGTAAGATCTTATTGTCAGTATGACACTTGCCAGTGTGTAGCCCAAATTGAGGAGCTCTGAATTCAATTATAAAATGTAATCCTAGACAGAGTCCAGGGTGTAATCATTGCCACAGTTTCCTTGTAAAGATTTGTAATTCATATAAAAGAAGGCTCTTTAGATATCAAAAAACTGAGATTCTATTAACATATAGAACATTATTCCAGAGAGTGTGATTTTTTGTTAAGTGTAGAGAGAGTACTATGTAAATTATAATAGCAGATATAACTTTGACTAATGAACAAAAACTAGAATGAAATGCATACAAACAAACCATTTTGAGAAAGACTTATTGGTGGAGTACTGTATATTCAACCTAAAAGATAACTGAAAGTGATGAGACATAAAATGGCTTCTGGGATATGAACTTTCTGGAGGCTGACAGCAGGTTTAAAATATTTATCTGATACAAACAGGAAATATTTTAATGTTCTTTTTATATGTGAACAATGATGAAAATTGAAAAGGAAGGATATTCCAGAGAGCAGACCCAAATTCTGAGGAGAAGAATGAAGAAAGAAACAATCTCAGTGAAAAGATTCAGATTTATTAGGTAACATCCCCAATTATTATTGTAGGAGAACTTGTCAGGATTTACTTAGCAAGATTTGAGAATTACTAAGAACCAGTGACAGCTCTGTACCTCCCAGTATTACCTGGGAAGAATGAAAATTGATAGCAGATGTTTGTTTGTGTGGATTATGCGAGGAGAGAGCCATGCGACAACTTGCTTATTTACTCCATAGGTGGATTTTTCAACATGAATCCTGTGTGAATATGATGTAATTATCATCCTGCATTTTGAGCCTTGTGAGTAAATGAATCAGGATTTCTGGGAGTTAATACATTTTGCATGTGGAAGGTACATGACTGCATTATTGGCTTTATTCTCCTTTATGTGCCTCCATTGTGAATTATTTCCACCACCTTGACTTTGAGTATGTGGAAATGTGATTTGCTTTGAACAAAAGATGTTTGAAGATTTGACAGGTTTCCAGTTTTGTACCTAGATGCTAAGAGTCCTTGTGTGTTTCTCTTTTGTCTTTTTTGCATATGGCTTCACAATGAGGAAAAAGAAAAATCAGTTTTCCATAAACCCATAGTTATTGAAGATACAATGGGGAAGGACAGTCTCTTCAATAAACAGTGAGCAGAAAACTGGCTGCTCACATTCAAAACCCACTTTTTATCATACACCATATGCAAAAACAAATTCAAAATTAAGAATTAATTGTAAGACCTGAAAGTATGAAAATCCCAGAAAGACTATAGGATAAAGGTTTCTAAACATTAGTGTTGGTGATGGCTTATTGAAAGCACAGGAATAAAAGCAAAGATAGGCAAGTGTTATTCAAACTATAAAGCTTCTGCACAGCAACATAAATGAGCATCAGAAGGAAAAGGTGAATTACAAATAGTAGAAAATATGTACAAGCTGGGTTTGGTAAGGGTTAATATCAAAAGCATATATGAAAGTCCTGAAATTCAATAGTAAAAAACAAATAACCTGATTTTAAAAGTGGGCAAATGACTTCAGCAAACATTTCTCCAAAGAAATACAAATATTCAACAGCTATATGAAAGGACTTTCATACATATCTGAAACATTCAAGTTCTACATACATTCATTAAATCATTTCTGGGATCTTTTCATACTACAATAGTGCCCCCCTTCATGGACATTGAAACCCCAAAATGACAAAAATTCCTAGAGAAGAGTCAGCTGTGTATTACTGCTTCACCTTACCCTTGAGTTTCAGCTGAATGCAGTCATGGTAAGTAGGCCCTCTCTATTGGCAAGCTTTTGTTCAGAACTGCAACAATAAAAATCAGAAATAAAAGTATTTATAGATTTAAAAAATCTAAAATTATGTTCAAAATGTAAATATGGGCTATTTCCTGTCAGTGAGCAGTATCTTAGAATGGTTAATAACATGGGGGGATTGGACTTTGATCACATGATAAAGCAAGAGCACACAAGGGCGATATGAGGATAGGTAAGACACCTAAAAAACTAGGTAGCATTTGTTGCCCTCAATGCAGAGAAGCTAAAGCAGATACTTTAAAGCAACTGAGGCCAATAGGAGAAGGGGACCAGGAACTAGAGAAAAGGTTAGATCAAGAAGAATTAACCTAGAAGTTAATACACATGCACAGGAAATTAATGTGAGTCAATGCCCTGCATAGCTATCCTTATCTCAACCAGCAAAAACCCTTGTTCCTTCCTATTATTGCTTATACTCTCTCTACAACAAAATTAGAGATAAGGGCAAAATAGTTTCTGCCAGGCAGCAAGGGGTAAGGGATGTTAAGGGGGGATAAAGGAGGCTGTGGGGAGAAGGGGGCAAAAATGACCCAAACATTGTATGCACATATGAATAAAATAAAAATTTAAAAAAAAACCATGGAGCAGTGCCGCAATAAACATGGGTGTGCAGGTGCCTCTGGAGTAACCTGTGTCACAGTCTTTTGGGTATATCCCCAAGAGTGGTATTGCTGGATCAAATGGTAGATCAATGTCTAGCTTTTTAAGTAGCCTCCAAATATTTTTCCAGAGTGGTTGTACTAGTTTACATTCCCACCAACAGTGTAAGAGGGTTCCTTTTTCCCCATATCCTCGCCATCACCTGTTGTAGGTGGTGTTGCTAATGATGGCTATTCTAACAGGGGTGAGGTGGAATCTTAGTGTGGTTTTAATTTGCATTTCCTTTGTGCTAGAGATGGTGAACATTTTTTCATGTGTTTTTTTGGCCATTTGAATTTCTTCTTTTGAGAAAGTTCTGTTTAGTTCACTTGCCCATTTCTTTATTGGTTCATTAGTTTTGGGAGAATTTAGTTTTTAAGTTCCCGATATATTCTGGTTATCAGTCCTTTGTCTGATGTATAGTTGGCAAATATTTTCTCCCACTCTGTGGGTGTTCTCTTCAGTTTAGAGACCATTTCTTTTGATGAACAGAAGCTTTTTAGCTTTATGAGGTCCCATTTATCACTACTCACAATAGCCAACTTATGGAAACATCCAAGATGCCCCATTACTGATGAATGGATTAAGAAAATGTGGTATCTATACACAATGGAATTTTATGCAGCCATGAAGAAGAACAAAATGTTATCATTCACTGGTAAATGGATGGAATTGGAGAACATCATTCTAAGTGAGGTTAGCCTGGCCCAAAAGACCAAAAATCGTATGTTCTCCCTCATATGTAGACTTTAGATCAAGGGCAAACACAACAATGGGATTGGACTTTGAGCACATGATAAAAGCGAGAACACACAAGGGAGGGGTGAGGATAGGTAAAACACCTAAAAAATTAGCTAGCATTTGTTGTGCTTAACACAGAGAAACTAAAGCAGATACTTTAAAAGCAACTGAGGCCAATAGGAAAAGGGGAACAGGTACTAGAGAAAAGGTTAGATCAAAAAGAATTAACCTAGAAGGTAACACACATGCACAGGAAATCAATGTGAATCAACTCCCTGTATAGATATCCTTATCTCAAGTAGCAAAAACCCTTGTTCCTTCCTATTATGGCTTATACTCTCTCTACAACAAAATTAGAAATAAGGGCAAAATAGTTTCTGCTGGGTATTGAGGGAGTGGGGGGGAGAGGGAGGGGGCGGAGTGGGTGGTAAGGGAGGGGGTGGGGGCAGGGGGGAGAAATGACCCAAGCTTTGTATGCACATATGAATAATAAAAAAAAAGAAAAAAGAAAAATAGAAGAACAGGGGATAATATAGAATAAGAACTCAAAATAAAAACCATGGAATTTAAGGCAAGATTGGCTCAGTTTAATTTTAACTTCTGATTTGCTTGCTGAGTGTCCTTAGGTAAGGATACTTTCTTATGCTTCATGTTTCCCATGATGCCTGTTTGGATATGTATTCCCACTTTGGTGTTAAAAATCCCTTTTTTGTCTTCCCAGAACTTATAGAAAGTAAAAGGAAATATGAAAATGGCATATAATTTTATCATTTATTTAATAGATTAAAGGAAGGAATAAATTAAAGAAGGAAATAATGAAAAAAGAGAATTTTAAAAGCTACACAGAAGAGTTTCATTGGGTAAGTGATCATGACAGAAATAATTTTGCTCAATATGCAATCTTTAAAATAGTCAATCAGCAATATACACTACATATTTTGTGCACTGCCACATTGGCTCCAAGATCTTAGTTCTTATATAGAATTTGGCACTGCTCCTAGGAAATGATATTCTAAATTTTTAGACAGTGTTTCTCAATAAAGTCAAGAGAAGGACATCTGATGAATTAAATTTCCACAAAAATAGTTCAGTTCTTTCAAAACAAGATATAGCATTACATACACTAGATTGATTTTTATCAAAGAAACAGTTTTTAATTCAGCTTTTCTATATTAAAATGTAAATTTTACCTTAATGGAATTAGGTACCTATAGTATTGCCATGAAATATGTGAAATATAGTAAAATAAAACATGCAGAAGTAGAACTGCCTTCCCCATTTGGCAGGCTCAGTATGACATCGAAATACTTTCTTGCGTGCCATTAAGTCAAGAGAACAATTTCTATGCAATTTACTAAGCCCAACAAATTGAATCAATAGCACAGGCAATCTTCAAGGAATGGGCACATTTCAATTCATAGGAATCATCAATTAGAAGCATTGTATATGCATATTAATAAACACATAATACATGTACAAATAAATATATAGTACATAATACAAATACATGGAATTTGAGCTACTCATATCTGATATTCGTAAACTGAATGTATTACTGTGCATTATTGGTTATTTTATAAGAAAACATTGGTTTTATGGGAATTTTCTTCCAACTCACAGCTCCTTTAATTATCTAAGATTGCTACTTGTCACATAGGGGAAGGCTTATGAAAGCAAAGTTGCCTCTTAACATGTACTGATCTTGATAATGGGAGTTTTCTCTGGATAACTTGGTTTGATGAATTCTTTTCCAAATACCAGTGAATGATACAAGGGTTTTCCTTTAGCAGCATCTACACAAGAGAAAAAAAAAGAATTAAAACAAAAACATACTCCTCCCCAAAGCAAATAATTTAACATTTCTCTGTGAAAAAAGAGAAGTCATATTGTTTCTTTGCAGTACCAAAAAGTTGCTAAGGAGCAAATGTTTATTTTTCAAAGTTGTTGTAAAGGAATTTGTAAATGATATTTTGCTATCTTTACATTCAAATTTTATGAACATTGAACCACTGTTTTATACTGTATTCAATATCCTAAGATTCTGTCATCTTAATATCATTAGTATTACTTGGATTTTTAGGAAGTGTAATGAAATTATTCTGTGCTTCTTGCTAACATAAGGTACATCCCAGAAACTTTTCATTTAAATGTACTCAATATTATTATGAATTAGGAGTTTAAATTGAGTTTCACTTTCATAGAAATGACAAGCAATAACAATAAGAAAAAGCTCCACTGAGACTGAAAGAAACATTAGATGCTTCCAAATGTTATTCCTCATATGACTTTCCCAAGAATGCTAAATAAATGCTATTGTTTGTCATAATAGCCTGCCTAAACACTAGAAGTTGATTCTTGACATTGTAATGATGATTTTTAATTTAATTTGGACACATAAGTGAGAGTATACCTCGCCAAATGTCAGCCTTTTATTTCAATGAAGAGAAAACCAGGAAGTTATTCTGTCATGCTTATCTTCACTTCTTATGCTGTCTTTCATTCCTAGTCCCAGCTTCTATCTGGGGCCTCACTTACCTGTCTCTTCCTTGAAATACAGAACATCCTAATGAAATGACAGGATGCGAAGAATTGACTTTCAATTTCCTTCCCACTATTGGGTCTGTGTAAGTTTGTATAAGTTCTTAATTAAAGTCTAGAGCAGTTTCTAAGAAAACTATATGTAGAATGGGACTTGGGTGCTGTTACTAAAATTTTATATTATTCTGAGAGCTCTCAGAGTGGACCTGTAAAATTCAACATGGATTCCAGAAAACAGGAGTTCCTCTTTTAGATTCTTCACACTTTGCTTTTTTTATTTTTAAGTATTTTTCTTCCTTCTATTCCTTATAAACAATTTTTACTTTTCTCTTGAGTTAATCTACATATTTATTCACAAAATAATACCTCAATTTCTAGATCTACCTGTATTCTCAGATCCACAGATGTCATACTGACTGTCATTCTCTGTGACAGATGTGACATGTAGTGTTAGGATAAATATTGCTGACCAGATTCTACCACCCCTGAAATTATAGTCAAGCCTGGATACAGTCAAGTTTATATGATATTTAAGAAAAATTTATTGAATTAAACCTTGATTTTTTAATATTAATATTTTTTAGCAAACACTTAACATTTTTAAGGCCCAGGCATTCATTTTGAAGATTAGTTTAGTTTGAAGGAATAAGCTAGATACCTCCATTTTCCTTAGCAATCCAAGAATTACATTATCATATAGAGTGGTGTTTGCTTTCTTTCTTGCTCAAAGTTGAAGCATACAACTGTAATAAATAGTGTGCATTATAGTTTTATGGCCAATTTCCACAGGAGGGCTCCCCTGTAGTAAGGAATCAAGTGAGTTTTCCTTCATTTTCCCTTAGCAAAGGAAAAGAGATAGTAAATTATTCCAGTAAGATTAAAATTACTAACATCCGTTTACAAAGTAAAGTATCTAAGTTTGTAAGGTAAATAAATCACAGTCCAAAAGTGTTTAATCATTCCAAACTGTAAATGATGACATTTAGTCATGATTTATATTCATTTGATCTGTCTAGATCAATGGTAGTCTTCTTTACAAAATATATCTCAATGTCCTTTAGCTAAAAACAAGCTACATTTCTGATAAATGTTCATTTTATCTACTTCAAATAGAAAAGTATAATTTGCTTCTACATTTAGATGGGTTAAAATACGCTTTGCCTGTTTATATTTCCAGTGTACTTCTATTTTTTTTTGCAAAGAAAATGGTGATTTACAAAGGATGACAAGTTGCAAAATAAGCTTTGCTAGAATTTATGTGTTGCAAAATACTCTCTTGATGATAATCAATGGTGGAATCACTGTTTAAATTTTCTCATTTATTTGCAAGTTCATACATTACAGAGCTGGAAATGAAAGCACTCCCACCTAAACTTTCAGTACTAAAAAAGAAAAAGAAATATTGTATCTTTATTGCAAAGGAATTGAATTAAGGGTTTAAAGTTGTAAAGTTTTTTATTAGAGACAATGCATTATCCTCAGATGATATGAAAAGATATTTTTCCGCCCTTAAGTTTATAATTTTAAGAAATGAGCAATGTAGGAACAGTCTAGAATTTTATCACATACAGTCAGAAGTGCATTGTCTTTAATATTTGTCATGTTTACTTACGTATCTCTGCCATCCTTGCTCCTCCATCCTTTTATTTTTGATTTATTTAGCGATCTATCTATTTATTTTTATTTTGAGATAGGATCTTACTGTATAGCCCAGGCTGGCCTCAATCTTAAAATCCTCCTGCTTTAACCTTCCAAGTGCTGAGATTATAGGGATGTCCTATCACACCTGACAGATTCTGCAATACTTTTAAACACTGTTTTCTCTACTTATTTCTCCTAGTGGTGTTCAGACTTCTCTTGTCTTCATTTTCAAGTTTAAATAAACTATAAATAGTCTCTTTAATTTTGTTTTTCTTAGAGAATGCTTCAGTTGAATAGTTCTAGATCATTCTAGTAAATACAAGCATTTCTCTTATCTTGGTATTAACAGAAAATGAAATGTTAAGTACTGTCTTCTCAGTTTTGCTAACCTCTTTTGACTCTGCACTCCATGGGTAACCACCCTTTTGGGGAAGGAAATATTAGTTGTTAATTCTTAGGTTTCAAGCAAGTAAGATATTAATTATCTCACTGTTGTTCTCTTTGCTGTCTTATACACACTTTATGTACTACATTTACCATATTGTAAATAATGATTTGACCTAGTAAGTTATATTCTGTGATTCATTCCTCCATGTGGATTTAAGATTTTATTTCTACCTAATTGAACAAATGTTAGTGTTTACAAACTAAAATTATTCTCTTCTTCCTTAATCTACTCTATCTGCATAAATGGCATGACAATCACTTGGTGTTCAGCAAAACAATGTTGTTTTATTTCATTCCTTCCCTCATATTCCATGTGCAGTTGACCAGCAGATGCCTTCAGTTTCAATTAAAAAATCTTTCTAGTGTCATCACTTCTCACTTCTCACTCTACTACTACTCTGAAGCCAACCATCATTATTTCTTTCCTTGCTATTTTTTTTTGAGGTACTGGAGTTTGCATTAAGACCTTTTGCTTGAGTAAGACAAAGATTTTTCAAGTACCACAGAGAAAAACCAAAACATTACAGAGGCAGAGGGATGGTATTTAATTATCACCATGAAAAGAAATTACTTTCATGTAATAAGACTACGAAATTTTATATATATGTATATATACATATATATATATAATTTTTTATTATTGTTGTGCTGGGGGTACATTTTGACATTTACAAAAGTTCTTACAGTATATCAAATATATCATAGTTGAGTTCACCCCCTCCATCATTTTCATTTATGCCCTGTCCTGCTATTCCTGTAATAGTTTCAACAGGTCTCAGTTTTCCATTTTCATACATGTGTACACAGTGTTTGCATCATATCCACCCTCCTATACTCTTTCCCCACCTCCCTCGCTACTCATACCAGCAACACATACAAGACCTGTTCTGCCCTCCATGCAAATCCAAACCACATTAAGGCTACAGTGTTTTAAGGGGAGATTAATTGCCAATGGTGGAGATCCAGCTTCTTAATTTGAGAAACATGGGTGAAGTCAAAAGTTCAGCACTGCCTGGACTCTGATTGTGGACTTGGAAACCTGAACCATTTAGAAAATCCTCCAAGGTATACCTTCACCAAGCTCACCCTGCATTGGTGGATGGGTTTGTGATGTTTTGCATATCATCAATCTGCAGATGTCCGTAAGTTGAATTGAAGAGAAGACACCTACCTGATTGATGATCGGTGAGGGTGAATGTGAACCTGCTAAATGGGAAATGAGGCTTAACGCATGTTGGATAGATCTCAGAGAAATATGGCAGATTGTGAGCTGTAAGTGAGGGTACAAATATCTCCTTTAAAATACTTCTTCCCAAAGAGAGAAGAGAAATGACACTGAAGTTGGAAAAGAGAGATCTGGAGAGGTTTTTCCTGTATTTTTCTTATTTTCAGAGAAATATTAGGGCACTAGGTGTTAGCAGAAAAAAAATCTCTTCAAATGGGAGAAATTACAAGAAAAAAGATGAATTTTCAGAACTATGATTATAGCTAGCATTAGTTAATAAGTACTATGTACAAATGGGCTGGTCTTGCATGACTTCTGTCTGTTCTTGCTCCTTACAAGGGTACTTCACACATGGATGCAGCTTCCCTCTGCAATGGATTCTAGTTCTCTTCCCTAGGCATCTTCAGAGTCATGCAAACAATGTTAGGAAAGCTTTTACCATGTTTCAAATCAAAATAGGGACTTGACATAGATAAATGAATGTATATACTTCTTGTAAACTCAAATAGTAACATAGGAAATGTACTATAAAATGTAATAACTTACAGTTAGTTTTATGTAGGGCCTGGTGTAACTTTAACCTGGTGTTGCATAGTACAAACAATGGCTTCTTATTTATTATCTGTAATCAAAATGCAGGAATCATTTAAGCAAAAATTCACTTCCTTTCTAGAATTACGGTACCAAGTTTCCCCAACTCTTTAGTAGGAGCATTCATATAAAACACACATATATACAGGTTATAGATTAAAATTAAGAATCTTGGTTATCAATATTAATACAAAATACTGAAAATTATTAGAAAAAGAAAAGGTCATAATGTATGGTAAAATGTACATTTGTGATTATAAACAAATAAAAAAACCAAACAGACATTTAGTGCATTTTGTGATCACAACAAATGTAGTTTTAGATCACTAAGGAGCTACAAGCATAAAGACATTTGAAATTAGTGCAAAGAACCATACGTCAATCCTATTGTACAGAAAAACAGTTGAATCAACACATAAATGGACAGTTTCTTTGTTTTTGATTGGCATTCACAATGTGTACATAGATGGTTATTTAATAAAAGGTGCTAAGCAATTAAAAAAAAGACCTTTTGCTTGTTAAGCATGTGGGCATACCACTTGAGTTGCAAACTGACCCCTAACTTTTCACAATTAATGAAAGAAATTACTAGCTGGCATCTCCATTTCTTAACTTATGAACCTCACTTTGCTGTACTTTTAGTACAGCAAAGGTCAACCATATTAGAAATTACATTATTTAGAGCAAGAATTCATCTGTTCTTTTGCCAGATACTGCTCTTTGACCCCTTCTATGCTTTTCATTTTACCACCAAGGCTGAAATCCTTCCTTTCTTAGAAAATCTTCTTTCTTAGATTCCCTTAAAATTCGATCTTCAAGTTCAATGCTACTTACGAAAACTACTAATATAAAATTTTGGAGGTTTAAAAGAATTAAACTGTTTTTGTTTAGTGACTTATGTGGGCAGACATGTTTGCTATGAAAAAAGCATATGGAGTTGTGCCAGGCACTTCAAGGCATCTTTCTAATAAGGTATCTTTTAATACTCCATTTTGGTTTTGAAAGCAAATTACCTAATTAAGCATTTTCCCTGTAATTACTATAGTACCCAAAAGCTAGAAATAACCTTTCTGACCATTCCTCCCAATGGCTAGTAATTATCAAAATTTCTATGTTAATTCACTCCTCTTTCAAAATGCCTAGTGTGATGTGTGCTTTCTCACCTAAATTTTGCCTGACTATTAGGTATTTGGAATGTTTCCATGTAACAGAACATTATGGATGGAAATTTGGAATTCCATATCTGACTTTGATTTCAAGTAGTAATAGCCTTAACACCAAATATACATTTGTTTGTATAGGCAAACACAATGCAATAGAAAAACACTTACTTATATTATAATTATCGTTGGCTGAAATTAACTTCTTATTGAAAGAAAAGTTTGGGTTAATGATCCTACTCAAATTATGTTGAAAATAACTATTCACTGACTGTAGGATGATGATGACTTCTAATTTCACTGGAAAATTTATAGAAAATAAATCGCTATAATAATGTTTTCAGTTTCATTTTCAAGATCATGTAGGAGTACAAAACAGCACTAGTGTCAGTATATAAAATGTCCAACCCAAATGTCTATAGCTAGAGTGAGAAGAATTACAAAATAAATATAATGCACTGTTTTGAAGATCAATTATACTAAATTTCAATAATTGAGTGACATAACTTTGGAAAATGGAATGTGGACACTTGGGGGTAATGCTACTGGACCTGGCTTTTCTGAATCTCCTTATTGCACTGAGCCTACAGCACAATGCCATCCTCCTCTGCCCTCTCTGAGGAGACAAATCCTCTGCTTAGTTGTAGAACATATGCTTTCCAAAAGTGACATATATCTTGTATCAAGGCATCAACTTTCCTGAAGGCCTACATTACTACCACTCATTGTATTCAGATGCATAACTAGAGCAAAATCACCCAAATTGCCAAAGAAAAGAATAAAACCTTACTTTGAAGTGATAAAAATCCCATAAAATAACTACAAGGTTTTTACAATTTGTGTTGGGAGAACCTGAGGAACGTTTGTGGGGGAAAAGGGCTAGTGAATTATGTCATAGAGGAAGGTACAAAATGTTGGACAAAGGTGATCCTGTGAAAGAGTTTAGAGGTATTGACTTAATTCCTGTCACAAAAATAGCATCAATAGTAAGCCTCATTGGATTACAGAAACCTACATTCAACAGCATTCTATGATAAATGTAGTTATATGATTTATTTTTCTGTAGTGTACAAGGCCAAGACTGAGAGACAGAATATGAGAATGAATTTATACTAGTCAGAAACTCTGAAAATATCTTCTACCTGCAAGATGCCTCCTTCCAGTACCTTCTGCTGAAAAAGCTTAGCATTGGGTTTTTTATAAAGGAGAGATAATTAAAGAAATTCCATCAATTATTGATGAGAAAGATATTGAATAAAATTTAAAGTAGAAATTAAGTAAATTCATAAATAGAGCAAATGATATGAATATACAGCAATGTGTTCTCCTGAATTTGTTTCAAAGTATTCATAAATCTATATTGTGCTACTTGCCCTGTTCCTGAATATGCAGTTGGAAAGGAGCTGGAAGGATTTCTGCAATAATTCCCTGAATGACAGATGGGTTAGCAACAGAAAAATGGAACAATGGAAACCCTTGGAACTTTTATTTCCTAACCAAATAATAAAAGCAAGACAATATGTCATGGCTGACAGATTATACATATTATTATTACATTCAAATACATGAAATATGCAGAGATGTGTCTCTTCTATTACTTTTTCCTTATTTGAGCTTTACAGAAAAATATATTAATAGATCAGTGTGTATTATTTTTATTTTTATCACCTAAAGACTTCACTAACAACTCCTGAGATAGTAGTTTTATCTTTATTGGATGCAATCAAATAAGCCTTTGGTTTCCTCCTATCCATATGCTATTATTTATGTTTCTTTTATCAAATGGGAAATGTTACTGGAAATACTCTTAGATTTTAAGAGTATCAGTGTCACTGTATAGCCTAAGCTCAGGGATAACAGACTTCAAAAACTCCCCGTCTTAAACAAGTCACTGCTATCTTGAACATCTGTATTGTACACAAAATCTTCTTGCTCCACTGAGTTAGTTATATCATGATTATTGGAGCTCACAATCAAAAAGCAGCAAACATCTATGTAACTCATGCAGGTAATACAAGCAGCCAGAAGATGAGGTAAAATCAGATAGAAAATGTAAAGACATGGAATCTCAGAAAGAATCTCAATAATTACCAATCCCTTTATATTAATGGAAGTAACATTTATCACATATGTGTTTGTATTACTTTAAACCATATATTGAGAAAGCCCATAAGGCTACTTCCTGTGAGTGAGAAATAAGTACCAATGGAATTTGCTGACAATAAAGCCAACAGTGCAAGTCATTTCCACCAATTGAGCCTTATAATTTTATGGGTAAAGTTGAGCTTAAGTAATTTCAGAAAGTTACAAATGCAGTATGGGAGCTCCAATAAGCTCACTAGGAAAATCACAATGCAGTCTCTTAGGATTATAAAACAATTGACTTCATGTTGCATCCTGTTAGCCCTGAACACCTGAAAATGGGGAACACACATACCTCAAATACACCTGATGAATTAGGTATTATCTGACCCACTGAGTCATAAAATTAGGTTGTGCCTCTAAACCCCATAATCAGCTAAAAACAGCATAATAAAACTGAGCTCTAGAAGGCCCTAAAACTCAATTAAATGGTACAGTGAAGTGGTTCAGACTCCCATGGCACTCACTTGTACTTCATTGCCATCTATCCCTCAACCCACACCTACAGCATCACAGGGAGTTCTCTATGCATGGTCATTGAGCCTAAAATGGAAAAGTGTATGGTTATTTTGTGAATAATTTTTAAAAAGATACAAATACTTAATGTGGACTTAAGCATTACAGCTCTATACAGGGTGTGTCTAATTTGAAAACAAAGGACTTCATTCCCTGTGAGTCTGCAATTATTTGTATCATATTCTTTTCTGTTTTTACTATAGAGATGGTATAGGCTTTCTTAACTGAATTCTGGGTGATGCATTTCCCATCTCATCCAGGATATAAGTAAACATTCTTACATTGGCCTAGGCTACCCTTTAAGTTCTGGCCTCCAGTTCCTGGTGCTTCTTTTATTTTTCATTTTGATTATTTCACCCCAGTAACATTGGTATTGAATGTGCCAGACATTTCTCTATCTTAAGGCCTTTGCATAGAATATTATGATTTTTGAAAATGATCTTTCTTAATGTAACTTTATTCATCCCCCTCTTTTTTTTCATCCCTGTAAGAAAGCATTTGCTAGTATATCACTGTTTAGGAGAGAACTACCTTATGAATATAATTAAAATCACTGACAGGCTCACACCTGCATTCCTAGCTACTCAGGAGCAGACACCAGGAGGATCTTGGTTCAAAATCAGCCAGGGCAAATAGTTCATTTGCTCCTGTCTCGAAAATACCTAATACAAAGAGGGCTGGAGAAGTGGATCAAGGTGTTGGACCTACGTTCAAGCTCTGGTACTGCAAAAAAAGAAAAAATTACTATTCTCTGCCCCCACTTCCTTCAGCACTACTTGTGCTCTTGCCCTCCTTTTTTTCTTCTGAATAGGATTTATCATCTTACAACATTCTATACCGCGTATCCATATATATACCCTTCCCTGTATGTTTATCTAAATCAGATTGAAAGGTCCTGACCATGGGGATCTTATTTTTTCCTTATTTCTCTTTGGACAAACATTCAAACTTCCCTAACTACACTCAAAGAAAGTAGGCAGTAGGAGTCCGGGTAAGAACTAATCAGATCAATAGGGAGCTATCAACCAGACACACAGATGCAAGCATATTGTGTGAGGGTCTGTGTGCTTATATTTGATGGGAAAGGTAGCAGAGAACCGACCCCATTGGGGAAATATCAATAGAATAATTAAGATTGTGGTTATGGAATTAAAGATAAAAACTCTAAATATGCATTGAAAAATATTGTAAATATGGAATTATCTCCATAAGTCACAAAATGGAATGATAGAAACATATGTTTACAATGTCAGTCATGGTTTCCTGGAGACAGTAAAAAACATCTGAAGCGAAAAACCTTAGACAAATGATAAATTTCAAGAAAATGGAGATGACTTGGAGATTTCTATAAAGACTAGTGATCAAATGTAATGACAAAAAACATGGAAAATAAGATTAATATAAGAATGGACTTGAAAATGATGATTTGGATTTTGAATGTCACAAAGGAGTAATTCCAGGCTATGGCATAATCCAGAACCTAAGTATGGAAAATTTAAGTAGAATGACTCAAGAGGAATGTGTCAGCAATATATATTTGTGCACTAAAAGTTAGTGAGATAATTTTATTGGAAATAGTATTAGAAAGTATTGAACAATTCTTTACACGTGGAATAGATCAGAAAGTGACTGATCATGGGATGGCAGGCATACCTGTAAAGCAAAGATAATAATGCAGAATTTAGGAGACATAAGCCATGAAAGAGAGCATTCTTTGCCTGACTAATGTGTAGCAAAAGTTTTAACAAAATCGGGAGTGCCACTATTATGCATGATCCTCCATCTTCTGGAGGATAAGAATGACTGAGATGTGAAGATTTGGATATAATTTGTCCCCAAAAGATTCATATGTTACAATCCTGGTCTCCACTATGGAGATGCTGAAAGGTGGTGGAACATTTAAGAGATGAGGCCTACTGGGAGGTAATTAGATCATTAAAGGCATCACCTCCAGAAATGATTAATATTGGTCTTACTGAGTTAGTTCTCATGAAAGGGAGTTGTTATAAAAGAGCATGGCTGGTTCATTCCCATTTTCTGGCCTAGTGTCTTACTGTGTCCAATCTTCTGCAAGCTCACCGTCATGCTGTCCTCCATGAAGCCTTCATTAGAGCCCAGCAGAAGTCAGGGCTATGCTCTCAAGCTGCTAAAATGGTGAGCTAAATTGACCTCTTTTTTTATAAATTGGCCATTCTAAAGTATTTTGTTATGACAATAGAAAATGGGCTAATGCTGAGGACATGAGAAGATGAATAAATTCAAAGTAGAACTTACTTTCATTGAAGAGAATTAATGATATTTGCCATATAAGCAGCTATGATAAAAATTGACTATAGGAGGCAGGTTTGAATTAAATAATAAAGAAAAATCACATGGAATATTAAAATGATAGTGTGTGAGAGATATGTGAGCAATAATAATGTCACAAAGTTTCCATTTATTTTCTCTGTCCTTTCCTTTGGCATGAATGCAATTTATATCCACTTCCAGTATTTTTGCTTTTAGCTATTGTTAACCTATTGATTAAAATATATACAGAACATGTTTCCAAAAGTGGAACTATTAGAAGAGACTAAGGGAGAAGTAAAAGAAGAAAAAAATGATAAAAAATGCATGGTAATTAAATACATCACATTTGTGTAGGAATAAGACACAATGAAACCACTGAAAACTGTTGAACAATATGGGATATGAGGGAAAAGGGGAGGAAGAGGATTGGAAGGGGTTAGACTGACAAAAACAATATATTTACAAGTAAAATACTGAGGCAAAATCCCCAATTAACAGTGAATAAGAATGAAGAATAGCAATGTTAAACAGGTCATGTTAAGGAGAGGAAATGGAAGAGGGTGTGTAAATAAAGAGGGAAAAGTGGGTGAATGTGGTTGCTGTACTATCTATACATGTAGAAATATGGAACATTGAAACATGTTGAAGTTATTTTAATAGGTGGAACAAAATAGGAGGCAAAATGATAGAGGGGAAGAACCAGCCAAGTTGTAATATATGTATATATGGAAATGTCACAGTGAAACTCCCTGGGTAATGAACATATACTGATAAAAATGTTTAAAACATAAATTGTCTAATAGTTTAAGTTGAAAATTCTAGCTAATATTTTTCTACTTAGAATTTGCAGTTTAGTATAGACACCATTATGTTTTAACATTGTTCATTTTGAACCATTCTTTTTTTAAATGACTTTGCCTCTATCAAGAATATATAATTCGCTTAAGATGATGTTCTCTAGTTCCATACATTTACTTGCAAATGACAAAATTGCATTCTTCTTTGTGGCTGAATAAAATTCCATTGTGTATAAATACCACATTTTTTATTCCACTCTTCGCTATCTTGGCTATTGTGAATAGTTCTGCACTAAATATGGGCATGCAGGTGCCTTTGTAATAACCTGAGTTGCATTCCTTCAGGTATATCCCTAGGAGTGGTATTGCTGAAACATATGGCAGATCTACATTTAGTTTTTTTAAGAAGCCTCCATATTGTTCTCCAAAGTGGTTGTACTAGGTTACATTCCCACCAGCAGTTAGTCAGGCTCAGAAGGCCAAAAATCATGTTCTCCCCCCATATGAGGATTATAAACCTAAAAAAATGCAGTAATATTATTGGACATGGGTCAAACGTTAAGGGGAGAACAAGCATCGGATAATAGAGAAAGGGAAGAAAACCTAAAACTCTAATGTGGTTGATGTGCTTGCTGTAGAGGAACAAATATAGTAATCTTAAACTGACAGCAGCCACTATGTGAAAAGGACCAAGAATTAATGAAGAGGTCTGGTAGAGATGAACCAATGTGGGTTGTAATACACATTTACATGGAATCAATGCTAGGAATATCTCTGTATACCTATCTTTATACCAAAATAGCAAAAACGTTATGTCTTTCTTATTATGTCTATGTTTCCTCTTCAACAAAATCAGAGAACAAGAGGGAGGAAAAGGTTCTGCCCAGAAGTGGGGGCAAGGAGGTGCCCCAAACAATGTGTATACATGTGAGTGAATGTAAAAATGCTAAAATAAAAAAAAGTAAAAGAGAATGTACAATTCATTTTGTGATTTTTAGATAATTGTTTTATTTAGTACAATTTCCTACACCAGAAATTAGAAGCCAGGTTATTTGCTTTACTTTAATCTGATACTAATGGTTTGACATTTGTTTTACTCCAAGAAATAAGAGTATTTCATCCTGTTACCAATATCTTTCTTTCTTATAACCATTGGTTTAAAATGTAATTATGAATGAGCACAATGCCCTTTTATCATTAAACTTTTGTTTGTCTTATCGTTTTGCTGGGTGGGGGTACATTGTGACATTTACAAAAGTTCTCACAATATATCAAATATACCATACTTGACTTTCCCTCCTCAACTTTTCTTTTACCCTTCCCTCTCTCCATTCCTGAAACAGTTTCATCAGATCTCATTGTTTTCATTTACATATATGTGTACACAATATTTGCACTATATTCACCTTCCCATGCCTGTTCTACAACTCCTCCCCCCTCCCACAGGTACCAAATACAAAAGGAAGGACCTGTTCTGCCCTCCTGTTCTCTGGTTTTATAAAAGAAATCATTGCACATTTGTATACTAAATAAAATTTCTGAGGTATACCTTAGTTATTCAATTTGGAGTTATAAATATTTCATGAATGTCATAACTTCAATGAATATAATAAGAAAAAATAAAGAAAACTATAACTGTATTTTGAATTAACAGCTAACAGTTAATATAATCTTAGTATTCTGCTAATAAATAAGTCCTCTTTCTTTGTAACGCTGTAGCCGAAAAATCTCTGTTAGTAAGCAAATTTACATTTTCATATTTTTATAACCTGAGGATAAATGTTTGGATTTGTATGTAATTGTATGATTGCTTTGATTCACAAACACGTATTGCTTATAAATAATTTTCCAAAATATGGGATAATAATGGTGCCCCAAATTATAGCAGTTGGCAATGTTCTCAAGATTAAAGTGAAATGGCAAGTGTGTATGTCATGCAAATTGCACTTAGTGATTTTTAAAATGCATTAATCTCTAGAAGCAAAATAGAATGTTGTTTCTGACATGCAAAGTCCAAAAAGATTATCATGGCTGTCATATAGCTCTACTTTATGCTAGTTACTTGAAAATAATCCTTTTACATCTACATGTAATTTTGTGCAATTTTCTGTTTTAGAAGATTTAGAATGATTTGAAATGTTTTAATATAGCAATGTCTGATATACATTCCACTCACATTTGCTGACTGTAAAAGCAAAAGAAGAACCCACACTATTGATATACTGTCCTAAAGTTATTCCTTCAGAAATCACAATGGCACTGATCCTAAAAACGTTACTATGAAATAAAGCAGGGGAAGCAATTGGCAGAAAGTACATGAAGAAGAAATAAAAGCTTAGTATTTTTACGTGAAATATGATGCAAAGTAAGAAGTTCTGTACGAATATAAATTAAGCCAAGTACCAAAGGGAGACAGATAAATATACTCCTCCTCCTAAAAAGTAGTGTGGTTGAAGTGGAAAGAAAAGTAAATGACTTTTCCAATCCCTTATAGAAAGTCAGAAATACAACCTAGGGAGAATTCTTAGATTTAAGTTCTCAATAAATTAAGAACAATGAAATGCTGCAATATTTCTTAATAAAAATGGAGGAATGGACATAGTTCATAGCATAACTTACTGGTGTGATTTAATATGATTTTCATCAAAAGCAGTCTTAAAAAAGGAGGTTCTACTACTGCCCAGAAATTCTTCTAAAACTTTGGAAGTGACTGAGGGCAGTGCAATTGTTTCAGTTTTTGTGCACAGGAATCAGTGGAATAATACTATTGTGGCAGATTACAGACACTACTTCCTCATAGAAATTCCATCTGAGATGTACACACTTACTGTTTCCTAGTTTATTTTTTGTGTCTGTTTAGACACAGATAGAAGGATTTGGAACAAAAGAATAAATAAATTTCTGAATTACAGTGTATTCTCATCCTTTGATTCTTCTATTTAATGCTCTTCACTCACATGCAAACATGCACACAAACATATGCATGTGCACACATTTTCCTCACAGTACTAGTAAGCTTTGAGGTCTCAATTAAAATATGTATAGTGTCCAAGAACAAGTATTGTGGCAACAAGCGTTAACATTTTAACCAGTATTAGACAGTGGGTTCTCCTATAATCTATGATTAATCTACAAGTGTCTTTCAAAAAATAACACAAATATCTCTATAAAAATTCAGTAGTGTTGAAGTTTTCCAGTTCTATGATTATTAGTAGATATCTTTGGCAGGCACATACATTTTTTTCAAAAGGGAAAGTTAACATAAATTCAGCACATTTTATTCTTTTCTGTTGGTTTATTTTTGCATTAACAAAATTAAATAATAAGAGAACATTTGTCCTATACTTCTTAAATCTCATACAGCACCATATATTTATGTCAATGTCTAAACTCAAATATTGTTAGTGTATTCTAAATGTATTTATAGTATTTAAAATTAAACATTTATGAAATTAGATGCATGTAACTTGTTAACAATTTAATATTTTACTAATACTATATTGTCTATCATTAAGAGACCTCACTACTACATGTTGAAATCAATACTTTACCATTCATGACTTAAATTGAATAAATTCTTAATAATTTTTATGAAGCTCTAGTTTGTGAAACAGGGTGCACATTTTCCTATTTAGCATTTTCTTATATAGTATGTGAGGTACACAAAATCTACAAATAGATTTAACGTAATAATCACAACAATAACCAGGGTTTTGTTTGCTTGTTCATTTGTTTGTTTGTTTAAGACAGGGTCTCATTATGGAGCCCAGGTTGGCCTGGTACTCGCCATCCTCCTTTATCAGAGTCCTGAGTGCAAGGGTTAGAAGCATGTTCTACCATGTCAGGCATTTTCAGCTTTAATTGGTAATGAAAGTTCATTATTAATTTCATTTTACTTCATTTCATGTATGTTTAATTTTGGTTTTGTAGTCCTATTCATTGTGAAGATTCTTATTTACCCTTGCTATAATTAATAACAGTCAGATTGCTTTAAATAATTTATATGAAGTTTGTAGGAGAAACTCCTTACTGTAAATAACAAAATCACATCCTGCTTTGCTTAGAAAATTGCAAGCTATATAAATATACAAGTTAAATGCAATCTTACACTTAATGAATTTAATTTTTTTAAATTTAAATCACAAAATAAAAATACATTGATAAAATTATAATTATACCTAAGATGTTTATGCAGTTGTTGAAGTCTATAATCATCCCATACCAAAAGTAATGGAGGACTGCTTTGTCTCTAGCTCATTAGCAATGTCCAGTAAAATGGAGTTCATCAAGTTGTTGAGTATGTATGTGAAATAAAAGATGACCAACATAGTATTAGTACTGCAAATCATACCTGTAACTCTTCATTATATGAATCATCTTCTTGTTGCTGGGTCAGTTTCAGTTATCAGCTTACTCAGAGTAAGTATAAGCAGCATTCTCAGTGTCTTTCTTTGGATGGCAAATTACATCATCTTCCTACTCTGTGTTTCAGCTTTTGTCTTATTTATTTTTCATCAGCATTTTAATGCTTAGTATGACTCTAGGTAGTAGAAACTAATTGCTATCTTGTATCTTCAATCAACAGAGGAGGAAACTTGAGTTACAGAATTTAGCTCATCTCTGATCATACTTTTTGAACATGGAAGACCTAGGACTCTGACCCAGCCCATGTGGCACCAGAGCCCTTGTATTAAATCACTAAACATGATGATTAAAATGTTTTTATGGACATTAATGAGGTTAAATATAGGTAATGTCAAAGAGATCAATTGAAATTTTGAATTATTCTAAAAGGAGGGAAATTACCACATTTAACTAAGAGAAGGGGACCCTCAGTAACACATACTGAATTTTGGATTTCTGTAATCTTGTGTGTTAGCTGAGCCACATAAAAGCTTTTTGTGTACTTTATGTTCTTGACTTGACCAAACACAGGTAATATGTCTTTAGATTTAAGCATATACTGGGTTTTAAAAGACTTACATATTGCCTTTGAGGTCAGGCTGTTTGTTCCAGTTTATACATGACTAGGGTAATATATCCAGAAGAACTTCAGGGTCATTCTTCTTTCTGTCACCATTAATTTTCTATCACAACATAAAAGATTACCCCAGTGTAATGGCCTAAAACAATGCATATTTATTTCCTTATAGTTTCTGTGGGTCAGGAGTATGGTCACAGCATAACTGGGTCCTTTGCTCAGGGTCTCAAAAGCTGCAAAGTTTTATCTAGGTTTAATTATCATGGGAGGAGAAGGAAACCCTTATAAGTTCTTTTAAGTCACTGAAAGAATTCAGTTTCTTGGGATGACAGCTGGGGATCTCAGCTGCTTGTGGGCTACTGACTGAAAGCTACCCTTAAATCCTAGAGGTGACACTCTTAATGGCTGCCTGCAGTTCCTTGCTACATGAGTTTCACTAATATGGGCAACTTCTTAAATCTACAAAGAGAATTTATAGAATCATTCAAATCTTCATAAAGGTTTATATCTGGTGAAATAATTGCAGGAATGTCATATTACCAAGTTTTTCATGTTGTGATTAGAGGATAATGACAAAGCCTGCCCGTATTAAACAGGAGTTGATTATATAAGTTTGTGATTATTACAAGATAGGGATAACTGGGTGACCTTAAAGTTGTGGGTCACATTTCATTCCTGTCAAATCTCACTACACTAAAAAAATTTAAAGAACAAAACCAGAATGGATTTTCCATATTTGGGTATATTTTATGCTATAGCTCTATAGCCATGATTTGCAAAGAATCACACTAATATAGTCATCCATGAGTGACTATTGATTAGAAATTATTGAATCTTCTTTCTTCAATCTTGAGTGTCAAGACTAAGACTTCCATACATACTGAAACTTTCTATTTTATCAAGAGTTACACATTGATTCTATTATTTCTCTCTTTATCTCTGCTATTACAAGCTAAATTTCTTGAATATTTCTGGCTAACTAGAAGGTTCCATATAAGAAAAGATGAAAAAGTGTGCTATATTTTATTTTAAAAGATGAATTTCCACTGTACGTTCATTCCTATAAGCAATCAAAATAATGACATAAAAACATCGGAATCTCTGGGGATGGCAGTCAATGTCTATAATCCTATCACTTGGGAGGTGTAGGCAGGAAGATTTTGTTTTCAAGGCTACATAGGTGCACTCTGTTTCAAAAGACCAAAACAAAAACAAAACAAGCAAATGTGAAATATGAGCATGGCATGATTGCAGTCACAGCACTCAGGAGACTCAGGCAGGAGGATCAAGAGTTTGAGGCAAACATTGGCTACAGAAAATTCCAAAGCTAGTCTGGTCTATAAACTGACACCCAATCTCAAAAATCACAAGAAAAGAACAATGTAAAGTTATGGTGTTATGGTAGACACTATTTGTAATATATCATTATGTCTAAGGCCCTACCCAAAGTCTGTTATAATTCTGCATTTTACATAGAAAAAAACTGAGCCTGGTGACGTACAATTAATAGGACATGAAAATGTAAAGTGGATTAGCTCAATAGAGTTAAACAATGAAATCAATGCTAAACTTGAAAAAATGGTGAGCATAGTGTTTATAATTTACTGATAATTATGTATGATCATTTGTATGTGTCTCTTCCAGTTTAGTAATTTCAAATATATGTAAATGTCAGAAATAAAACACTTCTAAATGGACGTTGTTTGTTCCACTATTTTCAATCAAATGTGTTTACATTCTTCACAATTATGTGAAATGTTAATGCACTAGTAGACTTGCTTTGGTTATTCATGTACAACCAATTTACTCACTTAACAATAGTCCATACATATGCATACAGGGAAAGAGCAGAGAGAGAGAGAGAGAGAGAGAGAGAGAGAGATTCAAACTTTACCCTATTCTAAAGTTTCTGTACCTATTGCCCGTACATTCAACTCTTGCTTTCCTCATTCTTCTCTTCTCTCTCCTAACTCTTGTGTATCTGCATTGAAACCAAGAAAAGAAAAAGTCAGAAAATCTCAGTGTCCTTATACATCTTCCTTGAAACTGAGACAACAAACAGCCACTTATCTGTATTAGATTCTCTAATTTCACTCCTTCAGTTTACTGACACATTTTTCATTCATAGACCTTTACATCCCACATTTGACTGCTGTGAGGATATCATTTCTAAAGTTTTCAAAGGTGGACAAAAGTCCTAGCTAAGGAACTAACACAAAATGTGAGATCTGAAAGTGAGTATTTTTCTGTAAATAGACAGATTGCAGACAGGTTCATTTCAGGTGCATTTCAGATATATCCAGAAGCATATGAAACAAATAGTTAAGACAATAACAAAATTGGCCTATTTGAGCAAATAAACTAAGGTCATGGAGTAATGAACACAAAGTGTGAAGTCAGTAAGGTACAACCTAAAAATTCAAGTGCTGACATGTTTGGTGACAGATTTGAAGTTTATTATAAGAGAATGGGAGGGAATTTAAAGATTAAACAATTTATATGCGAAAAAAAATTTACATTGATAGTCATATCTACTGCTAGGAGAACATTTGATGCTTGTGTTGGGGGTGGTATTTATGTAAGGGGAAGTTGGCTTTGACAGCCTGGGCTGTGTTTCTGGCTGCCCAGAGCAGGATGCCATCGATACTTTCAGCCAGAGATTCCTGCAATCCTGAGGTGTCACCTTAAAGTATAAGCTGCTTTTCAGGGTGCCCAGATGCAATGCAAAAGAAGCATGCATGAATGAAACTAGAGGTAACCTGCTGGCTTTCTTGAAACTTTGGGGACTGGCTCACAAGAAGTCAAGCACCTGTTGTCCCTTGCTGCCTTTCTGTAAGTATAAACCCTCTTCCTGTGACTTGCTGCACGTATGGAGCACTGTCTCATGGATTCTGACAAGTTGATAACCGTGCCTATTGAACCTACTCCACAGGACATTTTGAATTTTCACATACCAAATACAGAAAAAAATCAAGTTGAAAAAAGCAAACCAAGTCTAAGTGTCATGTAAACAATAATTGTCATAACAGAGCAGTGTAAAGATGTCAGCCTTTCCAGTGCGTGATTGGACTTCATTCCATATCTAACTCCTTAACTACTCTGATCTCACTATAGTCACATTTGAAACAAAATTTTGTACCATATATGAAATTTACTGGGTCTTTTTACTAGAATTGTTATGAGCTGGATTTTTACAGATTGTTTTTTATAAGAATCTAATTTTTTGTTGTTGAAATATTTCACGTATCTGTAGTAAGTAAAGAATTTCTGCATGGAGATAGCTCTTAATTCTCTGGTGAGTTTAAGGTGAGGTGAACTTTCTAATACTGTCATTAATTACATGAGAATTACCTAAAACTAGTATTTTTAAAAAATATATCATAATAGCATGCTAACTGTTTGATAATTATGTCAATCTAATATTTTTTTTAATTTTTGGCAGTACTGCTGTTTCAACTTGAAGCCTTGTGTTTACTAGGCAGAAGCTTTACCATGTAAGCCTCAGTTCGAGTGCATTGTGACTTCAGTTATCTTTGGTTAGGCTCTCTCATTTTTCCCACAGCCAGCCTTGGACCCTAATCCTCCTTCTAAGCCTCCTGCATAACTGGGATTACAGAAGCACACCACCATGCCCAACTTGTTGGTTTAAATGAGTTCTCACTAACTTTATGTCCAGGCTGGTCTTGAACAATGATCCTTCTCATTTCTGCCAGCAGTAAATTTGCTTTTATTTGTTCCATTAATGTTACTTACATTAATGTTACTTCTTCTGGCCATATAATTACCATTACCAACTCTTCTGCTTCAAATTGAACTGGTCTCCACAATAACTGGACCATTGCTTTCCGACAATTAGATTATGATGCTACCAATGTTACTGTAAACTGGGGTAGTATAATAAGGAAGGAACCCAAACTTTATTGGCTGATCAATGGTACTTATGAACCCAGTATGACCATCCCAGGAAATATTTCAATATTTATCAATGATTCATGGCACATTATAGTACACATGAGTCCTAGATACTATCAACTAAGGAAACCATATTACTAGTTTGATATGTATAATATGTTTCTCCCTAAACTAGAATATATGAATATGCTGTTTCAATAGGAACAGGTCAATATTACCATGTATGCCTGGCCACCCCATGGTGCTAAATACAAACATGTTGATGATACCATGGACCATGAGGATTCAGATTGTGAGTTAGAAGTGATATCATTTCAGGATGCATATATACCCTCCCAGGTCATTGACCATACTTCCTTTCAGGAATTCCCTATCCCTCCTCATATACATCCCAACTCTACCAGTCCCCTGAGGTATAACTATACTTCTCTTTTACAAAGTACAGCCAATAGGACTGAATGCCACTGGAATGGAACTGCGATTACAGATTACATACCACCTATTTTGAAGACCGACAGCTTCATAACAACCCACTGCAAGAACATCACCAACAATATCAAACCTCTCTACAACATCTTGGAGGCATCAAACATAACAGAACCACAAGATGGTGGCACACCGCTGGAATGCAGTTTGGTGAGGGTATACATATCCACACCCATACTGGTGTACCTTACAATTTCTATATGCTATTACCAACCAATGAGCAATGGGGCATTGTGGACCTCACAGCACAGGAGCCATATTTTGGTGATAATCCCAAGGATAGCTACTATCTCATTGATTGGGACCAAATATACATCTTTTGCGACTCTTTTCATAGCTGTCATATCCATGACTTCTCATATACACCATGTATTATGGACCAAGGAAGATTCAAGGAAACACATAGATTTCTTTCAGTACATTACAGACCAGAAGTTATCTTTGCTTCTAAGATAAATGCATCCAAGATAGATACACTACATACACCATTGGTACACCCTATCTTCTCCACAGGTGTTCACATTCTACCCAACCACAGAATTAGGGAAATTGCCATGACCCTTAATCTTCAAGCACTGGCACTGCCACATTTCCTCTGTCCAAACATTAAAATTCCTACCTTTACTTATGGAACTAGTGCTTGTGCCAGGAAACCATTACAAATAGCAGTTGGTGCAACATTTTTTTTGCATGTACCATCACCACATCCTTGACAGCACCTCTCTATATTGCCATTGAGGATCTCAGAAGAGTGATAGTCAAGCAGACATAAGCCATACATGCTCTGTCAGACTTACTACTCTCAAACATATCGTTCAGAATATGCATTTGGAAATGCTTGCTATTGAAAAACACATTGGTAAGATGGAGCAGCATAACTTAGAAATGTTCCAGAAAATGTATGCAGAGACCTTGAAAAATGCACATGCTGTTCAGTGCCTTCAAGGTGAGCAAACACTAGACACCATGATGAATGACCTTCGTACCCTATTCATCGTTGGTCAAGGTTGTGAAACACCAACATTCAAGACCATCATGGACAATAGATATCGCTCTGAATGCTCTAGTGGTATCTGCACTATACATCTCCTGCAAATTTTCCTAAACAATGCTAAAACAGCTCATTTTGCTACTATCATCCCAAGGAAGTCTGGAGATACTTATGTAACTTCGCATACCCAACAGGCCTTCTATTATCCATGAGACAGGATGATACCAATCACTCAAGGGCTCTATGTTTTGACTGAACCATTGACACATGAGTTTAATGAACTGGAACTTATCCCAACAAGATTGGCTGACACTGTACAAGCCTTGGGTTACAACAACTTTGTAGTATGTTCAACAGACAACATGACTGTTGAAGTTTTCTTTGAAAATTGGAATTTCTCCAATTGGGGACCCATAGGTTTTGACTCCGCTAAACTAAGGCTAAAAGATGGATGTCATCTCATTCACGGCCCATATAAACTAAATGTCACATTTACTCATAAGCCAAACAGGTACTACAATACAGCTTCTTATTCTAGACAAGTTTGGGAAAAAATTTGCTATGAAACTCAACATTATTTTCAGTATCTGAGCATATCACTCCAGACATCGTAAGCAAAAACCTACTTACAACAGAACAAGCTGAAGAACAATTGAACACTCTGGACCAATACATCCAAGAAAATGCACAAGTCTTCCAGTCTATACACACACAGATTCAGAAACAATTTAAACACATGGATGCCAAACTGGAAACCCTACATAAAATAGTACATATTGTGGAAATGGATACCTTTGTGCTAGCTCATTCCAATTACAAACCCACACACTGTGGAATACACGACACTCTTATGAAACTTGTAAGCTGGAATGTGACTTGTATTTGACATTTTAATCTTTGGTGTTGTCTTCAAGATATGTGGCACCATTCAATTTTGTTGTTAGTGTTAGTTGTCATTTCTGCACTGCTAGATTCCCCATCTATACGGGTATAAATAGAACCAACCCAGAACCATTATACATAATGTTCTGGAGGCACTTACTATGCCATGATCTGGGCATACACCACCAAGCCAAACATCGTTTTGTTATGGTGGGTGTACTACTAGTTGATTTGACAGCTTTGACTTGTCAATAACAGACTTCGTTTGAATCCTACCTTCTTCTCTTTCCTTTTGTACACCGTGCCTGAAGATGTGCTAAAAATGATTGATTCTCTTCATAACCAACTGGAACCTACTATCAAAATCCACACATGCCAGTTCACTCCCTGGAGGAACAGGCATTGAGCACCATTTTTCAACCCATGGTACACAAATGTATTTGGGAATATGTGGCATTCATCAATTGGAAGGCCAGATATGACCAATACAGATTTTCTAAAAAACATCATGGGCCACCTGTATATTTCCCAAATGAATAGTTTGTTCTTTTTGTAACAGGACCCACGGAGCTACCACCAGGGAATGCAGGAGACATGGCTGATTAATATCCTTATTTTTGCACCTGCATTACTTTGTTGCACTATATCAATCAATACCTTTCTCATTTTCACCCTACACTTCTATACTAGATGTCCTCATCACCATTATGTCAAGCTTTGATGATTTTAACTCTGCATACCTTACCTTTGCTAAAGCAATGATTGCAACATGCACTATAGGTGTTGCTGCATATGTCTTAATTTCACATCGCCAATATTACTATTCCTACTTTTTTTTCCACACCTTTCCTCATGCCTATAACCCTCATGCACCAAGATTACGTGTTGCCCATCCTCGACAAGACCAATTGTACACCATCGCAGAACAATGGAAATGGGATAGATACCAAATTGCAACATTTCCACCGACATCGATGGGACCACCGACCTTGTACTATCAGCTGACAGGATCACATCACTCTTCAATTTCCCACTGACCTGTCCTGTAGTTTCTTCAGCAGGTACCCTAAAGGATTCCAAATTGGGACATTGGATAGACTCCCATATATTGTCATCCTCCTGAACAGCCCTCCTACATTGGGGCATCAGCTGGACCTTGGCCCATGTACTGACATTCACCTTATTAATAAACAGGCTACTTTTCCTATGGATGAGACTCTCACCATCTTCTAGCAGCCCATACCACCTGATAATACCATTTGGTCTCCTAACCACCTACGAGACAAGAATTACTATATACTTCACCAGCATTTCCCCTGGTTCGAGAGGAATTTTCTCCAATGCCATTTCAATATATGCATCAACCCCCACCTACCTTCTTCAGGATTTTTGGCTATCATACTTGCATCTCATTTGTGTGTATCTGCTTCTGCTATCCATTTCCACCGCGCCTAGAATGATAGGACTCCCTGCTATTATTTTGGACATTTTTCATCTTACTCCCAGTGTTATAAAGGACATTATCACCCACTCTTGTTTGAAAAGACATTTCTGAAATCTGTGCACAATGGCTCTTTGAGCATGGCTGATAAATGGATAACTCTTATTAATTCTACCACTCTCTAACAATCATGGAACAAAAAGATTTAAGGTGTGCTGTGAATGTGATTGTTCTGATATGAATATTTACTTTGAGATGTACGTTTTAATATTCATTCTAGATAACCTTCGACTCTCCTTCACCCCACCAGTCAACTGGGCATTTTGAAGAGTCAGGGGGTGAATTGTAATGAGTATTATGTTTAGTTTGTGTTAGGCATATTAAAAATTATATAAAAATATAATACACTGTAAAACCTATATGAAAGTAATATTGGTGCACTTGAAAGCTCTAGGATGTAAACACATACTTATGGTGCCCGATATGCAAATCAGGCAACCCTAAGCTGGTGCCAATAGGTAGATCAGCTAACCCTGAGTTGGTGCTGATATGCAGAACAGCTAATCCTAAAATGGTGCCAATATGCAAATGAAGCAACCCTAAGCTGGCTGTGATAAATTGCTCCTTTACAAATATTTAAACTCCACTTGAGACCATCACCACTTCCTCCCAATAGGCAACACGCAGGTCAAGAGCAGAACTGTTGGATTCCCTGGGCATCCTGGAGGTGTATGGAGACTGAGAACTAGCCAGGAATGGTTTGGAGCCAGCTGCCTGCAGACAAAGATCAGGTTGCAAGGTGAGCACAGCTTGGGGAGGACTGAGGCACTATTAGGTGTCAGGTTGTAACTCCCTGCAATAAAGTGTGCGTACGAACAATTAGTTCCTGCCTAACTTAATTTATTTAGTGCCTGACTGGCTGTCAACTTACAGCATTGCCTGCTCACTACAATTAGTTATTCATGTTTTCTATATTCATGTGGTCTAATGAATATAGACCACAGGCAAAACTATATGATATCCAATTATATACTCATTTCTTAGTCATCAAAGCATGATTACATTTTGCTTAATAGTTTTTTCCAACAATTTATCACTTACATCTTGAATTTTATTATAGTAAAATTAAAAAACCAACAACATATCTTCAAACATTTCACTTAAAAGTCTCTTGTAAATACCCAGGTTTATTTCTTGAAAGTTCTTTCAACTTAACTTTAGAACACAATCCAAACAGCTTTTCTGATAGTATATAACAAGGATTGCCTTTCCTCTTTTTTCCAATAAAATGATTCTCATTTTCTTTTGAGACCTTTTTTCCAACAATATTTTTATGATTTATATTTCAAAAAAAAACACAGTTACCATATGATAAAACATATGAATATATATCAAAAAGAAATAAAGTCACTGTCTCAAAGAGATATTTGCACTCCTTTGTTAATTTCATCATTATTCATAGCCAATCTATGGAAATAGCTTAAATATCTGCCAGCAGATGAATGGAGACAATTATTATTTGTCAAATACACCTCTTTAAATATGGAAGAATATAAAGTAAATTTAAACTGAAGTTTAAATTCTCTAAGATGAAACAGGTTTTCTGTACCACATTTACCACTTCTTTCAGAGCTTTCTTTCCCAGTGCCTTTCATATTGGTGTTTCAACCAACAGTATGTTCAAATAAATATGGATATTTTTCTATCATGGTCATAAAAATTCTGTCCTCTACTCACCACCATGTTTTTAAACCACATGCTTATTTTCTGGTATTTGTTATAGCAGCATCCCATTCTAGGTACTAAAATCTGTGTCAGGGTACGTTCAAGCAGAAAAATGGAAAAGGAGGCCATGTGCATATTTAGAGATCAAAAGATTGGCCAAATGGGTATGTTGAGTTGAGCAGTAATATCTCATCATCCCTGAATCCTTCTAATCCTTGCCAGTTCCAGGAATCTCTGATGCTCTTCCAATAATGCATTATTACTTTCAGATTACTATTTTCATGGAACAGACTGTTCCAGTGGGTTTCACTTTGCCTTTCCCAATATGGTAGCTCTGATTTCACAGACCAGAAATTCATGGGAATTCTGCCAGTTGCAAGGTATATCTATTACAATTATACATTCTAAAACTAGAAAGATTCCTGAGAATAGATTTGGGGACCCACTGAATCCACTGGAAGACAGATGTGAGCTAAAACTTCCTTAGCTACCTAACCTCTATGTTACCCTACTGTGACTAATAGACCACAGTAACCTTTGAAATATTATGGAATTTGTAGCTTGTTTGAAGAAAATAAAAATTGACTTTTCTAAAGAGAAGATCTTGTCTTTCTCACAGAAAGTAGTGCCATAATTTAGTCCACAAGGAACTGATTATCTTTCTTTTCCACAAGACATTAAACTGTTGGGGGATATAAAATAAATTTGACTAAAATTCAGAATTCTTCTACCTCAGTGAGATTCCTAAGGGTTCTAGTGGTGGTGGAACATATCACAATAGGCTATCTAGGGTGAAGGATAAGCTTTTGTGTTTGACCTTTACTACAATCTAAAGAGGCACACAGTACAAAGGGATTCTTTTGATTCTCAAGGAAGCACATCCTTCATTTGAATGTGTCACTCTGTTCCTGAACCTAATTCCCCCAAAATCTAATGGTATTAAGTGAAACCCAGGACAAGGAAAATGTCTGCATAAGGTCAACTGGCCTACCATGCAAGCTGATCTTCCCCTGAGCTATATGATACAGCACATCCAAGTTTGCTTGAATTATCAGTAGCAGATAGGGAGAGTATTGTTGCCTTTGCCAGACTTTTATAGGTGACTCAGAGTGCAGATTCTCATTGTTTTGAAGCATAGCCCGAGTGTACCAACAGATAGCATTCTTCTACTGAGAAACAGTTTTAGGCTAGCTATTGGGTCTTAGTGGAAACTAAAATGCTTAACTTACTGTGTACATCCTGAGTTGTCCGTGAATTACAGGAACTTCAGTCTTCTGAGTTATGTAAGGTAAAACAATGATGTCTGAAGAGTTCATAAAAACACATGACAGGAAAATGTGAGGTATTAATGTTTTCTTTTAAAAAAATGAAACAAAGATCAATGATTGCCTACTGGTGAGCCACAAAAAATACTAATTTAAGAACAACATAATGTTTCAGATACTTGTTTAATTTAAATATAAGCTCAAATTAACAGTGTAATAAGTCCTTGATTACTTCCAGGTTTGTAAATTGATCATCTACATTCAGTAGTTTAGTCAACAGCCTCCCTCAAGGACATTAGCATAAGAGAATGTTGACCTTTAAATGCATCTGAATGTCCCTTACCTTGTTGGCATGTTGGAGGATGATCTAGCAGATTCATCAGATCACATTTCACATTTGTTTTTCTTAAGACACTTTAAGGTAGAATAATTGTACTTTAGCCTATTTTTTCCCCTGCTTCAGTTTGATTTTAGTTTATCCCTCAGAAGCCACTGAAAACAAATAGGATCATTTTCTTTTGGAGAGTGTAATAATTTCAGAATACAAATCAAGCAATTATATAATTACAGAAAACATTTTTCAGTTCTCTATCTGGAAAAACAAACTATTGTAAAGTAAGTAAACATATATTGTTATGAATTTAACCCTGATATAGATTTGGTATCACTTTTCATGATAAGTTTATGGAAGACTTGCAGGCTAAATTAACTTCTGGGAACCATTGTGTGCTCTCCAAAGCAAATAAAATAGTTTACAAGCTCTATCAAAGACCACATTACTTAGTGATTAACAATTACTAATGTGCAATTCATGGCAAAGTACAGTGGTCAAAATATTTAACCTGAGGTGTCATCAAATTTGGTGGTTTTGTTTTCACTTTAAATTGTGTATTGACTCACGGTATATAAAATATTTCTGTAATCAGACCCTATTGGATTTTTTACTTCTTTATTGCCGAAGTTTATTGTCCAATCAAAAAAGCATATATTTTAGTCCCTGTGTTGACAGGAAGTAATTCCCAATCCTTCATGCTGAAATTCCTCTTCATATTTTCTCCTACTGCTCTTAGTGAAAGAGAGAGGAACTAGTCTGCAGTTTTTGTATTTTTTTCAATTTGTTCCCTTTTTACTTATATTGAATCGGTCTTTACTAAACACTTGCACAAAATTTTGCATACTCTGAGTACAATGTGAGGATAAATCAATAAGATATATTTTGAAAACTCATTATTTTCAATAATCAGAAGAAAATATAATCTAACAAAAGTGGAATGGAGATTGATATAAAGATGCTTTGTGTTCTTGAATCATTTTTTATTAATGCGAGTTATACAGAATCTAATCTAGTCTAAAAATAATTCAGTAAAAGAAGATTAAAATTTAAAAATTTATGGATGTTTGTTGTTAAGAACATTACAATATTTTTTTTCAACTATACCTGTACATTAAAATCTATAATGTTATTAGGCTAAATAAGATATCTTTAATAAGAAGGTAACTTCTTTAAGAAATACATTTACATTTTTCTTTCTCACCATTTTATAAACTAAGAGATTTTTAAGAGGATATTAAAGTATATGGTAATTTTATCTTTGTTCCTCAAACAAATAATAATCAGTTACTGAGCAATGGGGATTTGAAAATCTGCATTGTCTTCATGGCTATAATCAATCAATTATTGTAACAGTAACTGCAAGAACAAAATCTCAGTGACATGCCACAAAACCACTTATCTGGGAGACATTATTTTCATCTATGAATACATTTATGAACACTTTTCTTGCTCTTATGGCTTTTATTTCCCACAAGCACTTCCCATAATCTGACTAGAAGGCTGAGGGAATAAAGGAAAACTGGAGGGACATTTTATTGTTGAATAGAATCATAAGTGTGTTGGTCACTAGCACTCCCACTTGCTCACCATTTATTCTCATGACCACAACTGACCTGCAATAAAGGCAAAAATATGTAAATATGAGACAAAAAAAAAGAGAGATAGTATGAGAAGTACATAGTTAGACTTTCAAAATAGGCACACATTATTTATTTTTCATTTGACCAGCTCTAGTGAAATTTATATTCCATGAAACATTACATGTAATCTTTAAAAAAAAGTGAGTGTATAAAAATAAATAAATAGTAATGTCAAAGGACTTAATTACATCCTGAATTTATAAGATATTGAAAATGATGCAGCACAACTTTTAATTAATTTTGATTTTGATAATTTTAATAGAATTTTAATATTTCCTTAATGTTTTTACTTTACAGATGATAGAGGCCCTTTCTATAATTTATGTAGGACAAACCAACAATTAATTATTAAGGCATTAATTAATAAAATACATGGAAAATTATTTAATTATCATTATTATCAGAGTTAAAAGAAGAAGTATTACATGCCGTAATTATAAGGATTCCAATATTGTCTAGGGCAGCAGAGAAGTCTGTATTGACGAAATTCATTTGAAACTGCTGTAAATTTCAGAGGATTTAATTATGTGGGTCCAGAGAGGCCTCCAAGGAAAAGATACGGGTTGCCATCCTCTTTCTTGAAAATTTGTATAATACCATAAAATGCATAAAAGATCAAGGAGAAACTAGAAGGCAATTCAAGACGTTTAAAAAGTTATATGTAAAATAATCAGAGTGCCTTCTCCATAAAAATCTTAGTTTGTCATGTAGAACATTGACTAGAAGGAGGACTAACTCTGTGTGTGTGTGTGTGTGTGTGTGTGTGACTTGGGGAGGGCTTGTTGATGTGTATACAGATATATATGCATATATATGTATATATTACCTTCATGAGAAATTGATGGAAACTTGAAAAATAAAGTCTACAATTTGAGCAACAAATACATGGATTCCATGAGTAGCTAGAAGCTATAAAATAAAATTTGTGGTGATTAATTGAACTACTGAAATGTAGTCTAAAAATCAGAGCAAGGACTTGGGTTTGAAATATTTTGTAATTATTAAACCAATAATTCATTTAACTTTGTGTGCAAAAATCATCCAACAAGAAACTGTAGAATTATAACAGAAGAAATTTTGAAAATAGGATGACATTTTGAAAAATGCTAATTCCTGCATATTAAGAGTCAGATAATCCAGAAATGAAAATTAGAAATGTAGCAATAGAAATATATGTGAATAAAATAAATGTCTCAAGAAAATCAACGGAAAAATACATACTAACACTACTTAAATGTTGTGTTGTTATATACATATAACCTCCATTATTTGAGCCTGTTGTACCATCTATAAAAATCATTATAAATGTTATATGTATCCCCTGGTTTAAGAATAGTTTGTCCCCCAAAGGCTCGTGCACTGGAATTTTGGTCCTCAATGTAGAAAGGATTAATATGCTTCTCACAGGATCTGGTGAGTTTCCACAAGAGAAGTTGCTGTAAAATAGGGAGTTTGATCTCTCCCTTGTCCCATTTCCTGGCTGGCACATGTGTAATTTTTGCACACAGCTGGTTTCCTTTATATTTCTCTGTAATTTTATGATGCAGAAATTTGGATTTTCTAACCACTAGAATTATGAACTAACTTCTTTATACATTAACTACTATTAGGTGTTCTGCTACAGGAAATCAGAATGAACTAAGGCAATCTAGAAGTTTAACACATGTAGAAGTTTTCATTGTTTACTTTCTTCATTTTCTCAAAGAGGGACTTCAACAATGTCAACTCTTCCATAATCCTCACTGCATTTTTATTTATTTTTGTTCTTCCCTGGACTTTCTTCCTTGATGTGCCAGATAGGATCACCTTCAGGAATAAGAGCAAAAACCACTAACCAAATCACTTCTGAGACCACCAAGCAATGTGGGATAATTTCATGAGTACTATGCCTTGAGGCTCAGACAATGTCTCAGGTGCAGGGGGCCTTCACTGGATGGGAGTCACAACTAATTAAACGCAGGGCTCCAAGTAGCTGAGAATACCGTGTCTATAAGAACTGGGTGTTCACAGTACTGCTGGGTTATGAAATCCTCAGAAGTAGATGGTGTGTTAGTCTTTTTGCCAGCTTATACTTTATACCTCACTCCACCTGACCAATTTCCTTTCTTCTTGAGACCCCAGGTTAAGATACTTTCCTGGAGTTGAATTCTATTCATGTAAATAGCTTCTTAAACACTACCTTAAAACTTCTAATTTAACACAAATGTTCAGTGACTTCTTGAGATTTGAGAAAGGATATTGACTACCCCAAAGCCAACTGTGAACTTGCAAGATCTTAGAACTAGGCCAGTGTCATGGAGCAGCAAGGTCAAAGTCAGTCTGTCACCGTGATGAAGAGAAACAGACATAGAATCATTGTGTAATCCAGTCTGACAGAAAAAAAAAAAAGAAAAACAGCATGGTCCACAAAACAACCTACTTTTCCCTGTTCTTGTCTTCCTGCTTCTCTGCCAATTGAAAATTAGCTTCACTCCATTCCTCCCATCTTCTAAATAAGAACTAATAAAATATCTATCATAATATTCCTCCCACTTCTGATAGTGCCTTATCTGGAACAAATTCCTGCATTTTTTAACTTACTCAAAAATCATCTAACATTATCCAAGCCTTATAATAAGCCCCTGTTTTTGAAGCATGCAAAATTTCAAATGCTTTGTGATCTCCTTTTTTCTTTTGCAACAAACACTGATAAGCCCAACTTCCCTCAACTACAGATATCTACCTTGTGCTTTTTTTTCTCTCTCTCACTTTCTTAATTGGCAACTATACTTTTTTAAAAAATTACAATGGGGAACAGGCTGTAAGAGGAAATTGTATTCCAAATGTGGGGTTAAATTTAGTATAAAACATATAAAAAGTTTTAAAAACAAAAGGAGGATTTTGAAATATCTTTCTCAGTAGTTCCGGTAATACAGTGTGTTTATAAGAATCAATTTATTCATGTGTTAAACATTTCATAAACAACATTATCACACTTTAGCAGAAGACAAAATCTGGAGTTAACAGATGTAGAATATTTTGTAAATAGCTTTCCATCATGGAATACAAGTGAAGAGTGATTTTAAAAGTTTAAACTTTTTAAATGAATAAACATAATTTATCATTCAGAGGTTCAGAAATCATTTGTTAATTCTGGTGTTGGCCAAAAATAACTTGTAAAGACAATAGAAATTTAGGAGGATTCAGCTAGGAACATATAAGATAACAAAGTAATATTTAGAAGTAGAATGATACCAGGAAGGCTTACTGAGTTCTATATTCAAAAAATTATTTGGAGAACCTTCTTACTGAAGTAGAATTAGAAAATTCCTATCATTTTTGTGCAAATCAATGTGATGTGTTGAAACTACAGAAACCAAGCAAAATACCCTAATTGTGGGGTTACAGTTATAAAGTGTAACCTTAATTTGCTTCTTAACCACAGTAAAGTATCTGATTGAACTGATAAGCTTTCAAGAAAGTGAACAATTAAAGATTCAAATTCACATAGTGCTAAGGCTGTGTTGGGGTGTTGGCATGGGAGTTTTGGGGTCTTGAAAGATGATTAAATTCCTTAAACATTTAGAAACTTATTTCATTACAATATTCTATGGATACTACTTTATTGTATTAACATCCAAAATGAAAAAAGGCATCATAGAAGCATCACTACAGATGAGGACACACACATTAAAACTGAGTGCAAATGGTACCATTAAAAAACAGAATAAATGGTGATGTGAAGCATGTCTACAGAATAACTTGTAGAGCTCCAATTAATTTCTGCTGCACTTACATTTTACTTAATGACATTTTTGTTTTTCCTAATAATCCTATCAGATAGACAAACTGTCACTATCACCTACATTTTCACATAAGAGAATTGATGTGCAGAGAGTTTGGTAACTCATACAAATTAATGGAGCAGAGATCTGTATGCATGATGTCTAGCTCTAGACTTCTACACCAATTGCTCCCAGGGTGAGCATAAATTCTCTGTCAGTATGTTTTAATCTGATATATGAAATGAAGAAATGAAAATTTATAATTGGTTAATTGTAGAAATCTGAGATCTAAACACCTGTTTAAATATATAAGTTATAGAGGTTAAATGGAGGATATAGAATTTTAATAATTTTAAATATTACATAATCTTAGTTAATCATTCTTCACATAAGGGTTGAAATAATCCACTTAACCAATTTTGTTAAGGAATCTATACACTTTATTATTTTTTTAAGATGAGGTCCACAAATATAGCTGTTATGAGATAACAAAAGGCTAAACTTTGTCATGAATAAAGCAGTTGGTCAAAAGAATTAGAACCAGCATATAAAAGTATAAAATGTGCCCTAACAACCTTTTCCAAGAAGGCCAAATTTAAGATAGCAAAAAACAATATAATAAAATGCATAATAGTTTAAACTAAGTATAGCAAATAATTACTTTATGATCAGAATCAACTTACCATTACATACCATGATTATTTCTACTCATTAAATATTTGGAAATAGACTGGATAAAACATAAAACAATGACTGGAGGAAAGATTCAGAATACATTTTGAATATTAAATTTTCACTACCCTCAGTAGCATATTATTATTATAATTATTATTAACATTATTCTGTATTGGAAATTTTGACCCACTATTCCTTTCAGTAATGTTTTAACCACTCTATCCTTAGCTCTCTTTCTCTTGCATTCAAATCAGGTATCTTTAAACATGTTTCATGTTCTTTGCAATAATTATTAAAATCTCTCATTTTATTCATTTTGTATTAGAAGTTTTTTAGCTCAAAATAAAGTCTGCCACAAACAACTATATGGTTGACTACATTTATTTAGGTATCCTTTGTATCACCCAGGCACTCTATAGTGCCTTTTAATATTTAATTTATTGCTTCTTATTATCATTCTCTTAACCAAAATTGTGAATGGGTGTTAATTATGAAAGGATGTCCATTACAAGCAGTGACTTTTGTAAGCAAATTTTTCTGTTATGTATTAATACTCAAGGTGACTACAAGGGAATGCTGTCCACTGAAACTGCAAGAAGGACCACATGCTTGGCCATGGATGCCATGATCTCACTAATGTCCTAGGGATTTCTCGTTTGGCAACCACAACACTCATACTTTTCTCATGTCCATCTCTTCTTTCTTTATCTTTATACTCATTAGAGATGGAGATACTTAGCTTCAAAAAAAATCTGTATTACATTTTTTTTTCTTCAAGACTTACATACAGGGAACAGATGGTAGGCTAATGTCCAATGTCTTTCCAAAATTGTAGGAAATGATTTACATTTTTTTCTCTTTTAAAGCAATCAACACTTCTACTCTTTTTAGTATCTTCAACCAAATGTCAACTATTCTGATGGCTTGTTTTCTTTTGCCTTCAAACATCTTTAAGTCACTCTTTTGATAGGACAGTGTTTTAAAAAAAGATATACTTATAATACCCTGGCTAATCCTACAACTTAAATGCCATATTTCTTCTTCATTTTTGTAATTTCTAAACTTATGTAGTCACTACAAGTACCTCACAGTATCCACCCACTAGAAATTCTCAACTTTAGCATGAAAAATAAAACTGAGCAAAGCATTAAACTAGGAAGTCATGATCTTCTAGTGTCTGGACTATTATTTGAAAGAATACTGCAGTTCAGTTTACACCCCCAATTTTTTAGGAGCAGTAAAAATGAGCACTTTTTGGAAAAACATGTCCTTTAGTCATAAGCTTATGTTTAGTAATCACATCATGTATCAAAATAATTAAATGGTTGAAATTTATCTTCATTCAATTATGACATTCTTTACCACCTGTTTCATAAAGTTATAATTTTATTTTGCTTTAAGATAACATTAGATAATATTCTTCTCTAAGATTACATAGTACTTTTCTCTTAAAGGAATCAGAAATCTATAACCACATTTAAATAGCTTCATATTTTTCTTATGTTTTTCACAAAAAAATGGACACAAACTATAGTTATTTTATATGTGTGTTCCTCGTTGGATACTGCATATAGTAGGGGAATAATTAGTATTTATATATACATATGTTTTCCATTAAATTAATGAGGACAAAGACTACACTAATTCACTTTTTTGAAATACATGAAACATAGAGCTTATTGATATGCATAGGCTCAGAAAATATGTAAGAAAATAAAGTTTGGTATTTCTGATTTGAGATTTTGAATGATTGACTATCAGTGTAATCAGTAAAATGTTCAAGAACTTTGATAAGTATTTGAGATGGTAGGACCATGGGACAGGTCTATTTAGAAATACATTTTTTCATGTGTTTGCTTAATATCTGTTAAAACATATTAACTAATATAAAAACTGGAAATGTGGCAAGTGTCTTCAATATGTATGCTCCACTTCTTATGACTACATTTTATGAATTGTAAACCTAAATGTCTATTAACAGTAAGAAATACACCTTATTAGTAAATGGTTTCTAAAATTAATTCATGTGTCTTCCTATTTCTAGAGAGCTTTAATTTACTGTAAGCAAGAGTCTATTCAAGTCAGTATGGGTATTTTAACAGCTGGGAAATTAGGTGCTAAGTTATCAGACACTTGTATATCATATTTATGATACGCATGTCATTGAATGTAACATTTTGTAAAACATACTAAACCATGAATTTAAATGTGGTGATTACCTTTGAGGCTTTCTATCCCTACATTGACCCAATTATCTTTTATGAAAATATATATTTTCATTTTGTTTGGGTAAATAACTAGGAAAAAAGTTTATGGCACATTTGAAGTGTATACTTACATTAAAAGGAGATAAAATGAAGTTCCAAAAATAGTAATGTTTTTGTAAAAGTGATTTCAATTTGTTGAAGTTTCTATGCCTTTGATTATCAGTTTCTCTGCATTTTTGTCAACACTCCAAAGTCAGAATTTTAAATTGTGGCCCCTTTTAGTGTATGTGTGTGTGTACTTATATCTTTTAGAGCTTTTAATTTGAATTCAACTTAGGGTTAATGAGTTTGAGCATCTGTTCATGATATTTTTCATCTGTATACATATGTTTTCTAAAAGGTTCTCTTGCTTTTTATTTACCAGAAGAGTTAGTATATTAGTATTATTTCTTCCTTAAATTGTTCTCAGAATTTACCACTGAAGCTATTTCAGACTGAATATTTTGGAATGCTTTTAATTAAAAGATTAATTTCATTGAATTTGTTGTTTTGGATGATTGTCAACTCATCTAAGAGATTCCAATTTATCAGCATGAAAATTTGATATTAGTCCATCAAGTTCATTTGAACACAACTAGCATTTGTATTGGTATCTCTACTATTTCTGATGTTGATAACTAATCTTTCTTTTTTTTCATCAATCACTTTAACTAGAGATTGGCTAATCGTATTGATATTTTCAAATAACTGACTCTGATTTTATAGCTTTTTATAATGTTTTATTTTTTGGTGTTCTCTTTCATTGATCTCTCTTCTTAGAATTAGTATGTCCTCCTTTCTTGGAATTGCAGACTTCTCTAATTATAAATACATTTATCTTAGGCTTCTCAAAAGTTCACATATATTACTGAGTCTCCATTTGTTATTATTATTGTTGTTGTTGCTGTTGTTATGCCTTCCTTAACTCTGTGATTCAGATAGAATAGTTTTTCTTGCTCAGTCTTCAATTTTGCTATCTTTTATTCTATAATATCTAATCTGACACTAATATCATTTCCAAAAGTTTTATTTCAGCCCCATACAGTGGCTCTTGCCCCTAGCTATAAAAAAGGCAGTGATTGCAAGGATCATGGGTCTAGGCTAGCCAAGGAAAATGTTCACAAGATCCCATCTCAGTATAGCTGTTCAAGGTGATGCGCACCTGTCATACCAACTACAAGGAGAAGCACAAATAAGATAATAATGGTTCAATCCAGCCCATGCATAAAGTGAGACTCTATCTCAAAAATACCCAACACAAAATGGCTAGTGCAGTTGCTGAAGTCATACAAGTCCTGCCAAACATGTGGGAGGCCCTGAGTTCAACTCCCTATATAGCTAAAAAGACAAGTATTTCAGATACTGAATTTTCACATGGCAGAGACAAATTTGCTTATTTTCATACTTTGTTTTTCTCTTATTTTATGTTAATATTTTCCTTTGGGTTCTGTCATATATCTGTAACTGCTTTTGTAAACATTTGTCAAATACATCATATCTGATTTGTTTATGGTGACTGATCTTTCTCCAGAGAAAAACTGAAACCATTTCCCTTAATTTCAAGAATGAGACAAGAGTGATCACTCTCCCCACTCCTATTCAATATAGTTCTGGAATTTCAATCCAAAGCAATAAGACAAGAAGAAGAAATAAAAGGAATGCATGTAGGTAAAGAAGTAGTCAAACTATCCTTATTTGCAAGTGACATGATCTTGTACCTTAAGAACCTGAAAAACTCCACCCAAACACTCCTAGACACCCTAAACTGCTTCAGCATAGTTGCTGGATACAAAATCAACTTACAAAAATCAGTAGCCTTTCAATACACCAACAATGAAAAAATTGATAAAGAGTATAGGAAAACAATTTCATTTACAGTAGCCTCAAAAAAAAATCAAATACCTAGGAATAAACTTAACATAGGATATAAATGACTTCTACAAGGAGAACAAGCCACTTAAGAAAGAGATCAAAGTAGACTTCAGAAGGTACAAAGATATCTTATGTTCATGAATTGGCAGAATCGACATAGTAAAAATGTCTGTATTACCAAAAGCAATCTACATGTTCAATGCACTTCTCATTGAAATCCCAATGATATTCACCACATAGATTGAAAAAGCTATCCCACAGTTCATTTGGAAAGACAAAAGACCATGAATAGTCATAGAAAAACTGAGTAAAAAGGGCAATGCTAAAGGTATCACAATACATGAGTTCAAACTATACTACAGAGCCATAGCAATAAAAATATCATGGTACTGGCACTAAAACAGATATGAAGACCAGTGGAAAAGAATAGAAGATGTAGATAATGAATCTGCACAGCTATACCCACTTAATTTTTGATAAAGTTGCCAAAAACATGATGAAGAAAAGGCAGCCTCTTCAACAAATGTTGCTGGAAAAAGTAATTATCTGCTTTCAGAAAACTGAAACTAGATGCATGCTTGTCACCATGTATTAGTATCAACTCAAAGTCAATTAAGGACCTTAATATCATACTTGAAACCATGAAGTTTGTACAGGAAAAAGCAGTAAATACACTGGAAGCAATACGTATAGGCAAGTAATTCCTCAGTAGAATTCATTTGACCCAAAGACTAAGAGAAATGGTGAACAAATGAAATTAAGAAAGCTCGTGCACAACAAAAGAAATGGTCTCTAAATTGAAAAGGCCATGCACAGATTTAGAGAAAAATCTTTGCTAACTCTTCATCAGACAAGGAACTGATAACCATAATATATCGGGAACTCAAAAAACTAAACTCCCCCAAAATCAATAAACCAATAAAGAAGTGGGAAACTGAACTAAACAGAACTTATTCAAAGGCAGAAGTAAGATACCTAAAAAGCACATGAAAAAAATGCTTACCATCCCTGGCCATAAAGGAAACGCAAATCAAAACCACACTAAGATCCCACCTCACTTCTGTGAGAATTGCTACCATAAAAAACATCAAAAAAAAAAAAATGTTGGTGAGGATGTGTGGGAAAAGCAATCCTCATACACTACTGGTGGCAATATAAGCTAGTACAACAACTATGGAAAACAATATGGAGGCTTCTTAATAAAACTAAACATAGATCTGCCATATGATCCAGCAATACCACTTCTAGGGATATACCCAAAGTAGTGTGGTTTAGGTTGCTACAAAGGCACATGCAAAACCATGTTTATTACAGCACTATTCACAGTAATGAAGCTATGGCAACAGCCAGTCTACCCCCACTACCAATGAATGGATTAAGAAAATATGGAATCTAGACACAATGGAATTTTATTCAGTCACAAAGAAGAATGAAACTTTGTCATTGGCAGGTAAATAGATGGAACAGTAGAACATCATCTTAAGCAAAGTTAGCCAGGCTCAGAAGACCAAAAATTGCATGTTCTTCCTTGTATGCAGATTATATACCTAAAACAAATCCAATAATATTATTGGACATTGGTCTCACCCTAAGGCGAGACTGCATATGGGAAGGATAGGGATAGGGTGGAAACAAAAACCTTGAATGTGTTTGATACGTTCACTGTATAGGAGCGAATATTGTAATCTTAAACTGGCAGAGGCTACTATTGGAAGGGGTTTAGGAAGTTGTGAAGATGTCTGTCAGTAATGAACCAATATGGGTTGTAACACACATGCATGGAAATAACACAAGGAATGTCCCAGTATAGCTATATTTATCTCAAACTAGCAAAAACATCATATTTTTCTTATTATCTCTTATATTTTTTCTTCTACAACATCAGAGAACAAGAGGGAAGAATTGGGGGGGGAGGTTGGTAGCCCAAATAATGTATACACATGTAAGTAAATGTAAAAATGACAAAACAAAAATTTTAAAAGTCATTGTTTCTGGATAATTGTGCATGTTAGAGTGACTGTTGAATATTGTTGTCTTTTTTAAAACAGTAATGATTTCTCTTTGCTTTTTTTTAACACAGAGAAATTAATGTAGTTCTAATAAAGCCTTTCCTTCAGGTGTCACTTAACAGTGCTCCTAAGCAGTGGTCTTTCAAGAATTATCTACTGAAATCTCCAGGGGTTCAACAAAGTCAATATGGTCTGGAAATTTGAATAGTGATTTACCCCTTTTGTTGTGTAAGCTGTAGCCATTGTTTAACTCAGATTTATCCTAGTTGCCATCATTCCTTGGTAGTTAACTTTTTTGTACAGCTTTGTAAGGTCTGTGTTTGAGAACTTAGTATTCAGGAAAAGACTCAGGAGATACCTTATAGAGATTCTGGAGCTCTATTTCTACATTCCACACCTTCTTTTGGATACTAAGACCACTATATCTGCTGACTCAGTTCCAGCAAACAGTTTTCTCTAGTTACTTGGGTTTCCACATGTGAAGTTCAAAAGGAGCTTCCCTCGGTCTTCAGAGTGATGCAAGTCTTATTGTCTAATATTTTAAAACAGGTATTTCTTACATCTTGCCCTGCTTTTGAGTCGCTTAAATAAGGGCTATTCTGCTGTTATCATTTCCATCAGGACTGAAACAAAAAGGACAATTGTTCAGTAAACACTGAGAACTACTCTCTTTTAATGAAAACAAACAAAATTCCTGTGACAAACTCAGTAATCCTGTCACTCTCTTCTGTTATACTGCCTTCATGATTACATTTCTTTTCTTTTTCATAAGCTATCTCAAAGGCACGCTGGAGATCTAGGTAAAATACTCCCTGATTTTTAATATCCCATTCATTCTTAATCCAATTTCTATAGTGATTATTCTTAAACATATTTTGATTGATCTCTCGTTAAAAGTTTGAAATGAATTCTAACTTCAACATTTATCTTCATGACATTTAATACTGTTTAAATCTTTATATCTATGTTCCTAAATTAATATTTCTCTGATTACAATATTTTTTGTCAAAAAAGTAACCCTAATTGTTGTAATATATTTATCACATATCACTTTCTCTTTGTGGATTTTCTTGTTGAACTTCTATTTCCTTTGAAGTCTTAAAGTGCCTGAGAAAACATAGGTAACTCAGTTATATTTGAATTTCAGATAAACAGTGAATGATTTAGGCAGGTGTAGTTATTAACTGGTAGATCACTGTTTCAGTGCACTTTTATTTAGTGTCAAATAAAAGCTGATACCTAACATATCACACTTTTGAAACTCATGAATTAAATTCTAAAAGTGAAGCTCTTGTGAGATTTTTGCTGGGGACATGAGTATGCTATGTTCCATATCATTAAATATAGGGTGATGCTAGCTAAACTTTTTCTACTACCTGTAAGTATCATCGAAAATTCTTTTTGAATCTCTTCTTTTATGCTGTTTAAGCATTTTTCTCCTAGAAAGAAATCTCTCTTCATCCAAACTTTATTCCCTTTTAGAGTGATCAAATCAGGGAAATAAATGCCGTTTATATAACTCAGGCTTCCATTATGATGAATTTCCATCAGCAATTTTCAAAAGCTATCTTCATTTACTTTTCCAAGTGCTTCTAAAACCACTAAAATGATCATTTATTTCCCAAGTTGCTAACAGTAATCTAGGCAATGTGTCTTTTGCAACTGCCAATAATACTGATTTATATGTCCTGTTTGGAGTTTTCCTTGTTACAATCGAGTGGTAATTTTGTTTCTCAGTAGCTTGCTGAATATTAATAGAATTTGTTTATGCTTAGCCTTGTGCAACACTATGTACTATAGGCAAAAACCATGCTTTAAAGGAGAAAAATATATTTTCCTACAAGCCCATATGGTGACAGAATTTGTTTGAGAGTCTAATACTGTCTCCCTGTTTAACTAGTACATGATTTAGTCTGCTTAGGATAGAACAAAAGTCCTGTTAATACAACAAATAATTGATGTATATATACCTGGAAAAATTCTGTATCTACAATGCATAATCCGAAAATCACAGTTGCCTTCAATAATGTGTTTGAAACAATATACCGGATAGTTATCACATTTAGAGCTACTAAGCATATTAGCAATTCATTATCAGTAAGTATAAACAGATGTTTCCCACCAGGAAGTTAAAAGATTCAGAAACAACCTGATGTCTGTAACCTCACATAATTCCCAAGATCAGTAAGATTTGATGTGACAGAAAATGTATGTATTCTGACCTTAAGTGTTGATTAGACGTTATGGATGGCAACTCAACTAAATGTTACTACTTTAAATCTATCACAGAAGAATATGAGTGAGGTACAAAGAGATTACAGCTCTTTGAATCAAAGAGTGAATGTTTGAGGAAGATAAATATTTCCCATTTAGGTTAGGAATTAAATTTCAGTAATTAGATTACTTACAATAAATAAGATTTCCAAAGTCTTCAATATTTTTATGAAGTATAATTAAATAATGTCAACTATGTAAAAGTCCAATAGGCATATGTAACTATAGAACTTTTATGAAATATAATTAAATAATGTCAACTATGTAAAAGTCCAATAGGCATATGTAACTATAGAACTTATTTCTATTTTGACCAATTAATAATATTGATTTTTTTCCAGTGTTTGTTTCATTTACAGTAAGTTGTGTTTAGGCAGGGATTTTTTTCTAAATAATAAGTACATTAACTCCATAAGACTCCAAATGAGTTATTCAACTATTTATTTCTTCAGTTGTTGTACCATGGCTCACTTAGTGCACATTGCAATCAGATAATGAGTAACTGCAAAGATTTAGAGGTCACCAAAAGCAAATTAGCTACGTATCACTTTCTGTGTCATTTAACTAGGGAAAAGAATCCTTGCACCTTGCCAGTGAATACCTTGGGGCAATTACTACATTGGATTTTATGCCAGGTCATGCAGGGCTGGTAATGAACTCTAATCAGACACTCCTGACATGACAGAAAATGTAACTTTGAGTCATTAAATTAGTTTTCTGTCATCTAAGCCCATGTTAAATGACATTTGTTTTTTCAATGTCTTTAAATGATTGATAGTCTGGTATTTTGAAAATACTTCAAAGAAATCCTTAAGCATAACTACTCTAGCTGACTATATATATTAAAAATAACAGTTTTTTTTCTCTCCATAAACAAAGTTGTCATTGGAAAATTACATGTCACATATGTATGTAGGAACACTGGATTTATTTAATGAATTCTGTGATACAAACAGCAAATATTTATTCCATGTATTAAATATGAACTTATACTGATTCATCCTATGCATGTCTGACATCATAGGTATATGATAAAACAACACATGAAACATTAATTTTTAACAAAAAATAATTTCATTGTATATTTTCTTATGTTGACAATGCTGTCTGTCAACATTTGTTTTCTTTTGAAAGTAGTTCTTCTCAGAACATATTTGTGGTGGTACAATTCTGTGTGATCCTTGGACAAGTTACTCAATTTTTGTGTGCCTCACTTTCTTCATTTGAAATCTGTATTAATAGTGCCTACTCTTAAGTTTGTTATAATGATTAAATTAGTTGTTGTTTTGGAACTTGATAATAAGAACTACATAAGTATTTATACACAAAAAATTATGTGTATACTAGTTTTCAAATAAAATACAAACTTATTTGTGACAGACTATTTGTCTTACCCTTCTTATTCCTCTTAGAACCACTATGAACTCCACCAAAGCCTTGGAGCTATAACTGTATTGAAATACAAGTCCTTGACTGAGGCAGACTGACAATACTCCTGATGTAGTGTGGCAGCACCATCTCTCATGGACCAGGAGTCCTAGTTGCCTCTATTATCCAGCCTACTCTAACCACTTCTGAGGGCCTCTCCAAGGGTGATAAAAAAGTTGTAGATACACAGCAATTCTCCCAGTAAAAACTAGACAAAGGATGTATTGTTATAAAGAGTCAGATTGGAGGAGGGAAATAAGAAAGTTTTTATTTTTTACACCTCTGAAAATGGCAGCAGTTTCCCTTGGAGTAATAGTAAAGGAACTAATGTAATATCTAGAAAAAAGCAGTGGAAACAAAAGCATCAAATTACCTGTGGCACTGTGTTCAGTGTAGCACAAAGAGAATGATACAGACACCACTCCATCCCTTGACATCCCACATCTATCCTGAAGAAGGGAGAAGAAGGGTGAGAAGCAATGACTGTATAAAATCGAAATTTGTTTTCTCTAGACTTGGCATTCTACACCCTTTCTCAAGTAGGTAGCACACTGCAAAAAATGCCTGCTGGGAAGTAAGGAAAATGGGTTCTGGCTTTTGATTGCCAAACAGTTGTGTGCCATTGGGAGGAGCAAGACTCTGAGACTCTTAATTCTCAATCTAAAAAGAAGTAAACAAGAAATGCTGTGGAAATACTGTTTTATGAGAAACCAAGCAATGCTCAAAGAAGTAAGAGAACTCAGACTTTATTTGATGCTGGCAGTCCCAGATGTGCTCACACTCAAAATTCTGAGCCCTGAGCAGAAAGATTACAGGATTCTTAAAGGGCAGTGCAGGCAATTGGGTTATGGTGAATGTGCTGGTTGCTAATAGGTGGGCTCACATTGGAGGTTAGGGATTGGGCCTGTTTAGGTGGAAGCAGTGGGAGACCTGTGTCAGGAAGTCTGTTTAAAGAAAAATACAAAGAAATGCAGGAATGGACAGCAGGGAATCTGTAGCAGGAAGTCTGTTTACAGGAGACAAAGAAAGGCAGGATTGGGCAGTTATCTCCACATTGGACCTTTTATCTTGGCCCTAGACCCATTTTATAGCCTAACTAACAACTTCTAGTGTCCTTGTAACCTGCTTAAGGGTGATCTTCCTATTCATTTCCCCCTTTTGATAGTTTTCTTATTTGTGGACAAGCATCATCCTTAGGTTCCCCGGATCCTATCAGTGTCCTTGTGTCCAGAGAGTCTGCCGTGCATCACCAGGAGCTGTAACTTTATTGTGTCCATTTGTGAGCTAATGAAGTGAGTAATGGCATTGAGAATGCAAGGGCTGAATAAGAGGGCCAATCAGAGCATGAAAAGAGGACCAGCCAAGGGGAGAAGCCATGAGTCCCAATTCCAGATGTTACTCCATCTGCTCCATTTGCTAATTCCTGTCTCCTACATGCAACTCGGGCCTGTAACAGTTGGGCCACATCTCTGACTATTCCCATCTGATTCACATAAAAGCAGCATTCTCCCTTTAGAAAGAGGCAGAGTCTCCCTTTTTTGTCAGTGAGTAAGTCCAACCCTCTCTGATTTTGGAGGACCACTGACACTAGGTAGTTCAGTTGGTCTTGCATAGCCACTATAAACCTAACCACTTGTTCTATGTCATTTGTTAGGTCCACAGATAACTGATTATAATAGGAACAGGATTATAATAGGAATAGGAACATCCTATTCCAGATGTTATCCTTAATCCAATTAGTAAAGGTATGAATTGGAAAGCTCTCTTTGTCTGTGTGTGGGCTGTCAAAGGTACAGGGAGGGTCTGGTTGTTAGGCTCTATGTTTTTCTGTAGGGGGTCAGGAATGCTAATGTGCAAACACCCTTCCATTTAGCTGACAAGCACTGACACGCAAGGGTCCCTCATACAAAGAAAGTTCTGGGCTGCTGCACCATGGTCTGTCAAATGTACATGTAATGGATGTGGTTGTACAGTTTTGGATGTAGGCACATTGGCTAACATTCATATCCCCCACTGGATAGTTTCCTCCCAAGTTGTAGATACAATCAGGAACCCTCTGAGATAGCTGTATATTGTTTACTTTGGGATTCGTGCTGGTAGAGGTAGAGGAGGAGGAGAAGGAGGAGTAGGAGGACATCATGCACACTCTCACTTCAGGTGCTCACTGGAGCCACTAAGTAATGGAAGGGACTTGAGGACAGGCAGAGCCAGTAATCACCCACCAATGGTGGGTTCATAAGATTAAGGAGGTGGTGAGTTGCATTTAACAACCTGTACAGTTGGGGTTCCAAGTTAAGTTTCACTGTCCTTGAAGGAAGCCTTAATTGGGGTAGTGGTGGTGGCAGATCAATGTCTTTTACAAGCTTGTAGCTGTCTAGGTAATTGTCTTTGAATGGCCTATCTGTATCTATGGTTTTCCCTTTGTAGACTGACATGGGGATGGAGTGATCAGAGAGGGTGCCCAGACATAATGTGGTTTATTTCCTCCCCCAGTCATTTCATCATTCCATGCCTTAAAGAGGTCCCCATCTTTCTTCTAGTAAACCCTCTGCCCTATAGTGCCTTTGTTCTTGCAGGAGACTGTCAGTTCTGTCAGTTTTCCTTTATAGTAAATTGTCCCTCTTCTGGTGCATTCAGAAATTGATGTGCTGCATGTGGGTGACAAATATTTGTAATAGGTGAAGGCATACCACAGTTTTCCCTGGAAGGAGAGAGGTTTTATGCAAGCTGAGCGGTTATTCCAGCCTCTAGATGGGACAATCTTAAAATGTAGTAGAGTAGGAAGCCAAATCACATCAGAAGCCTCAGGTCTGAGATTGGAGTCTGGGCTACAGATAGTACTGAACAGCAGTAAGTCTTCCTAGTATGAGGAGAAAACAGGAGTGCAACAGTATCCTTTGGCTTACATATCAATCCTGGGGAGAAGTGATGGCCAGTCCTAGTGCAAACAGTGTTGCAATACTGATCTGCAGGATAGGGTAAGGGTGGCAGAAAGGGGAATACATTTATGACCTGGTAGGTGAATCCTCAGGCTTCCACCATGCATTGACCAACCAGCTTCTGGGAGGTGTCAGGAGCAGGGCTGGAGCACTCTCAGGTGATGGTGTGGTTCTGTGACATCCTCTGGAACCTCAATTTGAGGGGTTAGTTGGATCACGGACAGCCTGCCAGTTGTTAGTGTCTTCGGGGGGCGGGGCTGCTGTCTTCTTTAGCTGGGACTGATGAATTCAGTCAGTGATACCTGCAACTTTAACAGCCAGGGAGTTGCTAATGTTACTAGATGAGGACCTGTCCAACTGGGTTGGATGGTTCTTTTGTCCCGTCTCTTATGCATATCACATCCCCGGGTTGGTGGGTATGGGTTCAGTTACCCATGGGGATTGGGGTCCTTTCTAAGACTTCCTGGGAGATGTGGCATAGTGTTTTTCCTAGGGCCTGGAGATGTTAGGCTTATCTAGATTTCCAATTTGCCTGAGGTCCCTTCTAAGCCTGTTTATTATGGGAGGGGGTCTGCCTTACAGAATCTCAAAGGGTGAGTAGGCAGAGGGTTTAGGGGTTCTGTGTTTCCTGATCAGGGGCAATAATAGCAAGTCTATTTTGGGAGATTGTGTTTCTTGCCAGAGTTTGGTAAAGTGGTCTTCAGGGTCTGATTCATATGTTGTACTTTCCCTGACTCTGAGGCCTGTATGCAATGTGGAGCTTCCATTTTATTTTCAAAATTTTAGCCCAGCCCTGGACTATCTCCACCATGAAGGCTGGTCTGCGATCTGATCCTATAGAAAGGGGGGGCCCATACCTGGGGATAATTTCTCTCAAGAGAGCTTTTATTACCTCTCGTGCTTTTGCTGTGTGTGAGGGGTAAGACTCAACCCACCCTGAGTACGTGCAGACAAGGACCAGGAGGTACCGGTATCCTTAGCAGGGCTTGACCTCTGTGAAGTCCACTTCCAGGTCCTCAAAAGGCATGGTACCAATTGCCTGTATCCCAGGACTTGGCTTAAGTCCTTGACTTGCATTGTTTTGTGCACATGTAAGGAACTTAGCACTTATTTGAGTGCACAAGGTAGGGAGCTTGGGAATGAAATAGTGTATATCCAGCAGTTTTTCCAGGGCCATTTACCCCAAGTGCGTTAGCTTGTGCTGTTCTTTTACCAGAATGGCTGCTGCAGCACTGGGAACAAAGAGTCTCTGGTCAGACAATTTCCACCAGCCCCCCTTTTCTATTATTTCTCTTTCATATTTTGCCCATTGTTCTTCCTCCTTGGTGTAACTCGGGGTGAGGGTAACTCTGGAGCTAGCAGTACTTTGGCAGTTTGCTTCAGCACTTAAGGGGAACTTAGCTCTTCTGCTGCTCTCTTTGTTCCCTGGTCAGCCAGGAGTTTCCTCTGCTGATGTAGTCTGTGTCCCTTTGGTGGCCTCTGCAGTGGATAAAAGCCACCTGAGATGGTTCCCAGACTGCTTCCAGCAGTTAGAGGATTTATTCTTTATTTTTAATCTCTTTTGCCCCTGCTGTCAGCAGTTTTCTTTCCTTGTATGTTGCCCCATGCATGTTTAGGGTGGCGAAGGCATACTTTGAATCAGTGTAGATGTTCACCCGCTTTCTCTTTGCATATTGTAATGCCTGGACCAGCGCCCAAAGTTCAGCTCATTGTGTGGACCATGCTTGTAGTAGGACTTCAGTGTGCATGATGTCATTAGCAGTGGTGACTGTGAACCTAGCCTTTCACTGTCCTCCCTGGACAAAGCTAATTCCACTTGTAAAGCATTCAAGCTCTGGATCAGAGAGGGGGTCCTCTGTTAGGTCCAGCCTGCTGAAGTACACTTCATCCATTACCTCTTTGCAGTCATGACCTGGGGGCCTTTCCTCTGCTGGCAGGAAAGTGGCAGGATTTAAAGTTCATATAGTTTCAAGTCTGACTCAAGGATTCTCACACAGTAGTACTTGGTAATGGGCTATTCTGAAACTGGTCAGCCATTTATGTTCCTGCCCATTCATTAGGGCCACAATTGCTTGGGGGTCCTTTACATTAATGTCCTGACCCTAGGTGAGCTTGTCAGCCTCCCTGACTAGGGTTACTGTGGCACCCAAGGCCTGAAGTCATTGAAGTCACACTGAGGCCACTGGGTCCAGGTGCTTCTACAGGTTTGCCCCTGGCTGCTGCCATGGAAACACTATTTGGGTGAAGACCCCCCCAGAGCTGTGTGAGTTTTCTCACAGATGAAGAGATTGAATGTTCATGTTACATCTGGTAGCCTTAGTTAACAGTCTCTTTATCTCCTACAAGGCCCTTCTTGGTCTGGTCCCCAGTTTAAAGGTTCCTTTTTGGAGCCTGCTGTGGCCTCATAAAGTGGTTTGGCTAGGCTTGAATACCATTGTATCCAGATGCAACAAAATCCTGACATTCCCAAGAATTTAGAATCCATGGAATACATTGGCAGATAACTTGATACATTACCAACCACCTAAAATTGAACTTTGAATACATAGAATGCTTGAAAAGACAAATAAAGAATAACAAGTTTAAATCAATAATAAAGCAACAAATCCCAACAGTGACAACTAAAATCCCAGGGCCAAATGGCTTCCCTGTTGAATTCTACCAATTTTTAAAGAAAGAACGAACACTACCTTGTCTCAAATTATTACCAACGCATTGAAAAGAAAGGAATACCTTCAAACTTATTCTATAAGGACATTACTACCCTAATACCAAAGCCAGACGAAGGACAAACACACACACACACAAGTCACTGAGTCACTGGAGACCAGTAACTTTAATAAACATTTATGCAAAAATGTTTGTAAAAACACTGTTAAGTTAAATCCAACCACACATCGAAAAGATCATACACCATGAACAAATGGCATTTATCCAAAGGATAAAAGGATAGTCCAATATACACATATCAGTAAATATAATACATTATATCATAGAATAAACATTAAAAATCATGCAATCATTTCAATAAATATAAAAGAATTCATTACAATTCAACATAGATTTGTGATTTTAAAAATAGTCTGAACAAATTAGGCATAGGAGGATCATAGTTCCACATAACCAAAGCTATATGTAACAAAACTCACAGCCAACATCATAGAGTTGGGAAAAAATGAAAGCAGGCTACACATGGTGGCCCACTACTATAATTCCAGCTGCTTGAGAAAAGGAGTTAGGAAGATCATGATCAGAGGCCAGCCCTGGGCAACAGTTCAATACCCTATCTAAAAAGAAAGAAAAAAAAAAAAAAAAGGATTAGGTCATGTCTACTAATGCAAAAAAAAAAAAAAATCTGAAAGCATTTTTTCCATGACCTGCACAAGCCAATCATGTTTTCTCTCCCCACTCTATTTAACATAGCACTGGAAATGTTAGCCAGTGCATTTAGGCAAAAGAAAGAAATAAAATACATGAAAATAGGTTGAAAAAAAAGTCAATATTCACTGTTAGCTGATGATATGGTTTAATATATAGAATAACTTAAGGACTCCATCTAGACTATTAGAACTGACAAACAATTCAGTAAAGTTGCAGGATACAAAATCAACATTAAAAATCAACAGCATTTTTATGTGCATATAATGAAGGCATTGTGGAAGAAATCAAAGCAACTTCATTCAAAAGATACAAAAAATAAATTAAATACACAGGAAAAAATTTAACTAAGGAAATGAGTGATAATAAAAGTTACAAAACACTAATGAAAGTTGTTGAAGAAGACATAAAAGGTATTGGAATATTGCTCTAGCACATAAATTGAGTTTAAACATCCATATCATCCGAAGAAAGTTATAGTTTTATCGCAATCTTCATATTAATACTAATAATATTCTTCACATAAAAACCCCTAAGTTTCATATGGAAGCAGAACAGACCCCAAATTGCCTTAAAAGTCTTGAGCAAAAAGAACAAATCTGAGGATTTCAAACCCTGGTCTCAACACATACTATAGGACTATGGTGACAAAAATAGCATTTACTGGCATAAAGAGGGATACACATGTCAGTGGAACAAAGTAGAGATCCCAGATGTTAATCTGTGCTTCCACAGCAAACTGATTCTTGAGAAAGGTGACAAAAACATACAGTTAAGGAAGGACAGCCTTTTCAATAAATGCAGATGGAAAGAAATGAATATTCATATATCAATATCTATAAGCAGAAGAATGAAACTTAATTCCTAAAACTATGTACAGAAATCAACTCAACATGGATCAAAGACCTAAACATCAGACATAAAACTGAAATTACTAGACAACATAGGAAGAAACACTTTAGACATTGATATTGGAAATAATATTTTAGATAAGACACCAATACACACAGGCAACAAGAGAAAAGTTAGATAAATGGTATCATATTAAACGAATAAGCTTCTGCAAAACAAAGGAAGTAGTCAATCAATAGAAGGGACAACCTAAGAAAAGCAGAAAATACTTGTAAACAATTCATTTAACAACAGCTTAATACCGTAAATATAAAAGGAACTCAAAAAATCAACAAATATAAATAACCCAATTAAAGGGGCAAGTATCTGAAAACACTTTTCTAAAGAAGAAATAAAAATATCCAAAAAATATATAAACAAAAATGTTCAACACCATTGGCCATCAGGGATATGCAAATCAAAACCACAGGGCATATCACACTGCAGTTAGAATGGCTATTACCAAAATCAAAAAATAACAAATGCTGTAAAGATGTGGACAACAGGAAATGCTTAAGGGCTGCCAGTTGGAATATAATTAGTAAAGCGAGCCATTATACATAGCAGTATCAAAACATAAAAATAGAACCACCATACAATCCAGCTACTTCCCTTCAGGGTATATGTATAAAAAAAAAGAAAAAGAAAAACCATGAAATCAGCACACTATTTGTATTCCCATTTTTATTGGTACAATATTCATAATAGGTACTGTAAAGAATCAACATTGGTGCCCATGACAGGTGACTGGAAAAACAAAATACTATATATGTACACAACAGAATATTATTCATCCGTAAAAGCAATGAAATCCTGACATTTGCAACAACATAGGACATTATACCTAGTCAGGAACAGGAAAACAAAAACACAGAGTGTTCTTCATATGTGTAAGCTAGAAAAAAATTGTTGATCTCAAATATAAACAATATATTTTTAGTTGCTAGATGTTAGGATAGGTGATGGGAAGATAAAAAGAAAAAGTTAGAATGGGTTCCAATACACAAGTAGATAATAGGGATAAATTCTAGGGTTTTACAGTACAGCAGGGTAACTATAATTCACCATAACCTATTAAAAACTCTATGAAGAGCTGGAAGAAATGACCTACTCAAACCCAAAGAAATGATAAAAATTTAAAAATACCAACTACCCTAACTTAGTCAACATACATTTTATACATATATTAATATATCCTAATGTATCAACAAAATTTGGAGAAATATTACACATTCATTAAAGATCAAAAGAAATTTCAGGAATTTTTTTTATTTCTTTAATATCAATTTTCACAGGAAGAACTGAATCAAAGTAATCTGTGACAGTCCTTTTGACAAGCTTTTATTTACATTTTTGGTGTTTTAGTCTTAGGGTAATATAACAAAATGCTATAAACTATGTAGCTCATACACAACAGAAATGTATTTCTCACTATTCTGAAAGCTGAGAACTCCAAGATGAAGGCACCAGCCAATTTCGTGTCAGGTGAGGCCCCAGCTTCTGAGTCATAAATAAAAGCTTCTAGCTATGCCCTCACATGGTGAAAAGGGCAAAGCTGAATTTTGGAGCCATTTTTGTAACAGCACTAACATAATTATGACTTTTCAGTTATCAAGATGTAATCATTTCCCAAAGGTTCTACCTCTTAACAACATCACATCAGTGATTAGTTTTTCAACACATGAATCTTGAGAGTATATAATCAGATCATAATGTTTGATTTTTGCCTTTCTTTTACTTGGATTTTAATACATTCATTCTATCCCAATCAATCATTACTATTTTGATGCTCCATTTTTTTTAATTTGGCAAACATTAGTATTTTAAGATGACTTCTGTATCCATACGATCTAATCCATTAGTCTTAGAATTATTTGCTTCTGACCCACCATGAAGTCTACATTGACCTTTTACACTACCTGATCCAGACCTATCATCAGCAATTGTCCAAAAATCCATTTTGTATTTTAATGGAAAATCTATTATCTTGTGTTTAGAGTGTTCACTGCTAATGAGTTGTCAATGCTCCTATTTTTTAGGAGAAAAGGATAAAATAAATATTAATAAAATTATTGATTTATTTTAATATTTTAAATTTCTAATACATACTTATTGTACACATATTTCATGTAACTGCATTTATTTTCTTTTTAATATAAACTTAAACTCTTGGTTTCTAATTCTTTATTCACAAAACAAGTTTTTTTTACACTTTGGTTTTTCATATTGTTGTGCTAGAGGTACATTGTGGCATTTACAAAATTTCTCACAATGTATCAAATGCATCATGCTTGAATTCACTTCCCTCATCATTATCTCTTATTCCTCCATCCCCCCATTCCTGGAATAGTTTCAACTGGCCTCATTTTTCCTTTTCCATTCATATGTACACAGTATTTGCTCTATGTTCACCCTCCTATACCCTTCCCCCCCTCCACCCTCCCTCTGGCAAAAACCCCTCCCACCATACAGTACAGTTTTTGTTAAGATAGCTAAACACATAGTTTCCTTGTGGCACTTCCATGTTTAGGTATTATAACCCAAATTGGTTGGCTCCTCTATTTTTCTTCTTTCTACCTTAGTCCTCTACTTATACTGATTTTAAAGGATTTAAATTCTATGTTCATTCTTGTAAAGAGAATATATCAACCATATTCACTTCTTAACTTCTTTAGGATTCATGTGTAGCTTTTGTTCAGTGAGTTGTGCTGATTTTTAAGGTTTTTTTGCATTATTATATTAGCAATTTAATGAAATTAGTTTTTTTCAGCATTGTTTTTCTAACAGAGATGCAAGGCTTCCTCAACTTTCAAAAATCTAGCAATTCACCATATCAATTTAACATATGGCATTGACAGCTGGAGAAAAAGCACAACAATGTTCAATATACATTGAAATATTTTAAAAACCAGAAATTTTGGAGGAGTAAATTTTCTCATCTTAATAAAAGGCATCTATTAAAATACTACTCATAATGTCGTATTTTTAAAAAGGTGTTTATATCTCAGATTAGATGACTTTTGGAGCATCTACATTCAAATTTTAAAGGAACAACACAATGAAAAAAGTAAGCATATGAATGAAAGGAAAGAAGTTAACTGTTTTTATTCATTAATATGGTCATCTATGTAAAATATTCTAGAAGAATACTCAAAAAGCTGAGTTTAGCTAATTTGTAGAAATTGAAGACATTCTACAAAAATCAACTGTATATTAATATAGCAACTTTAACAATAGAAAATTAAGTAAAATAAATCATTTATAATAGGATTAAAAATATGAAAATCTTATGAGTGAATGTCCAAAACCAAAACCTAGAAAATCAACTCATCATTTTAGAATAAAACTTAAGAAGCTGTAAGGAAGGAAAAAGATACTGCATTTATGGATTGAAAGACAATGTTGTTGATATGTGATTTCTACCTAACTCAAAGTAAAAGTTCAATACTTATACTTATTTCAGGGGGAATTTTTCCCTATATATTAGCCAACTAATTCTAAACTTCCCATGTAAAATCAAAATAAATAAATAAATTATAGGAAATTATGCAAACTGTTCTTAATATTTACTAGAACAAAGACACCACAGGTTGTTAGTTAGATGGTGGTCACATAAATCAATTGAAGAGAATGGAGAGTCCAGAGACAGACATTAGAACCAACTAATATTTGACAAAGGTTCAAATGCAATTAAATGGGGAAAGGATAGTCTTTCCAAAAAATGGTATTGGAAAGTGTGATGATGTTAGAATTGGTGGGTCCTTCAGGATGTTGGTCCCAACAAGAATTACTTAGCTCAATGGGAATACTGTCCTTGGAAGTGATGAAGGCCATTCTCATGATACCCTGAGTTAGTCAGGATGAGTTGTTGTAAGAGTAAGACTGACCCCTGAATTGCTATTTTTGGCTTCCTGTCTGAAAATGTGATCCTTTATTCCCACATGTGCTCTGGCTATCTATCATGAGGACTTCACCATAGCTAAGTTGATGTTGGTATTATTCCCTTTTATTTTCTTAATTATGAGGCAAATAAGCTTCTTTTGTTTATATAGTTACATAGCCTCAGACATTTTCTTACAATAATATAAAACTGACTAGTACACCTACAATGATACATACCCCATACTAAACAGGAAAAAAAAAATCACTGGAAAAAAGAACACAACTATAAAAAACATTGGTATGAACAATAGCATTCTCATGTCTCTAATTGATTTTTAAAACAAAATAAAAAATTTTATATTGTTTATATCCTTTATTATATGGTATTCTAACAAAGAAAAAAAATGTGAGAATATTATCAGAAAGTAGATGAGAGTCTAGCTCCAAATAGATATGAAAAATTTGGAAAATAATGAATTTTATATATTGTAACTGCAGCATGAGTTCCATGACTTATATACTTTGAAATTTCACAGAACTGGTCACAAAAAAGAAAATTTTGATGTATGTAAACTATACTACTGTACTAATCTTTAAATGAAATTAAGTAAATTAATATTTTTTCTTTTATGCAAATAAATAAATGTGTATATGTTTCAGGCATTTAGATTTTATGCATGCTTATGTTTTCATTCTTACTAAAAATGGTTCATTCCACATACACTGTTTTTACCTTTTCTTTTTATATTTAATAATATATTTTTTTAAAATTTTGTATTGTTATTTTGGGTGGGAGTACACTGTGGCATTTATGAAAGTTCTTACAACATATCAAATATATCATACTTGAATTCACCCCCTCCCAAATTCCCCTTTATCTTCCACTGCCCCATTTCTGAAATAGTTTCAACAGTTATCATTTTTCTATTTAAATACATGTGTAATGAATATCTGCACCATAATCACCCTCCCATGCTCTTTCCCAACCTCCTCTCCTCCCACTGGTACAAAACCCCTCCCCTCTAGGCAGGACCTGTTCCACCCTCCTATTCTCTAATATTGTAAAGGAAAAAGAAATGGCATTTTTGTTTATTTAACATAGCTATACAGGGAGTTTCTTGAGATATTTCCATGTATATATGTATTATAACTCAAACTGATTCATCTCCTTTGTTTTTCTTCTTTCTACCCTAGTCCCCTTCTTATGGTAGTTTCAATAGGTTTAAAAATTCTATATGCATTCTTTTATGGAGAGTTATTTCATTCATATTAACATGCACATATCTCACCTATTAAAAGCTGTGTCTTCTGCAGATGATTTTAAGTAAAAACTTAAAATCTCTCTCTCTCTCTCTCTCTCTCTCTCTCTTTCTTCTCTCCCCTACTCTTTCTCTGATTCCTTCCCTCCATTTATAAATTGCAGCATATTGCTGTGTACTACCTTAAGAATATTTGCATGAATTCTCTTTGAACTTACACAGGAAAAGCCATTATAAAGTGGATACCATTATACAATATGAATAATAATTTGAATGTCACAGGACTACACTACAATGTCAGACCTAGGTAGCATAAGCAAGAGAATTTTTTTTTGTCACAGTTCTGAGGACTAGAAATGCCAAATCCATGATCAAGGTTCTACAATGTGGTTTGTCTTGAGGCCTCTCCTCTTGGTTTATGGATGGCCGCCTTTTTGGAGTATCCTAAGATGGCCTTTCCTGTGCACACAATCCCCTAATATTTCTCTTCTTTTAAAAACACCACTCACTGTGCAAGAATGAAAATAGAAATCTTAAACTGACTAAAAGAGAAAGGGACGAAGATAGAATGAAAAAAATTAGAGTAGACAAGTAACTGAGGTCATGATACAGATATACATGGAAATATCACAAGGAAACTCCCTGTATAGCTACCTTTATCTCAAACAAACTAAAACAACATGGTTTTTGTTTTACCTTTTCTCTTACAAATCAGAGACCAGGAGGGATAGAACAAGTCCTCCCTAGGAATGAGGGCTGGCACCAATGGGAGGGGCGAAGTGTTGGGGAAGGGAATAGGAGAGTGAATACGGTGCCAAAAAATGTGTACACATGAGTTTAAATACAAAAATGACACCTGTTGAGACTACTCCAAAATTCAGGGGAGGAGGGATGAGAGAGAATGGTTGAGGAGATGAATTTATGTTTGACATATTTTATATATTGTAAGAACCTGTGTAAAATGTCACAGTGTACCCTCACTCATCACAACAATAGAGGGAAAAAAACCATCAAATTACATTAGCCACCATAATACATTATGATATTGTTTATCCTTAAGTATTTCTTTAATGGTCATTTTATATAATGTTACATTAAGATGTCTGAAGACTAGAAAGTCAACATATGACTTTGGAGCTGATATAGTCAATCTTAACAAGATTAGTGAATCATGTCATGAGAAATTCACTTAGTATGAATTCAATAGATTATGGGTCAAATTCTAGTTTGGGTGCTTTACAGCAGCCAGTGATAAGTAATTTAAAAGTTCCTCTTTAGCTTTATCTCATGCCTAATGTGATAAAGCATAGGACTAAGTTGAATGACTGTTTCTTAATATTAAAGATAACATTTGTGATATTCTGGAAATATGCTGATAAATATGTCACATTATGAAAAAGTCATGGTCTCTCTTCTTTCATACAAAGGAACAATTTAACAAAATATGTAGTATTTTCTTAACATAATTTTGAAAGCAGTAACCAATTCTGTGAAAATATTAATGCATTTGTGTTTATTTATAAGAGTAAATGTCACTACCGGGGTGCTATAAATGAATTGTAAGTTCCCGAAACATTCGTGTCCTTCACACTAAGCACTCCCTTTCTCTCTGACTCACATTTGTTACACAATAATAGCCATTTCCTGAATTTGCAGTGTGTTACAGAAATTTCAGAAGATTTATATTAATAAGGACATACACATATTTACATCTTATTAAATTGGTGGCAGATTTATCCTCATAATTTGTTACAATATATTCCCCAGAAGTGTAATTCTATCAGTCAGCCCTCCTCCATATCTTTGTTTTCTGCATCCTTGGATTCAACCAACAATGGATTAAAAATACTCGAGTGTTGGAATGAAGTTTAGTATTAAAGCACTTACTGAGAATGTGAGGCATTGAGTCTCCATTATCACTAAAAATACACCATTTTAAAAAATTGCATCTATATTGAACACTACAAGTCTTTGTTCTTTGTCACTATTTGCTAAACAAGGTAATATAGCTACTATCTTCATGACAATTACATTGTATTTTATATAATTAGCATCTGGAGATGACTTACACTATATTGGGGGATGTGTGCAGGTTGTATGTGGATAACATGGGATTTTGCAGAAGAGTTTGAAGCATGTATGAGGTTTGGTAGCCTCAGGAGTCCTGTAACAAATTTTCTGGATACCAAAGGGCTGCTAAAATATTAAGAAGTCCTTATACTTTGTTTATACTTTTTCACCAATAATGAACCTAAATATAATCTTTTTGTTTTTGGGACTATTTTCATCTTGAAATAAATTTGTGGCACTTTTTTATATAAAATTAAAACAAATATATTTACTGTATTACCATGTAAACAAAAAATCTTTTTTTATATATCATATATAAAAAATAAAAAGCTAGCTTTTAGTAGCTGGGATCCATTCTACTAATTTAGTGAATGCAGAAAAATATTTTTAAATTTTACAATATACAAACTGTAAATAACATGATACAAAATTGGTTTACCCATACAATGTTCTTAATAAAAGTCTATATTTAACTTTCTGCAGCTGTGATCCATTCATTTCTGAATTTATGTTGGCTCTGAATAGACCAGCTACTGAATTAGCCTTTTGCTTTTCTGATTACACAGGAATGCCATCTAGTGACAAAACAGTAACTACATCCTCTCTTTCCCATGGAATACTACTGATTGCTTTAAAGAGAAAATTAAACATTTTACACTACACTTATGTAAGACAGGTTGTAAGAAATATATTACAATGAATAGTTGGGGATTGCCTGTACGTAAATTATCAGCATGAAAATTATTGCTCAGGTAGGCATTAGCTATTATTAATCCTTAGTTTTTTTAGAGTGAAAATTAAATTACACTTAATATGAAACAAATTTAACAAGCCATTCACAAAGAGTATTAAGTTAAAAAGAGATTTTTATCCAATAAGTGTATAGTTTATCAATACATATTTTAATTTTGTTCTAAACAATTCATAAATATAAAAATGTTTCCTTGTTTGTTCATAATTCATTTGATATTATGAATTTCTTCTGATTGTTAGGAAAGCATAAATGGAAATCTACTTGAAATATTGTCTGTAATTAAAGATAATTTTTACTAGTATTATTTATTAAATGGTTATTACAAAAAGAATATTTATGTTTTTGACATGAACTTATTAGTTTGCTCGTTTACTATTAGAATTACTCCTTGAATTTTACTGATATTGAGTACTTAGATAACCAAATCAAAAATGAAAAATAAGTTTATAATTTGTCTTATTAGTTTCTGGTTTTGTATCTGACTTATGTAAATAAGATTGTTTTTAGATACTCCATTTTCTTCACTGATAAGCCAAGTTCATTTTATAAGTGTAATGAAGTATTGCTTCATTTATTAACTTTTATGGTGGAGAACAGTGTTTTGAAAATGATAGCATGTACTTGAGTGTATTGGCAATATATTCAGGAGGTAAAGTATGGCAAAGGGAAGTTTTTAGAATGGGAGAAACTTTCAGACAGGAGCAGATACGGAGCAGTAAATCAGGGAGTGAGGCCATACAAGCAGCCACAGGGCTTGTTTGTCTCTTTCCATACAGACAAAACACTTGCATTTTCCATTAGTAGAGGTTTGATTGTCGCCAGCTCCTGCACAAGCTTTCCCTGTTTAACTACAACTTCACTTCTGCAAGATAAGTCCATGAAAAGAGCCACATCAAGCACTGGCAATTAACAAGTACCTTGCGCACAACTAAAGCCAGCTGGAATATTTCTGGCACAAAAGTCCTAAAATGTATATTCAGATTTAGTTACTAATTATTTTTTTCCTTTATTGTTGTGCTGGGTGGGGGTACATTGTGGCATTTAAAAAGGTTCTTACAATGTATCAAATATATCATACTTGAATATACCCCCTTCACCACTCTCATTTATCCTGTCCTCCCCTCTATTCCTGGTTGTAGCAGGTATCATTTCTGCATTTACATACATATGTACACATTTTTTGCACCATAATTCACCCTCCTTTCCTCTTTGTCCACCATCTCCCTTTTCCCACTGGTGCCAAACCTAACCCTCTGGGAAGAACCTGTTCTGTTCTCCTATTCTCTGATTTTGTAGAAGAAAAAAAGAGAAAAGAGAGAAAGAAAAACAAGGCATTTCTGCTTGTTTTATTAAAATTTAATAATTTTTAATATTAAAATTTAATAATTAATTAATTTTACCTTAGTCCCTTTTTTATGGTGGTTTCAGCCAGTTTCAGATTTCTATATTTATACTTTTATAGAGAGTGTATCAACCATATTCAAGTTCTTAGTTGCCTTCTTTTACCTTACAGCTCCCATGGGTGACCTCCCTTTATTGTGTCCAGCATCCAATGATATTGGTCCATTTGTTTTAAGTCTATATTCCATAAATGAGAGAGAGCATGTGGCTTTTGGCTTTCTGAATCTGGCTAACCTTATTTAAGATGATGTTCTCCAGTTCCATCCATTTACCTGCAAACAATCACATTTCATTATTCTTTGTGGCTGAATAAAATTCCATTGTTCATAAATACCACATTTTCTTAATACATTCATCGGTAGTGAAGCATCTTGTCTCTTTTCATAGCTTAGCTATTTTATATAGTGTTGCAATAAGCATGGGTTTGCAGGTGCTTTTGTTGTAAGCTGACTCACATTCTTTCAGGTATATTTCTAAAACTGGTTTTGCTGGATCATATGGCAGAACTATTTTTAGTTTTCTTAAGGAGCCTCCATACTTTTGTCCATAGTGGTTTTATCAGCTTACATTCCCACCAGCAGTGTACAAGGGTTCTTTTTTCCCCACATCTTCACAAACTTTTGTTGTTGTTTGTGCTCTTGTTGGTAGTAGTTCTAACCAAAGTGAGATGGAATTTTACTGTGGTTTTGATTTACATTTCCTTTATGGCCAGGGATAGTGAACATTTTTTTGTGTGTTTTTTAGCAAATTTAACTTCCTTTGAAAAGACTCTGTTCAATTCATTTTCCAATTTCTTCATTGGGTCAGTGAATTTTTTGAGAGTTTAGTTTTTGAGTTCCCTGTATATCCTGGTTATCAGTGCCCTGTCTTGTGTACAGCTGGGAAAAATTTTCTCCCATTCTGTAAGTAGCCTCTTCAACTTAAAGACATTTCTTTTGTTGTGCAGAAGTTTTTAATTTCATGTAGTCTCATTTGTCAATCCTTTCTCTTAGTTCCTGAGCCTATTGAGTTATGCTGAGGAAGTCATTGCCTATGCATATTTCTTCCAGTGCATTCCCTCCTCTTTCTTATACTAAGTTCAAGGTTTGAAGTCTTATATTAAGGTCCTTAATCCACTTTATGTTGATACTTGCACAAGGTGACAAATGTGGATCTAGTTTCAGTTTTCTGGAGGCAGATATCCACTTTTCCTAATATTTGTTGAAGAGGCTGTCTTTTCTTCATCAAGAATCAGGTGGACATAGCTGTGTGGGTTCATATCTGGGTCCTCTATTCTGTTCCACTAGCCTTCATATCTGTTTTTGTGCCAGTACCATGCACAAAAACATGTGCATGGATTTTTTTTTTTTTGCTATGGATCTTAGCACAGTTTTAAGTCAGGTATTGTGACACCTCCAGCATTGCTCATTTTGCTTAGTGTTGCCTTGGCTATTTGTGGTCTTTTTTGTGCTTTCCAATGAACTGTAGGGTAAATTTTTCAATCCCTGTGATGAATGTTATTGGGATTTTGATGGAAATTGTGTTGAATATGTAGATCGTTCTTGATAGTATAACTATTTTTACTGTGTTGATTCTGCCGATAAATGAACATGGGAGATCTTTCCATCTTCTGCAGTCTTCTTCAATTTCTTTTTTCAGTTTTTTGTAGTTTTCCTTATAGAGGTCATTCGCATTCTTTGTTAAGTTTCTTCCTAAGTATTCAATTTTTTAATCTTAATTTTTAGATTAATTGAAAAAATTAGATATCATTGTGATCATGTTGCATATGAACACATTTATTACTAATAGACAAACTCAAGATTCACATGTAAGTGTGATTGGTTTTAAACTTATGCTTTCACAGCTCTAACACACTATATCCCTAAGACAAGTTCCTTCATTGAAGTATACGCATTTGAGAAAATCATGTTAAACACTGTCCTTGACGACAGAATATGACAATGGTATGAATTGTTGACACGGTACTTTCTATACTCATAAAATATTTTGGATTGCAAAAAAGAAAGCATTATACAGCTAGCAGAGTAACTTCTGTGGTACAGTGCCTGCCTAGCAAGTGTGAGGCCTGGAGTTCAAACCCCAATACCACCCAGAAAAAGACTTCTGCTTATCAAAAGTCACATTTGAGATAGTAAAAGGAAAAGAAGAAATATATTTACTAAAGGAATCATTTCAGGGTACAAGAAAGAATTCTAGAATTATAAAAAGAATAAATTAATCAGGAAAAAAATCTCAACTTTAGTGGTAGAGTGCCTGCCTAGCAAGTGTGAAGCCTGGAGTTGAAACCCCACTACCATTAAAAAAAAAGGAATACAATTTGGAGGATAGGAAGAGTGGCTCAAGTGGTAGATATTTATTTTTTCTTGTAAGTAAAAGTTGAATATGGAGTAAATAGTTGAAAAGTACTTATTAACACATTAAAGCTTTTATAATAGAAATGTCTAAGAGTAATGGTGAGCAACAAGTAAATACAAAATTAAAGAGTCAGCAAACAAAATTTGTGGAGGAAATAATGAGTGAACCAGGCCTGAAGGAATCAAAAGGTGTTTACAAGGCAGACAAGGGGAAGAAGAGGTTATTGCATATTAAGGGAACAACACTAAATTGAGATGTTTGATATCCTGATATTGTCAGGGTATTGTAAGTAAGTTATGAACCTTATTTACAAGTTGACTTTTGTCAACTTTATATGAAATAATCTGGAAAATGCTTTTTGTAAAATTTATCATTTTTACAATTACATGTGTACACATTGTTTGGGCAACCTCCCCAACCCCCCACCCCTGCTTCCAGGCATAACTTGTTCTGCCCTCTTGTTCTCCAATTTTGTTGAGGAGAAAACATAAGAAATAATAAGAAAGACATAGCATTTTTGGTAGTTTGAGATAAAAATTACTATACAGAGAGGTTTCTAGTGTTGCTTCCAAGCACCTGTGTGTTACAACCCACATTGGTTCATCTCCACCAGAACTCTTCACTACTTCCTAGTCCCCTTCCCACAGTGTTCCCTGCCAGTTTAAAATTACTATATTCACTCCTCTGCAGTGAGCACCTCAACCACATTCAAGTTTTAAGTTTCCTTCCTTTTTCCTATTTCTCTGGTGCACATTCTTCTCTTAGTGTGTGACCCATATCCAATAATATTACTACATTTGTTTCAGGTCTATAACCTATGAGGAAGAACATGTGATTTTTGGCCTTCTGAGCCTGGCTAACTTTGCTTTAATGATGATCTCCAGTTCCATCCATTTACTTGTGAATGGCAAAATTTCATTCCTTGTAACTGAATAAAATTCCACTGTGTATGAATACCACATTTTCTTAATTCATTCATTGGTAGTGGGATATCTTGAATGTTTCCATAGCTTGGCTATTGAAAACAGTGCTGGAATAAGCATGGGTGTGCAGGTGCCTTTGTAATAACCTGAATCACATTCCTTTGGGAATATCCCTAGGAGTAGAATTGCTGGATCATATGGCAGATCTTTGTTTAGTTTAAGAAGCCTCCATATTGTTTTCCTACCAGCAATGGGAGCTTACACTCCCACCAGCAACGTATGAGAGTTCAGTTTTCCCTGCATCCTTGCCAACGTTGGTTGTTGGTGGTGTTCTTGATGGTAGCTATTCTAACAGGAATGAAGTGGAATCATAGTGTGATCTTGATTTGCATTTCCTTTATGGCCAGGGATGGTGAGTATTTTTTCATGTGTTTTTTGTCTATTTTGACTTCTTCCTTTGAAAAAGTTCTGTTTAGTTCAGCTTCCTACTTCTTTATAGGTTCATTGATTTGCGGGGAGTTTAGTTTTTTGAGCTCCCTGTATATTCTGTTATCAGTCCTTTGTCTAAATGCTTTTTTGATTGTTTCCATCATAAAAATTAGCAAATACGCTACAATAATTAGTTATGTTGTGCAACAATAGGCATTGGTGGCATGGTGAATAGTACAAGACCTGGAACATAAGAGTGAGAATGATCCCCAAGTAGCTATTACAAAGCTCCATAAATACTACTCTTTTCTGTAGATAATAGAAAACCATAAAATATTTCTAAGTGTGGAAGTATCAAATTTATGTGAGTGTTAAATTACCATTGCATTGCCTAGAATAGAATTGATTAAGAATAATATAAAACTATCAAATTATGAAAGGGAATTTCAAGGGAAAACATAAACAATGGAAAGGTGATACCTAGAAGAAACTCAAAAATGACATTATAGAAAAATGAACTCATAAGATGTTGTCGATGACAGGACATAAGTGGAGGTCTAGGATGGCTCCCAGATTTCTGATCTGATAACTTATGTGATGGTTTTATAGGATATTCAGAGCAAGAGCAAAATTAGAACTTACTTAAAAATATGTTACCTCAATACTCAAAAAAGGTCTTATTCCCTCTAAACTGGAAGAATGTTGACAATTACACATTTTACAAAAATACCAATTATTGTAGATATTTCCAGGGAAATAGAGATTACATCCTGGAATTTCCTTAAGGAGAGTGCCTGTGATATGTGGGAAAAGCAGAAAAGGAACAGCATTGGTCATAGAACAAAGTTGATTTGAGATGCAGCCCAAGTAAAGTCCTCAGGCCATATGTAGCTCTCTGAAGTTTTCATTCCTTACAGCAAGCTTAATATTAAGATCTATATTACTATGTTAAGTAATATTCAGATTAATATTACTATATTATGTTGCAAATAATATTAACTATGCAAGAAAGGCCCATGACTACTAACATGGTAGTTTCCTCGAACACTACACTTCCCCAAGAGAGCTGACAGAGAGAGATTTCAGGTGCTGGCATCTTGAGATGCCGGAGAAGGATTCCTTCACTCAGAAAGTAAACCCATATGTGACAAAGTCTCTCACACTTCCATTTTTCAATCTCCCATGTTTAAGAAAGCAGAAATCACTTTCCCTTACATTTACAGTCTAATATTGATTGGTTTAAGTTATTTATACCACTGAAGTTATAGTTTTCATTCTTACGTCTTCCACCCCAAATCACCTAATTAATTAACTCTTTGGACATTCTGATTTCTACATGTTCCTCTTAGTATACTTGTTCTCTTCAGTTTTTAAAAGCTACTTTAAAATAATTTGGCAGCCTGAGAAGCAAATTAATTTCCAAATGTTTCTGCCCCTTAACCTATGTCTTATGTCCTAGTATTTTTAAAGTGAGCAAGTATGAATATGACTTGAGCAATAATGTGTCTGTTATGACTGCTCAGATATAGCACTTTGTTCCTTTTGTTTTGCTCTAAGCGTAGATTTCCTTTAACAGCTCTCAGAAATTTTAATTTCTCAGGACCATGTTGGATTCTCTCATTCATTTTTACATTCTCAGTGAGACTTAGACTAGGTGCCCTGAGAGGCCAAAAATGAAAGAGGCAGTTAAGAGGTATTGTGAAGATGTTGAGACATAAACATTGGCTCCTATTTACCAACAGCTCTCTGAAATCGATTTTTCTATTTTCTATGTATTAATCTTTCAATTTTCAAAAATAGGGATATGATTGCTACCTATTTCATGGAATTGTTAGGAAGGTCTGAGTGTTATCATTTTCATATATGAAAAGAATTTAGAACAGTGTTTCTTGTTACTAAGCACTCAGTATGTTTTAATTAATTTGGTATTATTCTTTCTAAATAGGTGGATAATTTTGACCTGTTGCACAGCTAATTACCTGAAATTAGCATGATTTCTCCTGTATTTTGTTATTAATTAGTTAATACTTTCAATGAACTAGCCTCATATGCATATATATATAGCTATGTTCTTATGTGATCTGTATATGCTGAGTGAAATAACTTAACAAAATAAGTTATGTATTCTTTAACAATAGCTATACAGACTACAAAATTGTTAATGATATATGTGTTCAATAAACTATTCAATGGTTTGTAATAATTTTTACAAAATTGCATAGATATACATGCATCTTTAATAAATGACAGTTTCTTCCATTAATAACAATATAACTACAGCAAAATATTATATCCTGGAAGTGGACATTGAGGTAATCCACTGAACTTGTAAAGGTTTCAATTGTGTTACATGCACTATGTGTGCTCATGTGTGTGTATCTATTTATGTTTATGCAATCTTCTTGCATGTGTACATTCATGTTGGCACTAAGGCAGTTAAAACAAAGAACAAGTTAATCATGATGAACCACCACCGTAGTCCTTTATGGCCACAGCCACCTTCTTCTCCCTGCTCCTTAACCCCTATCAATCTCTAAAGCCATTTTTAATAAATTCACTATTTCAAAAAAGTTTTATATAAACTTATATAGTACATAAAATATATAAGCTTAAGATTTTTTTCACTCTACACAATTTTTCTGAGAATCATCAAAACTGTTTTGTGTCAATGGTCAATTCCTATTCCCTGATGAGAGTATTCCATGATATTTTAGCAGCACAGGTTATTGAACCATCATTGGTTGAAGAATAAATGGAATATCTCCCATTCTTTAACATTAATGATTAAGCTCTATGAATAGTCATGCATAGGTTTCTGTGTGAACATGCATTCTCATTTTTCTTTCATAATCTCCTAAAAGTGCAATTGCTAAGGTAATGTTTAGTTTTGAGAGAAAATGCCAAAGTACTTTTCCTAGCAGATATACCACTTTACATCTCTACCACCAGGGTGTGAATTACTTAGTTTTTATCCATACTCCTGAACAAATGTTATTTTTTATTTTTATTTTAGCCATTCTAATTGATTTATAGTGATATTTCATTGTGGTTTTAATTTGCAGTCCCCTGATGGCTAATTATACTGCAATAAATATGTTGTAGTGGTTTTAGTTTAAACTAGTTGTTCTCAAATAACTGTGATTTTATTGTATTTACATAAATATGTAACAATTTTGCTAATGTACCTGATACACAGATGACATGCTGGAATTTTTGGCTGTTCAGTGTCCTTGGGTCTGCTCTGAGACTGAAAGCAGAGGTAGATTCCAGCAGTAGAGGTCAGAAAGATTTTATCTGTTGAGAAGAGAAGAGAAAGGCTGCATGGGGTCATGCAACAGGACCAAAAAACTGGTGGTCCTGTAGGTCAGGTTGGAAATTGGGTTTTAATAGCCTTTTTTTTTTATTGCCCAAGGGTAGAGATGTCTCTCAGATGCAAACAGATGTTTCCTGGGAAGAAGTGTCTCCTTAATCAATTATCACCTTTTGGAACCTCCTGCATTCCTCTCTTCAAGTGTCCCCTCTCAATGATTGCCCTAACTGCTCTTAGGGATAGGGAGGATGAAGTCTATTCAATGTCTGTTTTCAGCTTATGGGGGATGATGAAGGGGCCTGCAGCATCAAGGCTGACCAGGAGAGGAGTTATCAGGGAACTGCTTTTTCATCTCAATCAGGGGCATAGGGGCATCAGTAGTTCAATGGATTCTAAGCAAGAGGAAACAAACTCGACAAGTCAGTTTTAAATGCATGGTCCAAACACAAGTAAGAGAATAATGGCAACTGTAGGCCCCAGAAAGGGTAGAAACCATGTCCTACAGGGGAGCCAGGATTTTATCTAGTCTCTTACCTGTGTAGATACCTGAGCTTCAAGGGACTGTAGAAGGGAGCCACTTGGCCTGTTGGAGAATGTAGTCTGCACGTTCCTCTACAATACCTGAAGTGTTTATATATGTGCAACAGGAGTTATTGGCCATGACACATACTCCCTCCCCCCATTGTTTAGCCAAAAGAAAATCTAGGGCCAGGCAGTGGGCCATGACCATACAGGCAAGGGACAACAAAGACCTTTGCATGTCCTTAAAGTAAAGTCTACCTGGTCTGAGGTGCTTTCTACTACTTTGTTTAGGTTTTTGGTAGTTACATGATTGGCCATTGCAGCCCTAGCTGGAATCATAGCTGATTCCAGCTAGGGCTGCAATCAATACTGTTATCCCTAAAAGTATTCAAATAATCTCCCTTTTATAGACATATAATTGAAACTTGTCCTGTATAGGGAGACCCAGGGTTGGAGCTGTTATAGGGGCCTTTTTTAACTGGTGGAATGCATTTTCTGACTTGTCATCCCATTTAATAAAGGGCTGGGGATCCTTCTGTGCTTCCTTAAGGATCTGATAAAAGGCCTGGCTAGGTCTGCGTATCTTGGGATCCAAATTCTACAGCATCCTATCACCCCCAAAAAGGCTCTCAATTGTTTTAGAGTCTTAGCTAGAGGAAACATCAGGATCAGACAGATTCTGTCTTCTCCCTAGAGTCCTTATTTCTTTCTTTGGGACAAGACCTAAATATGTAACCCCAGACTGAAACAATTGAGATTTTTCTTTAGAGATTTTATAACCTCTCTCTGCTAGGAAGCTTAGTAAGGATTCAGTGGCTCACAAAATGACAAGCTCAGTTAGTCCACAAAGAAGGAGATCATCTACATATTGTAGCAGAGTAACTTGTGGATATTGCCACTATGCCAAATCTTGTGTTAGATCCAACCTAAAGAGATGGGGCTGTTTCTGAAATCCTTGGGGAGGACAGTCCAGGTGACCTGTCCAGACTTTGTGTGGAGTCCTCAAAGGCAAAACAAAGTTGACTTTTAGGGTATAAGGGAATACAAAAGAAGGCATCTTTTAAGTCCAGGACAGAGTATTAAGCAGTACCTGGGGGTGTTTGGGCTAAAAGCATATAAAGAATTTAGAAGTACAGGATGGAGAGGTACTACTGCTTCATTGATCAGGTGGAGATCTTGGACTAGCCTCCATTTGTTAGGTCCCTTCCTGACACCTGGGATAGGACTATTATATATACTGGAGCATTCAATTACCAGACACTGTCTCTTTAAGTCTTTGATTATGGGACTCAGTTCCTCCTTAACTTCCAATCTTAAAGAATATTGGTTTTGATGGGGAAAATAAAGGGGTCCTTGAGATGAATTAAGACTGGGACCACTAATTGTGCCCATCCCACAATGTGTCCTTTTGTCCACATGGTGGGTTCTACCTGTTCTTCTACCAGGGGCAATCAAAAATACTGTCCTGGGGGCAAAAGGAGCTGTACCCCCAATTTAGATAGAAGGTCTTGCCCTAGCAGAGGAGTAGGGCTTGATTCCCCATCTAAAAAGGGAAAATTAATCATCTTAACAGAGGTTTTCTCCTTTTACATAGGCATCCCCAGGTGAGGAGTCCTCCATGTGAGAGAGGGCATCCCTCTCTCTCATGCTCTTCCACCACTGCCACCAGTTGCTAAGGTCATGGGGAAAACATTTAAGTATATCCAGCTGCAGCCACCCCACCAGAGTGACCCTGATCAACTTTGTTGCTGCTTTGCCTTGAGACACAAGTACCTGGTTTTCCTCTACCAGCTGAAGGCTTTTAATTTAAAACCAACTTTATCAAAGTAACCAAAAGGGCATGCATGGCCAGAGGGAGAACCCCTGTGAAGACATGGTCAGGGACTCCTGATGAGGTAGACTTTTGTCCCCCTATATATCCTATACATTTTCTATAAGAAGAGAGGGAATGTCTGAAGTCATTCAGGTTTTGTTTTTGTTTGTTTGTTTGTTTGCTGCAGTAAGGGACAAAATCGGAGAAGACTATTGAGGCCTCTATCCGCTTAACTCTTTTCTCCCCTGAAGGCAGACCATGGGAACCTGCTTAACCATATCAACCAGATGCCTAATAAAAACAGTTAAGCCCAAATAAGAGAGTAGCACTTTTTGGTGTCTGTCACAGGGGATGCAGTGATTTCTTCCAGACTCAGCTGAAGAAGGGAGAGGCCACTCATCCTGATCTACTTAGGAAAAGGGAAGGAGAAGCTGAGGATTAGGGGAAAGAGAGTTCCCAGGCTCAACACATGAGGGATTATGAGTCATCACTGCCATCCCAGTCAGTCCTGCCAGAGGCAGTACTGGCAGTACTGGAGCACTGGAATTGAGGAGTGACCTCTATTCTCAGGCCATGGGAACATTGAAAAAAGCACAGGAATCTGACTCTCTTGTTTGTTTGCTGTAGACATGGCTGGAGGGGTCCAATACATAGCCCCATTTGGAGCTTCAGGGTGGGTCAGGAAGTTGCATCTTTAGCCTTTGGTTGTCACAGGGGAGTTGCCCTAGCCATAGCACCTTGTCGCTTGAAGAGTAACTTTCCTTTCTATCAGCTATTTCTGGACCTCCTCCTTAGTGGGTCATGTCTGACAGGGAGAGATTTTAAGGAAGGAGGGAGCCAAGAGCTGAGATGAATAAAAAGCCTTGGTGCACTGAAGTTTTAGCTCCACCCCCATAACATTGTCAGTCTGGTATTAAGCCCCAGGCTTGGCCCTGATTTCTTGGGTTGCTTGCTTTAACATCTGTAGAGGACTCAGAGCCTTTACCCCAGGTTTCCTAGGGAGAAACCCTCCTTAGCAAGAAAGAGAAAAATTCAGCCTGAGAGATCCACTGAAACTAAGCCACGGTGTGATTTTTGTTGTGTGTGGGGGGGGGGAGGGCTTTCCTGGAGGACAGACTCCATCAGAAGGCTGGATGATCACAACCACTTCATAGGCAGTTCCCTCCATTTTGGCACAACCTGTACTGACCTTAGGTGAAAAAGTATCTCTTCACAGGTTGCCAGATGATACACAGATGACACACAGGAATTTTGGTGTATTCAGGGTCCTTTGGTCCACTCTCAGATTGAAAGCAGAGGTGGACTACAGCAGCAGAAGTCAGAAAATTTATTTGTAGAGAAGAGAAGAGAAAGGCTGAATGAGATCATGCAGTGGGACCCGGAAACCAGTGGTTCCATGGATCAGATTGGAAGTTGGGTTTTTGTAGCCATTTTTTATTGCTTAAGGGTGGAGATGTCTCTCAGGTGCAAACAGATATTTCCTGGGAAGGAGAAGTGTCTCCTTGGACAATTCTTACCTTTTGGGATCTCCTTCAGTCTGCCCTTCATACCTATACATCTATACCTGTATTTTTGTCCATGGTAGGTCCTTGGTGTCTGTGGTTACATGGTTCCAAGGAGAACACTTGAGGAAAACCTGAAAATGCTCATTATGTATGTAGAAGGAAGGCAGGGAAGAGGAAGAGAGATAATGAAAGACAATGAAGGAGATAATGAGAGATAATGAGTACAACAGTAAAACAAAAATAACAACAACAAAAAAAAACTGCTTGAAGATTGTCAAGTAGCACCTGGAGTAAGAATAGAGAAGGGTAACTTCACCTCAGAGCGTAAAATAGCCAATGAAATAATATGTGGCCATATAAGTATGGGACAAGATGTATCTCCCATTTCTGTAACCTGATAGAAATGGTATATAAGAAAAGCCCCCTTTGTTCTTGGGGCTATGCCTTTGGACTCCAGTCTACTGAGTCTCTGCTGGCCTGCTTAATAAACTTGCTTCTCAAAAGCTTTGGTGCCCCATCTCTCTGTCTCAGCCATCCTATAACATGTGTACTGTTCAGTATGTTCTGCAGATGTTTGATTCATTCTCCCCATAATCCCACCCAACTTCTGCTAAAAACATGCTTTCTTTCAACAAATCTGTTTTTCATGTTGTCAAATTAATCACATTATGTGCCCTTTTTGGGTCAGGATGATTATCATAACTGATTTGGAGGCACCATTTGCTTGGGAAGAGGCAGATTTTCACAGAACTAAGGGCAGAGAAATAGAGCAGATCAGACAATTTCAACATAACTGATGATAATGTAGGACTGACTGAGAGTTTCTCTATATAAACTGAGCTTTATAATATGCCTATAGGAAAATGTTTAGTTTTGGAGTTTCTTTTGATTTTTTTGACTATGCTTGCTCAAAACTACATGTGATAAATCTTGCAAATAAGGCTTTGTATTTTTATGACTTACTAGAGATCACAAGGATCCCTCACCTTTCAAAAATCTAAGCAATTCACCATGTCAACATAACATAAAGCATGAAAAACTAAAGAAAAAGCATGAAAGTGTTCAAACATTTTAAAAATCAGAAATCTTGAAGGAGTAAACTTTCTGATTTCAATGAAAGGCATTCATTGAAATACTAATTCATTATATCATATTTTAAAAAGAATGTACCTCAGGTCAGATGAATTCTGGGGATATACAATCATTTTAATGAAATAACACAATAGAAAAATGTAAGCATATGAATGAAAAAAAGTTAACTGTTTTTATTTATTGATATGGTCATCTATGTAAAATAGTAAAACAGGATCCATAAAAAGATAGCTGAGTTTAGATAATTTGTAGAAATTAAAACCATTCAACAAAAATCAACTGCATTTTTAAATAGCAGCTTTAACAACAGGAAATTAAGAAACAACCCATATGCTCTACAACTAATGAATGGATGAAGAAAATGTGGTATATACATACAATGGAGTTTTACTCAGCTAAAAGGAAGATTGAAACCATAAGGTCTGAAGGCAAATGGGTGAAATTGGAGTACAACCTGTAAAGTGATGTAAGTCAGACTCAGAAAGACTAAGGTCACATGTTTCTTCTCAAATTTAGGAGATAGACACAATACAAATATAAGCAATATTTTGAAAAATAGGTATGCTAAGGGGAGGTCACTAATGGGAGACAAAGGGTAAAAGAAGGAAGTCAAGAAGGTGAATGTGGGTGATGTATTTTCAATGTAAGGAATATAGAATTTTTAAACCTATTGAAATCACCACAAGAAGGTGGCAAAGGTAGAAAGGAGGAAAATAAAAGGCATGATCCAATTTGGTTTATAATACATATATACATGAAAGTATATATATAGCTATCTTAAAGAAATCTGTCTGTTTTCAAAAACAGAAATCAGGAAGATAAAACAGGTCCTATCTGGGGGTTGGTACTAGTGGGAGAGGGAGGACATAAGGAAAGAGTAAAGGATGCTGAATGTAGTGGAAATATTATATATTCATTTATGAAAATGAAAAAATAAGATATGTTGAAACTATTCCAAGAATGGGGGAAATAAAGGAGAATTATGGAAGGGATGAATTCAACTACAAAATGTAAACCTTTTGTAAATGTCATAATGACCCCAAGTACAAAAAATAATGTAATAAAAAAGTAGATAAATAAATATATAAACTTTAAAAAGAAAAAATAAGAAAGGAAGATGGAATTACATAATATGTATTATAGCATAGAATTGTTCCTTAAGTTTTGATGCGGTTATATCTGAATAAACAAATAATAATTTGAAAATATCAAGTTGATGGTACAATCAAAATACTTAACCTATGAATCATCATACTCTTCTGTCAACATGCTTAGAACACATGCTTAGAACAACATACTTAGAGTTGGGCAGAATCATTTCAGACAAGTCCTATTTGGCAATAAATTCATGTAAGTTAGTGAGAAACACAATGACTGTGTGAGTATTCTTACTCATCTTTGTGAAATTGAAAAATCATTAACTCAAACCTGTAAGTTGGACATTGCTTTATATATATATATATATATATATATATATACATATATATATGTATATATGTTTATGTATATATAACATACAAATGTATATGTGAGTATATAATATATGTGTGTGTGTATACATCCCTTTGTTGGATATTTTATTAGCTAGGTGACTTGAAAATATTTTATACAATTCTATGGATTTTGAATATGTATGCAAGTATAAGAAAGCAGAATCACACAAGCCAACAATAATTCATTGTCAAAAGATTAGAAAATTGGAAAAGATACACAGTTATACACTTTCTGTATATCTTCTTCAAACGTGTATCTTCTGTATATCCTCTTGTGATAATTTGAACTTATCCACTGTCAGAGAAGTACAAATTAAAACCCAGTTTAAAAAAAAAACAAGAAATACACTTGTCAATGCCAAGTGTTATTATGATGCAGAGTAACTGGTGTTTTTAAATAGTGCTGGTTGGAATGTACAAAATTTCACTTATATTTGAACCCACAAAATTCATTTATGTGTTAGCTTTATCATCACTATGACAAAATATCAGAATTTAAAGAAGAAAACATTTCTTTTATCTCATAGTTTCAGTGGGTTTAGTCCAAGGTTGCTTGGCCCATGAACTTGGGCAGAATATTACAACAGTGTCAACATATAGCAGAGGAGTACCTTCATCTCATTGCAGACAGGAAGCAAATGAAAGACATATAAGAATGTTCCCCCAGTGATATACGTCCTCCAAGTTGGTCCCATATTCTGCATTTTATCGCCTTCCAATAATGCCATCATATATGGCTCCATCAAGGAATTAATTCTATTAGGTGAGACCCTTCATGATCTAATCAGCTTTTAAAAAGCCATCACAGATGCTCTCAGACGTGTGGTGTGGTTTACTAAACTCTGAGGTTCAATCCAAACAAGTTGACAATTCATATTAACCATCACAATATTTATTTAAACATACACTTATATGATCAAGAGATCCCATTTGTAGGGATTCACCAAAAGGGAAATAAAAACTTACCTTCATAAAAATTTTTTAAAAGCTTCTCAGAATGAAAACATATAAACTAGCAATTATCAAAATCTGGAAATGGCTCACACTCTACAACCAGCAAAATGAATTAAAACAAATAAAAGCCTGTTGTATACTAAATGGCTCATCAAAGACACAAAATCTTGATAAGTAAATACAGTCACAGGTAACATAGTATGTTTCCCTTTGTATGACTTTCTAGCATAGTAACCTAAATGACTGCCTAGTGAGGAGGACAGACTAAAAATGGCAGAATCACGAAATTTTGTGCTTGTAGATATGCTATTTTTTACCTATTTCAGAATCAATGGACCTGTATATCAAAATGTACAATTTAACCTTTATAAACATAGAAAGAAATGAGGGTCTTTTTTTTGTATTTTTCTGATGTGAACATTGATGCCCAGTTTACAAGTATTGCCATTATTTCTTTAAACCATTAGGTTGTAGATTTTCAATTTTTAAAAAATGTTTTGCCATGCAAATTGTAATGCTATATGATTTTCCTCTTTGCAAGTTTTTATTTTTATACATATTTCCTTGTATGCCCACTCTTGTAACATAATATTTTTAATTTCACATTCATTTTTTTAGATAAATGCTTTTATTAGTTATTGTTCTTGGATAATTGAGATTACACATTTTTCTTTATTTTACTTTCACCCTTGTATTTTTGATAATATGCTGAATTTTTGATGCTTCAATATAATGACATGAGTTATATTATTTTCTTGAATCTTATTTATTTTTAGAATTATAATAAATATTAGATTTCATTTTCTTTCTTAAACAAAATTTATCAAAATGTATCCACGAATAATGTGCACCACTTTATATTAAGAAAATATATTTTAGATAATTCTACTGTAGATTAGTTTTAAAAATCACACATTCAAAATTACCCTTGAAAATCTTTTTCCTTGAGTTCTCCAAATATTAATTAAAACTTTAATAAAATTTAAATAATATAAGAAGTCTGCAGATTTTTATTATTGACATTTCTTTATTTACTAAAAATGATAATAAAAGGTTAAATATGCATTTAGCAAGGAAAATTGTTATTATTAACCTTATCTCTTTCATACATTCTTAATTTGCATTAAATGTCCTTCTAAGAGAATTCTTGAATAATTCTTTTTCTATGATTTCTCTTGTGATTTAATTTTATTTGATTAAGAAATAGGATTCATTTAGCAAAAGATGTTAAAGAAGCATAATTTGCTTTTCTATTTTTTCTTCCTTAGCCATTGGCAATGTTTTAAGTCTTACAATCTCATTAACTAGAGTAAAAAAAGCACAAAACTTCATAGTAACTTTTTAAATAGTTATTAGAGGACATTATTTTCAAGACAAATATGTGGAATGTTATTTTCCACAACTTATTAAATCTATTTATTTTGCTTTGGCAATTTTATTTTGCAATTTGATCTCTGGTTTATCATCTCTGCTGAGCACCCTCCCTCCATTCTATTGTGTTTCATTAGCGCCTCTTTTGTTAATGTTCCCTATAACATAAATTAAAAAACATACTTTAAGTTTCCAGCAATGAATGACTCAACTTAATGCCTTTCAAAATGTGAGTCAAACACAGATGATAGAACTGAATTGTTTAATATAAAAATGATTACCCTGCTCTGTACCTCAGACAATGATTGGACATGTCTGTGATGAGTTTCAGGGCATGTAAAGCACGATCAAAACTTGTCAACTCTGATCTTTTGTAAAAAGAACAGCGCACATCTGTGCCAATGGCTCTTTTCATTAGCCTTTCAGTTATTGACTCTAATCACTCTTTTTTGCTGTGTAAATTATATTTACTATAGACAAAAGCTGACATTTTATGAAGCCTACCAATTATAATTTGTAACAGCTTGAGGCAGCTTATAAAGTCATTTTCCATATTTACTCTACTTCTTCATTTGCCTTTTTAAATCCCACTCTTTAAATGAATAATCATAATAAAATTAAGTAGCTTGATTTTTCATCATGTATATTCAATATATGTATTACTTAGTTCATGAAATTATGTACTTGTAAATGAGAATATTGATATTCCATCTAAGAATGTATAGAGAATCAATGATTGTGCTACTCATATTTACTTGGTCATTTTCATAGGGAACAATGTTTCAAAAATCAATTGTTTCTGATTATTTTTAATACTGTTGGTCACATGTGAAAGCTCAAAAACTTTAATAAAGGAAAAAGTGAAACTGGAAATTTTAATTTGATATTATTGAAAGTACAAAAGCAATTTCATGGGTAAAGTTATCAGTTATATTTTGGGTTAATTACTTTTCATAACTGTGACAAAATATCTGAGAAAACAACTTAAAGGATAAAGCAAAGCAAACATTTTGATGTATAATTTCAGAGGTTTCAGTCCATGGTTGACAGGTTCCATTGCTGGGGGTGTGTTGATGCAGAACACTACAGTGGAAGGACATGAAAGAGCAAAATTGTTAAGCTCATGGCATCCAAGAGGCAGAAAGGGAATGCCTATACTAGCTGGGTTTGTCCTTCTTTCCCTTTTCTTCCATTTGTACCACCAACATATTGGATGGATTTATGGGTCTTCTCCTCTTAGCTAATAATCTCTGGAAAAACCCTCACTGACACCCAGCAGTGTGTTTTACTAAACTCCTAAGAGTTTCTCTACTGAATAAAATTGACAGTTATCACATATTTTAATTGCCAAACCATTATAATAATCTTTTATTTGTATACCTTATTTCTCATCTAAAATTATTTCTTTTTTTAACTCCAATACTCACTATGTAATAAAGTAAATTTAGTTTGGCCTAGATCTGTCTCTGAACTTGAGTGATAAAATTGGTCTATGGCATCCCCCATGCAGAGTAAATTGCAGCATAATTTGATATATAAACAAATTGTATCCTTATCTAACTTTCACAGACCATCTGAGTCTCTGCAGTTATAGCAACTGAACTTACAGCCAATCATAAGTTGAAAAGTGTCAGAAAACTAAACTATTAATACCAAGAGCAGCATATCAGGCTAGTTTTATCTGTATGTAACTTCCTTTTGTCTGACTATAAATATAACTTGTACACATGGTGGGGTGGAGCATTCTGAATCATCTTTAGTCTAGAAATCTATTCAGTTCTTGAACTATTTTTTCTAGCTCAAGAATATATGTTAAATTGAAATGATCTCATTTTTTATTTTTCACACATGTTAATCTTAAATGCCCATCAAGTTCCCCAGATGAATTGCTTATATGCTAATATTCAATAATAAAATTATTTTCTTAAAAACAATTCTAGAGAGTAACATGGTCATTGTTAAAGGAAATATTGAATTTTATGGTTTATTCTGATCTAGATTTTTATATATTAAAATAAAGCTATAAATGAGAATACATTTATTCCCTAAATGAATTACTATAATTCTCCTTAATCAATAGAATTAAAAACCGTTGAACACTAAATTGTTATTGATCTAGAAACTAAGGTACACAATACTTCAAAAGTAAGTGCTGGTTGGATGGTTAGATGGCAGATATGAAACATACACTATTTTGACTCCATGAATAATAAAAGTTAGAGAACTATAGAGACACTATGTTCATAAGAGAGTAAGAAAGAAAGAGCTTTGTGACACATAAAACAGGTGACAGGAAACCAGAAAAGCCAGAAGAATCATATGCATTAGAGAAAAACAGTTTAAACCACCAATCAGTACCACCCAAATGGAAATAAAGAATTACTGAAAGGTAAGGGAAAGGGACACAGGGCAAGCCTGAGTTAACAGCTGCTGGGAAGTGCATAACCCTGCAAGCCATAAATGTGCAAGGGGGAATGGTGAGACAGAGAGCAACTGAGACCACTGTGGCCAGAGCATGCTGATGGGGACCTAGATTCTTAATAAACAATAATTAATGGGAGTGCTGGATGAGAGCTGTATGCTACATGTGACTGAAGAGCCTGAGTAGTGTTATTGGGAGCAAAGTGCAGAAGAATCTTAGGTGGAAAGTGTCATAATTTCTAAGCCACCACCCACAGGCTGAAACCTCACTCACAGAATGAGTGGTCCTGACCACTGAGATTTCTTTGCATTTCAATAAGAAGTCTCACTCTACTATCTATGGAGATTGTTCACTCCCAAAACAACTCTCATAGCAAAGTACATTGTTAAGAGAACGGTCCGGCAGTGCATCAGCCATGTGATCCAAGATACTTTACCCATAGTCTGTATGACCACGAACTGGACCTGAAGCAAGGAATTTCTAAGTATCCAAAACCACCTTCCTGGAAGAAAAAAATGGCCAGAAGGAAAGAAAACCTCCAGGTTCAATCCCTTCTCTCCAAAGCTGCATCCATTGCAACCACAGTAAGAAAGACCAACCTGGAAAAGGCCAGCAAATATCAGCACTTCTCTTCAGTGAGAAATACAGACTCATTTTTTTCTAATTTTTTTCACCTGGTCTTTTTCATTAATTTGATTAGTTTTAGTCAGAATCTTTTTTTTTTAAGTTTTTTCCTCCATATTTCCCAAGCCATTCTCTATTTCTCTGTTATAACTATACAAAACTGTCTCATATTGTTATATCCTGTACGTAAGTTCCTTTCTCCCTATCCAATGCCAATCCCTTATGTTACTAAATTTCCAGTTTTCTACCACTCAAGTAGATCATTACCCTAGGAACCAGAGTTTTGTTCCCATATAACATTATTGGGAAGTCAGAAAAGGGTTCCAATTGCTTCTTATCCAAATATTTGGATTATTGCTGAATTGTTGACCTTGTTACTGCACCAGGTTCTCATACAGACGTGAGGAAATAAAAGTGAAACAGTCCAATTGATGCACAAATCAAAATGCATAAATTTAAATACAAAAAATAAAGGTAACTTCACCTCTGCAAAACCTCTTAGTGACTAAACAACTGAATACAAAGATAATGAATTTGTTGAATGTCTGAAAGAAAAGCAAACTGTTAAAAATGACCAATGAACTAAAGGAGAATTGAAATAAATGGACAAAAAAAGTTAGGAAATTAATTCAAGACCTAGACAAGAGAGTCTGCAACATGGATGAGAAATTCACCAATAAATGTAAATTATGGGAAAACAAAAAAAAAGGAAAATGCTATAAATGAGAACTTTAGTAAAACAAATTACAATCATAGTGGATAGTATTATCAGCAGAAAAGATCAAGTAGAAGAAAGGATGTCAGAGATGAAGGACAAAATCAAGGAGATATTGTACAAAGAAAAAAAAATAATACTTATGATTACAATAGAGGAGTCTGGGATAGCAAAAAACCAAAGCTAAGATAAAAATCCATGGGGTGGAAGAAGGAGATGAAACACAAACCAAAATCACAAGGTGCCTCTTCAACAAAATCATAGCAAAAAACATACACAGTTTATGCAATGATACAGACAGCCAAGTACAGGGAGACATTTCAAACCCAAAATAGACATGACCAGGAAAGTACAACTCTTTTATATCATAATTAATATGCTAAAACTAGAGAACAGGGAAAGGCTGCAAGAGAAAAATGCCAGCTTACACAAAAAGGTAAACACATAAGAACTACTTCAGATATCTCAGCACAAACCTAAAATTCAGGAAAGCATAGAACACTGTAATTCAAACAGTGTGGAGAGTGACTGCCAACCAAGAATACTGTATACAAAAAAGTTATTCTTCAATATTGATGGAGAAATAAGGACCTTCCAGAACAAGGACAAAGTAAAGTAGTTCATGTCCACCAAGCTTCAGTGCTGAAGATACTTAAGGGAATATCTCAAACAGAAGAGGAAGATAAACAATCACAATTATGAGAGGTCAAGAAAGAATAAAATTCTAAAGTGGAACTGGTAAACTCATGAAAGATAGGGAAGTATCAAGCATGATAACTCAGTAAACCAGTAAAACTTGAAGAGGAAAAATTGCATGAACATGTAAAAGTAAAGAACAGTCAACACTAGAGAAAAGCTGAAAAAAAAGTAGAAATGCAGAAACCAGTAAATCTCTCTCAATCAACTGAATGTAGAGACTTCCTGAACTTTCTAATGAATAAACATGATTGTATGATTGGCAAGATCAACCAATCTATTGTTAACAAGAAACACACCTCACAAACAAACACACACAAACTAAAAGTAAAATAGTGGATGAAGACACATCAAGCATGAAGAACACAAAAGCAAGCAGGAGGAGCTATTCTCCTATGAGACAAAGATTTTATGAAAAATTCAATCAGAAGCATTAAATAAAATCACTACATACTAATACAGGGAACCATGCACCAAGTACACATGATTCTAAATATCTATGCATCAAACATCATTGTACATAAGTTCATGCAACAATCATTTCTGAGTATAAAGGAAAAGGAAGTTCCAGATAAAATAATAATGGGATATTTCAACAGCATACTCTCATGAGTAGACAAAAATTCAGATGAAAAATTAATAAATATATTCTGGATTTAAACAATACCACAAATGAAATGGTCATAACAGACATCTATATAGTATATTATTTTACAGAAGAAAAGTACACATTTTCCTTCAGTAGACACACAACTTTCAAAAATAGTTCACATCTGAGGTCAAAAGCAAATCTTACCAAGAAAGAAAGACAGAAACAGAGAAAGAAGGAAAGATAGAAAGATAAAGAAATGGATGAAGGGAGGGAAGAAAGAAAGAAAGGGATGAAGGAAGGAAGGAAGGAGGGAAGGAAAGAAGGACAGAAGGAAGAATGAAAGAAAGGAAGAAAGATAGAGAAAGAAAGAAAGACAAACAAAGAAAGGATCCTTTCTATCCTAATAGACCAAAATGGAAATCAATGACAAGGAAACCTACAAAAACCATTCAAACTCAGAGACTGAACTTTTGATATATGAATTAGTAGTCTTTGAATAACTTTGGAAAGAAAGTTGAGTAATTTTATATCAAAGGAAAATGAGAACACAGCTTACTAGAAACTGTGGGACACAACAAAAGCAATTTTAAAGAAAGACTTTGGAAACATGAGCACCCACATCACAAAACTAGAGTTCTCAAGTAAGCAATCTGATTGTGCTGTCAAAAACAAGATTGCACCAATCACAAAAGTAGTAGATGGAGAGAAACTATAAAGATTATGGATGAGAGATCCAAAATGGTCACTAGGGTAGGGAATCAGAAACACTAAGTTTTGTGACACAAGAAACCTCCTTGAGACACTGGAGCTACACTTGGGTAATTCTGAGTGCTTTTAGCCAAAATAATAAATGCAATCACCTTTGGTAAAAATAAAATCAAAGACTGACCTTTAAATCAGCCTTTAATTGCAGCTAAAGCCTTGAAAATCCCATGCAGCAGACAGCAAGGCATGTCCAGCCCTGGGAAAAAAGCACCCAGCCACTTCTGTTTTTTTTTCTCCCAACAAGCAGAAGGCAGAGCATCAATAGAATCAAACTCTGTGATATCATAGACCCCTAGCCTATGGAAAGCTTCCTTACACTATGTTGCACTGAAAAAAACAGTGCCATTTCTCCCCCCAGCCAGCTCCAAAACTGCTCATGTAAAACTGCAGAATGAACAGGTGAGCATCATGCACCATGCACCACACCCCTACCCACCATGCCAGAAGATAATCCAGTGCAGCCACTGGGCAGACTGAATCCCCCCATTAGCAACATAAATGGTGAACAACATAAATGGTGAATTATAACCTAATACTGACATTGGAGGTGGGGGTGGAAGGCTGAACCTGCCCTGAACAATAGGTTTGGGGCAAGGAGCCAAACTTTCAGCACCAAACTCTCAGTGAACTAATGCATAGAAAGCAACAAAGGCTGAAAACAGGGGCAGGGTTTAACAAAGATATGGAAAACCACAGAAAAAGGAATCAAAAAGAAATCCTGGAAATAAAAAGTACCTTTAGTCAAACAAAAAACAGTGAAAGGCCACAAAAACAGACAAGAAGAAGTAGAAGACATAATTTCAGAACTCAAACATAAAACAGACATTAAAGATAAAAAAGAAGAAATCTTAGTCAAACAGGTCAGAGCTGTGAAAGGAATATCAAGAACTCAGCAATTCCATAAAAATATCAAACCTGAGAAACATGGGCACTGAAACAGGAGAAGAGGTGCAAACCAAGGGAATAAGTAATATGTTTAATAAAATAATAATAGAAAATTTCCCAAATCCTGAGAAATTTTGTTGATTCAGGTACAGGAAGCCTCCAGGACACCAAACAGAGTTGTCCAAAATAGAACTTCCCCACAGCATATCATCATTAAAACAACAGTCACAGAGAACAAAGAAGGACTAATGAAGGCTGTAAGAGAGGAAAAACAAATAATATATAAAGGTAAACCCATCAAAATAACAGCAGATTTTTCAAAAGAAACCTTAAAAGCAAGAAGGGTATAGAGCAAGGTATTTAAGGCACTAAATGAAAATAAATTCAACCCTAGGATACTCTAATCGGCAAAGCTATCATTCAAAATAGATGGATCAATAACAATCTTCCAAGATAAACAGAAACTAAAACAGCATATGACCACCGAGCCACCACTACAGAAGATTCTACACAGGAGATGAAAACAAACAAAACCATGAGAGGACTGGAGGCAAAAAAAAAAAAAAATCAGGAGAACATAAGACAATAATAATAGTGTTGATCCAAATGTTCACAAACAATTCCTTAAACAACAAAAACAACTAAATGGCAGGAATCCCCACCATACTTAACAATACTAACACTGAATGTCAAAAGTCTCAACTCCACCATTAAAAGACACAATTTGGCAAACTGGATTATAACAGAAGATCCAAAAATCTGTTGTTTACAAGAGACCCATCTTATTGACAGAAAAAAAAAAAAAAAAAAAAAAAAAAACCTCTGGCTTAACATGAAAGGCTGGATAAACATTTCCAAGCCAAAGGCCTCTGGAAACAGTCAGGAGTTGCAATACTTATATCAAACAAAATAGACTTTAGAGTTACATAGGTCAAACAAGATAAAGAAGAACACTTCATACTATAAAATGTGTGATACATTAAAAGGAAATAACAATTTTCAACCTATATGCACCCAATGTCAGTACACCCAATTTCATCACACATATACTAAAGAACACATATAGATTCTAACACAGTCGAAGTGGGAGAGTTTAATACCCCTCTATCACCATTAGATAGGTTATCCAAGCAAAAAATCAACAAAGAAATCCTAGAAATAAACGACACCATAGATCAAATGGCCCTAACAGATATCTACAGAATATTTCATCCTGCAACAGCATGATACACATTCTTCTCAGTAGCCCATGGAACTTTCTTCAAAATAAATCATATCTTAAGGCACAAAGCAAGCCTCAGCAAATATAAAAAATTAGAACTACTCCCCTGCATTCTATCTGATAACAATGCATTAAAATTAGAACTCAACAACAAAAGCAATAGCAGAAAACAGATGAATAATTGGAAGCTGAAAATATATTAATCAGTAATCACAGTAGAAATAAGAGAGGAAATCAAAAGTTTCCTCACAGCTAGTGAAAATGAAACCACAACTTACCAGAACATATGGGACACAGCAAAGGCAGATCTAAGAGGAAAGTTTATAGACATAAGTGCATATATTAAAAAGAACAGAAAGATCTCAAATAAATAACCTGAGGTTTCATCTCAAACTCATAGAAAAAGAAGAACAAGCAAAACCCAAAACAAGCAGAAGGAGAGAAATAATGAAAATAACCATTGAAATTAATGAAATACAGCCCAAAAACAAACAAAAAATATACAAAGAATCTACAAAACAGAAAGCTGGTTCTATGAAAAAATAAACAAGATTGACAGACCCCTGGCAAATATGACTAAAATGAGCAGGGAAAAGACTCAAATTCATAAAATCAAAAGGGAAAAGGGGGAGCTAACAATAAACACCAAGGAAATCCAGAAAATCATCAGAGACTACTTTAAGACAACATATTCCAATAAATTGGAAAATCTTGAAAATATGGACATATTTCTAGATACTTATAACCATCCAAAACTGAACCAAGAAGACATTAACCACATAAACAGGTCAATAACATGTACTGAAATTGAAGAAGCAATAGTCTCCCAAAAAAGAAAAGTCCAGGACCTGATGGACTCTCAGCTGAATTCTACCAAACATTCAAAGAAGAACTAATACCAACAATCCTTAAAATTCTCTATAAAATAGAACGGGAAGGAACAACATGTAACTCACTCAATGAAGCCAGTATTACACTCATCCCAAAACCAGACAAGGACGCATCCAAAAAGGAGAACTATCTCCTTAATGAACATCAAAGCAAAAATCCTCAATAAAATAATGGCAAACTGAATCCAAAAACATATCAGAAAGATCATCTGCCATGACAAAGTCAGCTCCAGGGATGCAGGGGTGGTTCAACATATGCAAATCTATAAATGTAATACAGCACATTAATAGATGTAAAGACAGAAATCACTTGATCATCTTAATATATGCAGAAAAAGCATTTGATAAGATTCACCACCACTTACTGATAAGAGCTCAAAAAATCTAGGAACAGAAGGAATGTACCTCAAAATTATAGAGGCTATATATGACAATCCTATAGCCAACATAATAGTTAATGGGGAAAAACTGAAACCATTTCCCCTAAAGTGAGGAATGAGACAGAAGTGCCCAATCTCCCCACTCCTATTGAACTTACTCCTGGAATTTCTAGACCAAGCAATAAGGCAAGAAGAAGAAAAAAAATGAATATGAATACGGGCAGAAATAATCAAAATATGTCTATTTGCAGATTACATGATCCAATATCGCAATGACTCAAAAAACGCCTTCCTATGCACCATCAGTGAACAGATTGAGAAAGAATATAGGAAAACAATTCCATTTGTAATAGCCTCAAAAAAAATCAAATACCTAGGAATATAGTTAATGAATGATGTAAATTACTTCCACAAGGAGAATAATAAATCACTTAAGAAAGAAATCAAAGAAGACTACAGAAAGTGGAAAAATATCATATGCTCATGGATTGTCAGAATCAACGTAGTAAAAATGGCTATAGTAGCAAAAGCAATCTACATATTCAGCTCAATTCCCACCAAAATCCCAATGCATTCATCACAGAGATTGAAAAATCTACCCTAATGTTCATTTGGAAACACAGAAGACTGCAAATAGCCAAGGCATTACTGAGCAAAAAAGAGCAAGGCTGGAGATACACAATACCTAATTTCAAACATACTACAGAGCCACAGCAATAAAAAAAGCATGGTACTGGCACAAAAACAGATATGAAGACCAGTGTAAGAATAGAGAACATGGATTTGAATCCACACAGCTATGCCCACCTTATTTTTGACAAAAGTGTGAAAAACATAGGTTGGTGAAAAGACAACCTATTTAAGAAATCTTGCTGGGAAAAGTGGTTATCTGCCTGCAGAAAACTGAAACTAGATTCCTGCCTGTCACCCTGTACTAATATCAACTCAAGTGGATTTAGGATCTTAATAGCAGTTCCAAAACCTTGCAGTTAGTACATGAAAGAGCAGGGAATACCCTGGAAGTAATAGTTATAGGCAAGGACTTTCTTATTAGAACTTTAGCAGCCCAGCCACTAAGAGAAAGGATGGACAAATGGGATTACATGAAATTAAAATCTTCACAACAGAAAAGAACAACCACAGTGTGGGAGAAAATATTTGCTAGCTATACATCAGACAAAGGTTTGATACTCAGAATATATAAGGAGCTCAAAAACTAAACTCCCCTAAAATTAATGAACCAATAAAGAAGTAGGCAACCGAACTAAACAAAACTTTTTCAAAGGAGAGAATCCAAACGGCCAAAAACACATGAAAAAGTGCTCAGCATCCCTGGCCATAAAGGAAATGCAAATCATAATCACACTAAGGTTCCTCCTCACTCCTGTTAGAATAGCCATCATCAAAAACACCACCACCAACAAATGTTGGTGAGGATGTGAGGAAAAAGGAACCCTCATACACTGCTGGTGGGAATGTAAGCAAGTACAATCACTTTTGAAAACAATATGGAGACTCCTTAAAAAAATAAACATAGATCTGCCAAATTATCCAGCAGGACCATTCCTAGGGATATACCTGAAGGAATGAAACTCAGGTTATTACAAAAGCTTCTGCTCACCCATGTTTATTGGAACCTTATTTACAATATCTAAGCTATGGAAATAGTCAACATGCCACATTACTGATGAATGGATCTAGAAAATATGGCATTTACATAGAATGGAATTTTACTCAGCCACCAAGATGAATGAAATTTTATAATTCGCAAGTAAATAAATGGAACTGGAGAACATTATCTTAAGTGAAGTCAGCCAGGCTCAGATGGCCAAAGATCACATATAATCTCTCATATGCAGATTATAGACTGAAAACAAATGCAGTAATATTATTGAACATGGTCACACACTAATTGGAGAATTGGCATGGGAGGAATAAGGAAAGGGAAGGAAACATAAAAGTTGAATGTGGTTGTTTTGCTCATTGTATAAGAGTGAGTAATCATAAACTGGCAGAGGCCACTATGGGAAGAAGACCAGGAAGTATCAAAGAAGTCTGGCAAAGATGAACCAATGTAGGTTGCAATACACAAGTGCACAGAAGCAACACTAGGAATCTCTCTATATACCTGTATTTATCTCAAAGTAGTAAAAATGATGTGGCACAAGCCATGGATATACATGTAAGAAAAGTATAAAATAAAAGAAAGAAAAAGAAAGATTATGGCCAAAGTTAATGTAATGAAAACCGAAAGAATGACACAACAAATCAATGAAACAAAGAATAGTTCTTTGAAATGATAAACAAAATTGACAAATCTTTAGCCAAATAAACAAAAAGAAAAAAGGAGAAGACATAAGTTAACTAAATGAGATGAAAAAGGTGAATTAATATAGACAGTAATGAAATTCAGAATATAATATGGAAATATTTTGAAAATCTATACCCTAGCAATTTGGACAATGGGAAAGAAATTGATATATTTTTTGACATATATAATCTACCAAAATTGAATAACAAGGATATTAACAACTTAAACAAATCTATAATAAGCAATGTGATCAAGACAGTTATAAAGAAACTTCCAAAAAAGAATCCCTGGGCCCAGATGGATAAACTGTTGAATCTACCAGATGTTTTTAAGGAAGAACTACCACTGATTCTCTGCAATTTAGTCCAAGAAATGTAAAAAGAATTACAAGAAATGTAAAAAGAATGTGTAGAAAGAATTCTACCACACTTTAAATGAAGTCACTATTACCCTAATACAAAACCAGGTAAAGCCACACACAACAAAAAGAGTTCCAGGTCAATATCCATGATGAAATGGATGCAAAAATCCTCAATAAAATACTTGTTAGCAGAATCTAACAACACATTAAAAAGATCATTACACCATGGTCAAGTAGGTTTCATTTCAGGGATGCAATGATGGTACAACATACACAAATCAATAAACATAATACAACACATAAGCAGAATCAAGGACAAAAATCACATTTTTATCTCAATAAATGCATAAAAATCCCTTCATAAAATTCAACATTCTTTAATGATGAAAGCTCTGATAAAACTAGGAATAGAATTAATATTCCTCAACATTGTAAACTTGTATATGACAAACCTGTGGCCAACATCATAATGAATGCAGAAAAAATAAAAACATTCCTCTAAAATCAGGAATAAGGCAAAGGTGTCCATTCACCCCACTCTTATTCAATGTAGTACTGGCTTTTCTAGCCAGAGAAAAAAGAAGGGACAAAGGAATAAAAGGGATTCCAACAGAAAAGAAAGAATTTTAGTTTTCCATATTTACAGTTTATATGATCAATCTTTTAAGTCAATCATTTAAAGTCTCTGGAAATTTTTCAAAGGGCAAACAGAAAATGAAGAAGCATATCATGTAGAAAACCTAACATGAGGTAGGAACAGCAAGTGTCTGTCATGTGAGCAACAACTTGCTCTGTGCTCAGTCCATCCCCAGCATTCTGTCTGAGTAAATATTTTCCACTCCAGGAACAATCATCCTGGAACACAGGATTTTCTCTCCCACTCATTACAGTATTCTTCCAGAAAATTTTATTTTTTTATTAGATTTTTCTCCAAAATAATTTTTAACGTATTTTAACAAAAATGTTTTCCTTTTCTGTATTTTAAATCTATCTTATTATTTTCATATCTTATTTTGTATGTGTATAATATTGTCACAAATTATATGACTTGTATACATAATACTGTATAATTATTGTATAATATATATTTAGAAATATAATGTTGAATTTTTATCTCAACATACATTTATCTTTTCATTGAAGATTTATTTATTTTATTCTATTTAATATGTGATTGTCTTATTTCTATTTTTGTATTATGTTTCCTTTGAGTAAAGTTAAAGAGATAGCTAACATTATCTATAATAAGCTAAATTACATTTCAAGAACATGCCAGCTTTAAAAATTTGCTCTTATATTTGCAGCTAATATGTGTGAAATATAGTTCGTATAATGTCTGCTAAGAAGAAGTCAATATTCAGAAATGAGATTTTTTTGGTGATGATATCATCTTTGATGCACTCTAATTCAGCTTTGCTGAAAGAAACTTCCCATCATCTCTCATTCATTAGAATCCTATGTAAGTATGAGGTTCCTCATTTAACAAAGGATATGTTTGAATGGAACTAGGTAATAGTGATATGTGGAAGTGCTATTCACTCAAGTTTCAATTAGTTTTCTAATATATTTTCATTGATTTAATCTTTAGTGTTATTGGTTCTTAAAATCAACTCTCTGCTAGAGAACAGGAAAAGTAATGGCAGATATTTGACTTTTTTCTTATTCTTTTTTCCAATGTATGTGAAGAGTATTTTCAAATACTACACATTCATTTAAGAAATTATTATAAAATCTTATGGAATTATTTCTATACATAATTACATTTGAATTACTGTAATTTATATCTTTTTAAAATGTTTCAGAAAAAAAGTCTTCCTTCCTTGAAGTGGACTTAATACTTTCACCAAATTCACATTATTTTTTTTTAATTTTTATTTTATTCATATGTGCACAAATGGGTCATTCCTCCCCCCTTCCCCATCCCCTCTCTTACCCCACCCCCTGCTCCCTCCCTTACCACCACTTACTCCCCGCTACCCGGCAGAAACTATTCTGCCCTTGTCTCTAATTTTGTTGAAGAGAGAGTATAAGAAATAATAGGAAGGACCAAGGGTTTTTGCTAGTTGAGATAAGGATAGCTATACAGGGAGTTGACTTGCATTGCTTTCCTGTACATGTTTGTTACATTCTAAGTTAATTTTTCTCGAACTAACCTTTTCTCTAGTTCCTGGTTATTGAACAACTTATACATGCTTTAACTCTCAATGGCTGAAATTGTTGTTAGTAACACTTATGCCCAAATAAATATATTTCCCTATATTGAGAGACAAGTATGGCTAACACATTGAATATCATTGCTGATAATGATATATTATTGTTACTAAAGGAAAACATAAATAAATCCTGTAGTTCCACTCATTATTGGCTAATTGTGAAAAAATATCACTAATTTTGGAAGTCACACAACTGGGCAATATATTATTGGTCTCCAGTAGCTTTGCTGGAGATATTACCTCTCATTGATCCACCTAAAGGGTGGAAAATGATTCTGCAGCAAATGATGTCTCTCCATCTTCCAGGGAAAAACTGCTTTTTTTTTTCTCCCCCCAGTCCTCCAGGGAAACATGGACTTTCACTATCTTCTCCTGTTGTCTGAAAAAATTTACCTTTAATATCCTAAAAATGAACTGCAGAATTAAGTACTTCTGGGAAAAGAAACTAAAAATACCAGTCTTAAAACATTGAAATCAGTATTTTTCTTTAGATTTACGGAACCCAAAATACCCATTGAACTAAAGATAGTGCAAGCCTTTGTGTTAGAGAACCCAATCATGTAAAATTCACAACTCTCCTTGAATTTTTAACTACTTTGTTGCTCCAATATCTGATATTCCTTCCTTCAACTCTTTATTTGATCCTTGCACCAGTAAACACTAAGCATTTGGGACTTTGTTAGTAATTAGGTCCAACTTTTTTGGTCTGCTAGCTTTCCTAATAAGTCTTTTTTTTTCTTTGCCCCAAGAGCTTAGCCTAATCACTGGCCTTTGTGAATGTTAAACAATTACATTTGGCTCATGTTTATACTATCTGACCCAAATCTTCTTAGTTTCCTCCTCATCTCTCCCTGTCAAATTTCCATATAAAGTTATAGGACAATGATATGTATATTCATGCATTGAAGTCTTAATCTTCACCATGGTGATTATTGTATGCAATACCTTTGGGAGGTAGTTAGGTCATGATATTGGAGTCTTCCTGATAAAATTAGGACTTTTATTAAGAAGAGTTTCTCTCTCTCTCTCTCTCTCTCTTTCTCTCTCTCTCTCTCTTTCTCTCTCTCTCTCTCTTTCTCTTTCTCTCTCTCAATGAAGGAAATACAATTTTGAAAACTCTCCATCTAATGGTAGAGTGCCTTCTTAGCAAGCATGAGGCTCCGAATTCAAACCCTAATGCCACCAAAAAAAAAATTCCCTGTGCTACCACTGTTCTGAGGAAACAGAACACTCTCTCCTCTGACAATGACTAGATGAGTCATTCTGTTGTGACAATAGGACATTGGTTTTAAATTTATGTGGTGGGGACACTAGACATTTTTGACTTACATTGTTCTCACTTCTATGTAGTAAGGCTTCTTAAGAGACCCACCACAAGGGTGTAAAGTCCCAAGTCTGACATAATGCCCTTGGATATGAGAAGAGGGGAACTAATGGAAAATGACCCTGGAGGCAAGGCTGCACTCTTAGCTGCTGGAAAAGTCCATTCTTTCCATAAGCCTTAAGTCCATGCAAGGCACTGGAAAGACAGAGACCAACTGAGACTCAGTGTGGACACAGAAAGCTGGTGTGACTTATATTTATACATTCAAGAACTCTGAAAAATGATCAAAATACATACCCCAAAATTCATATGATGGAACAAGGAACATAAATACAAACTAAAGGCATAGTACACCTATCTCATGATATCAAAGCAGAACATTTCCCATGAGTAGGTAATTTCCTAAATCTATGTAACAATATAGACATTCATGTACAGGAGACATTTCAAACTTCAAGCAGACATGACCAGAAAAGAATGATAGAGTGTCAGATTATAATTTAAATGTCAAAATTAGAAAGCAAAGAAAGGGTGCTGAGAGTTGCAAGAGAAAAATGCCAGCTTACAAAGAAAGATGAACACATAAGAATCATGTCAGACATCTTAGGACAAATCCTAAAAGAACAAAAAGCATGGAACAATGTAACTCAATCTCTGAGAAAGAATAACTTCCATAAATACTATATTCAGCAAAGCTATTCGTCAATTTAGGGGGAGAAATAAGGACCTTTCAGAACAAAGATAAGCTAAAGCTAAATTGGTTTATGCCCACTAAACCTGCATTGCACAATATACTTAAGGGAATATTTCACAGAGAAAATGACGAAAAGCAATCACAAACACAAAAGGTCAGGAAAAAATGAAATTCAAAGCGGGAATTGACTAAGCCATGAGAGTTAGAAAAGTATCAAGCATGATCAACTCAGTAAACAAGCAAAAAACTAAAGATGAACAATGCAAAAGTAAAGAGTAATCAATAGTGTACTCAACCTGTAAAAACAAACAAAGAAAGTATGGAAATTCAGGAATCAGTAAATACCTCTTGATCATCTAAAATTTAAAAGGACTTAACACTCTAACCAAAATATACAGATTGATTGGATCAAAAAGTGGAACTCACAGTATATTATCTGTAAGAAACAGACCTCTGAAACCAAGACACACATAAACTAAAAGTGAGAGGTTAGAAAAAGATTTAAGGTAACTGGAAATTGAAAGCAAGCAGGAGTAGCTATTCTCATATCAGACAAAACAGATTTTAAGCAAAAAACAGTCAGAATAGATAAAGAAGTTCACTATATACTAACCAAGGGAACACTCCAAAAAGAAGATAACAATTCTAAATATATTTGTGCCAAGATAAAGTGTACTCAAGTCTATAAAACAAATATTCCTGAGCATGAAGGAACATAGAGGGCCAGATATAATAATAGTGGGAGATTTCAACATCTCACTATCATGAGTAAACAGAACATCCAGAGAAAAACTCATTACCAAAGATAACTTAGAACTAAACAATACCATTGACAAAATGCACTTAACACACATTTATAAAATATTCCATCCAATAGAAGCATATTACACGTTTTTCTCAGAATCCATCAAAAATTTCTCAAATTAGATCACATCCTAGGTTATAAAGTAAAACACAACAAATACAAAAAAAAAAAAAACAAAAAAAACCAAAATAATCTTCTGTGTCCAAACAGAATAAATAAATAATAGAATAAAATTTAAATTCAATGGCAAGAACACTACAAAAACTATTCAAACTCAGGGAGTTTGAAAAACACACTTTTGAATGGTCCATGAGTAATAAATTAGAATACAAATCAAGGAATTTCTAGATTCAGACTAAAATGAAAACATACTAACAAGAACCAAAGGGAGACATAAAACGCAAAGTTAAGAGGAAAGTTTATAACAATGAGACCCACATCAGAAAATTAGAGATATCTCAAATAAACAATCTTAAAATACCAAGAACCCCTTTCTACAAGCTATCAATATTTCTTCTAGCAAGGAGAATTTAGCTTTCTTTAATCTATTTTGCCACAGCTTTAAACCTCAATACTCTCTGTATCTTAGGTTATTTTCCAAAATGGCCTGACTTCAGTATATTATTTAAGAAATTCTATGTATCATTATAACATTTAAGTTTATGTTGCATGATTTAATCCACACATCTCCATAAGGAGGTAGTTTCTAACAGGGTTTCTTAACCTTGGTAGTGTTAATATTTTGAGCTGCATAATCCTTTGTTGTGGGTGCCTATGGTGTAAATTGTCAGATTCTTAACAGCATCCCTAGTCTCTATAGGATAACTGTAGTACGACAACTCAGTTCCAACAACCAAGAAGGTTTATACACTTGCTAGATGTCCCCTGTAGGAAAATATAACTCTTGGTTGAGAACTATTGGAATGTGGTGTACAAAAAACATTATACTCACATCCAAATTGTCCCTACATGCCTTCCCACAGATTATTGATTTACTTTCGTGATCAAAAGGAAATTCCCTTCAATTTATTTAAACTTTATTTTAAAGATATGTACATTGAAAACTTCAGAGTATTAAACTGCAAAAAGAGAGGAAAATCCTAACTATTATTACCCAAGTAAAAGGTAAGAGTTCCAAATCTTCCAAAAAATGCTCAAGTGTCATAACTTTAGAACTTTAATTAACCCTCCAGTCATGGAAGACAAATCATGCCTAGAAAGGAGATGGTCTCAATTGTAATGGAGAGGAAAAGCATCATGTATTCAAGAAGACATTTTGTTTCATCTTATAGATGACATGCAAGGGTTGAGGTTACTATGTAATCATAATTATCCCTTTTCTATGTATTAAAAGATAGCCTCATAACCCTATGAGTACACTCACATGTATCCATCGATAAATTTTATGGTAGCTTTCAATTATACTTATATTCTTTTCTAAAACTTTTTTATTAGGATATATTCATTGTATAGCTTTGTGGCTTAGAAATATTATTCTAATAAAATATATACTACAAGAAATGTTTATACAGATAAATTATTAATGTTTTATTTACATGGGCAAAATAAGACATGTAGGTTAGAATAATTTTCCCAGAGTTACATAGCACATTAATTATCAGTAGGGGAGTGAATTGCCTTTAATATACTGTACTGCTCTCTGCCCAAGAAATAAACTCAGCATAGTAATCAAAAAAGTAAGGATGAAGAATGCTTAATCAAACTATTTACTATTATTATGGATAACCACTCGTTAATTTTTCCAGGGAAATTGCAGAGCCTGTATTGAACAGAAAGTAAAGGTTTCCCTACTTAAGAGATGAACAATCTGAGGCACATCAGTTCATATCAGGAAATTTTAATGGCTTTTATCAGGTAGAATTCAAGATCTTGTATTTCTGTTACCCCATGTGAAAGCTTCAGTTGTAATAGAAACCTTACAGATTCTTGGAATTTGAACCACCAACTTAGTTTGTAATCTCAGGTTCCATGGGCATATTAATTTCTATGTGAAGTTTTTTACTTTTTTAAGAATAAGTCACCAGCCACAATACCTGTAAGGATGGTTACAGTGGGACAGCTAATAAGCCAGCCACACATTACTACTGAAAATGACCTAGAGGCTAAAAAATATACTCACCATCTCCCTCCAGTTTACCAATTCTACCTTTTCTTTGTATTCAGCCAACTTCTCTGCTAGCAGTTTATTTGTCCAGTGGCATAATCATTTCTGAGAGATAAGTACACTTGATTACTGGATCCTCAAGAAATTTTGTGGCTGCATCTGGCTAGTAATGATTTTCATTTGTCATGGAAGTCACAAATGCTATGTCAGCATTTGTCCTGGGTCTAGGTGTCTGCTTCCTTGACCATAATATATGTTGATAACTTATCTCCTCATTAGGTTGCCCTGTCAAATAATTATTTTCTTTACCTATTGGTTATCATCTAGGTTGCTAAGTGATCAGGGAAAAGGAGACTTAAAATGAGTGGGATAATCGCTGTATAAGAGTTATTTACAAGAAGATACTTCCTGCTCCAGAGGAGAAATATTTTTAGTTTGACAGAAGCCAAACCCAGGAAAAAGAGTCACAATTCCTGAAGTGACTCTCTGTGGGTAACAGTGGCAGAATCTTTTCAATTTATGCCCTAGTTTTCTAGATCTGTGTATTTTACTCACAGGGTGTAGAACACAACATATACAATATTATTTTATTTTTCAGTTTTTGAAAGAGATTTGATACTATGAGTCTGAAAACCTCAATTATATTTGAATAACATTTTAGTTGTTTAGTTTTGTCTCCTTCCTTATTTTATTCTATACCATGCTAAAACTAAGAGTGAAGTTTACATAAATTCAAAGGAATTTACCTTTTGATTCAGAACGATGTAAATGATAATCATCTTATAAATTTTGATATGTTATCTATAACTTTCATTTTAGTTTAAAATATGTGGTATTACAAGTGCAGATTTTGTGATTCAAGGTCAGTGAATTTTGCAATCTAGGAAAATATGTATAAAAAATGTAAAACGAAATGAGACTGGTTGGTTAACATCTAATTAGAGCAAAACTTTTAGTTGAATGAAGATATTGGTCAAAGTCACAAATTACAAAGCATATCAATTATTTCTCTGCCAGGAATCTTCCCTGTAGAAACATTTAGGTATACCTTCTAAGTAATCCATCCACATTTCATTAATTTACTTAATCAAGGTGGCCTTGTGACCCACCTTGTTTAATAGGATGTTAGCTAATATAAGTCTGTCAGAGAAATATGAAGTAATTATACACTGGAACACTTCCTTTTGTGCTGACGGAATCTCTGTTTCTATCATGTGAACTTGGTACAGCAGACCTATTATGTAATGAGAGACCCAATTACAGGGTTTTCATGTATCCCAGTTATTTAGAATTTCCAAATAGAATCCAGATATCTAAAACAAATAAGTCTACCCATCCTAGATCAATCCACTCAGCCTCAGTTTAGCCAACTCAGGAGAGAAGAGAGTGCCAGGTCCTGAACTCAATCCCCACTGCACATACACACACAGTCGCTTGCTGAACCCGTGGTGCCGTTCCCCTGCCTTATGATTGGGGCTATCTCCTTCCCAGGGTATAGTTTGTCTTCCATGACTTGAGGGAAAATTATGACTCATGAGCATTTTTGCATATAGACACAAATGCAATCTAATTTTAACATTTTTTAATACTGCGGACACCTGCCCAAAGTGAATTTATTAACCCTCCCCTAAAATTACTCCTTCCTCTGTGAACACTGTTATTGACTACATCACTAATACCGAAGTGATACTCACTGTGAAAACACTTTTTTAATTCTGTGCAAGGGAAGGGAGAAAAGTGTCAGAGAGTGATAATGAGGAAGTCTTTTCTCAATGACTGGATTTCTTATGACTTTGTTTTGTGACATCTTCCTTTACTGACTCAAATCTGTCTTGACTTTTTTTCTCCTATCTTTTTAAAAATTGACACCATGGTATATGTTTAGCTATAAAGTGAATGAAATCCTGTCATTATCAATAACATAGATGGAACTGGAGTAAGTTATGTAAATGAAATAAGCCATTCACATTTGTGGGCTCTAAAGTTCATTTCATGGGAGTTGAGAGTGGACTAGTGAGAGGCTGAGGACAGATGGAGGGAAGAAGGGGAGGCAAACGTTGATTAGTGATTATTAAGTTATAGTTGGATAAAAGCAAGTAGTTCTTATATTCTATTACACATTTGGGTAACTATAGATAAAGTAAAGGCCTCTGTAAGTTCTTTCTATAAAGAAACAATAACCAAACATGGTATTTCATATAATACCAGCACTTGAGAGGCTGAATCAGCATGAGTTCTTGATCAGCCTGGGCTACACAGCAAGACCATGACTCAAAAAGAAAAGATAAATGTTTAAGGAAATATATACATTTAAGCTGATTTAAGCATTACATAAATAGACATGCATTGTAATATTGTATATTACCCTTTTGGAAGTTTTTGCCTAATATGAACATAATTATATTTAAGTCATTTGTAAGGTGAGAATGCTTTTTTAAGTATAAAAATCCATGTTTTCAACCCAATACATCTTAAAAAATCAACCCAATCAAAAAAATTTCCCACCCTTTTAAGTGCCACTTATAGGTACATCTTTTCTTTGTTTTGCTTATTTATTTATTTATTTATATGTGTATACATTGTTTGAGCCATCTCTCCCCCAGACCCCCCAGCCCCTCCCTCTTCCACCAACCCCCTCGCTTCAAGGCAGAACCTGTTCTTCCCACTTCTACAATTTTGTTGAAGAGAAGACATAGGCAAAAACAAGAAAGACATAGTGTTTTTGCTAGTTTGAGATAAGGAGAGCTATACAGAGAAATTCCTAGTATTGCTTCTATGCACATGTGTATTACAACTTGACTTGGTTCGTCTCTACCAGACCTCTTCACTTCTTCCTAGTCACATTCACATACTGGCTTCTGTCAGTTTAAGATTACTATATTAGCTCCTCTATAGGGAGCACATTACTCACTTTCTACTTTTGGGTTCCCTAACATTCCCTATTCCTCCTGTATGTATTCTCCCCTTAGCATGTGACATATGTCCAATAACATTACTGCATTTGTTTTAGGTTGAAACTCCACATGAGGGAGAAAGTATGATTTTTGGCCTTCTGAACCTGGCTAACTTTGCTTAAGATGATATTCTTCAGTTCTATCTTTTTATTTGCTAATGACAAGATTTCATTCTTCTTCATGTCTGAGTAAAATTCCATTGCGTACAAATACCACATTTTCTTAATCCATTCATCAGTAGTGGGACAAAGTGTTTGTTTCCATAACTTGGCTGTTGTGAACAGTGTTGCAATAAACATGGGTGTACAGGTACCTGTGGAATAACCTGAGTCACATTCCTTTAGGTATATCCCTAGGAATGGTATCATTGGATCATATGGCAGATCTATGTTTAGTTTTTTAAAAAGCCTCAATATTGTTCTCCAAAGTGGTTGTACTAGCTTATAGTCCCACCAGCAGTGTATGAGGATTCCTTTTTCCCCTCATCTTCTCCTACATTTTTTGGTGGTGGCGTTTTTGTAGACATTCTAACAGGGGTGAGGTGGAATGTTAGTGTGATTTTTTTTTTGATTGTTTCCAGCAACTTTTTTTTATTGTTTTATTATTCATATGTGCATACGAGGCTTGGGTCATTTCTCCCCCCTGCCCCCACCCCCTCCCTTACCACCCACTCCACCCCCTCCCTCTCCCCCCTACCCCCTCAATACCCAGCAGAAACTATTTTGCCCTTATTTCTAATTTTGTTGTAGAAAAAGTAGAGGCAATAATAGGAAGGAACAAGTGTTCCTGGTTGAGATAAGGATACCTATACAGGGAGTTGACTCACATTGATTTCCTGTGCATGGGTGTTACCTTCTAGGTTAATTCTTTTTGATCTAACCTTTTCTCTAGTTCCTGGACCCCTTTTCCTATTGGCCTCAGTTGCTTTTAAGGTATCTGCTTTAGCTTCTCTACTTTAAGGGCAACAAATGCTAGCTAATTTTTTAGGTGTCTTACCTACCCTCACCCCTCCCTTGTGTGCTCTCGCTTTTATCATGTGCTCAAAGTCCAATCTCCTTGTTGTGTTTGCCCTTGATCTAATGCCCACATATGAGGGAGAACATACGATTTTTGGTCTTTTGGGCCAGGCTAACCTCATTCAGAATGATGCTCTCCAAATAAATCTATTTACCAGCAAATGATAACATTTTGTTCTTCTTCATGGCTGCATAAAATTCCATTGTGTATAGATACCACATTTGCTTAATCCATTTGTCAGTGGTGGCGCATCTTGGCTGTTCCCATAACTTGGCTATTGTGAATAGTGCTGCAATAAACGTGGGTGTGCAGGTGCCTCTGGAGTAACCTGTGTCACAGTCTTTTAGGTATATCCCCAATAGTGGTATTGCTGGATCAAATGGTAGATCAATGTTTAGCTTTTTAAGTAGCCTCCAAATTTTTTTCCAGAGTGGTTATACTAGTTTACGTTCCCACCAACAGTGTAAGAGGGTTCCTTTTTCCCCATATCCTCACCAACACCTGTTGTTGGTGGTGTTGCTAATGACTGCTATTCAAACGGGTGAGGTTGAATTTTAGCGAGGTTTTAATCTGCATTTCCTTTATTGCTAGAGATAGTGAGCACTTTTTCATGTGTTTTTTGGCCATTTGAATTTCTTCTTTTGAGAAAGTTCTGTTTAGTTCACTTGCCCATTTCTTTATTGGTTCATTAGTTTTGGGAGAATTTAGTTTATAAGTTCCCTATATATTCTGGTTATCAGTCCTTTGTCTGATGTATAGCTGGCAAATATTTTCTCCCACTCTGTGGGTGTTCTCTTCAGTTTAAAAACCATTTCTTTTGATGCACAGAAGATTTTTAGTTTTATGAGGTCCCATTTATCTATGCTATATCTTAGTTGCTGTGCTGCTGGGGTTTTGTTGAGAAAGTTCTTACCTATACCTACTAACTCCAGAGTATTTCCTACTCTTTCCTCTATCAGCTTTAGAGTTTGTGGTCTGATAGTAAGATCCTTGTTCCATTTTGAGTTAATCTTGGTATAGGGTGATATACATGGATCTAGTTTCAGTTTTTTGCAAACTGCTAAACAGTTTTCCCAGCAGTTTTTGTTGAAGAGGCTGCTATTTCTCCATCATATATTTTTAGCTCCTTTGTCAAAGACAAGTTGGTTATAGTTGTGTGGCTTCATATCTGGGTCCTCTATTCTGTTCCACTGGTCTTCATGTCTGTTTTTGTGCCAGTACCATGCTGTTTTTATTGTTATTGCTTTGTAATATAGTTAGAAGTCAGGTATTGTGATACCTCCTGCATTGTTCTTTTGACTGAGTATTGCCTTGGCTATTCATGGCTTCCTGTGTTTCCATATAAATTTCATGGTAGATTTTTCAATCTCTTTAACGAACGTCATTGGAATTTTGATGGGAATTGCATTAAACATGTAGATTACTTTTGGGAGTATAGATATTTTTACTATGTTGATTCTACCAATCCATGAGCATGGGAGATCTCTCCACTTTCTATAGTCTTCCTCAACCTCTTTCTTCAGAAGTGTATAGTTTTCCTTGTAGAGTTCTTTCACATCTTTTGTTAGGTTTACACCTAGGTATTTGATTTTTTTTGAGGCTATTGTAAATGGAGTTGTTTTCATACATTCTTTTTCAGTTTGCTCATTATCGGTGTATAGAAATGCTAATAATTTTTCTATGTTGATTTTATATCCTGCTACCTTGCTATAGCTATTGATGATGTCTAGAAGCTTCTGAGTAGAGTTTTTTGGGTCTTTAAGGTACAGGATCATGTCATCTGCAAATAGGGATATTTTGACAGTTTCTTTACCTATTTGTATTCCATTTATTCCTTCTTCTTGCCTAATTGCTCAGGCTAGGAATTCCAGTACTATGTTGAATAGGAGTGGAGATAGTGGGCATCCTTGTCTGGTTCCTGATTTCAGAGGGAATGGTTTCAGTTTTTCTCCATTAAGTATAATGCTGGCTGTAGGTTTGTCATATATAGCTTTTATGATGTTGAGGAACTTTCCTTCTATTCCTAGTTTTCTTTGAGCTTTTATCATGAAATGGTGTTGGATCTTATCAAAGGCTTTTTCTGCATCTATTGAGATGATCAAGTGGTTTTTGTCTTTGCTTCTGTTAATGTGGTTTATTACGTTTATTGATTTTTGTATGTTGAACCACCCCTGCATCCCTAGGATGAAGCCTACTTGGTCGTGGTGAATAATCTTTTTGTTGTGTTGTTGAATTCAGTTTACCATTATATTGAGGATTTTTGTGTCAATGTTCATTAAGGAGATTGGCCTATAGTTCTCCTTTTTGGAGGTGACTTTGCCTGGTTTTGGGATAAGTGTAATATTGGCTTCATAAAATGTGTTTGGCAGTTTTCCTTCCCTTTCTATTTCATGGAACAGTTTAAGGAGGGTTGCTATCAGTTCTTTAAAGGTCTGACAGAATTCAGCAGAGAATCCATAGGTCCTGGACTTTTCTTTTTGGGTAGACTTTTGATTGCTGCTTCAATTTCATTTTGTGTTATAGATCTATTCAGGTGATTAATTTCCTCTTGGTTCAGTTTTGGATGGTCATATGTATCTAGAAATCTGTCCATTTCTTTAAAATTTTCAAATTTCTTTGAATATAGGTTCTCAAAGTAGTCTCTGATGATTTCCTGGACTTCCATGGTGTTTGTTGTTATCTCCCCTTTTGCCTTCCTGATTCTACTAATTTGGGTTTTTTCTCTCCTCATTTTAGTCAGTTTTGCCAGGGTTCTATCGATCTTGTTTATTTTTTCAAAGAACCAACTTTTTGTTTCATTAATTCTTTGTATGGTTTTTTTGGTTTCTATTTCATTGATTTCAGCTCTTATTTTTATTATTTCTCTCCTTCTATTTGTTTTGGGATTTGCTTGTTCTTGTTTTTCTAAGAGTTTGAGGTGTATCATTAGGTCATTGATTTGGGATCTTTCAGTCTTATTAATATATGCACTCATGGCTATAAACTTTCCTCTCATGACTGCCTTAGCTGTGTCCCATATGTTCTGTTAGGTTGTGTTTTCATTTTCATTGACTTCCAGGAACTTTTTAATTTCCTCTTTTATTTCATCGATGATCCATTCTTCATTAAGTAATGAGTTATTTAGTTTCCAGCTGTTTGCATGTTTTTTGTCTTTACTTTTGTTGTTGAGTTCTACTTTTACTGCATTGTGATCAGATAGTATGCACGGTATAATTTCTATTTTCTTATATTTGCTGAGACGTGCTTTGTGCCCTAGGATATGATCTATTTTGGAGAAGGTTCCATGGGCTGCTGAGAAGAATGTATATTGTGTAGAAGTTGGATGAAATGTTCTGTAGACATCAACTAGGTCCATTTGATCTATTGCATATTTTAGATCTTGGATTTCTTTATTGATTTTTTGTTTGGATGTCCTATGTATTGATAATAATGGGGTGTTAACGTCTCCCACAACCACTGTGTTGGCATTAATATATGCTTTTAGGCCTTTCAGGGTATGTTTGATGAAATTGGGTGCATTGACATTGGCTGCATAAAGGTTTATAATTATTATTTCCTTTTGGTCTCTTTCCCCTTTTATTAGTATGGAATGTCCTTCTTTATCTCATTTGATCAATGTAGGTTTGAAGTCTACTTTATAAGAGATAAGTATTGCTACTCCTGCCTGTTTTATGGGGGCCATTGTTTTGGTAAATCTTCCAGCCTTTCATCCTAAGCCTATGCTTACATCTGTCGGTGAGATGGGTCTCCTGTAAGCAACAAATTGTTGGATCTTGCTTTTTAATCCATTTCATCAAGCAGTGCCTTTTGATGGGTGAATTAAGTCCGTTACCATTAAGCGTTAGTACTGATAGGTATGTGGTGATTCCTGTCATTTAGTTGTCTTAGTTCTTTGAAGGTTTGATTGTGTAAGTTGAGGTTACTCTCTACTGTCTTACTTTTCCTTTTCCTGTGGTTTGGTGCTGGCTGTCTTTTCATGGTTAAGTTGAGTTTCACTTTCTGTGTGCAGAATCCCTTGAAGAATCCTTTGAAGTGGTGGCTTTGTGGTCACATATTGTGTTAGTTTCTGCTTATCATGGAAGACTTTTATTGCTCCATCTATTTTGAATGATAGTTTTGCTGGGTAGAGTATCCTGGGGTTGAAGTTATTTTCATTCAGTGCCTGGAAGATCTCACCCCACGCTCTTCTTTCTTTTAATGTTTCTGTTGAGAAGTCTGCTGTGATTTTGGTGGGTTTACCTTTGTATGTTACTTGTTTTTTCTCTCTTACAGCCTTCAATATTCTTTCCCTAGTTCCTGAACTTGTTGTTTTAATGATGATATGTTGTGGAGTAGTTCTATTTTGATCTGGTCTGTTTGGTGTCCTGCAGGCCTCTTGCATCTGTATGGGAATATCTTTCTCTAGATTTGGGAAATTTTCCGTTATTATTTTGTTGAATATATTACGCATTCCCTTCGCTTGCACCTCTTCTCCTTCTTCGATGCCCATGATTCTCATGTTTGGTCTTTTGATGGAGTCAGTGAGTTCTTGCATTTTCTTTTCACAGGTCTTGAGTTGTTTAATTAATAGTTCTTCTGTTTTTCCTTTAATTACCATTTCATCTTCAAGTTCTGAGATTCTGTCTTCTGTTTTTTCTATTCTGCTGGATTGGTCTTCCTTTTTGTTTTGCAGTTCTGTTTCATTCTTTTTTCTGAGGTTTTCCATATCCTGACTGGTTTCCTCTTAATTGTTGTCTATTTTTGTCCTGAGTTCATTTATCTGTTTATTCATCATGTTCTCTGTTGCACTTTGGTGTTTATACAGTGCTTCTATGGCTTCCTTTATTTCTTCTTTTGCTTTTTCCAATTCTCTATTTTTGTTGTCTTGGAATTTCTTGAGTGTCTCCTGTACATTTTGGTTGACCCTATCCAGTATCATCTCTATAAAATTCTCATTGAGTACCTGTAGTATGTCTTCTTTTAAATTATTCTTGTGGGCATCATTAGGTCCTTTGGCATAGTTTATCTTCATTTTGTTGGAGTCTGGATCTGAGTGCCTGTTTTCTTCATTTCCCCTCTGGTTCCTGCACTAATTTTTTGCTGTGGGGAAACTGGTTTCTCTGTTTTTTCTGTCTTCCTGTCATTGTCTTTGGTGTTGTTACTGTCCCTGTACTGTGTGCAATTAAGTATTTTCTAGCTTGTAATAATAACAATGGTAATATTTAGAATGGAAGGGTGAGCTGAGATGGAAAGCGAGAAGTTAAAGAAATGGGAAAAACAAATACACAGACTGGAAGGAGAAAACAGAACAAGGTATCAGACAAGAAGGTTTCAAAGGTATAAACAGGGAGCTTTAGTGTACTAATCGACAGTAAGCTGAACAGACATTAGAGAGACAGAGGATTGAAAATCAAAAATAAAAAAAAAGATAAGAATAAAAATAAAAAAATAAGTAATTGAAAGAAAAATCTATATATAAAATGTATTAAAATAAAATGAAAAAATAGAAAATTTAAAAAAACCAAAAAACCAAAAAATCCTCCAAGTTCAAATGCAATGAACTTTCAGTCTTAATAATTTGGTTGTCCATCTCAGTCTCCAATCCTGGAGATGGTGCCTCAGATGTTGTTCTGTAGTTGTCTCATCAAAGGGGATGCATAAAGTAGAACAAAATCACACACATGCTCAAAAAAAAAAAAAAACCCCACCAAGTGTCCCAAATTCAAATGGAATACAGTTTCAGTAAGTGTTTCAGCTTACAGGTGTAATTCAGTTGTTCTCTCATCAAAGGTAGGGAGACAAAGAAAAGAAAAACAGTCTCGAGACAGTTCTGAGAATGGTATCTGCAGCTGTGGCTTGCCTGCCTGCTGCTGTTAGCCTGATGTTGCTGGAGGCGTTATTTATGCAGATCTCTGGGGTGTGCTTATTACTTACTTGGCCCTGTAGGCATTGTTTACTCAGAGTTTTCCTGTGAGCCTCTGGTACAAGCTTCCCCCTTTCCAAGCACTGGGAAAGTTGACACTGCACCCGTGTTCTCAGGCCTGTGTGTTTATTTACAGTTCATGTGGGAGGTGGGTCTTCCCCCCTCTCTTGTGCAGTTTTCCTCCCACCACCACTTTCACAAGCTTTCCCGCTCCTGATTACTGGGTGGTGCTGCTGCTCCTGCCAGCTGCCATGTTTGTTTACAGTTCACATGGGAAGTGGGTCTTCCCTCCTCTCCTGTGGAGTTTTCCTCCCTCCACCACTCTTACCAGCTTTCTCGCTCCTGGTTGCTGTGCAAGCCCCTGCTCCCACCAGAGCCTCTCCTGCCCGCCTGGCTTGTTTCTTTACAGTCCTGGGAAGGATTCCCTTCCCCCAATCTTCAGCACTCAGTGTGCCTCACCCTCTTTCCCACGTGTCTTTATTATTCTTATTGCTTATTACTCAGTTTCTCTTTTTTCCCCAGGTGGAGGTTGGTCTGTCCAGGGGGCTATGCTGCTCTGGCCCAGGCTTGTCTGTGGGAGTACCGCGGTACCATGAAGCTGACCTGGTCCGTGTCTTCCCAAGCTGTCTGGGCACAGGCGACTGGCGGCCCAGGGGCCCTCCTGGTTTCTTCGTTTAAAGTTAAGTGGAGATTCTCTGCGCCGGCTAGAGGTGTGGAGGGGTCAAAGTTATGCCTCTCCTCAGTGATTATGCCTGCATAGTGTGTCTCCAGTGTCTCTCCAAGATTTCACTATAGAAGGCTCGCTTTCTGCTTCTTCCCTCTAGCTGCCATCTTGGAATCCCCTCGATACCATTTTCTTAATCCATTCATCAGTGGCGGGGCATCTTGGCTGTTTCCATAAGTTGGCTATTGTGAATAGTGCCGCAATAAACATGGGTGTGTAGGTGCTTCTGGAGTAACCTGTGTCACAGTCTTTTGGGTATATCCCAAGAGTGGTATTGCTGGATCAAATGGTAGATCAATGTTTAGCTTTTTAAGTAGCCTCCAAATTTTTTTCCAGAGTGGTTGTACTAGTTTACATTCCCACCAACAGTGTAAGAGGGTTCCTTTTTCCCTGCATCCTTGCCAACACCTGTTGTTGGTGGTGTTGCTAATGATGGCTATTCTAACAGGGGTGAGGTGGAATCTTAGTGTTATTTTGATTTGCATTTCCTTCACGGCCATAGATGGTGAACATTTTTTCATTTGGTTTTGGCCATTTGGATTTCTTCCCTTGAAAAAGTTCTGTTTATTTCCATTGCCCACTTCTTTACTGGTTCATTGATTTGGGGGGACTTTAGTTTTTTGAATTCCCTGTATATTCTGGATATCAGTCATTTGTCTGATGTATAGCTGGCAAATAGTTTCTCCCATTCTGTGGGTGGTCTCTTCAGTTTACAGACTATTTCTTTTGCTGTGCAGAAGCTTTTTCATTTCGTGTAATCCATTTGTCTATCCTTTCTTTTAGTTGCTGGGCTGCTGGGGTTCTATTGAAAAAGTCCTTGCCTATACCTATTGCTTTCAGAGTATTCCTTGCTCTTTCCTATACTAACTTTAGAGTTTCAGGTTTTATATTAAGGTCCTTGATTCATTTTGAGTTGATGCTAGTACAGGGTGATAGACATGGATCTAGTTTCAGTTTTCTGCAGTTAAATAACTACTTTTCCCAGCAACATTTGTTGAAGAGTCTGTCTATTCTCCACTGTATGTTTTTGGTGACTTTGTCAAAAATAAGTTGAGCATAGCTGTATGGATTCATATCTGGGTCATCTATTCTGTCCCAATGGTCTTCATAACTGATTTTATGCCAGTACTATGCTGTTTTTATTGCTATGGCTTTGTAATAAGATTTGAAGTCAGGTATTGTGATATCTCCAGCATTGCTCTTTTTGCTGAGTATTGCCTTGACTATTTGTGGTCTGTTTTGTTTCCAAATGAACTATAGGGTAGATTTTTTCAATCTCTGTGATGAATGTTATTGGGATTTTGATGGGAATTGCATTGAATATGTAGATTGCTTTTGGTATTATAACCATTTTTACTATGTTGATTCTACCAATCCATGAGCACAGGAGATCTTTCCATCTTCTGTAGTCTTCCTCAATGTCTTTCTTTAGTCATTTGTAATTCTCCTTATAGAAGTCATTCATATCCTTTGTTAAATTTACTCCTTGGTATTTTTTTTTTTTGAGGCCATTGTACATAGAATTATTTTTATATATTCTTTCCCAATTTGCTCATTGTTGGTGTATAGAAAATCTAATGACTTTTGTGAGTTGACTTTGTATCCTGCCACATTGCTGAAGCTGTTTATGGTTTCTGAGTTTTTGGGTAGAGTTTTTAGGTATAGGATCATGTCTTCTGCAAATAGGGATACTTTGACAGTTTCTTTACCTATTTGTATTCCTTTTATTTGTTCTTCTTGCCTTATTGCTATAACCAGGAATTCCAGGACTATGTTCTACAGGAGTGAGGAGAGTGGGCAACCTTGTCTCATTCCTGATTTTAATGGAAATGGTTTTAGGTTTTCCCCATTAAGTATGATGTTGTCAGGTTTTCCCCATTAAGTATGATGTTGTCAATAGGTTTTTCATATATAGCCTTTATAATGGTGTGGTATATTTCTTCTATTACCAGTTTACTTAGTACTTTTATCATGAAGTTGTGTTGAATCTTATCAAAGGATTTTTCTGCATCTATTGAGAGGATCAAGTTTTTTTTATACTTGCTTCTATTAATGTGCTGAATTACTTTTAAAGATTTGGGCATGTTAAACCACTCCTGCATCCCTGGGATGAAGCCAACTTGCTCTTGGTGAATGATCTTTCTGATGAGTTGTTGGATTCAGTTTGCTATTATTTTTTTGAGTATTTTTTCTGGTTTTGAATGAATTTAATACTGGCTTCATACAATGACTTAGACAGTATTCCCTCCCTTTCTATTTCATGGGAAAGTTTAAGGGCAGGTGGTATTAGTTCTTCTTTAAAGGTCTAATAGACTTCCTCAGAGAATCCATCATGTCCTCAGCTTTTGGGAGAATATTTATTGCTGCTTCAAATTCATTTCATGTTACAGATATGTTTAGGTGGTTAAAATCCTCTTGGTTCAGTTTTGGATGTTCATAAGTATCTAGAAATTTGTCCATTTCTACAAGATTTTCAAATCTATTGGAATGTAGGTTCTCAAAGGAGTCTGTTATGAATCGCTGGATTCCTTGGTGTTTGTTGTTATCTACTTTTGTGTTTCTCATTTTACTGATCTGGTTTTTTTCCCTCCTCATTTTAGTCAGATTTGCCTGGTGTCTGTCAATATTGTTTATTTTTTCAAAGGAAAAGCTTTTTGTTTCATTGATTTTTTTTTTTTGGTCCCTATTTCATTAATTTTGGCCCTTATTTTTATTATTTCTCTCCTTTTGTTTGTTTTGGGCTTTGCTTGTGTTGTTTATCTAGCAGTTTGAGATGTAGCATTAGTTTGTTTATTTGAGATCTTTCTCCCCTTTTCATATATTCACTCATGACTATAACCTTTCTTCTCAGGACTTCCTTTGTTGTGTCCCATAGGTTCTTGTAGGTCATGTTTTGATTTTCATTAACCTCCAGGAACCTTTTAATTTTGTATTTTATTTCATAAGTGATCCACTGATCATTAAGTAATGTGTTGTTCAGCTTCCAATTGTTTGTTTTCTGCTGTTGAATGCTTTGTGATTAGATAGAATGCAGAAGATTATTTATATTTTCTTATATTTGCTGAGGCTTGCTTTGTGCCCTAAGATATGATCTATTTTGGAGAAAGTTCCTTTTGCTGCTGGAAAGAATGTATATTGTGTGGCTAATGGATGAAATGTTCTGTAGTCATCAGTTAGGTCCGTTTGATCTATGATGTGATTCAGGTCTTGAATTTCTTCATTGAGTTTTTGTTTGGATGACCTATGTATTGGTGATAGTGGGGTATAAAATCTCCCAGTTCCACTGTGTTGGTGTCTATATGTGCTTTTAAGTCTTTTAAAGTATTTTTGATGAAATTGGATGCACTGACATTGGGTGCATATAGGTTGATAATTGTTATTTCCTTCAGTGTATTTCCCCTTTTATTAGTATGAAGTGTCCTTTTTTATTTTGTTTGATCATTATAAGTTTGAAGTCTACTTTGTCTGAAGTAAGTATTGTTACTCCTACCTGTTTTCAGGAGCCATTGGCTTGGTAAATCTTCTTCCAGCCTTTCACCACAAGCCAGTGTTTTTTTTTCTGTCAATGAAATGGGTCTCTTGTAAACAACAGATTGTTGGATCTTCCTTTTAATCCAGTTTTCCAAATGGTGTCTTTTGATGGGGGAGTTGAGTCCATTGACATTCAGTCTTAATATTGATAGGCATGTGGTGATTCCTGTTATTTAGTTGTTTTTGTTGTTTAAGGGTTTGATTTTGTGCACCTGAATCAATGCTACTCTCTGATTCCTTGTTTTTTTTTTCTCCTGTGGTTTGATACTGCCTGTCCTCTCATGGTTTTGAATGCTTTCATTTTCTTTATGCAGAACTCTTTGGAGAACTTTTTATACTGTTGGCTTGGTGGTCTTATATTGTTTTAGTTTCTGTTTATTGTGGAAGATTTTTATTTCTCTATCTGTTTTGAATGATAGTTTTGATGGGTAAAGTATCCTAGTGTTGAAGTTATTTTCATTCAGTCCTCAGAATACCTCACTCCATGCCCTTCTTGCTTTTAAGGTTTCTGTTGAGAAATTTGCTGTAATTTTGATGGATTTAGCTTTATATGTTATTTGTTTTTTCTATTTCCCAGACTTCAATATTCTTTCTCTATTCTCTGTGCTTGTTGTTTTAATGATAATATGTCATGGGGAATTTGTATTTTGGTCAAGTCTGTTTGTTGTCCTGCAGGTTCCTGTATCTGAATGAACGTAACTTTCTCAAGACTTGGGGAATTTTCTGTTACTATTTTGTTGAATATAATATGAATCCCTTTTGCTTGGACCTCTTCTCCTTCTTCAATGCCCATGATACTCAGATTTGGTCTTTTAATGGAATCCATGAGTTCTGGTATATTCCTTTTGCAGGTCTTGAATTGTTTGACTAACAGTTCTTCAGTTTTTCTTTAATTTGTATTTTATCTTCAAGTTCTAAGATACTGTCTTCCACTGGTTCTACTCTGCTGTAGTGACCATCCACTGTGTTTAGTGTTTCTGTTTGATTCTTTGTTCTGAGATTTCCATAGCTTGGGTCACTTCCTTTTTTATATTTTCTGCTTTCATCTTTAACTTATTTGTTTCTCTATTTATAGTGTTCTCTATTTCACATTGGCATTTATTTAGGGCTCCTATGAGTTCATTTATTTGTTTCTTTGTCTTTTTGTATACTTTATTTTTTGTGTCTTGAAATTTCTTGAGTGTATCTTGTACATTTTGGTTTAATTTGTTTAGTATCCTTTTCATAAAATTCAATGATTACTTGCAGGATTTCTTATTTGAAGGTGTTTTTGTAGGAATCACTGGATTACTTTGTTTTGTTTATCTTTGTTTGGTTGGAGTGAGGAACTAGGTGTCCATTTTCTTCATTTCCCTCTGCATCTTGTATTAAATTATGTTTTTGAGGAAAGCAGTTTCTATCCCTTTTTCTTCTTCCCACCACTCCACCTGGTACTGTGCAATTATGGTCTTGGTAGGCTTGTTGCTGGTTTTAGTCACCTGTTTTTCTTCCCTTCATTCAGTTTTTGTTTTGTGGCTGTCTTGGTTCTTAGCTAGGTTGGTGTGCTATTTCTGTCCCTGTTCTCAGTGTAATTTAGTAATAACTAATTCACAGGTTGAATACCTGACCTGTAGTTTATATGTATATAGAATACTACTTGGTGGTTATATCTATAAACAGTGGGAGTCAGGGGGATAATGTTTGTTAGGCTACCTATAGAAATTTGTGGAGTTGTATAGTGTGACACTAAAAGAGGAATTGGGAAGTGGGGTGGGTGAGTGTGGGAAGCAGTGCAGGGGCTGCTGGTTTTTGAGGTACTTTTGTGTGTTTGGTTGGATTTCTATTGTTGTAGTGGATTGTGCTTGTGTCAGGGATTATATGGGTTTAGGGGTTTAGGGTTGTGTAAAGTTGGTATCGTAGGTTGGTCAGTGTGTGATGAGTGTGTAGAAGGGAAGGGTAGTCTGGTAACAGGTTGGGGAAGACTGGAAGGGGAAGGTGAGTGCAGAGGGAGAGAATGGGTGAGAAAGGGCATACAAGTTTTTGGGAATGAGCACAATGGCTTTTTTAGCACAGGAGAATGAGGGACAGTGAAGGGGGTGAGAGTAGGGATGAGAATATGGTGATGGTAAACTTCACAGTACAGAAAGAAAAAAGGTAATAAGAATAGAAATAAAAATATAAAACCCACAATAACATAACAAACAAACAAAAAACAAAAAGGGAAAAAACAAACAAAAAAACTTAAAACTAAAACCAAATAAACAAACAGACAAAAAACATCAGGTTCAGGAACAATAGAATTTCAGTGTAGTTTAAGTTCTTGAGATACTCCTCGAGCATCCAGTCCTGGTTTGGGCATATACACAGAAACTCTAAGGTAGTCTTACCAGGTTATTGGCTTCTGAGTAGAGTTTTGTTCTTTTGTCTACCAGTTAAATTGAAATTGTGAGGTGAGGTAGATTTGTCAGATCATGCAGGGTAGTCAGAGTTAATGATTTCCCCAGCTGATAGCTGTGTTATCCTTCATCTGCAGCTATTTGTTCAGCTCTTCCCCCAGCAAGATGAAGTAAGTTTGAATGCTTCTCTCTGGTTTAGGAGATCAGAGCTTTGTAGATCACTAGTTACCCTGCTTTGGAGGTAGCTTTTTGCTGTTCTTATTTACTGGGATTTCTTTGTTGACTGTTTATTTCTTTGCCCTGCCCCATTTCTCTGGACCAGGTTCAGTGTTCCATTATCCCCCTCTGTTGTCCTTGTGTTATGAGGGTTCACTGTTTGATTTTCAGTTTTGTGGATCTGTTGGGTTTGGGTGCTGCCTACTGGCTCAGGAGATGAGCTCTCTGATTCACTACATGCCCTCCTTCAGAGAGTGGTTTATCACCCACCCACTCTTATCTTCTTGCCTTTCCAGTGTTTGTTTACTGTGTTTGCACTGAGATCAGCTCCTTGCCCCACCCCCTTTCTCTGGTGCACCTTCAGCATTCCCATCTCCTCTTCTGTTGTACTAGACTAGTATTTGCTATTTGTTATTCAGTTTTTATTTTTGGAGGGTTGGTCAGTCTGCCTAGGGGCTTCTCTGGTTTATGTTCCTGGGGATTGATGGAGGGGTTCCGTGTGGCATATGGTACTCACCTGTTTGTATTGTCAATTGAAGCACAACAGGTTTGTAGCTGGCAGAAGTGGCAGCTGCAATGGTGGTGGTGGTGGCAGTGACAGCAGTGAGAAATGACTCCAAATTTTCTCAGTGTAACATGTTGTGGGGAAGCTTGTCCCTAGCTGGAGGTTCAGGGTGTCCAAGGTTTGATTATATTTGGTGCTTTGTTTCTGTTTGATGAAGTAAGGAGAAGAGAAGGAAAGAGAAAAGAAAAGCTGAAAGAAAAAAGAAAAAAATCACCATGGGGAAGGAGAGTTTCCCTGGGACTGGACCTGCCTTGCAGGCTGTGCAGCACATTGCAGCCATTAGGTACAATTAAAGGATAATTTCTGGGTCAGTCTGTGAGTTTTTCCTGCACTTCCTGTGATGGCAGCTATTATTTTGGCTAGAGGGAGTGAGAGTGCCCAATGAGCTGTGGCCCTAACTTCTCAGGGAGGTTTTGGAGTCATGGAGGTTAGGCTTTCTGCATCCATACCCTAGTCACCATCTTGTATATTACTCCTTTAAAATGTACATTATTTTTATATAAAACTTAAAAATAAGTTTAATTTAAAAATATTAAATTCTGTTCATTAATAAATCTAGATGGCAACTTTTTTCCCTTATAACTCAGCATAATTCCATAAAATACATACTCCACAATGAAATAAAATATTTCACAAATTATTTTTAAAAGTTGTGATAACATATCTTAAATTATTTTATTGATAGCCTAATATGTATTTATTTACTAAATATATGTTAAAGGCCTGGTCTGCACAAAGCCATGTTTTGGATAATTAAGAAACTTTACTGGACAAAACAAAGAATTATCATTGACATTTTTAGAATTATAACTTATCAAATTATAATCATAATATAATACTTATGAGGGTTTGCTATATATATTGTATAAGAGTAAAGTGAGTGTTAGAATTTAAGATTTTAAGATTTTTTCCATAGGACAGATGTTTGATTTTGCATATACTTTTTGGAACCAAACAATTTACTTGTATAAGCTACAAATTTAGATCCTGTGATAAGGGGTTCTTTTCAATATCTAGTCTTTGCATCAATACTTAGCACATGTTCTCAGTAGAGAAGAGTTATTTGACATCAGTGGTGTAATACAAAAGAAGATATTTTAAAAGTTTAAGTAAATATCTTCTGTATACTATTTGGATTTTTGTATCTCATATTAGAGTCAATAACCTTCAGATTTTCAAAGACAGGCTGAAATAATATATACAACCTCATATGTTGAAATGGACATCCCAAATTATTACGTTCTTTCTATTGTACTATTTCAGTCTGTTTCATTAAGCATGGAGAAGTATGATGTTATGATAATGCTAGGATCAGGAGAGAGTGAAACATTTTGTTTGGAGAAACTAGAAATCTTCCCAAGTATGTTTATTTTTTAAATTTATGACTTTAATCTATTAAGCATGTTCTCCTTGGGTCACATCATTTGTTTACAATTAGATGATTTAATTTTATCAGCCCACTCAACATTTTCACCTTTTTTTCCTTTTCTTCTAATATGTTATTAATCTTGACCTTCAAACAAGAATAATATCTGGATTTTTTCTTTCAATTAAGCTTGTGCATTCCCCAATCCATATAAAATTACTGGTCACTTCCTGCATGTATAAGAATGTTTTACAATATTAAGATTTCTTTATACCTTTTATAAAACTTGGAATATTTTTATGGATGATTGAGCTTTGTTTTTCTTTCAGATTCTAATCCAAATAATGAATTCAGTTAATATTTGCCTTATCTCAATATAATAGCAGTTTGTTGTCATGTTCATGTGTTTAACTGAAATTTGCATAGAGATTATGTATTTCAAAATTTATAATAGCAGAGCAGCATTCCAATTTTATCAAATTTTTACTTAATTTAACTTTTAAATCTTAATGAATAAGGTAGCAAAATGTGCTTATATCACATAAACTGGAATTTTACTTTCAAACTACCTCTACATAAATTGAGCTTTTATGACTTTAAGAAATGGTTTAGAACTAATTAAAGTACTTATCTTCATAAAAATCTTTCTTCCATTTAGGCTACTATAATTCATTTCAAAAAGATAATAATAAATTACATTTAAATAATGCTATTACATTTGTAGACTCATAGTGTTAAGCTACTTTCATGACCTACTGATTTGAGTTTGCAATTTATTATTTCAAGTTATTATTATTACTACTATTTAGTATATTATTATATGTTTCTAGGAACACAGTTCACTTTGGGGATACAATTTCTGAGCATTCAAGATTTTCAAAAACTATGAAATATTTCAGGTAAATTTTGCCACTATCTTTTGTTTATGTAAAATATTGTTCATTGCATGCCATCTGGAGTGAGTACTTGCAGTAATGTTCTTTCAATTCCTGTGGATTCAGTTTTTCATTAGAAGTGAGTGAATGATGTGAATGTGGAACAAATATAACCACATTTTTTCCAAATAACTAAAAAGCAACCCATGATCTAGTTCCTGACAGTTTTTGTAAACATTGAATTAGGTGAAGTTGTCTGTGTATTTCTTCATCTGGACAAATTTTTAGGTAAATCTCCACACTCATATTTCTCATCTTACTGAGATTGCTAAATTTTCTGGAGCAGTCCAGTAGCTTTGTTTTCTTGGATCCTGGTATGGTTATGTTTTATAGAATATTTTTAGGTCCTCAATTTGTCTCAGGAAATCAAAAAGAAATAAAAAAATATTTTTTCTACAAGGTGGTAAGATTGTTAGCCATTTCTATATATTTCTCCTGGATTTTAATTCATATTTCAAATAATATCTAGCAAACACCTTCTAGATATTAGGAATTATATACAGAGCAAGATCGACATCAATGACTAAGAAAGAAATACCATGAAGCTTACATTTTTTGGAAGATATTTCATCCTTTAATATAACTCATTCTTTACCAGTATATTGAAGACTTCTCATAGATGTTAACATTCTGGAAAAGAAGACTGATTTCCTTTGAGTTTTTCCATCTTTCTCGCTTTAACTACCATGTACATGTTACTCACTCATATTCCTTTAATTGAATTAGTATTTCAATTGAAACTTAACTCATGCAGCCTTTCCTCTCCTTTGCATCACTTACGTGTTGAACTCTATATTGAGCACATCCACATAAATGTTCAACACGTATTTTATTCTCAACTTACCAAAAGATATCCTTCTATTCTGGATTCCAAATCATACCACAAACCTCTGCACTTGTGTTTTCTCTCTTAGTTAAGTTTATTGTCATATATGCAGTCATCCTCCTTCATCCTTTACTTATTTTCTGCTTGTGATTAAACATCAATTCCTGTAAATTTTATTTTCCTGTGTCTCAAGTCCTTCACTTCTTGCATTCATTGCTGTATCTATCACAAGTTAAACCTCAATATAAGTCACATGTAATTATCTCTAAATCACATGCCAGTATCTAGTCCTAAATAATCTCAAAATTCCACAGAGTAAAGCCATCAGATCTTAAGTACCTATATTACTGTGCTATGCCTATTTAATACAAGTGACTTACTGACATAATTAAGACAAATAAAGATAAATTTACACAGGTATGACTGTTTTGTTTGGGGAAACACTGTGTATTGTCTCTGAGGTCCATATGCCCTGATTCTCAATCCATTTGCTCTTTCACTAACATTGTAATTTCTGAAAGTTATTTGACTATTTTAAGCCTTCATTTTCCCAATCTACAAAACATGCATACAATGGAACCACTGAATGGAGGTGTTTTGAGGATTTATTGGATGATCCATGTGTAATGTTTAGAAGAATGCTAATCAAAGACATAATTGAATATATGTGACCTTTGATAATTTTCATTCTTTGATTCCATAAACTTAGCATTTCTAATATTTATTCATCTTTAAAAGCTCAAATACACATAATGTTCCTGAAGATTAAATTCATTTGTACTCTTGTGTTATAATACATATAATTCATATAAAAATAGTCTGTAATAATCTTTCTCAGTGGTAGAACAGGGACTATGTCTACTTAATCATCATATATCTGACACCCTAGAGCAATGTATAATAAACTTTGGCTTTTCATTTAGTGACTCCAAAACAGAACCAAATGATTTTGTATTTCTCAGCCCTCAACAACATGGAGATAAAAATAAATCCCTCCAAAAGTCACAAGTACTCTGAATGTCTAGGTTCACTCAGTAAAAATTTCAGTGCCTTTCAAGTCATTTTGAAATATAGAATATTATGGTTTTCTCTGAACCTTTCCTTTTGTGAGTGCTGATGGAATAAGATACATTCCTCTCTTCATGTGAGACATTATTTGGTGACATTTTCAGTCACCAAAGTCATCCAAAGCAACAGATATGTTGTTATGACCAGCATTGCTACAGATAAATTTTGGAATCCACACTGGTTATTTCTATTGTTTAACAAAAAAAGTACTAATCATTCCCCAATAGTTGTAATGCTTGATCTATTTGCCTTTTCAGAACATGACACAGACTGATATTCTTACAGCCTTGACATATGGCTGTGCTTAGTTATTGAATGATGTTAACAGAGCTTACTCACTATCATATTCTTTGTTTCTCACTCCTTTCAAAGCCATTGCCAATTCTGTTGCTAATACATTGAACACATAATGTCATAGAAATCCTGGAAAAAACAAAGGATGTATATGACCTCTACAAGGAGAAAAACAAACCAGTGCAGAAAGAGATCAAGGAAGACTGAAGATGAAAAGCTCTCCCATGCTCATGGATTGGAAGAATCAACATAGTAAAACTGGCTATATTACCAAAAGCAATTTGCATATTCAATGCAATTCCCATCAAAATCCCAATGACATTCATCAAAGAGATAGAAGAATCTACCCTAGAGTTCATTTGGAAACACAAAAGACAGAATAATCAAGGCAATACTAAGCAAAAAAGAGCAATGCTGTAGGTTTCACAATACCCAACTTCAAATAATACTACAGAGCCATAACAATGAAAACAGCATGGTACTGGCATAAAAACAGATAGGAAGACCAGTGGAACAAAAAAAGGACACAGATATGAGTCCACACACCTATGCCCACCTTATTTTTGACAAAGGTGCCAAAAAACATGATGGAGGAAAGACTACCTATTCAACAAATGTCTCTGGGAAAAATGGTTATCTGCCTGCAGAAAACTAAAACTAGATCCCTGCCTATCACCTTGTACTAGTATCAAGTCAAAGTGGATTAAGGACCTTAATATCAGACTTGAAACCTTGCAGTTAGTACAGGAAAGAGAAGGAAATAATCTGGAAGAAATAGGTAAAGCAAGGACTTCCTCAGTAGAACTCCAGCAGCCAGAAACTAAGAGAAAGGGTAGACAAATGGGACTACATAAAATTAAAAAGCTTCTGTATGAAAAAAGAAATGCCCTCTAAATTAAAGAGACCACCCACAAAGTGGGAGAAAATATTTACTAGCTATACATCAGACAAAGGACTGATAAGCAGAATATACAGAGAGCTCAAAAAAACCAAACACCCACAAAATTAATGACCCAATAAAGAAGTGGGAAACTGAGCTAAGCAGAACTTTTTCAAAGGACAATGTCCAAAGGGCCAAAAACACATAAAAAAGGGCTCAGCATCCTTGGCCATAAAGGAAATGCAAATCAAAATTACACTAAGATTCCACCTCACTCCTGTTAGAATAGCTAGCATCAAGAACACCACCACCAACAAATGTTGGCACGGATGTGGTGAAAAAAGAACCCTCATACACTGGTGGTGGGAATATGAGTTACTATATACGACCACTTTGGTATTTTTTTTTCTTTTTTTTATTTCCTTTATTCATATGTGCATACAATGATTGGGTCATTACTCCCCCCTTCCCCCTGCTCCCTCCTTTTCCCCCATCACCTCCCTCTTACTCCCACCCCCTCACTTCCAAGCAGATACTGTTTTGCCCTTATCTCTAATTTTGTATACAACCACTTTGGAAAACCATATGGAGGTTCCTTAAAACATTTAACATAGATCTGCCATATGATCCAGCATTACCACTCCTAGGGATATCCCTGAAGGAATGCCACTCAGGTTATTAAAAAGACACCTGCCCACCCATGTTTATTTCAGCACTGTTTAAATACCCAAGCTACAGAAACAGCCAAGATGCCCCATTATGGAAGAATCAATTTTAAAAATGTGGTATTTATACACAATGGAATTTTATGCAGCCACAATGAGAATCAAATTTTGTCATTCACAAGTAAATGGATGGAACTAGAGAACATCATCTTAAGAGAAATTAGATAGGCTCAGAAAGCCAAAATTCATATGTTCTCTGTCATATGTGGATTATGGATGTAAAACAAATGCAGTAGTATTATTGGACATGGGTCACACACTAAGAAGGGAGCACTCATGTGAGGAATAGGGAAAAGGAAGGAAATCTAATTCTTGAATGTGGTTGATGTGTTCACTGTAGAGGAGTAAATATAGTAATCTTAAACTAGTAGAGGCCACTATGGGAAGGGGACCAGGAAGTAGTGAAGAGGTCTGGCAGAGATGAACCAATGTGGGTTGCAATACACATGTGCATGGAGATGAACCAGTGTGAGTTGAAATATACAAGTGCATGGAAGCAACACTAGGAAGCTCTGTATAGCTATCTTTATCTCAAACTAGCAAAAATGCTTTGTCTTTCTTATTTTTTTATGTTTTCTGCTTAACAAAATTGGAGAACAAGAGCACGGAACAGGTTCTGCCAGAAGCAGGGGGATGGGGATGCAGAAGGAGGATGTGGCCCAAACAATGTATGCACATGTGAGTAAATTTAAAAATGATAAACAACAAAAAAAGAAATTCTAGAAAATTTACTTTCATTGCTTTGTGTAGGTCTGCTAATTGCAACCCATGTGTCAATTCCCCATATATGAATCATTAGGGATGTGATAAAAGGTAAGTGAATGGTATGAGACAATGATGTAAAAATACGCATATCTTCTTCTAAAACCTTACTCATGTTCCTTAATTCAAACTGGAATTCTTTAAAATAAGTTTTTATAGTTCTTTAAACAAATACAGCAAAGTTGGGCAAGCATCCTTTTCACTCAGGTACTTATTCTCAGGAAAAAATAGATGTTTTGCTCTTATGAGACTCATTGATAAATAATGTATCACAGTTAAATAATATTTTGAGGAAAAGATCACCAATTATCCATAAATATATCATTAGAAATTAGGCTTAGGCTTATGGTAAAATTTTGAGACACACAGAAGTCTTTGTGTGTTTGTGGAATACAAAGTAATAGAGATAGGTGTCTGTACTGAATTAGCAGATAACATATTTGGGAAGAAATCACATTTGTAATATGCATGTTTAAAAATTTAACATTGTCTATAATAAGTGCTCAGTGAATGACAGACAGTATGTTGCACAGGATATGAGAAGGGAAAGGTTTCTGAAGAGCACAAAAGGGTGAAGGAGTGCTGTGATATACTGCATGTACAAATTGAGGAAATGAAGGAAAGTTAATGAGGTCATACTGAGTCTACAAACTAATGCAAATTATTCTGAACAATCCAATACATTGTCAAAAATGGTCCAAATATTATAATCAGGCATATTTAGACTAATGACAGAAAACTCTCTACTTGCAAAATAATGCTAATATACTTAGTTAAAATCATGTCATTCTAAATATTGGGAGAAAAGATTTAAAATTTACAAATTATTTTCTGGTGCAACAATTTTCACTCATATTTACATACACTTCAAGAGTAAGTGTTTCTAACTAATTTTAACCTTAAGAGATTTTCATTTGCATATATATTTCAATCCATTCATCCTTAACTTAAGTTGTGGATAAAATAGCTTTAAGAGACATTGAATGAAAAGCTTGTACTGATAGAAAATACTCCATGCAAAGCATTGTGTTAAAAGTAAAGAGTGCAAAAGCAAGTGGATTAATTTTCATTTAAATACAAATTTAATACAGAAAAGCCAAAAAGAAGAAAAGCATATCACAAAACACTAACGGTATTTAAAAATATCTTCTCTATATTTGTAGTTTATTTAAATATGTACTTTTAAAAATTATTTTGCTAGGTGGGGTACATTGCATCATTTACAAAAGTTCTTATAATTTATCAAATATATTGTACTTGAATTCACCCCCTCTACCACTCTCCTTCATCCCCTCTCTCCCCATTCCTGGAAAAATTTCTAGAGGTATCATTTTTTCCATTTACGTATATGTGTACACAGTATTTGCACCATATTCATCCTTGTACACCCTTTTCCCACCTTCTCCTTCCTCCCACTGGTACCACCTCCCCAGGCAGGACCTGTCCTGCCCTCCTAGTGATTTTGCATAAGAAAAGAAGAAATAAATGACATTTTTATTATCTAAGATAGCTACACAGCATTTTTCTTTTAATATCAGTTATGCCACAATAAAAGTATTTCTCTTATACAGCCAAAATAATAATTCTTAATTTAAGTAGTTGAAATTTATTCTGCAAATTTGTAAATGTTTTCTAGAATTTGAATAATATTTCTCATGACTCTTACATATTTTCCAAATATATAGGTACTGAGCACTAGGTTAAATAGAACACATACCAAATGAAGTGTGCTAAGAGAGATCATTTTTTAGTAATATAGTGAAAATGAGAGACAATTCCAGCTTTCTTTCTTGACTAATTCTGTTATGTGTCCTCTTTACTTTCTTAAAATAGTCCAATCAATATCAAAACCATTCAGGCTCAGTTTCTTGGTACATGTCTATAGCCCCAACTACTTGGGATGTAAAGATGAAGAGGTTGGTGGTTCAAGGCCAGCCACAGCAAAAAGTTAGAGACCCTATCTCAACCAATAAAGTTGGGTGTGGTAGCACACCTCTGATATACCACCTATGTGGAAGACATAAAAAGAAGGACTGAAGTCAGGCTGGCTCAGACAAAAACACAAGACTGTATTAAAAATAACTAAAATAAAAAGGGCTGGGAGTGAGGCTAAAGTGGTAGACTGCCAAGGACAAAGCTCTGAGTTCAAACCTTAGTTCAACCTACAAAAAGTGAAATTTCTTTAAAACTAGGGTACATTCACACTTCGATGAGCAGCAGGACTCAAGCTACTGTGCTTACTTGTCTCACTTCCCCAAATTCTACGAACATTTTTACCCTAAAAGAGAAAACAACTCTTGTTATTAAAGCTTTCTCCTATTCCAGGGGACTCCCACTCTTGCACCATAATTTTCTCCTAAATTCAAGTTTATATAGATTTTCTTTTCTTGTTCTGAATTTAATTTTATTTTTGTGCTGGGTAGGAGAACATTGTGGCATTTACAAAGATCCTTACAATATATCAAATATATCACACTTGAATTCACCCCCACCACCTTTCTCCTTTCTCCTCCCCATTTTCATTCCTGGAATATTTTCAACAGCATGCTTTTACAGTTTACATTCATGTGTACACAGTATTTGGACCATGTTCACCCTCCTTTATCCTTTCCACATATGCTTCTCCCTCCCACTAATATCAACCTGCCTAGGCAGAACCAGCTCTCTAATTTTGCAAAAGAAAGGAAAAAGAAATGACATTTTTGCTTGTTTAAGGTAGCTACACAAGAAATTTCCTTGTGGCACTTCCCTATATATATAATATATGTATATCTATATAATATATATATACACACACATATATATGATATACATATCATATACATATATATATATCATATATATATATGATATATATATATATATATACAATAATTTGATTTCGTTCATTTGCTTCTCCTTTCTACATTAGTTCTTTCTTGTGGTTGTTTTACCAGTTGAGAAACTATATTCACTCTTGTAGAGAGTACAAAAACCATACTCACCTTAACTTCCTTCTTTTGCTCTCCCCCTGTCATGTGTGATCTTCCCTTGGCATGTCCTATTTTCCATACTATGCTACATTTGTATTAGGTCTACATTCTGCATATGAGAGAAAGCATGTGACTTTTGGCCTTCTAAACCTGGATAACTTCATTTAAGTTTATGTAACCCAGTTCTATCCATTTACCTGCAAATGACAAAATTTCATTCTGCTTTGTGGCTGAATAGAACTCCATTGTGTATAAGTACCATAGTTTCTTAATCCATTCATCAGTAGTAGGACATCCTGGTTGCTTCCATAGCTTAGCTTTTGGAAATAATGCTGCAATAAACATGGGTGTGCTGATACCTTTGTTGACTCACATTCTTTCAGGTATATCACTAGGAATGTTTTTGCTGAATCATCTGGCAGTTCTGTTTTTAATTTTTACAGAAGCCTCCATACTGTTTTCTATAGTGGTTACATGAGCTTACAGTTCCACCAGCAGAGGGTTCCTTTTTCCCAACTCCTCACCAATATTTGTTGTTATTTGTCTTCTTTTTTTTCTTTTTTGAATTGTATTTTTTTTATTCATTTGTTCACATGTGCATACACTGTTTGGGTCTTTTCTCCTCCCTGCCCCCCTTCCCCACCCTCCCTCCTCTCATTTCCAGGCAGAACCTGTTCTGCCCTTATCTCTAATTTTGTTGAAGAAAAGACATAAGCATAATAAGGAAGACAAAGAGGTTTTACTAGTTGAGTTAAGGATAGCTATACAGAAAGATTCCCAGCATTGCTTTCATGTACACATGTATTACAACCCATGTTGATTCATCTCTAACTGATCTTTACACTAGTTCCTGATCCACTTCTTATGTTAACCTCTGTCACTTTAAGGTTTCTGTATTAGTTCCTCTGGAGTGGGGACATCAAAAGCTTTCATGTTTTGGGTTTTCTACCTATTCCTGTATCTCCTGTATGTGCTCTCCCCTTGTCATGTGATCCAAGTTCAACCACATTGCTGCATTTGCCCTAGATCTAATGTCCACATATGAGTGAGAACATATGATTTTTGATCTTCTGAGCCTGGCTAACCCCACTCAGAATGATGTTCCCCAGTTCCATCCATTTACCTGCAAATGATAAGATTTCATTCTTCTTCATGGTTGAGTAAAATTTCATTGTGTACAAGCAGTTGGTGGTGTTCTTGATGGTAACTATTCTAACAGGAGTAATATAATTTTGATTTGCTTTGCCTTTATGGCCAGGGATGTTGAGCACTCTTTCAAATGTTTTTTAGACATTTGGACTTCCTCCTCCGAGAAAGCTCCATTCAATTCTTTTGCCCATTTCTTGTTTGGGTCATTGAATCTTAAAGAGTCTAGGTTTTTGAGCTCCCTGTATATTCTGGTTATCAGTTCTTTGTCTGATGTATAGCCAGCAAATATTTTCTCCCAGTCTGTGGATGGAATCTTCAATTTAAAGACCATTTCTTTTGTTGTGCAGAAGTTTTTAATTTCATGTAGTCACATTTGTCAATCTTTTCTTTTAGTTCCGGAGCCATTTGACATTGCCTATGCCTATTAATTCCAATGTATTCCCTGATCTTTTCTGCATTAGTTTCAAAGAATCAAGTCTTCTTTTGAGCTCCTTAATCCACTTTGAATTGATACATGTACAGGGTGACAAACATGGATGTAGGTTCAATTTTCTATAGGCCAATATCCAGTTTTCCCAACCATATTTGTTGAAGAGGCTGTCTTTCCTCCAATTTACATTTTTTGGTGCTTTTTTAAAAAATCAGGTGGGCATAACACCATGGATTCATTTCCATATCTTTTATTCCATTCCACTGGTCTTTGTGTCTGCTTTTGTACAGTACCATGCTGGTTTTACTGCTATGGCACTGTAGTATAGTTTGAAGTCAAGTATTGTGATACCTTCAGAATAACTCTTTTTGCTCAATATTGCCTTGGCTACTTGTGGTCTTTTGTGCTTCCAAATGAATTTAGGACTCTGTGATGAATGTCATTGGGATTTTGATGGGAATCCCATTGAACATGTAAATTGTTTTTGTTAATATAGCTATTTTCATTATGTTGCTTTTAACAATCTATTAGCATGGAGGGTCTTTCCATTTCTGTAATCTTCAATTTCTTTTTTCAATACTTTATAGTTTTCCTTGTAGAGGTCTTTCACATCCTTTGTTAAGTTTATTCCTGTTTTTTTTTTTTTGAGACTATTGTAAATGAAAAGGCTCTCCTATATTCTTTCTCAATCTGTTCATTGTTGGTGTATTGAAAGGCTACTCATTTTTGTAGATAGATTTTGTATTCTGCAACTTACTGAAACTGTTTATGTTGTTTAGGAGTTTTTTGGTAGTTTTTCCAATTGTTTAGGTATAAGATCATGTCATCTACCACTAGATATAGTTTGACTACTTCCTTTCCAATTTCTATTCATTTTATTTATTCTTCCTGTCTTATTGCTATGGCTAGAAATTCCAAAATAATGTTGAATAAGAAGGGAGAGAGGGACACCCTTGTCTGGTGCCTGACTTTAGATGGAATGTTTTCAGTTTTTCTCCATCTAGTGTAATATAGGCTATCATTTGGTAATACATAGCCTTTATGATGTTGATGTACATTCCTTCTATTCCTAGTTTCTTCAGAGCTTTTATCATGAAATAATGTTGAATTTTATCAAAGGCTTTTTCTGCGTCTATTGAGATAAGGGATTTTTGTATTTGCTTCTGATAATATGGTATATTACATTTAATGATTTGCATGCATTGAATAATCCCTGCATCTCTAGGATGAAACCAACTTGATCATTGTGCATGTATGATCTTTTTGATATGCTGTTGAATTTGGTTTGCTATTACTTTATTGAGGATTTTTGTATCTATGTTCATTAAGGAGATTGGCCTGCAATTCTCCTTCTTTATTGTATTCTTGTCCAGTTTGGGAATGAGTGTATTGCTGACTTCATAAAATGAGTGAGGCAGTGTTCCTTCCTTTTCTATTTTGTAGAAAAGTTTGAGAAATTTTGGGATTAATTCTTTTTTTTTTCATTTTTCTTTTATTATTCATATGTGCATACAAGGCTTGGTTCATTTCTCCCCCCTGCCCCCACCCCCTCCCTTACCACCCACTCTGCCCCCTCCCTCTCCCCCCCTCAATACCCAGCAGAAACTATTTTGCCCTTATTTCTAATTTTGTTGTAGAGAGAGTATAAGCAATAATAGGAAGGAACAAGGGTTTTTGCTGGTTGAGATAAGGATAGCTATACAGGGCATTGACTCACATTGATTTCCTGTGCATGGGTGTTACCTTCTAGGTTAATTCTTTTTGATCTAACCTTTTCTCTAGTACCTGTTCCCCTTTTCCTATTGGCCTCAGTTGCTTTAAGGTATCTGCTTTAGTTTCTCTGCGTAAAGGGCAACAAATGCTAGCTAGTTTTTTAGGTGTCTTACCTATCCTCACCCCTCCCTTGTGTGTTCTCGGGATTAATTCTTCTTAAAAGTGTGGTAGAATTCAGCAGAGATTCTGTCAGGTCCTGGGCTTTTATCTTTTGGGAGACTCTTTATTTCTGCTTTGACTTTCACAATATACATCTGTTTAGGTGGTTAATATCCTCTTAGTTCAGTTTTGGATGGTCATATGTATCTAGAAATTTGTCCACTTTTTCTAGATTTTCAAATTTATTTGAATATAGATTATCAAGAGTAGACCTTGAAGATTACCTGAATTTTCTTTGTGTTTGTTGTTATCACCCCTTTTTCATTTCTACTTTCATTAATTTTTGTCTTTTCCCTCCTCATTTTACTCAGACATGCTAGGGGTTCCTCAATCTTGTTTATCTTTTCAACAAACCACCTTTTTGCTTCATTGATTCTTTGTATGGTTTTTAGGTCTCAATTTTATTGATTTTGGACTTTTTAAAAATTATTTCTTTCCTGCTATTTCAGGTTTAGCTTGATTGTGTTGTTCTTGTTTTTCTAGAAGTTTGAGATGCAGCGTTAGGTCATTTAGTTGAGATCTTTCTGTGTTTTTAATATATGCGCTCATGACTATAAAGTTTCCCCTTAGGACTGCCTTTGCTGTATCTTACAGGTTTTGATAGTTTGTGCTTTCATTCTCATTAAATTCCAGAAACTTTTTAATTTCCACTCTTCTTTCTTTGATGACTCAATGATCATGGAGCAATGTGTGTTCAGTGTCCAGGTCTTTGAATATTTCCTGCTGTTTGTTTCTGTCCATAAAATGGGTTTCTTGTAAACAACAAATTATTGAGTCTTCCTATTTAATGCAGATTGCCAACCAGTGTGTTTTGATAGGATGTTGAGTTTGATAACATTCATTGTTAATATTGATAAGCAAGTGGTGATTCTTGACATTTAGCTAATTTTCTTGTGTAAGAGTTTGTGTGTGTGTGTGCAACTACTTCTGATCTACTCTCTGATTACTTGTCTGCCCTTCTCTTGATTTCTTTTTATTGTTTTTACATTTGTTCATATATGTATACATTGTTTGTATCACCTCTCCTTCCTGCCTCTTGCCCTCCCTTCCTTCTGTCCCCCACCTCCCCACCTCTTCTTGCTTCCAGGCAGAACCTGTTCTGCCCTCTTATTCTCAATTTTGTGAAGAGAAAACACAAGAAATAATAAGAAAGACACAGCATTTTTGCTAATTTGAGGTAAAGATAGCTCTACAGAGAGAATCTTAGCATTGCTTCCATGCACATATGTATTATAACTGGAATTGGTTCATCTCTACCCGACCTCTTCAATATGTCCCATTCACCTTCCCATAGTGGCCTCTATCAGTTTAAGGTTACTTTATTAGCTCTTCTATAGTGGGCACATCAACCACATTCAAGTTTTAGGTTTCTTTCCCCTTCCCTATTCCTCCTGTACACATCCTCCTCATAGTGTGTGACCCATGTCAAATAATATTACTGCACCTATTTTAGGTCTATAAAGCACATATGAAGGAGAACATACAATTTTTGGCCTTCTGAGCCTAGCTAACTTTGCTTAAGATGATGTTCTCCAGTTCTATCCATTTACTTGTGAATGACAAAATTTCATTGTTCTTTGTGGCTGAGTAAAATTCCACTGTCTATAAATACCACATTTTCTCTTCTATGTACATACATTGCTTGGGCCATTTATCCCCCCTACTCCCCACCTCCTCCCTCTCTCCCCCACATCCTCTCACTTCCAGGGAGAATCTGTTCTGCTCTTATCTGTAATTTTGTTGAAGAGAAAGCATAAACAATAAAAAGAAAGACAAAACATTTTTGCTAGTTGAGTTAAGTATAGCTATACAGAGAGATTCCTAGCATTGCTTCCATGTACAAATATGTTACATCTCAAGTTGATTCATCTTTAACTGACCTTTTCACTAGTTCCTGATCCCCTTCATATATTGACCTCTGTCACTTTAAGGTTTCTGCATTAGTTCTTCTGCAGTGGGGACATAAATGCTCATGTTTTGGGTTTCTTACCTATCCCCATACCTCCTGTGTGTGCTCTCCCCTTATCGTGTGACCCAACTCCAACCACATTGCTGTATTTGCCCTAGATCTAAAGTCCACATGTGAGGGCAAGCATATGATTTTTAGTCTTCTGAGCTTGGTTAACTTCGCTTAGAATGATGTTCTCCAGTTCCACCCATTTACTTGTGAATGTTAAGATTTCATTCTTCTTCATGGCAGAGTAAAACTCCATTGTGTATAAGTACCTCATTTTCTTAATCCATTCATCAGTAGTGGGGCACCTTGGCTTGACTATTGGGAAAAGTGCTGAAGTAAACATGGGTGTGCAGGTGACTTTGGAATAACCTAAGTTGCATTTCTTTGGGTACATACCTAGGAGTGGTATTACTGGATCATATGGCAGATTTATGTTTAGTTTTTTAAGAAGCCTCCATATTGTTTTCCAAAGTGATTGTATGTACTAACTCACATTCCCACCAGCAGTATATGAGGGTTTCTTTTTCCCACAGCCTCACTAACACTTGTTGTTGGTGGTATTTTGAATGATAGCTATTCTAACAGGAGTGATGTGGAATTTTAGTGTGGTTTTAATTTGCATATCCTTTATGGCCAGGGATGCTGAGCATTTTTTCATGTGTTCTTTGGCCATTTGGACTTCTTCCTTTGAAAAAGTTGTGCTTAGTTCACTTTCCCACTTCTTTATTGGTTCATTAATTTTGTGGGTGTTTAGTTTTTTTGAGCTCCCTGTATATCTGGTTATCAGTCCTTTGTCTGATGTATGGCTGGAAAATATTTTCTCCCACTCTGTGGGTTGTATCTTCAATTTAAAGACCATTTCTTCTGTCATGCAGAAGGTTTGTAATTTCATGTAGTCCCATTTATCCTTTCTCTTACTTGCTGGCTACTGGAGTTCTACTAAGGAAGTCCTTGTCTATACCTTCTGCTTCCAGAGAATTCCCTACTCTTTTCTGTATTAACTTCAAGGCTTCAAGTCTGATACTTAGGTCCTTAATCCACTTGGATTTGATACTAGTACAGCGTGATAGGCTTGGATCTAGTTTTAGTTTTCTGCAGGCAGATAGCCACTATTCCAGAAATAATTGTTGAAGTGACTGTCTATTCTCCACAGTATGTTTTGACCTCTTTGTCGAAAACAAGGTGGGCACAGCTGTGTGGAGTCATATCTAGATCTTCTATTCTGTTCCACTAGTCTTCATATCTGTTTGTGTGCAATCACTATGGTGTTTATATTGGCATGGCTCTGTAATATAGTTTGAAGTCAGGTATTGTGAAACCTCCAGTATTGCTCTTTTTTGCTGAGTATTGCCTTGACTATTCACAGTCTCTTGTGTTTCCAAATAACTCTAGGCTAGATTTTTCAATCTCTGTGATGAATGTCAATGGGATTTTGATGGGAATTGTGTTGAACATGTAGATTGCTTTTAGTAGTATCACCATTTTTAGCATGTTAATTCTACCAGTTCATGGGTTTGGAAGATCATTTCTTCTTCTGTAGTCTTCTTTAATGTCTTTCTTCATTGGTTTGTAGTTCTCCTTGTAGAGCTCATTTATAAACTTAGTTAAGTTTTTCCTATGTGTTTAATTTTTTTTGAGGCTATTGTAATGGAATTGTTTTCCTATATTCTTTCCTATATTCTTTCTCAACTTTTTTATTGTTCTTGTTCATTGTAGTTGTATGGAAAGGCTAATGATTTTCATAAGTTGATTTTGTATCCTGCTACAGACCTGAAGCTGTTTATGTTGTCTATTAGTTTTGGGGTGTAGTTTTTTAGGTCTTTGAGGTATAGGATCATATTGTTGGCAAATAGGGATACTCTGACTATTTCTTTACTTGTTTTTATTTATTTTATTTCTCCTTCTTGCCTTATGCCTCTGGCTTCAAATTCCAGGACTATGTTCAACAGCAGTTAAGAGAATGGACCTCCTTGTCTCATTCCTAATTTTAGGGGAAATGGTTTCAGATTTTCCCCATTAAGTATGATGTTAGCTATAGGTTTGTCACATATATAACTGTTTTAATGTTGAGGTACATTTCTTGTATTTCTAGTTTTCTTACAGCTTTTATCATGAAGTCATGTTGAATCTTATCAAAGGCTTTTTCTGTATCTATTGAGATGATCAAGTGCATTTTTTTGTCTTTACTTCTATTAATGTGCTGTATTTCATTTAATGATTTGCATATGTTGAACCACCCCTGCATCCGTGGGATGAAGCCAACTTGCTTGTCATGAATGATCTTTCTTATATGTTGTTGGATTCAGTTTAGTGTGATTTTTGAATTGATGTTCATTAAGGAGATTGGCCTATAATTCTCCTTTTTGAATGTGAATTTGCCTAATTTTGGGATGAGTGTATTACTGGCTGCATAAAATGAGTTAGGCAGTGTTCCTTCCCTTTCTATTTTGTAGAAAAGTTCTTAAGAGAGTTGGTAAAGAACTCTCTAAAGAACTAATGTTCTTCTTTAAACATCTGATAGAACTCAGCAGAGAATCCATCTAGTCCTGGACTTTTTTTTCTTGGAAGACTATATTGCTGCTTCATTTTCATTTTGTGTAACAGATGTGTTTAGGTGCTAATATCCTCTTGGTTCAGTTTTGGATGGTCATATGTGCTTAGAAATTTGTCCATGTCTTCAAGATTTTCCAATTTATTGGAATATAGGTTCTCAGAGTAGTCTCTGATGATTCCCTGGATTTTCTTGGTGTTTGTTGATATCCCCACTTTTTCTGTTTTGATTTTACTGATTTGGGTCATTCCTTCTTCATTTTAGTCAGATTTGCAAGGGGTTTGTTAATCTTGTTTATTTTTTCAAAGAACCAGCTTTTTGTTCAGTTGATTCTTTGTATTTTTTTTTTGGTCTGCATTTCATTAATTTTAGTCTTATTGGTATGATTTCTCTCCTACTACTTGTTTTTCATTTTGCTTACTCCTGTTTTTCTAGGAGTTTGAGATGTAGCATTAGGTCATTTATTTGAGATCTTTCTGTCCTTTTAATATACACACTTATGGCTACTAACTTTCCTCTTAAGACTGCCCTTGCTCTGTCCCATAAGTTCTGGAGGTGATGCTTTCATTTTCATGAACTTCCAGCAACCTTTTAATTTCCTCTCTTATTTCATCTATGACCCACTGATTATTCAGTAATGTGTTACTCAGCTTCCAATTGCTTGCATGTTTTCTGTGTTGTTTTTGTTAATGAGTACCTCACTCCATGTCCTTCTTGCTTTTTAGGTTTCTGTTGGGAAATCTGCTGTGTTTTTGATGGGTTTACCTTTAAATGTTATGTGTTTTTTTCTCTCTTACAGCCTTTAATATTCTTTCTCTGTTCTCTGTGCTGGTTGTGTTAATGATAATATTCCTTGGAGAGGTTCTATTTCAGTCAAGTCTGTTTGGTGTCCTGGAGGCTTCCTGTACCTGAATGGGCAAACTTTCTTGAGATTTGGGAAATTTTCCATTGTTATTTTATTGAATAATAAAATAATTTTTAAAAAGTAATTTATAAAATGAGATTTATGAATCCCTTTTGCTTAGACTTCTCCTCCTTCTTCAATGCCCATGATTCTCAGGTTTGTGCTTTTGATGAATGTGCCGAGTTCTTGAATATTCTTTTCACAGCTCTTGAGTTGTTTGACTAAGATTTCTCCTGTTTTTTCTTTAAATTCTACTTTATCTTTGAGTTTTGAGACTCTGTCTTTCACTTGTTCTAGTCTTCAGGAGTGGTCTTCCACAGTGTTGTTTGTTTCTGTTTCATTCTTTTTTCAGAAGTTTTCCATGTCTTTGGTAGAGTCCTTTTTTATATTTTTTATTTTCAATTTTAATTTACAAATCTCTCTTTTTTGGTTTCCTTTATTTCACTTTGGTGTTTGTGTAAGTAATCTCTGAGTTCATTTACTTGTTTCTGTGTATTCTCATTTTCTTTATTTTTGGTGTTTTGAAACTTCGTGTGTTCATGTTGTACATTTGGGTTAACCATGTTGAGTATCTCCTCCATAAATTTTTCAGTGATTCTTGCAAGATTTCTTCTTTGAGGGTGTTTTTGTGGGCAACAATGGGCTCATTAGTGACATTTACTGTTGTTTTGTTGGAGTTAGGAGCTGAGTATCCATTTTCTTCATTTCCCACTAAATCCTGTATTGAGCTGTTTTTTTTGAGGAGAGCTGTTTTCATCCCTTCTTTTTCTCCCCATTGCTCCACTTGGTGCTGTGCAACTATGTTCTTGACAGGTTAGTTGGTGATTTTAATGGCCTATTTTCTTTCCCTTGATTTAATTTTTGTGCTATGACTGCATTGTTTGTTAGCTAAGTTTGTGTACTATTTCTGTCCTTGGCCTGGAGTAATTTAGCAATATCTAATTCATAGGTACAAAACCCAACCAATTGTTTATATATTACATAGAAGACCCCTTGGTTATATTATCTTAAACAGCGGGAGTTGGGTGGGGAGTAATTCTTGTTAGACTAGATATAGAAATTTCAGGAGTTGGTGCAGATGCCACTAAAAAGGGGGGTTTGGAAGTGAGAGGGTATGGTTTCTCCTGGGTTTTGTGGTCCTTGTGTATGTTTGGATGAATTTCTGTTGTTGTAGTGTGTTTGTGTCAAGTATTGCAGGGGGTAGAGATTGTGTAAAGTTGGTACAGTAGGCTAGTCAGCAGGTGGTGAGTGTGTAGGAGGAAGGGGTAGTGTAGTGACAGGTTGGGGAGGATGGGAGGGGGAGTTGAAGACCAGGAGAGAGATTGGATGAGAAGTAGCAGAAAGAGTAGTTGGAAGGGAGAATGATTGTAGCACAGGAGAAGGTGGGAGGTGAGGGGGTAAGAATAGGGATGAGAACATAGTGATAGTGAAGTTAATAACACAGAAGCAAAAAGAAAATAGAAATAAAAGTGATATAAGACCCAAAATAAAAAATAAAAAAAGCACCAGGTCCAGAAACAATAGAATTTCAGTCTTTGGTTTAAGTTTGGGACTTATTCTTCCAGCATGCAGTCCTGGAATTGGTATATAAGCAGAAGCTCTGATGTTGTCTCACCATGTCCATTAGTTTAATACAAATTATGAGGTGAGGTTCTTCTGTCCATCAGTTTAATTGAAATTGTGAGGTGAGGTAAGTCAGCCAATTCATGCAGGGGAGAAATTCATACAAGGGAAAAGTCAGGCAATTTGTGGCCCAGAAGATCATCTCTGGGATCTACTACCTGCACCTGCCCTGCTTTAGGAGGTTGTTTGTTGCTCTGCCTCCACTCTCAACCTTTGCTTCCTTTCCTGGGTTTGTTCACTGAGAGTTTAGTGGTGAGAGTTTAGCTCCTTGCCTCACCCTTGTTCTCTAGGGCAGGTGAAGCATTCCACCCACACCTCCACTGTTGGTTTCAGATTACAGTTTGCTATTTATGTTTTTCAGTCTTGTTGGAAAGGTTGAGTCTACACTGAGGCTGTGATGGTTTATGTTCCCAGGGGAATAGGTAGGGGAGTCTCACGTGTTGCCTAATGGGCACCTGTTCATTCTGCCAATCCACATGAAGGCAGATTTGGAGCCAGCGGAGGGGAAAAATGGTGCCAGTTCTCACAGTGTGGGGAGGTTCTATGAGCTAGGGGTTCAGGATGTTACACAGTTTGATTCTAATTGATGCTCCGTGTTCCAAGTGTAGTGCCAATTTCTCAAGGAAGTTTCTGGAGTCACGGAGCATAGGCATTCTGACTCCACACTCTAGCCACCATCTTGGACCCCCCTTCTTCTCTTGAGGTTTAATAATTCCCATCCTTTCTTGGCTATGTTTGTTTTCATCTTCTGTGTGTAGGAGTCTTTGGTTTTCAATGACAAGATGTTGAAATATAATTTACTTTATAAGTACATTAATATTTGTGGATACTATTTTATTCTTAAGATGTTCCCATCAGCACCTCTCCTTGTATAATGCTGTTTCTTAGATTTTGACTCAAAATGTTTTCCATTCTCTACTACACAATACATCAAGATATAATCTCCTTGCACATCTTCAAGAGCCATGTATGTAATAAGATTTGTAAGTTAAAGTTTTAAAAGAATTTATTTTTGCAATTTTCTACATATTTAAAAGAGAAAATTAGATAAGTAGGTAATTAGAATAAATTATAAAGTAAGTATAATGGTCTTATTGAGACATAAAGATAAATGAATCAAACCTTTTAAACCAAATTTATCATGTGAGTTGTATTTGCCTATGCTCTTCCTGTGGCTAAAACTTTGGCTTTATTTTGTTTTTATTTAATTTTTATATGGATCCATATGCATATTCATATTTGCATCTAAACACAAAATGAATGTAATATATATATAATTATATGACTTATAATAGATTTTACATAAGTATTTATGATATATTTCTCTATATTTTATTATGTATGGTGGTCATCCATATATTATAGTCACACAGTAACAAGAATAATGACAACTGAGATCAGGAGAAAAACCAAACTTCTAATTAATCAACACAGAAAAACACATGAAAAATAGCAGAACAATATGTGTTATATTACAATGGGAACAAATGAAACTTGGTACATCAATTCCGCTAGAAAATTTATATGAAAATTTTCACTATCAACTGTTCTACATGTTTAATGTTAGAACATGAGTGAAGATAGAGACTGAGTCAGATTATGTGTCCATTCTTAATATTTTGGTGCTCAGGACAGCATAAACATGTTTACAGATTAAATAAGTTTGCAATTTTTCATGAAACTTTAATTTATGCACAAATAATGAAAAGAAAACATTAGTATTTTATAATTCATTACTGAAAATTCTCGCTTGTGGATCTTAACAAGGATTTATAGAATTAATTTATTCCTTTGGCTACACTATTAAACAGTTTGAACTTGAAAACAGGTTCCTTTGTAAGTTTCAAGATAGTTAAGATACTTCTTTGAAGCCTGACTCTAAAATATTTTGACATGCTTGCTTGTGAAGAATTATAGAGTATTTTTATGTCTTTAACTTTAAGTAGGATCTATAAGACACTCTTAAAATCCATCATGATCTGTATATACATTTCTTTGAGAACCAATAGGGAGGGGGTGGAGTAGGTAAGGGAGGGTGTAGGGGAAAGGGGGGAGAAATGACCCAAACATTGTGTGCACATATGAATAAAAGAAAAAAACTGAGATAGAGACAAAGAAAAAAAATAGAGAATCACATTTTGTCTTGAATTCTGAAAGTATTCAAGATAAATGAATTTTCTGGCAAGGTAGTCGACTAGTTCAGAAAATTATTTTAAAAGCCTTATTGACTTAGTTAAATTTTAGTGTTGATGGTCATACTTACCTATTTAAATTAGATAATTAAAGTATTGATTAAACTTTCTGGACTTAAGCCAAAACAAATGGAAGCAGATGTGAAAGGACTGGAAAGGTGAACCTGAATACAGTCATAACTTTTGTCCACAGTGTTGGTAACTAGGTGAGTAAGTTATATGATCAGTTCTTACTATGGATTTCTATGATAAGGAATAGACACTAAATTTTGTTCCTGTGTCTAAAAATGAATATACTATATAACTAGTTATATGGCTTACAATAGATTTTCCACAGTTGACTTCATCTATGCATGTAGAACACGGGAATGTGGAAGTTAAATCTATAGTTTAAGGACTACATATGTGCAATTTTAACCTCCTCAATATCTTGTATTTGGATGAATGTGTAGGTATTAAAACATATTATCTTGACACAAACTCTTAGCATATTTTAAGTTTTTGTTTCTATTTTACCAAATTATGGTGCCACTCTTTAAAATTGTCACTGTAGTAAGAACACTTTGCATCAGTTCCAAACTCCTATTTTTTAGTGTAAAATACATTATTGTTCCTTGTAGGTACAACATAGCAGAGAAGATATCTGCAAATTATTCACCTGATTAACAGAACTGAATGCCCATAGATTGGATACTCTTCATGTCTCTCTTAACGTCATTCATGTCAATCATCACTTTCCTTTTATATTCTACAAATTAATAGCTTTAGATATCTGGAAATCATGCAGTAGTTTTCATTCTGTGACTGGTTTATTTCACTTAGGATAATATCCTCTGCTTCATCCATTTTGTTACATATTGCAGAATTTCCTTCTTTATGAAGGCTGAATAATATCCCAATGTATTTATATACCTCAGTTTTTTTCCATTTATCCATCAATGGACATTCAGGTTATTTCCACATCTTCTCTATTGCAAGTGCTGAAGTAAATGTGGGAGTGATATTATCCTTTCAAGTTCCTGATTCCAATTCTTTTTGAGAAGTAATATTTCTGAATCCTGTGATGGTAGTATTTTTTATTTTTTTTTGAGTAACTTCCATTGTGTTTTCCACAACGATTTTGCCTTCTCACTAGCCATGCAGCTGTACAAGTGTTCCATTCTGCATATTGTAGTCAAGAGTTCTGTTCTCAGGCTTCTATAAGCCACCTGAGGAGTGTGAGGTTCCATCTCATTATGGAGATGTTTAGACTATGACGTCTCATTTTGAAACTTAACACCTTATATGGTATGTCATCTACCAATGTAGTCTCCTAACCTGTCATTTGTTTTTTCCATTGGTTGATTGTTTCTTTTGCCATGCAGAAGCTCTTTAGCTGGACACAGCCCCACTTTGTTATTTTTGCTTTTGCTGACTGTATCTTTGGTGCCATGTCCATGAAGTCAAACTTATCTGAGGCTGATGTGGTGGTACAGTCTTGTAATTACAGCTACTTGGGAGGACAAGTCAGTGTTACAGACCAGTCTGGGAAAAGTTAGAAATTCTATATCAGATACAAAATACAAATAATAGGAAGTAAACCTGGCATGCAGTGAAAGCCCATTAAGGGAAGGAAAATGGTTGATGTATGAATTTAGTTGGTTCCTCTAGGAGAAGGAACTAACCAAAGACTCAAATATAGGCAGAAAAAGTACAAGTAAACAAACCAACTAACCAAGAAACCAGTCTTGGTAGATTTCCTAACAGAAATCTTGAGATATAATGCCTAAATGAATCAGTACTTTCCCTCCCATGAACACTCAGCCAAAATGGAACTCAACATCTCTAAACTTGTGTCTGACAATGAAAATGACCTTTGGGTGATTAACCATCCATGCAGCTGATTAAAATAATGCTTTGTATTATCTTTTCTCACAAGGAATTATTATCTCATTACTGAGTCCTTGCAAAGACCCTATCTTAATAGCAAATAAATTTGACAAGTGTTTATTTATATAAATTATATAATTATTACTATCTTAATTTTATAAAACACAGTGTTTTTTTGTTTCATAAGAAAACTGAGTGGAAGGCAGAGAGATTTCCCATATAGCCTGTCTTTTACACCTGTCTAGTCAGTGCTCCCCACCCAGTATCAACATCCCCTACCATAGTGGAACATTTGTTGCATTTGATGAACTTTCACTGGTACATCATTATCATCTAAAGTCTATAGCTTACTATAGGTTTTATGCTTTTATTGAACATTTCATGATTTTAATAAATGTATAATGGCATGTATCCACCATTGTAATATATTGTACTAACATTGCCCTAAAAATCCTCTGTGCTCACCCTATTCATCCCTTCCTGCTTCTACTTTCTGGCAACCACTGATTCCCTTAGCATCTTCATAGTTTTTGACTTTTTCAGAATTTCATATAGCTTGAATCAATCAGTGTGTTCCTTTTCCTGTTGGTTTCCTTTTCTTTTTTTTTTTTTTTTTCATTTTTCTTTTATTATTCATATGTGCATACAAGGCTTGGTTCATTTCTCCCCCCTGCCCCCACCCCCTCCCTTACCACCCACTACACCCCCTCCCGCTCCCCCCCTCAATACCCAGCAGAAACTATTTTGCCCTTATCTCTAATTTTGTTGTAGAGAGAGTATAAGCAATAATAGGAAGGAACAAGGGGTTTTGCTGGTTGAGATAAGGATAGCTATACAGGGCATTGACTCACATTGATTTCCTGTGTGTGGGTGTTACCTTCTAGGTTAATTCTTTTTGATCTAACCTTTTCTCTAGTTCCTGGTCCCCTTTTCCTATTGGCCTCAGTTGCTTTAAGGTATCTGCTTTAGTTTCTCTGCGTTAAGGGCAACAAATGCTAGCTAGTTTTTTAGGTGTCTTACCTATCCTCACCCCTCCCTTGTGTGCTCTCGCTTTTGTCATGTGCTCATAGTCCAATCCCCTTGTTGTGTTTGCCCTTGATCTAATGTCCACATATGAGGGAGAACATACGATTTTTGGTCTTTTGAGCCAGGCTAACCTCACTCAGAATGATGTTCTCCAATTCCATCCATTTACCAGCGAATGATAACATTTCGTTCTTCTTCATGGCTGCATAAAATTCCATTGTGTATAGATACCACATTTTCTTAATCCATTCATCAGTGCTGGGACATCTTGGCTGTTTCCATAACTTGGCTATTGTGAATAGTGCCGCAATAAACATGGATGTGCAGGTGCCTCTGGAGTAACAGTCTTTTGGGTATATCCCCAAGAGTGGTATTGCTGGATCAAATGGTAGATCGATGTCCATCTTTTTAAGTAGCCTCCAAATTTTTTTCCAGAGTGGTTGTACTAGTCTACATTCCCACCAACAGTGTAAAAGGGTTCCTTTTTCTCCACATCCTCGCCAACACCTGTTGTTGGTGGTGTTGCTGATGATGGCTATTCTAACAGGGGTGAGGTGGAATCTTAGTGTGGTTTTAATTTGCATTTCCTTTATTGCTAGAGATGGTGAGCATTTTTTCATGTGTTTTCTGGCCATTTGAATTTCTTCTTTTGAGAAAGTTCTGTTTAGTTCACATGCCCATTTCTTTATTGGTTCATTAGTTTTGGGAGAATTTAGTTTTTTAAGTTCCCTGTATATTCTGGTTATCAGTCCTTTGTCTGATGTATAATTGGCAAATATTTTCTCCCACTCTGTGGGTGTTCTCTTCAGTTTAGAGACCATTTCTTTTGATGAACAGAAGCTTTTTAGTTTTATGAGGTCCCATTTATCTATGCTATCTCTTAGTTGCTGTGCTGCTGGGGTTTCATTGAGAAAGTTTTTACCTATACCTACTAACTCCAGAGTATTTCCTACTCTTTCTTGTATCAACTTAAGAGTTTGGGGTCTGATATTAAGATCCTTGATCCATTTTGAGTTAATCTTGGTATAGGGTGATATACATGGATCTAGTTTCAGTTTTTTGCAGACTGCTAACCAGTTTTCCCAGCAGTTTTTGTTGAAGAGGCTGCTATTTCTCCATCGTATATTTTTAGCTCCTTTGTCAAAGATAAGTTGCTCATAGTTGTGTGGCTTCATATCTGGATCCTCTATTCTGTTCCACTGGTCTTCATGTCTGTTTTTGTGCCAGTACCATGCTGTTTTTATTGTTATTGCTTTGTAATATAGTTTGAAGTCAGGTATTGTGATACCTCCTGCATTGTTCTTTTGACTGAGTATTGCCTTGGCTATTCGTGGCCTCTTGTGTTTCCATATAAATTTCATAGTAGATTTTTCAATCTCTTTAATGAATGTCATTGGAATTTTGATGGGAATTGCATTAAACATGTAGATTACTTTGGGGAGTATCGACATTTTTACTATGTTGATTCTACCAATCCATGAGCATGGGAGATCTCTCCACTTTCTATAGTCTTCCTCAATCTCTTTCTTCAGAAGTGTATAGTTTTCCTTGTAGAGGTCTTTCACATCTTTTGTTAGGTTTACACCTAGGTATTTGATTTTTTTTGAGGCTATTGTAAATGGAATTGTTTTCATACATTCTTTTTCCGTTTGCTCATTGTTAGTGTATAGAAATGCTAATGATTTTTCTATGTTGATTTTATATCCTGCTACTTTGCTATAGCTATTGATGATGTCTAGAAGCTTCTGAGCAGAGTTTTTTGGGTCTTTAAGGTATAGGATCATGTCGTCTGCAAATAGGGATATTTTGACAGTTTCTTTACCTATTTGTATTCCTTTTATTCCTTCTTCTTGCCTAATTGCTCTGGCTAGGAATTCCAGTACTATGTTGAATAGGAGTGGAGATAGTGGGCATCCTTGTCTGGTTCCTGATTTTAGAGGGAATGGTTTAATTTTTCTCCGTTAAGTATAATGCTGGCTGTAGGTTTGTCATATATAGCTTTTATAATGTTGAGGAACTTTCCTTCTATTCCTAGTTTTCTTAGAGCTTTTATCATGAAATGATGTTGGATCTTATCAAAGGCTTTTTCTGCGTCTATTGAGATGATCAAGTGGTTTTTGTCTTTGCTTCTGTTAATGTGGTTTATTACGTTTATTGATTTTCGTATGTTGAACCACCCCTGCATCCCTGGGATGAAGCCTACCTGGTCGTGGTGGATAATCTTTTTGATGTGTTGCTGAATTCGGTTTGCCATTATTTTGTTGAGGATTTTTGCATCAATGTTCATTAAGGAGATTGGCCTATAGTTCTCCTTTTTGGAGGTGTCTTTGCCTGGTTTTGGGATAAGTGTAATAGTGGCTTCATAAAATGTGTTTGGCAGTTTTCCTTCCCTTTCTATTTCATGGAACAGTTTAAGGAGGGTTGGTATCAGTTCTTCTTTAAAGGTCTGATAGAATTCAGCAGAGAATCCATCAGGTCCTGGACTTTTCTTTTTGGGGAGACTCTTGATTGCTGCTTCAATTTCATTTTGTGTTATAGGTCTATTCAGGTGATTAATTTCCTCTTGGTTCAGTTTTGGATGATCATATGTATCTAGAAATCTGTCCATTTCTTTTAGATTTTCAAATTTATTTGAATATAGGTTCTCAAAGTAGGCTCTGATGATTTCCTGGATTTCCATGGTGTTTGTTGTTATCTCCCCTTTTGCATTCCTGATTCTACTAATTTGGGTTTTTTCTCTCCTCATTTTAGTCAGGTTTGCCAGGGGTCTATCGATCTTGTTTATTTTTTCAAAGAACCAACTTTTTGTTTCATTAATTCTTTGTATGGTTTTTTTGGTTTCTATTTCGTTGATTTCAGCTCTTATTTTTATTATTTCTCTCCTTCTATTTGTTTTGGGATTTGCTTGTTCTTGTTTTTCTAGGAGTTTGAGATGTATCATTAGGTCATTGATTTGGGATCTTTCAATCTTTTTAATATATGCACTCATGGCTATAAACTTTCCTCTCAAGACTGCCTTAGCTGTGTCCCATAGGTTCCGGTAGGTTGTGTTTTCATTTTCATTGACTTCTAGGAACTTTTTAATTTCCTCTTTTATTGCATCGATGATCCATTCTTCATTAAGTAATGAGTTATTTAGTTTCCAGCTGTTTGCATGTTTTTTGTCTTTACTTTTGTTGTTGAGTTCTACTTTTACTGCATTGTGGTCAGATAGTATGCACGGTATTATTTCTATTTTCTTATATTTGCTGAGGCTTGCTTTGTGCCCTAGGATATGATCTATTTTGGAGAAGGTTCCATGGGCTGCTGAGAAGAATGTATATTGTGTAGAGGTTGGATGAAATGTTCTATAGACATCTACTAGGTCCACTTGATCTATTGCATATTTTAGATCTTGGATTTCTTTATTGAGTTTTTGTTTGGATGACCTATCTATTGATGATAATGGAATGTTAAAGTCTCCCACAACCACTGTGTTGGCGTTTATATATGCTTTTAGGTCTTTTAGGGTATGTTTGATGAAATTGGGTGCGTTGACATTGGGTGCGTACAGATTGATGATTATTATTTCCTTTTGGTCTATTTCCCCTTTTATTAGTATGGAATGTCCTTCTTTGTCTCGTTTGATCAATGTAGGTTTGAAGTCTACTTTGTCAGAGATAAGTATTGCTACTCCTGCTTGTTTTCGGGGGCCATTAGCTTGGTAAATCTTCTTCCAGCCTTTCATCCTAAGCATATGCTTATTTCTGTCGGTGAGATGAGTCTCCTGTAAGCAACAAATTGTTGGATCTTCTTTTTTAATCCATTTTGTCAAACGGTGTCTTTTGATGGGTGAATTAAGTCCATTGACATTAAGTGTTAGTACTGATAGGTATGTGGTGATTCCTGTCATTTAGTTATCTTAGTTGTTTGAAGGTTTGATTGTGTGTACCTAACTTGATGTTACTCTCTACTGTCTTGCTTTTTCTTATCCTGTGGTTTGGTGCTGCCTGCCTTTTCATGGTTAAGTTGGGTGTCACTTTCTGTGTGCAGGATCCTTTGCAGAATCTTTTGTAATGGTGGCTTTGTGGTCACATATTGTTTTAGTTTCTGCTTATCATGGAAGACTTTTATTGCTCCATCTATTTTGAATGATAGCTTTGCTGGGTAGAGTATCCTGGGGTTGAAGTTATTTTCATTCAGTGCCCGGAAGATCTCACCCCACGCTCTTCTTGCTTTTAATGTTTCTGTTGAGAAGTCTGCTGTGATTTTTATGGGTTTACCTTTGTATGTTACTCGTTTTTTCTCTCTTGCAGCCTTCAATATTCTTTCCTTAGTTTCTGAACTTGTTGTTTTAATGATGATATGTCGTGGAGTAGTTCTATTTTGATCTGGTCTGTTTGGTGTCCTGGAGGCCTCTTGCATTTGTATGGGAATATCTTTCTCTAGATTTGGGAAATTTTCCATTATTATTTTGTTGAATATATTACGCATTCCCTTCGCTTGCACCTCTTCTCCTTCTTCGATGCCCATGATTCTCAAGTTTGGTCTTTTGATGGAGTCGGTGAGTTCTTGCATTTTCTTTTCACAGGTCTTGAGTTGTTTAATTAATAGTTCTTCGGTTTTTCCTTTAATTACCATTTCATCTTCAAGTTCTGAGATTCTGTCTTCTGTTTGTTCTATTCTGCTGGATTGGCTTTCCGTTTTGTTTTGCAGTTCTGTTTCGTTCTTTTTTCTGAGGTTTTCCATATCCTGGCTGTTTTCTTCTTTATTGTTGTCTATTTTTGTCCTGAGTTCATTTATCCATTTATTCATTGTGTTCTCTCTTTCACTTTGGTGTTTATACAGTGCTTCTATGGTTTCCTTTATTTCTTCTTTTGCTTTTTCAAATTCTCTATTTTTATTGTCTTGGAATTTCTTGAGTGTCTCCTGTACATTTTGGTTGACCCTATCCAGTATCATCTCTATAAAATTCTCATTGAGTACTTGTAGTATGTCTTCTTTTAAATTATTCTTGTAGGCTTCATTGGGTCCTTTGGCATAGTTTATCTTCATTTTGTTGGAGTCTGGCTCTGAGTTTCTGTTCTCTTCATTCCCCTCTGGTTCCTGTACTAATTTTTTGCTGTGGGGAAACTGGTTTCCTTGTTTTTTCTGTCTTCCTGTCATTGTCCTTGGTATTGTTACTGTCCCTGTACTGTGTGTAATTAAGTATTTTCTAGCTTGTAATAATAACAATGGTAATATTGAGAATGGAAGAGTGAGCTGAGATGGAAAGCAAGAAGTTAAAGAAAAGGGGAAAACAAATATACAGACAAGAGGGAGAAAGCAGAACAAGGTATCAGACAAGAGAGTTTCAAAGGTATAAACAGGGAGTGTTAGTGTACTAATCGACAGTAAGCTGAACAGACAATAGAGAGACAGAGAGAGGATTGAAAATCAAAGATAAAAAAATAAAAAATAAGTATATGAAAGTAATATCTATTTATAAAAATGAATTAAAATAAAATGGAAAATAGGAAATTAAAAAAAAAAAAAAACCAAAAAACTTCCAAGTTTATATGCAATACAATTTCAGTCTTAATAATTTGGATGTCTGTCTTAATCTCCAGTCCTGGAGTTGGTGCCTCAGATGTTGTTCTGTAGTTGTCTCATCAAAGGGGATGCATAAAGTAGAACAAAACTACACTCACACACACACAGAAGAAAAAATTTTAAAAAAGCCCCACCAAGTGTCCCCAGTTCAAATGCAATAGTTTCAGTAAGTTTTTCGGCTTGCAGGTGTAATTCGGTTGTTCTCTCATCAAAGGTAGGGAGAAAAAGAAAAAAAAGCGTCTGGAGGCAGTTCTGAGAGTGTTATCTGCAACTGTGGCTTGCCTGCCTGCTGCTCTCAGCCTGTAGCTGGAGGCGTTATTTATGCAGATCTCTGGGGTGAGCTAGCACTCACCTGGTCCCACAGGCTTTGTTTGCTCAGAGTTCTCCTGTGCGGGGGAGGGGGGCCTCTGCTACAGGCTTTTCCCTTTCCAAGCACTGGGAAAGGCGACACTGCCCCGCGTTGTCAGGCCTGCGTGTTTATTTACAGTTCACGTGGGAAGTGGGTCTTCCCTCCTCTCACAAGCGTCCCTGCTCCTGGTTGCTGGCGCGCCCCGCTCCTGCCAGAGCCTCTCCGGCCTGCCCGGCTCATTTCTTTACAGTCCCGGGAAGGATTCCCTTCCCCCAATCTTCAGCGCTCAGGGCGCCCCTCCCTCTTTCCAGCGTGTCTTAACTGTTCTTATTGCTTAGTACTCAGTTTCTCTTTTTTTCCCGGGTGGAGGTCAGTCTGTCCAGGGGGCTATGCTGCTCTGGCCCAGGCTTGTCTGTGGGGGAACCGCGGTACCGCGAAGCTCACCTGGTCCGCGTCTTCCCAAGCCATATGGGCGCCGGCCACTGGCGGCCCGGGGGCCTCCTCGGTTCTCCGTTTAACGTGAAGTGGAGATTCTCTGCACCGGCTGGAGATGTGGAGGAGTCAAAGTTATGCCTTTTCTCGGTGATTATGCCTGCAAAGTGTGTCTCCAGCGTCTCTCCAAGATTTCACTATAGGAGGCTCGCTTTCTGCTTCCTACCTCTAGCCGCCATCTTGGAATCTCCTGGTTTCCTTTTCTTAGTAGTGTGCATTTCAGCTTCTTCATGTCTTTTCATGGGTTGATCATTCTGCTTCCAGCAGTAAATGATATTCCATTGTGTGGATATTCCAAACCACATTTATCTATTCATCTACTGAAGTACATTTTGTCTGCTTCTATTTATCAACAATTTTGCTAAAAACATTCTTGTATAAGTTTTTCTGTGGATAGAAGTTTTTGATTTCTTTGAGTTAATGCTAAACAATTTGGTTACTGGATCTTATTCATTTTGGTGTGTAGTAATTACTAGATATAAAGAGTATGCTTAATTTTCTTAAAAAGTGTCAAAATGTGTGCCAAAATGTCACTCCCAGCTACTTCTACTTCAGTTTAGAAAAAGCTCTATTAATCAGACTAGTTTAACAGTTATGGTCTACATTTTAATGGTACCACCATCATGCTTTAATAGAATATATGATTTCCAGGTTCTATCTATTAGAATTCTATAGATTCCAGTTGGTTCTATTTAAAACAGTAGACTAGTCACAATTAAACATCTCTAGTTTTTGGGTCATGCTTTCCATTTTCAAAAATCTGTCACAGATAAATGAAAACCTTGCCTAAATAAGGGAAATGAATTTGGGAAACTAAGAATCATTCCAGTTATGCTATCAGCCTGGTACTTTACATGTATTCCATTTATACATTATCCTATTTTCTATATATAAAAAATTGAAAATGTTGAGGGATTAGTAAGTATCATACAGAGGTTAGTTGTATCTTATTGAAGTGAGGATAAACTTTTTAATCCACTCAATAAATAAAGTGGATTAGAAATGAGTTTAAAAGGTTGAAGTAAGCATAATAAGCAAACAAAAACCTAGAATAATAAAAGGTATAGGAGAATTATTTATATAAATCTAAAGAAATTTGCAAATTTTCCTGGGAAATATACTTAAGCAGAATTGGCCCCATTCAACATAGAAAACTTAAATAATTCCAGTAGAAAACATTTGAAAAGTCAATTATGCTGTCCCCAAAGGAACTCTACCTCATTGGACTGTAGGGAAAGTTTTCTAACTACATCTCAAATTTCAGATGTATTAAGAAAACTTCCACAAATTAGGTAACTAAATCATAATCAAAACAAGTTACACGTAAACTAAAAGGAATATACTGAAGTGATAGAAAATACTAGTGACATGCATATACACCATATTTAAACTATCTTAGAACTTTGAAGAAAAATAAAACAAAAATGTATAAAATAAATTATGGGAAAATTCACCACAAAAGTATGGGGGATGGAAGAGGAATGTGTGCATGCGCATGCATGTGCTCAGAGTCTTATTCACTGCCATGAAATGCATGAGTCTCAAACACAATATGCTAAAGTGAAATAAATCAGAGCAATAGATTTAATATTTTTATTTACATTTACATTGTTGTAAAGTGGAAGATTTATAGAGACAGAAAATAGTCACCTGGGGCTGTAAGTGGAAGAAATTAAGTGTAATTAGGTATTAAGGATCTAGCTGGAGTTATACAATTATTCTAAAATTGGATTATGCTGTTTCACAGGTTGGTAAATTGAAGATAATGAATTATGTACTCACATTTTTATTTTATTGTTTGTAATTTGATACTAAGTAAGTCAAAGTATATCAGTAGTTTTTGAAACAGAGAAGCAGAGGTTAAAATAAGAAGAGGAGTTTCCAGAAATATAGAAAAGATCTGATGGCATGTAGCAAATTTGTGATATGTTCGTAAGTCCTTGTGATAAAGGTATTGATCTCCTAGCAGATTCACTCAGTTGAACCAAATAGGATGCAGTATTATTTGTGGTTTGATGCCAAAAAACTGCTGTGACCAATGAAGCAGAAATGAAGTCTATAAAAGTTTCAAGAATAATTATGGGTGTAATTTCCATCCTAAAATATGTGGAGAAGAGAAAGTGAATGCCCATAAAGTCTTTGAGGCCCCCCCTACCAGCAGACTATAGTGGTACAAACTGGGTCCAGGCAGTTCTGAGGCACTTTAAATGTAAAATGATATCTGCCCTCTCCTCCACCTTGCTACTGGTGAGAAGGAACTTAAATGTTTGCTCAACAGGAACCAGCACTTAATCAGGAGACAAATCCTCTTTCTTCTGGAGGAAAACTTGCCTAGTGTGATGGAAAGATTTCTATGGGACAATATTGCCACTTACCAATATTATTCTTTCAAGCAGGATTGTCAACTGTAGTTGTCTACCATACTGTTCAGTTTTGAGGCTGATATCTTTTCCTTTCCAAAGCAGGAGAATCCCTTATCTACAATTTTAGATTAAATATTCTTGAACTATAATCTTGATGGGGGGATGAATAGTTAGTTGGAGTTTGTAGAATGAAGTAAGACAACTTTGAACTATGTGTCAGGCATAGGTAATTTCAGCTGAAGCCTGACTATAGTGTACAACTGTTCCATGCTTTGTCTTTCCAGGTAATCAAGTTTACTTTATAGTTCCCTTCCTCTCTTTAGCTTGTTCTATAACTTGCTTTGTTAGATGGGTTATGAGTCAGATGTGATGCAAGCACAAGCCTAAAGAAAGAGATTGGATACTTCTGTTTGGGTTCTTATTTTCTGTCATTGCTGTAAGATGAGCATTTTGAAGAAGAACCAGCAATTCAAGAGAGGAGATAGACATAGAGAACAGCACTATGTCACTACTAGTTGTTAAATACTTCATATCTTGCCATTTAAGTTTACAGAGTAATGAATTTTATATAGAAAAACTTACTCAACCATAAAGCTATTTAGCAAAATATTTCCATAACCAGATATTTTTGTTTCCTAGGAAAGGTCAATTGTATATAAAAATGACATTTTAAAAAGTGTGGCTATGGTGAAACAAAATCAATTTTAAGCCATTTATCATGTAGTAATAAAAGCCAGTGTTTATCTTATTCTGATTACCAGTTAATCCAGTCATGTCTGTGTAATTATTACTTCTGATTCTAACCTTCTTTTCTTTTCAGGCAATTAACATGTGCTTACTGGAACATGAGATATGGACCTTATTTGTTTTCAATTTTATACAGAAATTTGTTTTATTTTAGAGAAAACTCTGTATACTATATTTAGGATATAAAACATGTTTTCTATGTTTGCACTTAATTAATGAATATTGTCATGTGTTTTTATTTAGCCTTTCACATTACATTAAAGAATGGATTTATATTTAATCACATACTTTCTTAAACCAAGCCCCTTTCTAAGAAAAATGTACAATGTAAAATGTCTTTTCTGCCTTATCCCTTATCATTTCAGTTTCTACTTTAGCTACCAAGCTCGTTTTATTGGTCCATGAGAAGGAGGGAGGTACCTGCTTTCTGCACCCATTTCTACCAGGCACACTGAGGCAAACTACTTCAACTCTCCTGCCATCAGAAATGTCCACATGACAAGCAGACATCAGCTTCTCTGCTTGCAGAAACCTTCAGATAACCTGATTAATGGTTAATTCTGCCTCTGACCACACCTCAGGCAGTAGAGAGGGGCTCTAGTGTCCCCTCCTTCAGTTATGTCAAATCTGAGTTTCTTAAGCTTGTGGGACTCTTAAGCAGCCACTAGTTACTACAAATCACATCCCACCAAAGAAACAACACTGGACTCACTGGTGTTAACTATTCTACAGTCCACAAGAGTTTCTGATTATACAGAAGGCATAGAGGAGTAGAAAGAGTTGTGTGACACAGCATGAGGTAAGATACTAACAAACCATGGAGAAGGTGCCTGGTGCCAATTGTCTGAAGCTTGCTTTGGGGGGAGAGGTAGACCTTCTATCTTCAGCTTTGTATCCTGAATGCCAATTTACAGACAATCAGAAAATTTTCTCACCTTTCATAGATATATAAAGAGAAAGAAACTGAAATTTTAGGCATGTGGGTTTTTAAAATGAGATAAATGTTGACATTTGTTTCTTTTTATTTTATAAATAGAAACTAAGTGATTCTACTAAAAAATAAGTAAGATGAACTCAGGTCTTACAGGAAAGTGACACATGCTTACAAAGACATCATATCATAATTTTTATTTAATCTGCACATCTCAAGGACCTTAACCTTGGATGAATCTACTACATTCCTCTTGACGTGTAAAGAAACATACTAATTATGTTTCCTGCTAATTATAACATTGACATTTGGAGAGGTCATTATTTTGTCTACCATGACAGTTAGATATAGCACTGATTTCCCATCAGAAGCTCAAAACAAATTATATACCTTATAAAAATAGGAATGGTGGCAGGTTCCCTCTCAGACCCACTGACAGAACCCAGTGTCTGAATTCCTTATTGTTTACTTTAAATATTTCTGACCATAGGTAAAAATAATTTTTGTAATGTTTCAATAAAGACAATGATTTTAAGGGAAAGTATATAATAAATATATCACATCACACCCCTTAAAATATTTTCTTTTTTTTATTAATTATTCATTTTTTCACATATGCATACATTGTTTGGGTCATTTCTCCCCCCTGCCTCCCTCTTTTAACCTCTGCCCCCCTCTCTGCTCAGTCCCAGGAAGGCCCTGTTCTGCCTTTATCACTAATTTTGTTGAAGAAAAGACACAAGCCTAATAAGGAGACAAAGCGTTTCTGCTAGTTGAGTTGAGGAAAGCTATACAGAAATTTTCTTAGCATTCTTTTCATGTACATATGTGTTATGACCCACGTTAATTCATCTCTAACTGATCTTTGCACTGGTTACTGATCCCCTTCTCATGGTAACCTCTGATGCTTTAAGGTTTCTGTATTAGCTCATCTGCAGTGGGGACATCAAACACTTTCATGTTTTGGGTTTCTACCTATTCTTATATCTCCCAGATGTGCTCTCCCCTTGTCATGTGATCCAAGTCCAACCAAACTGCTGCATTTGCCCTAGATCTAAAGTCTGCCTATGAGGGAGAACATATGGTTTTTGGTCTTCTGAGCCTGGCTGACCGCACTCTGAATGATGTTCTCCAGTTCTATCCATTTACCCGCAAATGATAAGATTTCATTCTTTTCATGGCTGAGTAAAATTCCATTGTGCACAAGTACGCTTTCTTGATCCATTCGTAGATAGTGAGGCATCTTGGTTGTTTCCATAACTTGGCTATACACCCCTTAAAATATTTTCAACTCAAATTTAAATAGAAACATGTGATGTGGCCGCACACACATATACCATCACGAGACTTAACTTTTGCTTCCATATCTTAAAATAGAAATGTAATATCACCTGCAAAAATGTAATTTGTATTACAGTTAAGACTGCATTTATAACACAGTTACTGCTCTGGCCATCTAAAAGAAATTTGGACTTGCTTGCTATTTCTAACAACACTTACAACTACTGGCTCTTCCTTCCCCTTGAGAGGAGGAATTAATCAAGAAAACTGTATTAATTAAAAGTCATTCCTATGAAAAAAATATGGCTAAAGCTTTCTTTTATTGTTTCATTTTTCTCCACACATCTGTTTGGCTCAAGTCAGCTGTCATTCATTTGAGAAAGAACAGAACAGAATCCAAAGCAAAGAAATGAAGTAAACTTTAAAATATTATGCACTATATAATTTGAGAATGGTTACTGGCACTGATAGTGACTAAAAACAAAAAACATTATTAGTAGTCACACTATTACTGTGTGTGTGTGTATTTGTGTGTGTGTGTGTGTAGCCAAGGGCCTTCAGCATGCTAGGCAAGTGCTCTCCCAATGAGCTATAACCTTATCCTCTGAGCATACAATTCTTTTTAGGGAATCATAATTCCAAAGGGACAATCAACCAGAACAAAAAACAACTTTTTATTCTACAAATTTTTAAGAAACTCTCAAGTTTTCAAAATTGCATGCAGAAGAAGCTTTCTGAAAGGGACATACATCCCACATGAGATAGCCATATGCCAACATGCTCAATTAAAATGCAGTTCTAGAGGAATGGACAAAAATACTTTCAGGAAGCTGAGCTTGGGCTATAAAATAACCTAAAAAAACTATAAAAATGTCTCCATAGAAAAGGATTAGATGTTTTCAGGTAACTCCTCCCACTTCTAGGAAAACAAGATGTAAAACTTTTTTCATTAGAAAGGTTTTCCCTTGGCTCTTGCATGTCTACATAATTCACTTTCAAACTAGGGAAGTCAATTCCAACCATCCTGGTCCTGCTCCAAATTCATGTACTTCAGATGCTCAGAGCAAATCACAGGTGTCGTGGTCACACACTCCACAGGCTCGGCTCCTCAAAGGAGAAAAGGATCCGAGAATTTGTGTGACTTGTTGACCTTCATCATGGAAAGAATGAAATTCTTTAGGAGTGACATAACAGTGAGATTGATATTTGGTGCAGAGTAGGAGGGTAGCATAGAAGACAGAACCATTTCTCAGTACTACATCAGCAAGGTTCCCCGTTTCTGGAGCATTGTCTTGTGATGGAGCTAGAGCCAAGCAAAGGCAAATAGAATGTGACTCATCATAAGTCTTTGTGAGAGCCTCACTTTTGTCCAGCTACTCCACAGTAATATCATGTTGAAGGGGAAATCCATTATCAGTCTCATTCCCTGTATGAAATAAAGGAATTGAGTCCTAATCAAGAATTCCTCACTTAGACTCCACATAAATAAGAAAATTAATTTACTGTGTTAGTAAGGTGTAGTGACTCACTAATCTCAGCTACTCAGGAGGATCAAGATTAGAGGGCAGCCCAGGCAAAAAGTTTGAGATTGCTTCTCAACATAAAAGCTGGGCATGGTGGCACCTATTATAATCAAAACCATGCAGGGACATAGGTAGAAGGATCATGGTCTAAGTCTCAACCAGACAAAAAAATGTGCGACCCTATCTAAAAAATAACCTACAGCAAAAAACTCACAATACCCTGAGTTAATATTGTAAAACTTTTATTTTGTTAACTAGGTCACTGCTTTTTAAAATTTTTTTGAGGTGGGGAGGACTAATCTATTTCAGAAACTCATATTCTTTAAATAATTTCCCTATGGGTTTCTCAAGGGAATTATATGAGTTCATTTAAGTAAATCCTTGATAAAAGATCTTCCAGTTTTACAAGAATGTGTGTGACATTTTATACCTTAAGACACATATGATGCTCTGGTTTATCATGAAATATACTTTATTAAGAATCATTTGCAACTTAAAACTAATAAAATAAGAAAAAGGCAATTCTATTGGCTACAGCATATGAATCACTGAATAATTTCCTTAGAGTTGTGCTGACACCTGATGTTTAACCACTTTATATGATATCTGCTGTCCAAGCATCTCTTTAACACAAGATTAAATAGAGTTCACAATTTGTAAGGTTTTTCAATACTTTTGTTTTCTCCTTCTTGTCTAAAAGCAATTTATCAGTAGTTATTTACTGGAAGAGGAGAGTCTACTTTTCTAAAAGCATGAAAGGAAGCTTGCATTTTACTGGGGAAGCTTTGTGTTATGTACTAAATGAGCATTTCAAAAACTATATGTTCACATGTTTTTATGTAGATAGAGAAACAAATAGTAAATGAAGAAATTTTCTCAAATATCAAGTAATGTCTCTACATTTTATACTCCTTGATCCTTTAAAATACTCCAGGGGATATGCTATTGGAAATATGTTAACATATTTAATCAAAACTCAGTGAAGTTTGGGTACAGTAATATTATGCTACAACAGTACACCCTGGAGTGAGTTTTATTGCTTAGACTGTGGAAAGGTCACACATTTACAGCATATTATCGTGTTTCAAAAATAATTAACTTCTTGTCAGTTGGGAAAATAGTATGATAAGACCCATCATATTGCAATTAAATTTAACCTTCTTAATGGAATATTAGTGATCTGGGATTTACTTTCAACGTTTATTATGAAGATATTCCTTCACAAATGTAGAAAGACTGTGGCCTGTTTCCTGAGTTCTCTGCATCTATTGTCATATGCTTCTCAGACAAATTGATTTCAATTTCCAAATGTCAAACTACACATGACCTATAAAATGAGAATTTATTATCCTCCTTCAGTTTTTTCTTTGCATTATTAATTGGTTTCATTGATCTTCCTACCCACAAATGTTTATAAATATTATTTTCATGAAAAAATATGCTTTTCTGGATGATGATGTACAGCACAGACAAAGCACATTGTGAATAATCGGTTCATAATCAGTGACCACTGCCCTTGGGAAATTGTTATCCATGGTGTCAAAAGTTCATCCTTTTATCAAAAAGAATTTTTAAACTTGGGCACTTAGACTTTAACATCTTAGAAAAGTCTCTTGTGCAAGGTATGATATATATGCTTTTTCTGTAGAACAGGAAGCAGTGCTGAATATGTTATAAATTCACTCAACCATGTGACCTGCTCTAAGTTTATCACCACTAACTCCAACATTGTTTCACTAATGACACTGTAAAATTATTGTTATTGTTAATTTTTGAAATTATTCAGTGCCTTCAAACAAGTGTCACAATAATATTACATGTATTAGAAACAATTAAAGCAATTGACAAAGGTAATTAACTGAACTGAATGAAAATTAAATCACTGCCAGATGAACTTTCCTGTCACTGATATTCACTATTTTGATACTGACACTTCTATCCTAGGAAGCCAAGTTGTGATATGTAGTGAATTGAAAGCTCTAGGGATTGGGGAATGACTCAAGTAGACTACAGCCTGCCTAGCAAGCACAAGACCTACATTCAAACCCCACTAATTGCCAAGAAAAAGGAAAGAAGGAAAAAAGAAAGGAAGGAAGGAAGGAATAAAGGAAGGAAGGAGAAAAGAAATGAAAAGAAGAAAAGAAAGGGAAAACTCCAATACCTACTTTAAGTTTCTCTAATTGAACTTCAACACTACTGTGAAAAATTTCATTAACTACATAGAGAATTAGATGCAGCAAAATTAGATTATGAAAGGATGAAATCTGTTGAGTTATTTGATGTCTGTTAAAGAAGTTTGTGAATATTATACAACAATAATTGTTTAGCTATGAAAAAATGTACTTTAGACAGTGTAATTTTTCATGAAGTAATTTGAGGGACTTAGTGTCAAGTCAGCACCAGTATTATTTGATGAAAAATGACCTTATGGGAAGGGTTAAGAAAGAGGAGATAGACAAAGTCCATTTGTTAACAAAAGAACATTCTTTCCTACCAGAACTTGGTGTTGTGAATATCTTTGTGTCTTTCTTTCTCTAGAGAAGCAAAGATGGCAGATGGCAGGAAATTCTGCCTACATAGTTATATTAATTTTCTTCTTTAATTGTATAATCAGATTTTGGCTAGTATCATGAGAAAGATTGCCTTTTTCTACAGATTGTTGTGGCCTTAGGTTTAAATTTTGACATTAGCATGAATGTATAATTTACTTACCACTTCTTAATAGCAATGTCTCATCCATTGCTAGAATGAGGGGAAACACACACACACACACACACACACATGCTATATAATTGCTTTATAAGCTATATATAATTGATTTATTCATTTCTAATATAATATAGAATTGTTGTACCAACCTTAGAACATCTTCATTTCAATTACTACTTTATAGAAAAACATAACATGACTTTTTTAGCCATGCTAGAGTTAAAACTGCCTACAAAGAACAACTACAAACAATGGAAATTATTTGTGCACAATATATTGTTTGAAGGCTTTAGAGTATAATTAGATGGATGGACATGAGTGAGCAATATCTCAGAGGAAAGAATGGCATTGTGGCATGTGTCACAAACTTCTCCTGTTGTCATCAGAACATTGGATGATTTAGCCCAGGTCACAGAAAATGAGCAGGAAGGAGAAACCTGAGATCTGGGGTTGCCTTGCTGAATGAAAGAATCAAAATTTCAAGTTCTGGTTACCAAATAATCCTAAACTGAAGGAATTGAACAAGATCAAGATATTAGTCTGCTATCTGCATGTCTTTTTGGCTTTGAAGGTTTTCTGAAGATCTAAGTTGATGAAAGCATACCATTCATACAAAATAAACCTAGACCCAGAAATAATATTTGTGATAAAAAAGAATATAGGGTTACAATAATATGTTCAATCAAAAAATATATGAAAATCCTATGTTATAATTCAGCTTAAATCTGACTTTAAAATACATGAAATAGGGGGATACAGCAAGTGTGAGCTCCGTGAATCAGCGACTTTGCTGAGAGGCTGGAACCACTCTTGTTGGAGGTGAAGCACCAGGGAGAGTTGAAACTTTGGCACCCTGAACACCTAGCCATGGAAGTCTTCTCCACAGCACGATACACTGAGAGAACAGGTGGGCCACCATCTCCATGATGCAGCCTCCAGCTCCAAACGTGCTTGGGAGAACTTCAGCAGACCAAACAGGTGAGTGCCAAGTATCACTTAGTATCCCTCAGCCACCCCTGGGATAAACCTGAACAACCCCCCTGGACAGATTAATCATCCCCCCCACCTCAACTTCCACCCCCCTCATTCCTCCCCCACCACCCCCACAAAAAAAGAAAAAACTGAACAATAAACAACAGAACTGAAAACTAGTGCACGGTGGAGGGGGCGGGGGTTGTTGAGAGCATCGGAAAAGGAAGGAGAGGCAAGGAGCCAATAAGCTGCTGCCTGAAATCGGGAAGGAGCAAAAGGGACAGACTACAGGGCTCTGTTCCTGAGCACCCAGTCGGATGGCTCTGCAGTATTGAAGAACAAACACCAAACCATCCGAAAACGCTGACAGTAGCAGCTAGTTTTGAATTGAGTGATTTAATTATTGCTGAGCTATACACTCCCAGTCCAGTAGCCATAAACTGAACAGCAATCCTGCCAGTACACACTCTTATGTGAACATTGAGAATAATTCAACCTGCAATCAATGACTAGGTCATAGATTACAAATGCCAATGGAAACACAATAAATATGAAAAAAATAAGGCAATGTGACTCTTACTATTCCACAATATTAGACTGTAATGAGAACAAACTGGATGAAATCCGAGACAAAAGCACTTAAAAGAATGATTATAAGAGCAATCATTAAAGAGAGCATAAATAAATGCCTGAATAAATTTTAAGAGAATACATAAAAGCAAGGGAATGAAATAGGACAATGGAGAATATGAAAGAGGAATTCAACAAAAATATAGAAATCCTGAAAAATATCAAAATTTTAGAAATGAAAAGCTCAATCAATAAATAAAATAATATCAAATTCTATGGAAAGCCACATTAACAGACTAGATTGAATTGAAAAGAATGTCAGGGCATAAAGACAAGGTAGATGAATTAGATCATTTGGATACAGCTAAATAAAAAGTAATAAGTATGAATGGAACATGCATGGTCTCTGAGACATCATTGAAAGACCAGAGAAGATGCACAAGCTAACAGTGTAGAAAATGTGTTCAATAAAATAATAGCAGAAAATTCCACAAATCTTGAGAAAGATATAGTCATAGAGACATAGAGACTTTTAGGACTCCAATCAGACAAAGTCAGAAAAAAAATAACCTGCATGTCATATTACAGTTAAAACACTAAGTACACTGAGCAAGGAAAGGATATTGGATGCTGCAAGGGAGAAATAAAAAGTCACCTGTAAAAAGGCAAAACCATCACAATAACAGTAGATTTCTCAAGAGAAACACTAAAACAAAGAAGGACATCAAGTGAAGTATTCCAAGCTAGATTAGATTCTGTATTCAACAGTTATCCTTCATAGTTTAAGGAGAAATGAATGAACAAAAATTAAAGAAACACAAGGTCACTATAACAGCATAACACAACACAAGTAAAGGAGTGCAAGAGATACAGAAGAGGAAGATAAACATGAACATGAAAATGTGGAACAGAACAAATCTCACTAGACAGAAGTGAATTAAGATTAGAGAGTACCAAATACTATAAAAACAAGAAATGACAGTAATACTGTACAGTTTTCAATAATAACTCTAGATGCTAATGGTCTGAATTCTCTAATCAAAAGACATAGAATGGTAGATTAGGTTAAAAGACAAAACTCAACTATTTGTTGCCTATAAGAAATGCACTTCACATTAAAAAGAAACAAAACATTGCCTCAAAATAAAAAGCTAAAAATAAGATATTCTAAGAAAATTGAGCTGGAAGGCAAGGAAGACTATTTATACTCAAATATGAGAAAGCAAACTCTAGAAGAAAATTATTTAGAAGACACAAATTAGGTCACTTCATATTGACAAAAGGAATAACCCACCAAAAGGATATAATTATAAGCATATGTGCACTGAATGTTGTCTACTCAACTTAATAAACTCTACTGGATAGAGAGACCACAACATCAGAACTACATGAAAATATAGATCATATGAACTAAGCTTTTAGCAAAGTAGCAGGGTACAAAGTTAGCATGTATACACCACTAGTGAACATGTTGAGGATTGAATTAGAAAAAAAAATTTGAATAGCAATCCCATTCATAATGGCCTCAAAAGAAAAAGAAACAAAGAATAGATTTAATGAGGAGTGTAGAAGACTTCCACCGTGGAAACTATAAAACACTGGAGAAGGAAACTGAAGAAGATGCTAAAAGATGGAAAGCGCCACCATGATGCTGGATTAGTAGAATTAATATTGTGAAAATGGCTCTACTGCTGATTACACTCTTCATTGACTCTTCATAGAAACTGAAAACACTTATCTTCAGGCAAACACACAAAAATCTATCCTAAAATTCAAATGGAAACATGAAAAACACAGAAGAGGAAAAACAATCCTAAGCAAAAAGAATAATGCTGGAGGTATTACAATACCTGACCTCAAATTCTACACGAGTCATAGAAAAAAATAAATTTAAAAAATTTTTAAAATCACAATACTGACATAGACCCATGGAATGGAAATAAGCTCAGATATATAAAAACATCTGATTTTGAAAAATGTGCCAAAAAAATTTATCAGAGAAAAGACAATCTCTTTAACAAATGATACATGATATCATGAAAACTGGTTATTCACATGTAAAACAGTGAAACTAGATCCCTATCACCTTGTACCAAAAATCAATTCGAAATTGATAAAAGATCATAATGTAAACATGAAGCTTTGAAAATACTATAGGAAAGCAGGAAAAAACTGTAAGATATGGACATAATTATCAAATTTCTGAATAGAACTCTAATTGCTCAGAAAATAGAAGCAAGAACTGACAGATGAATTGCATCAAATTAAAAAGTTTCTGTACATCAAAGGAAACAATCACCACACTGAAGAAATGGCCTACAGAATTGAAAAAAAAAACTTTTACAGCTATTAATAGAATAAGGGATTAATATTCAGAATAAAGATCTCAAAAAATGAATAATGCAATTAAAGTAGGCAAGTGGATTGAAAAGACAGTTCTCAAAAGAAGAACAAATGGCGATAAATACATGAAGAAATGTTCAACATCCTTATCTATGATACCTGGTGAAACTACTCCAGCAATCAGGGGTATTCAAGTATGATATTTGATACATTGTAAGAACCTGTGTAAATACCACAATGTATCTCCACCCATCACAACAATAAAGGGAAAAAAACGGAAGATGTCCATCATTATTAGCTGACAGGTGATAGATTCTAGACATAGCTATTGTTTTGTCAAAAGTCCTTAAAACTCTCTCTGACTATGTAGATGGCTATATTGTTTGGGTATGTATGATTAACTCAGTCAAGCTAGAAAGACAGATGCTTTCTAGTTTAAGAAAAACAGTGCTATCAGATGTGTAATGTTTATGTTTGAATGTTACTATTGGGGCTCAGAAAATGACATCCCAAAATATTGCACTTTGGCTTTCAAACACATCACCTGGGCAGCCACAAATACAAGAAAAGGCTTTCTCTATTCAACACCATTTCATGATAAAAGCTCTGAGAACTAGGATTAGAAGGAATGTACCTAATCACCATAAAGTCTTTTCATGACAAACCTATAGCCAACGTCATACTTAATGAGGAAAAAGTGAAACCATTTCCCCTAAAGTCAGGAATGAGACAAGGGTGCTCACTCTCCCCACTCCTATTCAACACATTTCTGGAATTCCTAGTCAGAGAAATAAGGCAAGAAGCAGAAATAAAAGGAATACAAATAGATAAAGAAGTAGTCAAACTGTCCTTATTCACCGATATCATGATTTTATACCTTAAAGCCCTGAAAAATTCTACCATAAATCTCCTAGATATCATAAACAGCTTCAGCAAAGTATCAGGATTCAAAATCAATTTACACAAATCAGTGACCATTGTATAAACCAATAATGAACAGACTGAGAAAGAATATAGGAAAACAATTCCATTTACAAAAGCCTCAAAAAAATCAAATAACTAGGAATAAACTAAACAAAGGATGTAAATGGAGAACTATAAACAATTGAAGAAAGAAATTGAAGAAGACTGCAGAAGATAGATCTCTCATGCTAATGGATTGGCAGAATCAACATAGTAAATATGGCTATACTACCAAAAGCAACTCACATGTTCAACTAAATTTCCATCAAAATCCAAATGACATTCATCACAGATTAAAAAATCTGTCCTAAAGTTCATTTGGAAACACAAAAGACTGCAAATAGCCAAGGCAATACTGAGCAAAAAGAGTAACCCTGGAGGTATCATGAAACCTGACTTCAAATTATAGTACAGACCTATCGCAATAAAAACAGCATGGTACTGGCAGAAAAACGGACATGAAGACCTGGACATGAATCCACTCACCTAATCTTCAACAAAATTGACAAAAACATACAACAGAGAAAAAGACAGCCTCCTTAACAAATGTTGCTGGGAGAAGTGGGTATGTGCCTGCAGGAAATTGAAACTAGATCCATGCTTGTCACCCTGTACTAGTATCAACTCAAAGTGTATTAAAGACCTTAATATCAGACATGAAGCCTTGAAGTTAGTACAGAAAAGAGCAGGAAATGCACTGGAATTAGTAGGTATAGGTGTGACCTTTCTCAGTAGAACTCAAGCAGCTGAGCAACTAAGAAGGACTGAAAAATGGGACTACATGAAATTTTAAAGTTTTCTGCACAACAAAGAAATGGTCTCTAAATTGAAGAGGCTACCCACGGAATGGGAGAATATCTTTGCCAGCTATACATCAGATAAGGGACTGATAACCAGAATACATAGGGAACCCAAAAAGCTAAAGTCCCCAAAAATCAATGACCCACTAAAGAAAAGGGCAACTGAATTAAACAGAGCCTTTTCAAAGAAGAAGTCCAAATGCCTAAAAAACACATGAAAAAATGCTCACCATCCCTGGTCATAAAGGAAATGCAAATCAAAACCACACTAAGATTCTACCTCACTCCTGTTAGAATTGCTATCATCAAGAACACCAACAACAACAAATGTTGGGGAGGATGCAGGGCAAAAGGAACACTCATACACTGCTGGTGGGAATGCAAACTATTACAACCACTATGGAAAACAATATTGAGACTTCCCAAAAAAAACTAAAAATAGATCTGCCATATGATCCAGCAATACCATTCCTAGGGATATACCTGAAAGAATGTGACTCAAGGTTACTACAAAGGCACCTGCACACACATGTTCACTGCAGCACTATTCACAATAGTCAAGCTATGGAAACAGCCAAGATGCACCACTACAGACTAATGGATTAAGAAAATGTGGTATTTATATACAGTGTAATTTTATGCAGCCTCAAAAAAGAATGAAATTTCGTCAGTTTCAGGTAAATGGATGGAACTGGAGAACATCATCTTAAGCAATGTTAGCTTAAGTTCAGAAGCTCAGAAGTCCAAAATTTGCATGCTCTTCCTCATATGCAGATTATTAACCTTAAACAAATGCAGTAATATTATTGGACATGGGTAATACACTCAGGGGAAAATTTACAGGGGAGGAATACAGGAAGGGAAGAAAACCAAAACTTGAATGTGGTTGATGTGCTTACTGTAGAGGAGTGACTATAGTAATCTTAAATGGACAGAGGCCACTATGGGAAGGGGCTTAGGAAGTAGTGAAGAGGTCTAGTAGAGAGGAACCAATTTGGGTTGTAAAACACATATGCATGGAAATACACAAGGAATCTCCCTGTATAGCTATCCTTATCTCAAACTAGTAAAAACACCACTTTTTAAAAAATTATCTTTCATGTTTTTTCTTCAACAAAATCAGAGAACAAGACAGGCAGAACAGGTTCTGCCTTGAGAGGTGGGGTGGGCGGGTAGCCCAAATAATGTATACACATGTAAATAAATATAAAAATAGTAAAGTAAAATGAAGAAAAATAAAAGGAAATGATTTTCCCTGAAGTGTCCTTATCTACCTATAAGATCAGATCTGCTGAAAGGAATGCAAATGTGGTTCATACACTTACTGAAATTCCATTGTTCAAAGAAAATTAAACTGATATCACAAAGGAAGTAACTTTGTCCCAGACCAGTGCATACCCTGCACCCATTCATTTCCTCTGAAAGTCATTTATTCTCTCCCAAAATATGTCTACTTCCCCCATTTATCTATCCCATACAAACAGGGAGTTGAAGTGTCAACCATGTGACTCTTCTTTGACCTTCATATTTTGTGCTGTAATGTGCACATTTACATTCTATTAAATTTGTGTGGCTGTCCTCCTGTTAATGTATTGTCAGTTTATTTCACCAGACTCAAATATCAAGTAGTCAGAATGAAAGTTTCTACTTGCCTAAATAAGTAAAGTGGCCCCAAATCTTTAAACTAAATAAAAGGAGAGATTTTTATAATAGATGTTTCAAAAGAATTATTTTCTCCTCGCACTGGCAATACAATATGTACTGCTTTTTGTTGTTGTTAGTATTTTGCAAACTTAGTAACAAATGTAGATAAGGATAGAGACAAGACATTTGCCAAGAAGTCTAAGCAATGTTGTAAAGAACTATGCCTTGATTACTACCCAAACCACCTTAAGTTAAATATGTAAATGTATCTCTGGCTTAAATAAGCTAATTTTTTATCCTTTAAAACTAAAACCTTTGTATATGAATGATAATGGAAAGATGTTATAGAATGATTCTTTGTTATTGTTGTTATGTCTTAATTTCTCCATGCATTAAAAGTGGTGATTAGCTAACTAGAGGATTTAATTTTGAAAAAGAACATAAATTTAGTACATATTTCCTAATTTAATACACCATAAAACCACACAAATCTTTTTCACTCATGCCATTGTCTAAAGGATGTAAAGAGATGCATATCATTACTTACCTTAGAGAATTGTTTCCATAAAGAAAACATGGAATTGGAAGTCAGACTAATGACATTTGAAATTCAGTACAAAATGAAGATATAGAGACAATGTATATTTGGCATTTTTGTACGTTGTTAGCATATTTTATTTTTGCATTTTTAATTAAAGGACAATTTTTGGAGCAGGTTAATACTTCTGAAATGAAATATCAAAATACAGAATTCTTACTCAGTAGTTTCTGTATTGTCAGCATCTTGCATCAATATGATGCATTTGCTATAATTTATGAGTCAATATTGATACATGAATTTAATTAAACTCGTACTTTATGGTGCACACTTTGTATTATATTTTTCTATATGTTTCATCGAATGTATAGCACCGTGTATCCATCATTGTAGTGCCATGTAGAATAGTTTTACTCTCCTCAAAATTACCTGCATCTGTACTATTCATCCTTCTGTTGTCCTTGGCAATCACTGACCTTTTTACTTCTTTTCTGGACATGTGAAAGATCTCACAGCAGTCCAGATTCCTGCATTTTTCTGCCTGGAACAGATTGATGTTGAGCAGAACATATTTTATTTGCTATCTGGAATATAAATTATACAATCATTCCATAATTTATTTAAATAACAATAAGAAAAATAAAGTAACAGGAAATACCACATAGAAATATAAATAAATTCATTTGCTAAATTAATTAATTATACTAAATGTTAAATATATCACTTATGTATCTATATTTGCAACTCTGCGGCTTACAGGTAGCATTATATGGTTGCTTTTTTCTTTGGTTTTAACAATTAAAGTAGAAAGGAATTTAATAACTATGCATTGTTTATCATATGGTGAAGCATGAGTAAATTTTGAAAGTCCATTTTTATCTAGATAATTATATGTACAGAAGAAAGATTAATAAACAATTGTACAAATATCAATTTAATTAATGACACTGAAAACTTATGTATTCATGATCAGTGACACATAAGTGAACCAAAGTTATAAATTTATTCAAATGAGCTTTATAAATCAAGTTTTAATAAATTAAAAAACTTTTAATTTGAACACCAAAATTATGAATAGTTAATTTTTACTGAAACATGGATTTAGTTTTTATCTCAAGTTCCAAATTCTCATGTTAAGGTTGATGACCCACCAGTTCATAAAGAATTCAGAAAGGTTGTTATATTATTAGGATAAAAATTAAAACTGAAAAAAAATTACATAGGAAAGATTTCATAAGAAGCCAGGTGTACACCAGCAGTGATGCTGTCCCATTGGAGTCAGAGACTGTTTAATTCTCCAACTAATGACATATGACAATGCAAGGAAAGTGTTGCCAAATAGTATTTTTATTAATGGTCAGACCTGTAGGCATGAAGAACTCAAATAACCAACCTAAGCTCTAAGCAACTTTGCTTCAGCTTCCTAAAAGTCAAGATGATACAAAATGGCCCATGATCACCAGTACAGTGGACCCAGGTATGTAAATAATCAGGATACCTCAAGGATTCAAATGTTATTACTCTAGAGCATACTGAGGATGATTTCTTTCTTTGGACTGCACAGAGTTTGAGTCAGCAAGCCTGCTTACTTAACCACTTATCACACAATTAAAATTTATAGAACTGTGGAAATCCTAAGGTAACTTTATCATTTAAAAATAATTTTTAACTTTTATCATATGTCACGCATTGATGTAAGTGTTGTGAATAAACTATTAAAAATACTCCAGTTTCTTCACTTTACAAAACACATTTTCTAGGAACATAAAGAAGATATGTAAATTTAAAAACTAAGAAAATACTATCTTAGAGGCAAATTAATGCTATGTGATAAAATAAATCAGAAACTTGAAGGGTATACAATGTGTCCTATTTTAATTATACTACACCGGACAGGTCTTACTGTGGTCCTGCTGTGTCAGTAAATGTGTGCAGGTGATGAGGAAGCATACATCATAGGACACTGGATGGAGACCATCGCAAGTGGAAATCATCGCATACAAATGCCTAGTTGGAGCTTTATGCCATGTGGAGAGAACAGGATGGAAGCAATGGGACTGGATCCCAGTAAGAATAAAAGTGAAAAAGAAGTAATGAGGGCAAATGTGTAAAATATTGTTCAACGTTCCCTAGTCATTATTTCAACAATAATTACTTACTTTGATATTTATTATGGGACTATTGCATTTCTGTATTAAATTGTGCAAACTTAAAAGAAGTGATTAAGGGAGTAAAGGCATTTTTCATCTTGCACTATTAAAACAAAGGACTGAGAAATGCTTTGCCCCATGTAGCTTTTTAGAACTTTGTTATTTGAAATGTTACATCCAAATTATGTTGTAAATAGTACCCTTTTAGGAATAGTGCCAGTAATTGAGGATGTTACAGGTGGCCCTTTTTGTACAGCAAACTGATCTTGGCACCACAGAGATCGCCATGGGTCACTATCATTATATAGTGTCTTGGCCAGTGCCTTTTCATATGCTTTTCTTCACACAGCTGGACTTCTTTGTTGTATGTAACATGTCATGTTGTGCACATTTTCTCCCCTGTTGCCCATGATTGAGAACAGATGTTATATGCTTTCATAATTGTCATCAGAAAATCTTGATGCCTTTCAATGGCACTCTGTACCTTTTGTAATCTGAAGGGTTAGCTGCATGCTTAGAAGTCCATGAAGTACAGAACTTCATTTTATTGTAGATAGTCAGATATAACTCCTGGGCCTGCTGTTCCCTTTTCACTGCTTGCTGGAACAATTAGCACTAGTTAAGGTTTTTCACAACAGGTACTAATGCCTTACTGAAAGAGGTAAAGAGGGACATTTGGGTTTTCTTCCAATGGGCAAGCATTGAACTATGGAAGATAAAATGTTTTTTGATGGAAGAAACTTGTTATTTTACTTTTACTGTCTTTTCTGTGCAAAATAAGTTAATCTTATTCTTTATATAATGTGAAAGACAATAAAAACATTTATCTTCAAATGTGAGTCACCAAAATTCAAAATATATTTTCATAATTTATAATTATTTTGGTAAGATTAAATAGGATAATATTATTAATACAGAAAGCCTCTGTTAAATGCTGGCTTGTTTCCTTTGGAAGACTTTGGATAAACTAATTCAGATGAGTAGTGAGAAACGATTATGGATAATAAAAACAATACATATGAAAATATTTATTCAAACTTAGAGTATAGGCTAGAATGAATGTAAATAGCCTTATTACTTGTCTTCTCTGTCTTGTTTTCAATTTTAGGAGAAGACTGTTAAATTGAGATCTGAACTTAGGGAAAATTTTGCTAAAATAGCAACTTCCACACTCAAATAGTTGGGGCTTTAAAGCGTTCTTCCTGATCATTCCTATAACTACAGTTTTTCAAACTTTGAAGTCCTTATTATTGTGCTCAACACTAATATAACTAATTATATGTCTATTTATTAGATAGTTATTGCATGCTGGACACATGATACATGTTCTGTAGCTTTTTTGTTTACTGCTTATGAAAGCAATAGATAGCAGTGACGTTGGGAGTCAACACTCATGCCCTAACTCATGCTCTGTTTGATTCTCCCCAAATCTTCCCCCTGCTGTCTCTCACTTAGCACACTTAACTCTTATGGTTGACTTTCTTCAAAGCAACTATTTTCCTTTATATTTTCTGTTGGATATGAGACAACAGAAATATACATTAATCACCTTCCATAACTTATTTTTGTGTCTGTGGTAGCAGGAATTGATCCTACAACCTCGCACATGTTAGGCAAGAGCTCTACATTTGTACTATGACTCCAGTCCACTTTCCATAATTTCCTAACTAGAGCCAAAATGTTTCATTTAATTTACAGTGTTTTCTTTTAATATAACTCTTAACCCACATAGTAAATTTATGAATTTGATATTGGATTTCTTTAAATGTTTTGGGAAATTTGAAAAGAATGAACATTTTAAAAGTACTCTATCTTCCAGACCAACGCTACCAAATGTCTTTACAAATTACCTTTATATTCTTTTTTAATTTTAATTTTTAATAGCATAAATTAATTATACAAAGTTATTTCATGATATATTTGCAACATGCATATAGTGTCCTTTGATCATATTCTTATCCTCAGTATTATTTTATTAATCCTCTTCCCTCCTTCCTGCTCTATAATATTCACCACCCATCAACCTCTGATTTCTCCCCTCCCTGCCTGACTGGGTTTCCTCCTATCAAACACCTCCTCTTTTACAATCATATGATATTTTTTTATTAGTTCTAGGTTCCTCATATGAGCAAAAAGATGCACGTCTGCATCATCTTAATTTAAGAAATAAGCTCCATTTTTGCTGGTCCCATTTAATAACATGGTGAATGTTCATTCTGCCTATATTGAAAAGGTATCCAGATCTAAAAAATTCTTTCAAATGAAAAGTCATGTTTTTTAGAAGAGAAATTTCTTTCATGGGCACTTGTAACTTCAGATTTTCTATTACTTCTCACCCCTATTTTGTAATTTGTTTCTTTCAGGAAAATTTTCCATTTCTTATAAACTACAAAAATTGACATATTATTGTATCTCCTAATCAACTTTTTTACTATCCACAAAGCTGCAGTGTTGATAATTCTTATGCATTTATTATCAAGTTATTCTTCCAAAGACTAGTAAACCTGAAGACCAAAAATCAAATCTCAAATGTGAATGAAACCTCTGGTGTCACTGCCTAACTCATTTTATGAACCCACTATTACACTCATCCCAAACCAGACAAAGACACCTACAAAAAGGAGAATTAAAGGCCGATCTCCTTAATGAACATCATTGCAAAAACCCTCAATAAAATAATGGCAAATGGAATCCAACCACGCATCAGAAAGATCATTCACCATGACCAAGTTGCTTCACCCCAGGGATGCAGGGGTGGTTCAACATACACAAATCTATAAATGTAATACAGCACATTAATAGAAGCAAAGACAAAAACCACTTGATCATTTCAATAGATGTAGAAAAAGACTTTGATAAGATCCAATACCACTTCATGATAAAAGCTCTAAGAAAACTAGGAATAGAAAGAAAGTACCTCAACATTATAAAGGCTATACATGACAAACCTATGGCCAATATTTTCAAAAAAAACTGAAAAAATTTCCCCTAAATTCAGGAATGAGACAAGGCTGCCCACTCTCGCCACTCCTATTCAACATATTGATATTCTAGCCAGAATAATAAGGTAAGAAGAAGAAATAAAAGGAATACAAATAGGTAAAGAAACTGTCAAAATATCCCTATTTGCCGAGGACATGATCCTATATCTTAAAGACCCAAAAAAACTCTACCCCAAAACTCCTAGACATCATGAACAGCTACAGCAAGGAGGCAGGTTACAAAATCAACTTACAAAAATCATTATCTTTTCTATACACCAATAACAAAGAAACTGAGAAAGAATATATGGAAACAATTCCATTTACAATAACCTCAAAATAAATCAAATACCTAGGAGTAAACTTAACAAAGGATGTGAGTGACCTCTACAAGGAGAACTACAAACACTTGAAGAAAGAGACTGAGGAAGACTACAGAAGGTGGAGAGATCTCCTGTGCTCATGGATTGGTAGTATAGCAAAAATAGCTATACTACCAAAAGCAATCTACATGTTCAATGCAATTCCCATCAAAATCACAATGACACTCTTCACAGAGATTGAAAAACATCTATCTGAACGTTCATTTGGAAACACAAGAGACTGCAAATAGCCAAGGCAACACTCAGCAAAAAGAGCAATGTTGGAGGTGTCACCATACCTGACTTCAAACTATATTACAAAGCAGTAGCAATAAAAACAGCATGGTACTGGCCCAAAAATAGACATGAAGACAAGTGGAACAGAATAGAGGATCCAGATATGAATCCACACAACTATACTCACCTTAATTTTGACAAAGTCGTCAAAAACATACAATGTAGAAAAGACAGCCTCTTCAAAAAATGTTGCTGGGAAAAGTGGTTATCCATCTGCAAAAAACTTAAACTAGATCCATGTTTATCATCCTGTACTAGTATCAACTGAAAATGGATCAAGGAGCTTAATATCAGACCGGAAACTCTGAAGTTAGTACAGGAAAGAGCAGGTAATACTCTGGAAGTAATAGGTATAGGCAAGGACTTAGTAGAACCTCAGCAGCTTGGCAACTAAGAGAAATAATGGACAAATGGGACTTCATAAAATTAAAAAGATTATGCACAACAAAAGAAATGGTCTCTAAACTGAAGAAACTGGGAGAAAATATTTGCCAGCTATACATCAAAGGACTGATAACTAGAATATACATGGAACTTAAAAACAAAAGTCTCCCAAAATCAATGAACCAATATAGAAATGGGCACATGAACTAAATAGAACTTTCTCAAAAGTAGAAATTCAAATGTCCAAAAAACACATAAAAAAATTCTCACCATCTCTAGTGATAAAGGAAAGGCAAATCAAAACTACACTAAAATTCCATCTCACCCGTTAGAATAACTATCACCAAAAACACCACCCAAAACAAGTATTGGTGAGGATGTGGGGAAAAAGAAACCCTTGTACACTGCTGGTGGGAATGCAAGCTAGTTCAACCAATCTGGAAAAAAACATGGAGGCTTCTTAAAAATCTAAACATAGATCTGCTACATGATCCAACAATCCCACTTCTGGGAATATACCCAAAGGAATGTGACACAGGTTACTCCAGAGGCACCTACACACCCTTGTTTATTGCAGCACTATTCACAGTAACCAAGTTATGGAAACAGCCAAGATGCCCCACCACTGGTGAATGGATTAAGAAAATGTGGTGTTTATATGCAATGGAATTTTATGCAGCCATGAAGAAGAATAAAACCTTATTCGCAAGTAAACGGATGGAACTGGAGAACATCATTCTGAGCAAGATTATCCAGGCTCAGAAGACCAATAATCGTATGTTCTCCCTCATATGTGGACTTTAAATCAAGGGCAAATACAGCAAGGAGATTGGACTTTGGTCACATAGTAAGGTGAGAGCACACAAGGGAGGTATGAGGATAGGTAAGAAACCCAAAAATCATGATAGTATTTGATGTCCTCAGTGCAAAGGAACTAATGCAGAAACTTTAAAGTGGCAGAGGCCAATAGGAGAAGGGGATCAGGAACTAGAGAAAAGGTCAATTTGAGAGGAATCAAGTTAGAATGTAACACATTTGTACATAGAAGTAATGCTAGGAATCTCCCTGTATAGCTATCCTTATCTCAACTATCAAGAATACTTTGTCCTTCTTATTATTGTTTATACTCTCTCTTCAACAAAATTACAGATAAGGGCAGAACAGTTTCTGCCTGGAAGCTAGGGGGTAAGGGAGGAGAGGTAGGGTTTAGCGGGGAGAAATGGCCCAAACAATGTATGCACATATGAATTTAAAAAAGAAAAAAAATGTGGCACTTCTACACAATGGAGTATTACTCAGGCATGAAGAGGAATGAAATCTTATCATTCTCAATAAATGGAAGGATCTGGAGAACCTCATTCTGAGCAAGGTTAGCCAGACTCAGAAGACCAAAAATCATATGTTCTCCCTTGTATGCAGATTTTAGATCCAGGGCAAATGGAGCAATGTTATTGGACGTGGGTCACATACTAAGGGGAGAGCACATATGGGAGGGACGGGGATAGGTAGGAAACCCATAACTTGAAATTGTTTGATGTTCCCATTGTAGAGGAGCTAATACAATAACCTTAAAGCAACAGAGGTCAATATGGGAAGGTGACTGGGAAGTAGTGAAGATGTCTGTTAGAAATGAATCCATTCAAGTTGTAATACATTTGTGCATGGAAGCAATGCTAGGAATCTCTTTGTATAGCTATCCTTATTTCAACTAGCAAAAATGCTTTGTCTGTCTTATTATTGCTTATGTCTTCTCTTCAACAAAATTGGATAGAAGGGCAGAACAGGCTCTGCCTGTAAGCAAGCGGGGTGAGGGGGAGAGGGAAGGAGTGGGGTGTAAGGGGGAGAAATGGTCCAAACAATGTATGCACATATGAATAAATGAATAAAGAAAAAAAATAAAAAGCCCATAAAAGTGAAATATTCTCATTGTCTATTGTTAACAAAAGTAAATTCCACTTTTGTAGAAAAAAATAAAACAATTTGCCTCTTCAAAGATTTCCAATGTGTGTCTCTTAATCTTCAACTCTCTTGACTGCTTCTAGCTGTAGCCTTCAGAAACTCCCATTTTTGTAAGAACACTTAACAGGAGATGCATGACTTGAGAAATTTTGCATATAGTACTTAACTATATGCATAATGGTGTAAAAATCTCTAGTCCTTATTTGTCTCACAAAACTGAAATGATAGAACCATTGAAGAAAAACTCCCCAATTCTTCCACCCCAAACCCTGACAACCACCATTCTACTGTCTGCTCTTAACAGCTTTACTATTTTGTATACTTCAGTTAAGTAAAACAAAGCAGAATTTATCTTTCTGTGATTGACTTATTTCTCTTAGCATAATAGCCTCCAGATCCATCCATGTTGTCACATGTGGTAGGAATTCTTTTGTTTTGTAACAAAAGTTTAATTGTTTTCCATTGCATGGAAAACACACCAGATTTCTTCTATTCATTCACCCATCCAGGAACCTTGAATGGACCAGTGTGGACCTGTTTCCATATCTTGGCTATTTTGAAACGATGCAGTGAACATGGGGATGCAGATCCTCTTAAATATCATGATTTCAATTTTAGATTTGTACCCAGAAACGGAACTGTTAGATTATGATATAGCCCTGTTTTATACATACACACATGTATATGAGTGTATACACGTAAAAGTATACATATATGTATATATATTCTTTTTCAGGGTGACTGCACTAATTTACATTGTGTCAGAGTACACGGTGGTTATTATAATTCTCCAAATCCTCATCAATACTAGCTTCCTTTTGTCTTTTTGAAAATATATATCCTAAGCTGATTATGTTTTTGATTTGCATTTCCCAACTGATTAATGATATTGACCATCTTTAGTATAGTTAGTGGTCATTCATATGTCCTCATTTTAATAAATGTTTTCTTAAGTCCTTTTACATATTCTAAGTGGGTTGTTACAAGATTATTTTTATTTAACTTTTTTACTTTCTTTGTTATTGAATGTCAGGAGCTTCTGACATAATTTGAACATTAACACTTTCTCAGATAAGTAGTTTGCAAATGTTTTCTTTGACTCTGTGTGCTGCTCTTTCAGTGTTGTTTCATTTGTTCTACAGAGGGTTTTCTTTTTGAGGGCATCCCCACTTGTCTATTTTTACATTTGTGTTTATTTCTTATACTTTTGATGTAAAATTGAAGGAATCATTTTTAAGATAAATGTCTTGGCAATAAGTTTTAACCTTATGTTTTCTTCCAAAGACTTTACAGTCTCAGGTGTTAGATTTAAGTTTTATTCTACTTTCAGCTAATTTTTTTATGGTGCACGACAAAGGTCCACTTCTAGACGTAGTATATTTGGTATAAAATGAAACCAGTGTTAACTTCACTTCATTAAACTTGCCAAAATAATTCACTTTATTGAGATAATTCTATTTGAAAATTCTAATATTTTTTCTTACTGGAAGTTAAAGTATAAAAGATTCTAACAGTGGTTGAAAGATATAACAAACATGTATTTACTTTAGCATTTAATCTTCTTTTTCTATTCACATGAAATTATGCATTCTCTTGGATTGAGCTGTCATGAATAATAATCACTGGCCACACAGAGACTTTTAGCTTTAAAAGAACAGAAAATAAATATTATAAGAATTTTTATTCCTCAATTATAGTTGAACATTTCAACTACCACCGGTCCTGCACTGAGCATGTAGATACAGCAAGCTATATTTCATAGCCCTGACTACAACAGTGGGTCTCAAAATTTAATTTGACTTAGGATGACTTAAACTGCTTCTTAAAACAATAGTTTAGTGTACTTCATCAGTAGAACTAAGATGAGTTCTGGGAATTTGCATTTCTATGAAGTTCCCAGGTGAGATTTATGTTGTTCTTCTGAGAATAGCAATTTAAGAACCATTGATTTAGGGATATTGATCCATTTGCACAAACTTACAGAAAATACCAACCAACAGTATTCTAAGGGATATAGGAGTCATGAATCAAAGGATGTGTTTTACAATAAAAATCCTGATGGCAAAGAGAGTAATTGGCTTCAGTTAATAGTATTTTGCTGCTATCTGCAGGTAGAAATGGATATAGGCTATTATGATTTCAATTTTAGAAATAAACTCAATATTGTGTCTGGGAAAAAGTGCTCAATGAATAAAATTCCATGTATCAAAATTAGTTATATTCTTTATCAAATACTCAGTATAGTGAAAGAACATGGTAGAGTAATAATAATCAATACTAGTATTTAATTTTGATCTATTTTCTGTCTAATAGAAGAGAGTCATCTATCCTGGAAGAAAGCACTTGTTTTGGAAACAGAAAATTGTGGATAGTCACTTTTTTCCATTTTAATTATATCCTATTTATCATTAAAACCTATTTGACTTTATATGAGAAAGTAATTGGCAGAAACAAAAAGTCAAAGTATTAGTATAAAAAGTGTTTAGCTAATTGCAGATTTGTTTGATATGGTTTTATTGAAGGAAGGTCTGAAGAGACCACAAGAATTCTAAATAGAAAAATATATGTACTATTTCTCCATTGATTTCATTGGTTTAATTATAACCCTAGAAATATAACATATATTTGTCAAATTTTATGATGAATCCATTTATCTTTTCCAGTAAGTAAATATCAATCACATGAGAAAGACAATCGAAAAAAGAAATACACTTATTACTTAAATTTTCAACATGCTCCAGACTCTAGCTCTTAGCATTTTTTTCATTCTTTCCAAATACATACCTGAAAGTAATTTTGTTCATGAAAAAGAGGAATTTAAATATTTGTAAATTAACTATATATCAATCAATTGTTCACACGTCATTCCACTACATTGTATTTATACTTGAAATATAGTTCACCTTTGTCAGTAAGCTTTATTTTTCTTATTAAATATTGCCTTGTTTTGATAGTGAAACACTTTCTGTTTTTTAATTGCTATGTATTGAACTGAAACCTAATTGCTTCTGCCCAAAATGTCAAAAAAATCAAAACCTGAAGATTTGATATATTCACTAAGAAATCATAACTCTTTCCTCTTGGCAATGTGAATAAAAATGAATGCATTCCCACTTTATTCCTATGTGATTTACAGAGAAAGTTGTGAAAAAATAAAATCGAAGGAAAAATAAGCATAAAATACTAATTGGAAACTTATATGTGGATGTTCTTTTTAAATGTGAGCAAAGGAAGAGAATTAAAAATACATATAGTGATATTAATGTTTTCCTTTGAAAAAGTAAAATACACCCAATGCTAATAACACAAAATATTAAATATACATGCATATATATAGATGTATAGACATAGATGTATGTATACAAATATATATGCCACAAATATATGTGCAAATGTACATGCACATATATACATCTCAATTTAAGGAAAATTCACAAAAGGAAATTAGACAAAGTTTGGGAGTAGAAACACTACCAATAAAAAGCCTCGCCTTTGTGCAGGTCCACAGATACATATGGCAATTTATGCTAATTTTGAATATAGGCATTTGTACATGTGTGTAAAAATGCATATATATATGCATCTATGTATCATGTTTGTGTGGGTTCTATAGTTTGGATATTGAAAGTTTCCAAAAGTCTGATGTTCTGAAGACTTGCTTTCAAGCCCCTCGTGCCAATAAGAGACTATGGAACCTTCAGGAGGTGGGTCACAGGTGAAGGAGGTTAGGTTAACAGGATATTTTGGATATTAGGATTCCAAACCCTCCTCTTATTATTATTTTTCTTCCCTGACTGCCTGGTGATGAATGTCTCTCTTGCCACACTTCCCTGCCATGATGTACTCCCATTTACAGCTCCAAATGGAGAAGGGCAAAAGAAGCAAGGACTGAAACCTCTGAAATGGTGAGCCACAATAAACCTTCCTTCTTTTCCATAGTAATTGCACTAATTTACATTTTGTCAGAAAACACAGTGGTAATTGATTATCTCTTGTATTTTTTACAGTTATAGACAACTGACTAAAAACGTATTTATTAATTTCTCCCTTTACATAGTTATGAGAAGATGTCACCTGAGCAGTAAACAGTGATGTAAAAGAGAATCTTGGAAATCTAGACTCCTTGAAAGGCCATCGGAAGCTGTTAATAACATTAAACAGGAGTTGACTTGATGAAGTTTTTGTTTGTGTCAACTAATGTCTTCCATGTGGGAATTTTTGAATGAAAGGAATAAAGTATGGGAGATTGGGGCCAGTGGGAATCTATTTTGGGAATTAGTGAGTTCTGTAGGCAATTCACGTCATGGTGGTTAAGGTATAGAATCGGAGAAGGAAATAATGACCAGATTTTTGGCCCTGAGTATGTAAGTGATATCTTAAAATGAATTAAAGAACATAGAAAAAGAAAATTTTGGGCGATAAACATAATTCAGGCCAAAATGTTGAATTGGAGGTATCTCTTATAGACACAAGGGTAAAGTTTCTAATCTTGGTTCCAAAATTGGCTGTGGGGTTCTCAAATCAATCTAACATTTGGATATTGATATGATAACAATCTCCACTTAGTTTGGTAACTTAGTACAATAAGATAATCGAATGAATATTATAGATACACACAGGAAGTAAGTATGCTAGTTAACAGAACTAAAGACAGGTAACATTGCTGGAGACCAGGTTCATAATGAATGAGAGGCTAAGAAATATTATTAAAAGAATATTTTTAAACACCCACACTGCAGGCAAGTAATAGCAGACCAAAATGTGACCAGGGGAATTTTTTTTAATCTAGGTAATAACATTTTTCATGGATTTATGAATGTTAGATGAGCACTTACAGTATACCGTGATAGGATATTTTTTCCCTAAGTAAAATTTTTGCCTTTCTTTCACCCCTTTATTGACTTTGTCATGGGTTGTTACAATGATATGTTGGATTAATACATTTATAATACATATCTGAACATGATTGTTTTAGCTGTGCCACTCTTCAACATGAGGATGAGTCTATACACAGAAATTAAAATTTTTTAGTTAAAATTCAGCAATTATTTGTTCTAGTGCTCCCTTTTCAGAAGAAGTCCTATCACAAATTATATAATGACTGAATAAAGGTATTAATATTTGGCTACAGCTGTAACAAAGATGTATGAATTGGGTGGTAATAGAAATGTATTTACTCATACTTCTAAAAGTTAGAAGTCATGTTCTGACGTCATGAGAACAAGTTCTTTCTAAGGATATGAAGAAGAACTTCTTCCATTACTCTGTTCCTTAGTTTCTCATTTCCTTTGGCATTGCTTGGTTTATAAATGATATTATTTCTGTGTTTTCACAGTTTTACTCTGTATCTGTGTGTGTGTGTGTGTGTTCAAATAAACTGTTATAAGAGTACCAAGTTAGAGAGAGTTTAGAAACGTACAGGGCTTGCTTTCTAACAACCCATTCTCACAAGAATTAATCTGTTCCCACTAAAATGTGATCTTTGTGTTATGAGGAAAGTATTAATTATTAAATTTAGAAGCTTGGAAGCCTTGCCAGGCATGGAGTTGCATATCTGTAATTGCAGCCACTTGGAAGGGGGAGCAAAGGGATCATATGTTTGAGACAACTCTGAGCAAAAGGTAGATAGACTCTATCTCAAAAATAAAATACAGACCACAGGGATTGATCTGTGGTGCAGTGGTAGAGCACTTGTCTAGCATGTACAAGGTCCTGGGTTCAATTCCAGTACTGCCAAAAAAAATAGTTTGGAAACTCAAGAAGGTGAGTTAAAGACACCCACATTTTCCTGTCTACAAAAATCTGAAAGAAATTATGGTATATATTCATAATGGAGACTTATTCAGCAGTAAATAAAGAATAAAATTATGTCATTTGCAGGGAAATGGACAGAACTGGAGATCATCATGTTTAGTGAACTAAGTAACATTCAAAACAGCAAATATGGCATGTTTTCTCTCACATGCAGAATCTTTATCTAAGAACAAACACAAAGACATTGGACTATTGGAGAGAGGACAGTAGGAAGGTAGGAAGGAATAAGAGATGGTGGTCATGAATATAACAGAAGGACATGGCACACATGTATAAGACTTCATCATTCAACCAATTATTTCATACAATAAAATAATATTCCTCTAAAAATGCTTAAAATAACTTTGTTACATCAGTAGGGAATATGTTATAAATAGCACAAAAGGACAGAATGTTATTATAGCATTCTAATAATATTTTTATTCAAAAGAGAGGTATTCTCATGATTGCCAAGTTAGTGAACACCCAATATAAATACCTGCATTCTTTCACTTTTGTTTTACTTGATAACATAATGAAAATATGAAGCAGAACTCATATTGGATCTATACTCAAATATTTGGTTGTCAAATCTTTACTTATACCTCACAGAATATGAAGGTGTTAATGACAGCAAGTTTACAGTTTTTTTCTAAGAAATTTGGTACTATAGGTGAGTTGAAAGATGTGAGGTATATATATATATTTGTTTAATTTTTATAGTGAAAGAAATTTTTTAAATCTTAATATCCATTGGAAATATATGTATGTAGGAGAAAGAAGAAGGAGTAGGTGGGGACAGAGAAAAGTGGAGAGAGAGAGAATGAAAGGCATGATAAAGAGAAGGGGTTTTGTAAAGAGAGTTGGAGGCAACTCTTGCATCCTGAGAAGTGGAAAGAATGAAATAACTGGTGCAGGTGTAGTTAATTTGTAATTGATATTGCAATATATTGAGGGAATTTACACCTGGTGTTTTTGCATGTTTCTATAAAACAAAATTCTCTCTGAAAAGAAGGGAACTGATAAGCATAATGGGCTTTTGATCTAATGGAATCGCTTTTAGTTATCCACAGTTGTAAACAAGACAAATTGAATATTGAAGGGCATTAAAAATCATGTAGAGGATCTAGTGTGACCAATAAGGAGTTTGATGATTATTTAATAATTGGTGCACACAAAGCTGAAGAGAAGACAGAGGTTAGGGTGATCTAAGATTTGCTTTTTTAGTAGTGGTATCTCTGGGAACTCACATTGCATTGAGAGTCATAAGTAGTACTAAAAAGGCAGGGCTATGGAGATTGAGGAGAAAAGTAAACATGATAGGAAAACAGAAATTACTGGGAAACAGTAGAGGGCCCAGACAAGAAGAAGGGCACCAGAAAGCAATTATGTGAACAACAGAGTATGAAAATGAAATACATCATTAAAGTATTCAAGTACTGTTGATCATTCCAATCTTTAAAACTCAGTTTTCCCCAACTTTTCAAAGTCTCTCTGAGCTAAAAGGTAAAAATACCTCAAGGGTACTCCATGTTCTGGCAAATTATGAAATTAATATTAGGATTATATTTCATTTAAAAGCATAATATTACAAGGGACTTCTACTTTTGAACAATTTTTTGGCAGTACTGGGGTTTGAACTCAAAGCATTTGCTAGGCAGGCACTCTATCACTAGAGACATGTCCTCAGTTCTTTTTTACTTTGAGTTATTTATTTATTTATTTATTTATTTATTTTTTGGATAGGCTCTCATGTTAGTGCTGGAGTTGGCCTCAAAATACAATCCATCTACATATGCCTTGCACATACCTGGGATTCCAGATGCATGGCAACTCTGCCAGTCTCATTGGTTGAGACGCACTCTTGCTAAAGATTTGCCAAGGCTGGCCTCAAACTGTGATTCTCCCCATCTCTACTACTGAGTACCTAGATGAGTCACCTGGCATAGGCTACATCAAACAACCATGAGTATTTTTCAAGTTAAAGCTAATTAAAGGTGAGATTCAAAATGATTAAATAACTTTTCTGTATATATTAGAGTTTGGGTAATCATCTAATCTTGCATTTTAGGATTGAACATGAGTGTATATATGGATTTTATATCTCTTTTCTGTTTTATTTTCTTTAGGAAATGTTCAGGTTATTAATTTTTTCCACATTAAGTCCTTCATACATTTCCAATGGCTATGGACGGAGAAGTTAATCAAAGCAGAAAGTTATTCTTATTGTGTTCTAATGTATTTAACTTTACACTAACATTTAATACTCAAGTGAATATACTAAAAATGCTTATATTTTATTGATACATTGTTGAGTTAAGAACTATATCAAGCTATCATGTTTTAAACTAATAGCAAAGACTAGAAAATGTACAGTATGCACATATGATATTTAATCTTTAGATATCTGTCTGGAAATCCTATGAATAACAGCTTATGACACAATTATGAGTTCATAGAATCCAGAAGATGGTGCTGTTTACATGTCTACTGCAGTTTGCAATTGCAGAAAAACAATTTATTTCCAATTCAGCTATTGATGGGTTGTAAATTTTTGAGCATGCCTTTGCAATAGGAACTGTTAATGTAGCTTTGCTCTTGAGGATTTCACATTTACAAATAATTTGCATAACATTTCCACAGGAGATATTGGAAAATGTACAACTTCACAAACAATCTCACATTAATGGAAACTGATCAATTGCAGCAATACAAGTTATCTTGTGCCAGGAGTACACTCAAATGTGAAAATACAGATTAGATAAAAGACCTGTTTAATTTTCAGGTTACTTATATGGCTATTAAAATGCAACATGCAGACCATTAAAATGGTGATGATCCTTATTTAATGGAATATGAATTTACTCTTCCAAATAGTGAACAGTTTTATACTGACATGTTAATTAAGTACTGTCCAGGTACAAAAGATTCAGGCAGTTAACATAGTTAACATAGTATCTATAAAATATTGATCCTATTCCAGTTCATCAGAACTTTAGTTTGAATCATGTACACCATCATATAACCGCTTGTAATTCTTTGGGAAAATTCAACATGTGCATCTACTTTCAGGCTCTGTTCAGAAAGTCATGACCACAAAAGCAAATAAAATAATGAAAAAAATCAAAGCTTTATCAAATCTTCCTGTCAGTAGATCAAACACACACACACACACACACACACACACACACAATTAAAGGATATCTAAGACTACAAAAATATATCTAGCACAGAACCTAATTTAATTTTAATGTTGGTGTAGAGGATTAAATTAGAAATACATATTTTAGTGAGAGGGAGAAAACTTACAGATCTGACTAAGATACAGCCGTGTCAGTCATAGGAGAATTTATATAAGTTATGTTCAAAGTTGGTGAAAAGAAAAATTGATATAGGTACATTATTTTGTATATAGAGGAACTACTACAAAATCTAAGAGACAAAAAAGCTGCAGAGTTAAAATTGAAAAATTGAACCCCTGAACAGGGAAAAGGATTCGGGATCAGAAATGAGAGGTACGGAAACATTAATTAATTGTTTTGACCCTTATTTGCTACCTGGTTTTTAAACATGTTACCATAGATACTGCTTTTACAAAATCAGAGAAAACCGGAGTAGATACTTCAAAGGATGATCTGTAGATTATCAGAATCACTTGAAGTTATTTTGTTTTTGCTGCTGTTATTTACTAGTTCTGAAATAACTTTCCCAGATTTCCCTAGAGAACTGCTAAATCAGATTCCTCTGGTGTGACTTTGAGAATGGATTTTTGAAAAACTTCTCTGGTAACTTTGATGCATATATAGCAAAATTTGCAGACACCTGTAATGTATTAATTTGGAGAAGAGTTGATACAGGGGGTCATAGAGGAACAATAACACATAACTCCATCTCAACAAACACAGGAGAACATAAAGAAGTTAACGAGCAACTTTATTAAATAAAAGAAATTACATAGAAGATTTATGGATTTGATCTCTTTAAAGCTCAGATACCATAGGCTTTTAGTGAGAGATGCCCTCTTACCAAATGACATTTTTTCCCAGAGCCACAATAAGCTTAATTCAATAATTAGTTGTCTCATTTCATTTTCCTCAATCTCTTTCCCAAAAGTAGTTCCAAGACTTAAGTTGCCTGGAGCCAAAATCTAATGAGTATCATTGCAGCTGGTTTTCCTGATGACTGTAATTTAGGTAAATAGTCAGTGTTTCTGGAAATATAATTGGGTTTCTTTGTGTGGTTTGATAAAGTCTTTGTTGAACTAATTTGCAGTTGCAATGCCTTTTCTAGAATTTATAAATTAAAAATTCTTGGGGATATGTATGTATTAATTTTGAGTGTAAGAATAGAAGAAAAAAGATTGCTCATTTGAGGATGATAATATTCTGTTTCCAATGGTTGAAATTATTTGAATAGTATATTTTAATATAATTATAATATCTCAAGTATTATAATTATTTGAATAAAATGTTGAATTACTTCAAAAAATATATCTTGATACTATCAACTTTCTTCCTTCTGCATGCTAAGCCTCCCTATATTTTATGTATGTTTTCTATTTTATCCACAATTCAAAACTTAAACATACAAAAAGAGATCATTTTTCCAGAAATTACTTTTTGTTGGTTGCATAATGTTGCAATTGTATTAATTCTGGGCTTTTTTTTTAATTGTTGTGCTGGCTGGGGATACACTGTAGCATTTACAAAGGTTTGTACAATGTATCAAATATATCATACTTGAATTCACCCCCTCCATTGCTCTCCCTCATCCCTCCTCCCCTGATTCCTGGGACAATTTCAATAGATATCATTTTTGCATTTACATACATGGCTATGCATTATTTGCACCTTACTCATCTTCCTACCACCAGAAATTTATTTTAAAATTTGCCTAGGAATGTTGCAGGGAGTAGTATTGTTAATGAATTTAAAACCTAATGAACTATTGTGATGCAATTTATTACCAAAGAGTAATCCCATTCTTACTTTGTATAGTCGGAATAAAAAGTATAATGATATATATATATATATATATATATATAGATATAGATATAGATATAGATATAGATATATATAATTTGGGAAACTGCATTTAGTTTTGTGAGAAGAGACACACATACTAAATACAGCTCTTGAAATTTGTTAACTGAACCTATACTAAAAAATTGTGCGAGAACCAGGTATGGTGGTACTTGCAATGCTTCTTCTTGGGAAGGTGAGACAGGGTTATTGAGAGCTCCAAGCAAACCTGAGCTGTAGAGGTGGCCTTACCTCAAAAAAAAAAAAAAAAAAAAAATGTTTTTTAAGTGTGAGGACAGCTAAAGACATCATATTAGAATTTGTGTTCTTAAAAATTACTTACAAACTTCAATGAGTTGGTTGACAAAAATGTAGGATTCAGTGTTCTATAGTGTATGTTTACAACCAAGCATTACAAAATTTTAAAAGAAAATTCTTAACCTGTGACTTTTTGACAGGGGTAGAAAGTCACATTGCTAATGCCTTATTTCTGCCATGTAGGTTGACTTTCTGCCTGTGTTACAAATCTGAAATCAGGCTGCTATAACAAAGTAATACAGACTGGGTGGCTCATAAACAACTGTTTTCCTCAGAGTGGGGACATGGCTCACGTGGTAGATCACTTGCCTACCAAATGTGAGACCCCCGAGTTCAATTCCCAGTACTGACAAAAAAAAAAAAAAATCAATGGAAATAAATGTATTTCACACGGTGTTGTAAGCTAAGAGTCTATGAACAGAGGGACAGCATGGTGACGAATCGCTTCTGTGCTTCAGACAGATATGTTGGATATGTGAGGAAATGCTCACGCTCTGACCTCAGTATCACTGCACTGTTATTATTCATGGGGGTCCACTCCATTCTCACAGCTTACCTCTCAGAACCTACTTACCTCTGACCACATTAGAGATTAGATTTCAACAAGAACTGTGGGAAGGGTAGACGTGTGTTCTGTAGCATCTATGTCCTATCTATAAAATATTTTATTTCGCATTTTCTGTTTTCTCTATAATTACTGTGATAAGACCTTGATTAATGTTTAACTTTTTTCTTAGTATTTCAGCATTAAAATGTATCACAATATGACATAAAATGTTTGGCTAAATGTAATGACAGTGATAAACAAACTAGGCCTTGTGCTCGTATCCATAGTGTATGTGTTTAAATGTGGAGGACTATCTATACTACCGTCCAAAATATGTCTTTTGATCAGTATTGTCCTGCTTTTGTGCATTTTATCTGTTTATATTTCTGGGAAATATTGTATTTGAAGAGATGGTTACAAGGCTATAAAAATATAGAAAACTCTTGCTCTAAGACATTAATACAAGTGGAACATCACAGATGCATTTGAGTGTTTCTTATTCTGCATTATAAAAATTATTTCTGAACATTGGCCTGCTTTTCTTTTTTATTATGTGCCTTATCTTTTCTTTTCAATTATTCATAGTCTCCTAAGGAACACTTTCAGTATGAAATAGTATCTATGGGAGGTGAAAACAGCAAAGAATGTATCTCTGAATGGATTATAAGAAAGGACTATTTAGAAATTTAAATGTATGTGGTCAGCATACAGGATAAATGGATCTACTCAATAGCTCTTTTATCCAACACTGCTCTGGTCAGGGCCTGATTTTCTTCCTACGAAGTTTATGTTTTTTCTTTTCTTTCCTTTTATGTCCAATTTAATTTTATGTTATATAATTTGATGTGAATTGAAAGGATTTCTTTCTTAGTATTTTGCCTTTGTATTATATGTTGCTATATTATGAAATGATTGGATATGTATAGCCCATATTTTTTTGGCTATCCACTAAACAATGTAGTGTTACACTGCTTTTTGCTTTCAAATCCCTAAAAATATTTTAGAGTATTTGTAACCTGGTTTCCTTAAAATAATATTTCCCTTAGTTATATTTTCATTTTTTACTTCTTGAAAGTTTTAAGTCTCTTCTTCATTTTTTTACTTCTTGAAAGTTTTAAGTCTGTTCATTTTTATATTATTTCAAAAACAAAACAGAGAAAATAGTATTATGGGAACTCATGTATTTAACATCTTGAGTTTTCTGTAATCATATACCAGTTTGATTTCTTTGCAAACATATCTACACAGTTACTCTTGGGCAGGGGTTGAAAGCACTAAGACCCAACTTCAGGAAGTGCTTCCCAGCATGTGTCTGCTGAAAAGTGGATCTGTGAGTCCCCAGCCAAGCCTACCAAATCAAATAACATCTAAATCCTCCATGGCTCCACAGGGGGTGAACTGCTGAGCAAGATCTGAAAACACTGAGAACTGATACCATGATCTGTATCCTGGTGTATGTTTGCTTCTAGGCAGGTCTGAGGGCCCCAAATCCAGACCCTGAGACCTAAGACATCTTCAAACTTCCTCTTCCATAGACAGAAGTGAAGTGCTAGGTGGGATCCAACAGGCAGAGTAGCTAGATCCCTCAGTTCTTTACCAGCAAGAACCGGGTGCTGTTTGCTTTCTGTTCTCTATGATGAATTCAGGGGTTACCCCAAGGCTTGGACACTTGCTGCCCCTAGAGATACACACTGTGTGACTTGTGAACCTTACCAGCACACAGGCTATAAAGCAACCTATGACTAGCAATGTTTCCCCATATGTAAGGAAGGGAAACTTCTATAGTGAAAGCAGCACAGAAGCAGACAACTGACCCTTCTCCAAGAGACTCTTGTAGAAGAAATTAGCGATCTTCAATCTGAGCAGTGCTGGGGATGAACATAGTGCAACAATTCTCGGTAAAATACTTGCAAACTAAATTCAGCAACACATTTAAAGGAGCATACACATCAATCAAGTTGTTTTCCTTCCAGGGATGCAAGGATGGTTGAACATACACAAATCTATAAGCATGATATAGTATATAAACAGAATAAAGGACAAAAATTACATGGTTATCTCAGTAGATACATAAAAAGCCTTTGACAAAATTTACCATAGCTTCAACATTAAAACCCTAATTAAACTAGAAATAGAAGGGTATGCCTTAACATAATAAAAGGTATCTATGATGAATCTACAGTCAACATTGTACTAAATTGGGAAAAAGTGAAACCAACCATTTTTAAATCAGAAATGAAACAAAGGAGTCCACACTCCCCACTCATATATTATTATTATTAGTGTTTGAGCCTTCACCGGAACAATAAAGGAAATAAAGAAAGAAAAGGGATGCAAATAGGAAAGGAAAAGTCAAATTATTCCTGTTGACAGATAAAATGATCCTATATTTAACAGATCCTAAAGACTCCACCAGAAAACTCTTAGATCTGATTAAGCACTTTTGGCAAAGTAGCAGGATAAAAAAAATCAACATACAAAAATTCATATCACACCAGTCAGCATGGTACCATCTATAAAACAAACAACAGTAAATGCTGGCAAAGATGTGGGGTAAAAAGGAACTTTTATATACTATTGGTGGGAATGTAAATAGTGTAGTGAGTGTGAAAATCAGAATGGAAGGTTGTTACTAACTGAAAATAAAACTACAATGTGATTCTGCTGTAAAATTCAACCAATGGAGTAAGTCAGTATACAATAGACATGTCAGTGTACCCCTATTTAGAGGAGTACTAATAACTAGCCAAACTATGCAATCAGCCAAGGGGTCTGTCAACTAATGAACAGATCAAGAAAATGTGGTATACACACTGGAGTTTTATTCAGCAATAAGGAAGAATATTATGTTCAGGAAAATGGATAAAACTGGAAGTCATTATGTTAAGCGAAGTAAGGCAGACTGAAAAAAAAATAATGCTTGTTCTCTCTCACTCACTGTGGAATCTAGACCTAAAAGTAAAATGAATGACAGCAATATAAATAGTAGAAATGATTACAGATGGGAGGCGAGAGGATGAAAAGAGAGAGTGGTGAGTGAATATGATCACAGTACTTTTTACATATGTATGAAAAGAGAATAATGAAATCTGGTATTTTTTTTAAAGGGAGAAAGAATGGTATAACTAGAACTAAAACTAAGTATAAATATATAGATTCAAATATCTTATTTGAATAGAACTCTCTGAATCTCATTGAGGGTCATCATCTCTGTGATGTAAGTAAAGTGACTGCTGACAATTGTCCCACTCTGAGGATGAACTTTGTCCCAAAATTGAACAGAATAATCTATAGAACCTCACAAACATAAGGTAGTTAGGGACTGTTGACCTCTATAAAAGTATGTAACTATCTGTAGTAAGTATTGCAAGCAAAGTAGCCAGGAAAATCTAAAGACACATGACACATCACTGATGTGTTTTAAAAGAACATACAATGATGGTCAGGTCATGCTGACACTGTCCCTGGAAGATGTCCTTTTATTTTGGGCAGACTAAGCCTTCTAATTAAAAGAGAGGATTATGTGGCCTTCTACAGATATCTCCATTCATTTCTTGGTATAGACAGCACCTAAGGGTGTACAAAAAAATTTTAATACTGAGAATCATAATTATGACAAAGACATAGATTTTCTTAGACACATTTATTTCTGTAAACAAAGAATATACCCCTTAAGAACCGTGGGATTCTAGGCCCAGCTAGAATTCAATTCCAGTTGTGCAGCTAGCTAACTAGCCATGCAATCATGGGTACACTGTTTAGTTTAATTCCACACTTAAAAGATAGCCATATTCCTAAACTTCTCTTTTTTTGTGTGTGGTATTGGGACTTGAACTCAGGGCCTACACCTTGACCTACTCCACCAGCCCTTTTATTGTGAAGGGTTGTTTTGTTGTTGTTGTTGTTGTTTGAGATAGGGTCTCATGAACTATTTGCCTGTGCTGGTTTCAAACCTCAGTCCTCTTGATCTCTGCCTTCTGAATAGCTAGGATTACAGGCGTGAGACACCAGAACCTGGCTTCATGTTCCTAAACTTCTTAGGGAGATTCAATGGATTATTAATATACTAACTGTATAGTAATTTTTCCTTAGACCTTAATTCAATAAAGTGCTTTGTTGATGATTCAATGAAGACATAAAGTATCACCAGGCTGCAGTGGAAGCCTCCTGGTAATGAAGCATAGTCTATGTGTTTTTGCTTTGTTTTTTCGTGAGGGAAAAGTCTTATTTCTTTTACATTTTTTCAGACATCCAGACTTCACTTAGTTCTCTGAAGATTTTCTCTCTTATCTCCTTCTCTCCCAGAATGTCCCCTTTCTTGTGGCTGTGGGTTAACCTAATATAAATAAAATGCTTATAGAAAAGGATTTCACACTTTGAGGACATATATAAAATATATGAACTTTTTGTAATGCAAAGTTTTGATAGAGACTCCAAGTGATTTCGTTTAAAATATGAGTTGGATTATAGGAATGCACATTCTTATTTAGAACTGTAAGATGTTTTAGTTCAAATTACTTAAAAAAGAGAATCTGCCTGGCTGACCAATTCCTTCTAAGTTGTTTACCACCTGATTTGAAATAGTATGTTCAAACTGGAAGAGAATGGTTATACTAGAACATTGGATTTGCAATCAACAGAATTCCTATCGGATTCTATAATTTGGCCTGACCTGCACACTTATTGTTTCTGAATACCATGTGTTAGAAAGAAGCTCACAATATCTCCATTATGTCAAAGACTGTTTTACTATTCAATGATTTTGTGAAGATGTTTAAAATATATATACAGCATGTTCATTCCATTGGGAATTTAAGCAAGAAAAAAATGTAAGAAAAATCCATTCACTTAATTAAACAAATATATACCAGGAAGGATATATGTTTTCTTAATACTTTTATATCATTTTTTCCTATCCAAAATATTAAACCAATCTGACCATAGGCATTAGGAAAGCTTCTTTTTTTACCTTTCACAGGGACCATGATCAATGTGTATAATTTGTTTACAATCAAACAAAAATCATTTTCCTCTTTACATCAACTATGGCTTATGTACTGTATTCTTATTTCTTACATGAGAACCTTTCCTTTTATCATAAAAAGGAGAGTTAAAACATCTATCAATTAAGAAGCTATTGCTGTGCACATGATTTTTATCTAGCTTTTGGCCCAGGGTAAGATAATTACAATATATTAAGTCTATTCTGGGAAATAACTCAAATGGTCTAGAATTCAGGACAAAGAGCTCTCGAGATATTGGCTATATGTCAAGTCTCGGTTCGTCACGATTGATAAAATGTCACCAGTGTTTCTGCAGCTTAAAACTACAAAACCCTGACTATATTATTGCCAGAGAAAAAGAGGTGCATACTATTTGCAAGAGAGTCTAATGATGACTTCTCTCTGAAATAAACATGTCTTCTATGTTTTGATATTATGACAGTAATCAAAGTGAAAGTGTTCCTGTCAATGTTAGATGATGGTATTGTCTATCATTACCACTTCCAAAAAGGATGTAAAATAAGAAATTAATATATCTACCTCTTTGGAAGCTTCTCCTTATTTATTCTAAAGTATCTGGTCACATGAAAAAGTATTTTTGCATATTCTCTATTTTCCTCAAATGATGAGATGATATTTAAGTAGAGGAACAGAGGGATAGATGGAAAAAGGAAAGAGAGATTAAAAAGGAAGGAAAGGAAGAACAGATAGATAGAGGGAGGGAGATGGGAATTTCTTAAAACTATATTCCAGAACACAAAAAGTTACTGAGGGTAAAACATAAAGATCCTTAAGATTTATTATTGCTATTATTTTATTATTATTATCATAATGGAGTTTCAACTCAAAGCCTTGTGATTGCTAGGCAGGCACTGTGTCACTTAAGCCCTGCCCCCAGCCAAAAGATCTTAAGGTTATTTTAAGTAAAGACCAAAATGGCAGTAGAAAAGACTTGTTCCTAGTCTCTCTTGATGCTGTAAAATTCACTTGACTATATATAGGCATATATGTGAGTGTATGTATGTATATTTAGAGGGAAAGCAAAAAGCTGTCTATGAACCATCCTAAAATCAAATGAAAATAAGATTAAAAATAAGATTTAAAATGTCTAGACTAGTTAACTAGTCTCTAAGTTAACTTAGAGACTCTTCCATTATAGAAACAAAGCAGACAGTACTGTTCGCCACTGTTGCAAACTCTTATTTGTCAGTAATCCACAGTTAGCATGAAAGGTATCTCTTTCCTGTAATCAATCAAACTGAGTACTAAGAATAATGAAATGGAAACAAATGACTCCTAGCTAATCTAACTATAAAATTAAAGAAGTAAATTTATTTACTCCTCTTGGAAAGAAATGCTTTATGATATAGTGAGTCAGGGAAGTTTAAAAAGTCCCTGCTTTTAATGCCCACTTTACTGATTAACTAACTCAAATAGAGGCACCATCTTTCATTAGGATATCAATAAACGATTCTAGTAAAACACTCAAGATAAGTTTTCATTATTTTCCTGGTTTTATTTAGTTAATAACTTCTGTAACTAAACATTTCATCAGTGAAGCTAACACAATGAACTAGCTCCCTTAACCCGCCCCCCTCCACAACCTTGACTCCACCATTCTGCTTACATACCACTTTCTTTTTTATTTTCTCTTTAAAGCACAATTAAAGAGAAATCTTTACTCAGTGTGTTTACTTTCACTCCTGCTCTTCTCCATTAAACACTGATATCAAGCCTTAATTGCCATATAAGACTGACACTTTATTATGCAAGGTATCAATTATCTCAGCTCATAAATATAAATGTCAAATTACATCTTCATCTCCCTCAACTTAACTAAATTTGATGCCGCTGACACATTTACCGTAAAGATATGTCTTTTTCCTGTATATTAACATTACTCTTTTTTGGTTCTCTTCACACCTCTGTTATGCTCTCCCCACATCTTTGTCAACCTCCCCTTATTTTCTAAATTTTTTTATTTAAGAGTGCCATGGGAATCACTTTATACTCTAGTTTCTATTTGGGCTCACTTTCCAATAAATCTTCTTTAGTCTCAAGACTTTAAATATGATTGTGTTACCTTCCTGGAAGTGCTTTAACAAATTACCTCACAGAAGGTGGTTTAAAAAATGGACATAATTCAGAAGCTGAAGAGCCTAAAATGAAGTTGTTGGAAGGGCTACATTCAATCTGAAGATTATATCACCTTGGGAGTTAGGATTCAGCATAGGAATTTTTAGAGAACCACAGTCATTCAGGAATAGCAATAATCCATGATGATAATCTCATCTCAAGAGTCTTAGCTTAATTATATCTGCAAAGACCATTTTTCCAAATAAAGTAACATTCACAGGTACCAGGGATTTGATGTGGATGATGGTTTTTGTCCTACCACAAAGATCAATAATGCCAACATGTAATTTTCCAACAAACAGATCTCCTGTGGCATTTAGATGAATGAGATGAAACTGCAGGTTTTAAACATATGAAGAGGGTAACATCTCCCTTTGTGAGATTTATAGACACACTAAGAAATAAAATAGTAGCCAGTTTTATCAGTCAGGGTGCAGAGAAGCAAAATGAAAATTTATAGGTAGATGATAGATGGATGATGGATAGATTGACAGATAGATAATAGGAAGATAGATGATAAATAGATGACAGATAGATAGATTTCTTTGCATTGTTAATAAATGCAAAGAAAAATGGTTAGTGAAATTTGGAGAATGGCTAAGTAATTTCTAAATTTTAGGAAAAACTTGGAAACTGGGAAGGGAAAGTTTGAATTCCAGGACACCAATTGAAGCTGCTATTCATAGACAGAAATTGTTCAAAATCAGAGAAACCTTAGCTCTGCTGTTAGGGAGTTTCAACTGAGATTATCTAGGATATTGTCACTTCCTTAAAGTTAACTGATTATAGATGTTACTCACATCTGTCTTCACCACAATATCAAAGTGAGATTTAACTGAATAACTATATTTTCACACAGTTAACTAATTAAATAAAGTGCCCCCTCACACTTCTATATTGCACAATGTGTTTCAGAGCATTATGTCATGCTTGACTTTTGTGTATTTCCCATATCCTTTGTTAAAATCATCAGCAAATGAAAAACATTCAGAAATCTTCAACTTCTCTGCATCTACATCAGTAACTCTCTACTGCAGGACACCATAATCACTCTCTTGAATTATTTCTATGTCTTTTTAAATGGTCTGCAAGATCTAATAGATTATACCATCCTCGGCATCTATTGTTACACTTTTCTGTTATGTTTCATTTGTGATTCAAAAATTCTTAAGATCACCCCATTTCACTCTTCCTTTTCCCAATCCAATTGAATCTAAACCATGCCCCACTCAAAACACTTTAATCCTTTTGTATTAATTATTAAATAATTCTTTAATTTCAAAATGTAAGTCATTCTTACAACAATTTACATGTGGACTTGCTTGACATGTGAGATTGCTTGATCTGTATCTCTCAAATCTATTATATAATATAAGCATGATATGAGCTGAGCTACTGGCATTACTTATTTTCACTGTTTTTCATAGGTAGATCTCTCATGCGTGGGAGAGTGTTATTAAAAATACTGGTTAAGTGAATAAAATAATTAAACTCACTATAAAGATACATTAAAGGAAATGCTTTTACTGAATTATATTCATACTAAATTCAGTCTGGTCAACTTTAACAATAGCACAGTATGGTGGAAGCATTGTATTCTCAGTATAGCACCATAAAGTTATTTGATCACTGAGATTCAATATCTGCAATCTTCCAATTTTGGAAAGTTTAATCACAGTATTTTATTAGTGTTTAATATAGAAAAATAGTAACATCTATTTCTTCTTGTATGCCTTATAGGTATAAATTTCTAATAATATAAAATGTTATAAGCATTATTTGGTTAAATTGAAAGATTTTTAAAAAGTACTTTTTAAGTATTTATCTAAATTCTAAAATATACTCTACAACTAGGGTAAAAAGGAAAAAAATAGAGAAGTTGAACCAATTTGGGTGATAATAAATACATACATGGAAATGTCATGAAGAAACTCCCTGTGTAGCTAACTCAAACAAACAAAAATGTCTTTTTTCTAAAAACAGAAGGGTAGAACAGGTCCTAGTACCAACAGGAGCAGGGAGGAGGTGGGGAAAGGGGGCACAGAGTGAATATAGAGCAAATACTGTGAACACATGCATGTAAATTGAAAGATGAGAGATGTCAGAACTCTACCAGGAATGGGGAAGACAGACTAGATGGAGGGTGAATTCGACTGTGATGTATTTGGTGTACTGTAAGAACGTCTGCAAATGTGACAGCCTACCCCAAGAGCAGCAGTGCAAATATTTACATGAATAATCACAAAATATACCCTACAATGATAGCTTAATTTGAATTTCACTTTGAATTTGTAAGGCATGTTAAAATCCACAGAGACTTCAGGCATTACTGAATTTTAAAATATTGGGGTTTTATTATATGTTTTGCTTTGCACTTCATCTATTTTTAAGAAATTAAAAGTAGTAACTAAGCAATTTTATATATTTAAACATGTATATTAGCAGAAACTTATAGTATTTTAAATTGTTCTTAAAAATAAGTTTTAAAATAGAACCTATTCCTTATTTATCCTCTTGTCAAACATCTACTGTGTCATGTCAAATACTATGTGTTTTGTCAAATACTTATTGTCTTTTCAAAAACTCATTGTCTCTTCCTGAAGAGCCCTGTCCACCCTGCCTACGGTTGATCAGCAAAATGAGTGAAGTAGGTGATATGGTGAATGACAAATTATGTTATGATTTAAAATGAGGGAAAATAACATTTAAACCACACAAAATGAGTTGTTATGTTGTACCAATTGAAGAAAGACATCGTGAATGTAAGTAGCAACCTCAAAACACCGAGGAGTTAGGTAACTATCTATCTTGGGGCAGGAAAAGAAAGGAAACTGAGAATGTTCTAGTACAACAGGAGATGTGAGTATGAAAAGGCAGCAGAAGGAAATCACAATCAGGTAGGGTTTTGAAAATTATTTTGTGGGTTTATTTTTAATGTTGTAATGTGATCAATAACAACTGAATGTTTTTTAGAACTGGGTGAAATGATTTTTCTTACATTTTGAAGATGTAACTGGCTGTTGAAAAACAGGTGTGGTTTTGCAAGGACAGAATCAGGGAGAACTGTTAGGAGTTCTGCATGTGATAGGCTAAAGGGGTGTGAGCTTGACAAAAATCACTTTCTGAGATTGATAATAGTGTACTACTTTAAATTATCACACTAGCAGTGCATAAAACATTTGATATTTTATTTTCTTTGATTTCTGATTTTAAAATATCAAAATCCTGAACCCTGGATATCTAATCACAATAAAATATACATTCATAACCACTCACATAGATGGGCTTAAAAACCTTGTTCTATGGTTACATATGCAGGTTAATAGCTCAAAACACTCATTATGATGTGTAATCAGAAACAATTTGGAATACAACTTCCTATCGCAACAAAATAGCAGGTTTGTTGAGAATGTTTATTATACAGTGAAATCGTGGTGTCACTGGATTGGATGTTAAAATTTTTTTATTATACTTTGAGCACATTCACATGGTTGGAGTGGCTTATTGAATAAATTGATGAAAGAATAAATTTCTCTACCAATTATGCTTAAGTATATTAGCGGTCTCTAAATACTATACACTTTTTTGAAATTGTAACTTAATTGGCTCTGTTAAAGGTTAACTTTAATTTCTAAAATATACTAATAGTGATTGAAAAATAACATTATTGACATCATTCCACTATATGATATACTCCTTGAAAATATTTAAGTATGTTTACAAGTTGCTTTAAAATATTTGAGTTAATATGACATTATTAAAAATAACTGTGTAAGTTAGAGATGTTCTCTTTAGGATAGGAAAGAATTTAGTTACCTCTTAAAACTCTAACTTTTATAATAGAGAGTGACTCATATCCAGAAAAAATATTCTGTAATAAGTAATAGCTCTTGAGATAGGCCAACTGTATATGACTCAAAAATGTTTTCTTTTTCATAGTTTCATTTAGGTCTTTGATCCATTTTAAGTTGAGTTGATTTTTGTATGCAATATAAGGTAGAAGTCAAGTTTACTTTTGCCACCATTGTAAAGAACTATTTTGACAAGCATAGGATTTTTCTGGGTATTTTATTCTGTCAAATTCTGTGTGTCACATTTTACGAAAATTCCATGTTGTTTTAAAATTATACCTTAAAAGTAGTTAGGTAAGCAATTCGTTTGGATTTCAATTTGAACAACTAAATTATTTTTATATAAGATAATTAAACATATATGAACACACATACACATACATACATCCTTAAAAGAAACTCAAAGACTTAGTCTGAGAGTTTGGGCACCAGAGAACTCACAGAAGTAGCATTCAAAATCTGCATAGCCATTCTTGCATTAAAAAAAAAGTTTTGCTAGATGGAATGAATAGTTTCAATCCTAAACCTGGATTATGGAAAATAAGAAATTCAGAAAGCTTTTTTATTCATGCACATTACAGGGTTATAATTATTAAAACGGGCAAGGCAAAGAAAGAATCATGACAAGTAAAGAATAGCTATCAGGGAATTTTTATCAGAAATAGTACTTAAATAGAACAAATAAAAACTTGAACAAACACACCAACATTAATTAAAAATTAAAAACAGCTAATGGACAGAATTTAAACCAAAAAACAAAAAATTAGAGTTGAGTAATTTCAAAGAAAGGTAGGATGGGAAGAAAATGAAATGTCAGCTGGGAAAGCTCAGCAAAAAAATAAACAGAAAATTATTTAAATTCTTAGGTACCAAAAAACTATTAGAACAAAGATGACTTTGAAAACATAACAAAGTTACTATAGTTCAAAATTAAAAATACAAATTAGAAGTCAACAAAATTTTGAAAGATTAAAATTGAAATATGTAGATTAAAAACCGAATAAAGTAGTGATAAAGTTCAATATTTTAAAAAATAAGAAAGTTCTTAACTGTCCAGATTGGAAAGACATATTACACCACAGGAAAACTGGATGATGAGTTATCCACAGCAAGACATAATGTAATAATTTTCAGTTTCCAAAGACAACCAATTGATCAGTCAAGGCAAAAGTGATGAAGTCATGTGTAAGTGGCAAATTAAGTTAGACTGAAGCAGAGTAGATATGAGAAGTAGAAAGGAAGCTGATCATGTGAGTTCTACAATTTTCCAAAGCCTTTATTTGGGATTAATTTCTTAACTCTCTCGCAGAAAACTGGATTTCAAAGAAATCACGAGGAGCTTACTTACTGGGAAGATAAAGATTAAAAGATGGAGCTTCAGAATGTCTATCAGAATGTGATATCAGATTCCATCACCTGAAAAGAGGGCTGTGCTTAGAGAAATGGTCTCAAAGGTCTGTATGTGGGGGAGGTTTCCTACATATCATGAAAAGTTTGTTCATTTTGTCTGGGGGGAAATTTTATTAGAGGTTTGCATCTATATTCATTCTTGACTTATAGATAATGATTTGATTGAACACTTAAGAATTTGGAACCTGTTATCACATGGTTGAAAACGTGATAATATTGAAGTCTATGGAACAGTTACATAGGTAGACGTCTCAAAGGAGCATAGAATGCAATTTTATGTTCTCGTGAAAATGCTTAATAAAAGTGAAGCAGATAAGAATTTTAATAATCTAGTGAATACAATGACTACTTTCATGGACCTCTATCTTTCTCTTTCATTGTTCAGCAGACTTATAAATAAATGGCCTTGGTGACAAAGATATAAGTTCTGTATTATCTCCAGACATACTCAACATATGTGATCTAGTGAAAGCTACTGCTGAGTGTCTAGCAATCCTTAGCCCCCAATATGTCACTATTTCCCAGTGACATAAGGCGAGTTTTTGAAGGTGGTTACTTATATTAAATCTCCAACACCATGGGAAGAAACAGCACTTTTCTCTTACTGGAATAGATCATCTACATATATAATTGCCTTCCCTATATGCAAATCTTCTGACAAAACTGGAGATACAAAAGAAAAAGAAAAAACTCATAGAACCAAAGACCTCATTTGACAGCAAATGATGTGTGGTAGTAGGTGCACACTCTTGGACTTCATAGGGAGTCTCATGTTCCCCATCACCTAAACACAATTACCTTAATAGAATAGTGGAATATTCTTGAAGATTCAATTACATTGCTAGGCAGGTGGCAACACCTTGCTGGGGAAGAGCAATGTCTAACAATATGCCATATCTGCTCTAAATTAACACCCAGTATATTGTATTATCGTTCTGTAGTTTAAATTCATGCATCTGGAAATCAAGAGATATGAAAAGTAATAGTTCCTCTACCTAGAATCCTGGAGAATAAATATCAAAATATCTGCATCCTCTCACCATGACCTTAGACTCTACTGAACTATGCTCCTTAGTAACAAAGGGAGGCATAAAATCACCTGGAGATACAATAAAGATGCAAATAAACTGAAAGTTAAGACTGCTGTCTAATCATATTGAATTATGGATGTGATTGAGTCCACAGGTAAAAAGAGTATTATTCTATTTCTGGGTGATTGATCCTTTAGTATAAATGGAGATTGTGTTGTTACTCCACAATGGGCATTAGGAATAGAAGTGTTTCATTCTTCCACCCAGGGCAAGCATGATTGAGCTCTCAGGAATGTCTTTCAAATGTTAAGACATAATGCAACATATTTACCCATGTACTTGAATAAAGTACATTGAGTATTCCCAGTAAGCTGACAACTCCCTGAAGGTAAAGGTCTCATGCAAGTTTCATACAAAAAAGCAAGGGGCACAGAGTGAGGTATTCCAGGTCTTTATAATGGTTAAGTATGAACCTGGCATGAGAGAATTTGTGCAAATAGAACAGAGACTGAAATTAGGTGAAATTCTCAACAGTGCCCAAAAGCAAAGGCCATGTACAGGGCTTTTCTTCCATGCCCAGATATAGGCATAAAGGGATCTAAAAGCATCATTGCTGAAATATAAAAAAATGGATCAACCTCCTAGTCACAAAAGTGGAGTTTGGATCTTAATTAACAGCAAGATAAGAAGGTGTCATCTCCAGAGCACTTATTCTTCTCATGTCGATGGTTAAAGAGAATGAAAAACTACAACCACCTATTGACCCAGTTCCAAGTGAATTAGTAGTGGACCAGAATCTTTAGGAATGAATGTTTTAGGCACTCCACCACATGTATTAGAAAGGCAAAGAATCATAACCAACCAAAGCACTTGGAAGAGAATGAATAGGGTGGACATTCATTTTGTATAAAACAAAGTCCACGCAACCCATTCTGGAATTGAGGATTATAATATATATGAGTATTGCCTTATTTGGATTTAAATGTGTAGATTTGTTCCTTCCCTTCTCTTCATCTTTTCACATATACTAATATGTGTTAGCAACTGATTTTCTATTTTGATATTTAAAATATAGAAAATAAAAATGAGACAGCTAAGGGAAAAAGAAAATTGCCAGAAGACTAAAGGATATTTGCATCATTTTCTAGTTAGAAAAATAATAAAAACAAAAGGATAGTCTGAAATGTTGTTATATACCAGATATTTACTTCATATTTGGTGAAAACATGAATTCATTACAGAAAAGTAAGCATCAATAATGTACTTGCCAAGTTCCTGAAGGGCAGAATGCAGTATCTTTGCAGTATATCTTCTTGCAAGACTGGGCTGCATTTCCTAAAACTCTCTTCCAATTATGTTTCTGATTACAGTAGAACATGAAAGAAATTTCTTTTGAGATTTTGAGTGTAGAAATGAAATAAAAGCAATTTTTTTTAGCACATATATGTTGTCAGTTACCTACTGGCTATCTCATTTCCTTTAATCACTGACCATAACTAAAATAGTCCACTGTTGCTAAGAGCCTCTTTTCATTCCTTCTAATTCTGTCAAGGTGTGTGTGTTTATCTTTCTTATGAACTGACATGAAGTCTGTTCACACTCATTACTTCCTGCTCATGCTTATGAGTTCCTGCATGTTTTTACTTTCCCTCACTTAACATCAATTCATCCTTTCTAACAACATTTTCTGTGGATTTGAAGTTTTGACATTAGATGATAAGACAGATCATAGTCTACATATACATACCAATACTATAAAATTAAAAAAAAACCCTGGGGAAATCTTTCCCCAACTGGAATAAAAAAAGAGTTTTAGAAAATGCAATTCTTTGGCAAACTATTTTTTAAAACTTTGAAATTAGTTTTACTGAAGTTATACATCTACTCTTTAAAACCACCATTGATAAATTAAAATATAAGTAAACACTGGAAGAAAATGATTGCAATAAATATATTACTAAAGCTTCATATCTAATATGTATACAAATATATATATATACACATATCATTCGTAACATTATATATATAATTTGTACCTCAGAAATAAGACAACTCAAATGAATGATGGCAAAAACTTCAACAGAGTATGAATCACACCTCTAAACCCAGCACACAGAAGGCTGAGGCAGAAGGATTACAAGATCGAGGTCAGTCTGGGCTACATATGAAGACGCTATCTCAAACAAAACACAGCAATAAAAATATCACCATATAATTCATTAAGAAGAGAGAGATAGACAAAAAATTCCATTTGGAAAAATATTTGATATTATTAGTTATGAAGAGACTTCAAAATGATGCTACTAAATATTTACTGGAATGACTAAAATAAAAATGACTGATAATACCAAATTGGGGCAAACATTTATTAGTCAGAATTTCTGGAAATAGAAAATATTACAGCAAGTCTGGAAAGCAGTTTAGCACATTGTTATAAACAAAATATGTACATGTTTATGACCCAGTAAGTATCTGTACATATTTACTGAAGAAAATAAATTCACAGGTTTGCAGGAAATTTTAAAATCCAAAGTCTCATAGACCTTTTGTCAAAAAAGTGATTTAAGTTAGTTCTAGGACAGGCCTGGCATTATAGGGTCCAAGTTCAGTATCAGCTGCTTCAGGCCAGTTGTGAAAGTTTTAATGTCTCTCAATGCTGAGAGAATGAAAAATTTTTCTTGTCAAGATAATCCTTGTTTAATGCTAAATGTTTATTTATTTTACAACTTATTTAAAGCTTAATAACAATTAGAATTATTTGTAACATTATTAGTTTGCTTAATACTTATTTTGAAGTCAATTATTAAACTTTGTAAATTAAATGCCGACAATTGTGTAGCACAATTAGTCATCTATCACCTAAATTATTCATTTTAAAGTATCGGGTTAATGCTTTTATTCTAATACTTCTAGAGAAACTGCCTTAGCTAGTATTCAATTTCAGGTAGTTTCCAGAGCATGTCCTCTATCCTCTATTCATAACTTAATCCACTAGAATAATTTAACTAAATTTTATTTCTATTAAGAAAGAAAAATCCAACAACATTTAGTGACTGAAACACCTAATGGAATCAGCAAAGAGACAGTCAATAGGTAGAGGGGGATTTCAGTAAGCTTTTTGAATCTCATATTGTGGAAAAAACAAGCTTTGTTTTCCCAGTTAATATGTAACAAACTGCATCAATTTCATATTTAAAGTATCCTATCAGGTTCCATGTCAATCTGTGCAACCATATTAAAGTTAAAGAAGGATATTGTGCCTGTATAGCTATCCTTATCTCAACTAGCAAAAACCCTTGTTCCTTCCTATTATTGCTTATACTCTCTCTACAACAAAATTAGAAATAAGGGCAAAATAGTTTCTGCTGGGTATTGAGTGGGTGGGGGGGAGGGGGAGGGGGCGGAGTGGGTGGTAAGGGAGGGGGTGGGGGTGGGGGGAGAAATGACCCAAGCATTGTATGCACATATGAATAATAAAACACTAGTGTCAATTCAAAGTGGGTCAAAGACCTTTATGTGAGACCTGATACTTTGAAACTGCTTCAGGAAAGCATAGGGGAATCTCTGGAACATAAAGGCATAAGTAATAACTTCTTTAATAGAAACCCAGTAGATTAGCAATTGAGAGAAAAGGTAGACAAATGGGCTGCATCAAACTAAAAAGCTTCTACAAGGCAAAGGAAACAGTCACTAGAATGTTAGAGACAACCTATAGGGTTGGAGAAAATCTTTGCCAGATATTCATATGATAAGTGATTAATTATCAGGTTGTACAGGGAGCTCAAATAAACAACCTCTCAAAGAATCAACAACCCATCAAAAAATGGACAAATGAACTGAACAGACACTTATAAAAGAAGTACAAATTGCAAATTAACACATGAAGAAATGCTCAACAACTTTGACCATAAAGGAATGCAAATCAAAACTACATTAAGATTACAAATAAGTTACAAATACAGTAACTCTCAGCCATAAAGAAGAATGAAATTATATTGTTTGAAGGTAAATCGATGGAACTGGAGAACATCATGCTAAGCGAAGTAAGCTATGCTCAGAAAGACGAGTCATAAGTTTTCTCTCATGTGGAAGAAAGATCCAAAAGGTAAATGTATACCCAAACACAAACATGATCATATATACATTTATATAGAGAATATGTTTGCAACAGTGGGATTGTTCAATGGATCTGGGGACAGGAAAAGAACATGAAAGTGAATATTATTGAAATACATTGCATCTGTAAAGGAAGAAGGCATAACAAAACGTACTGAAATCTGTTGAATAGGAAGAGTTAGGGAGGAAAGAGCCAGACAATTTAATAAAGGAGGTTAATCTGACTAAAGTACAGTGTATTCACAACTGCAATATCATCGTAAAACAATATAAACTTGAAAGTGAAGAACAGAATTGTAAAAGTGGTCCTGTGAGGGAGGTATACTTGGGGGAAGGGGGAGGGTGAATGAAGGGACTAGGAAGGCGAACATGATTAATGTACTTTATATACTTATATGGAAAAGCACAATAAAACCTTTTGTAACTGTTTTAATTATGAGAATAGGGGGATGAGAAACAGAGAGATGGTGAGGGTGAATCTAACCAGTAAACATATACAGAAATGTTGCAATGAATCCCATCTGTCCAATTCATGTATGCTGACAAAATGTTTTAAAATATAATGAGCATGTTGTAAAGAATAGAAAACTACTTTGGGACAGGAGGCATCACAAATGTAAGGGATTCTGTGAAATGATAAAATGTACTCAGGAAAAAAATCAACAGCCTGATTATTTTGTCCTTGTTTTCTGACAAACTAGGTTACATACAGGGATCCGCCATAGTCAGTGAGTTAAAACATTCAGGAAGTCAGAAAAGATATAACATGTCCATTTAGTCAGAGTCGGGCATAAAGAGTGATTCTGCATAGAAAGTCTCACTTCTTTTTTTTAATCTTAGTTAAATATAAGGATTCCAAGAATTGGCTAACACCAGTATTTACCTTAGTACCAGGACTATTGTTTCAGTTAGTCACCTTTTAGGGATAGCTTTCAAGTCAATATAGTGTACTTAAACTTAGAATAGCAGGAAACATGTCTAGACTCTCACTGTGGGAATCACAAAACAAATTATATTTCACACACCACAGCTGGATATGTATGAACAATTCAAGAGAAGTGCACATCATTTACTTACATCAATGAAAACCTAAACAGGTAATTCTTGGGTGAGTTCTCTTTGCATTTTTGTTGATTTAATCACATGTGTCTTCAAATTGAGGCAGTATTTATTTTGACTTCAGTTAATCACTCTGAAATATTTAAATTACTCAGAATTATCTGTGTAATTCTTATAGAAAAGCCAAAATAATATTTGCCACAATCTTAAATCATTTCCATTCATTTTTCCTTTGCTTATTATATCTCCATTATTCTAAAAAGAATTTGAGGCACTGATGTATTATTTACTCATAGGTTTTCTTATAAAAGACTATTTTATTGCCAGGGTTTATACTGATAGTGAACAGAGTGTAGTTAAAGGTGTCCTGGCATAGATACATCCATAAATAATTATTTCTAATCACTTTAATATTTGTATTTGCAATTATTTGAATTAATAGAAGAAATGAACACTTTTTAAAAGGAAAACACAGATGTGTTTTTATTTTCTTTTAAATGTTGAGTATGACTTTTTAAATATCACCTGTATAGAGGGTAATAAAGTTGAATTAGAATTCTATTACATGCAATAATAGATATCCAAAATTATACTACTTTCTGCAGTGTGTGACATTGTCTTAGATTTTTGAGAAATATAAATTTTTCTGACAGATTCTAAAGACATAAATGAATATTTCAGTATAATGCATTTCACACAAAATTACTCCTTTAAATTTTCATTTTTCCCTATCCAATATATTATTTTTCAAAAGAAGTTTCATTTAACTCAATGCTTTTCTTATCATACATATAAAATTAACTATTATTTTATCTCATTAATTTGCTTATTATACTTAATTATAACATAATGAAGTTATAATTTTAATATATTATACCCATGCTAGTGTTTTAATATCTACTCATTGGCTTTATAACTCCAGAAACTAACTTTTATCCTTTAGCCTGGAATTGTCAGTCTGTAGAGAAGGCAAAACTGAAAGCAAAATGCATTTTAGGGTGACTGATATATCAGAATGGGACTTTTTTCTGCTTATAATATGTTATAAATATCATTTATCCCTATAATGGAGTAGTAGTCATTTCAATTTTATGAAATCCAGAATATGTGAAAGTACATTTTGGTACTCATAGAGAGAAGAAATATTACTTCCTTAACCTAAATTTCTACTCACTTTATCTGACTTGTGCTCCTTCTCTTCTTCAGGACACATCTGATTCTTAAGAACAAACCTCTGGGTTTAGTTTTACATCCTTACTATTTAACACATAAAGACAAATATGTGGGTTCTTTTTTAATTTAGCTTTTTTGACACTAGAAAGATCATTATTTTTATCCAAACAGGTGCAGAAAGAATTCAAGTATTTAGTATTACAGAATATTTTGCCTCTATTATGTTTAGATTTTGTGATTCTATTTTAGCAAAGCATCACAATCTATTAGAAATCACTTTCAAAACATAGCTAACGATGGCTGATCTTGAAAACACCCTCGACTCTCATTTCTGGTTATTGTATCAAGAGTGACTCTACTAAACTTATACCAAACTCAAGCTTTGCTATATGTGGAACTTAAAGTCAAATATAATATAACTGCATTCAATTTATTTGTTCCTTTAGCTTTTCAATGGCATAATTTTTAAATTAACATATTTTAAACTATTTTTCATTGTTAGGCAAGTAGATTGCCTCAAGTTATGTTTGGTACATTACTGTCAAAACTACTATGTTTCAGGAAGTCATAAAGTGGTGAGTTAAACCTGCAGTAAGATGCACACAAATGCTTGTTAATTTATTCATGGCTTTGACTTGAATAAATTGTACTTCCTTAAAGTATTGTTCTTAATAAAATGAAGGGACTGCATGATTTTTCAAACCTTAATATCGTGCTAACAAGTGATTGAAAAAATATTTGAACTTCTTGGAAACTGACCTGGAGATAGTGCTTCAAAATTGAACATAGATTTTTTTTAAGTTAACTGAATAGAAAAGCTTTAGAATCAGAAAGGTTTTTGCATCCAGTGTCTATTTTGGTAGCAATTCTGATGGGGTATAAAATACTTAACAGGTATAAATGGACTATAAATTGATGAGTGTTAATATGTTCAAACCCAATGGAATAGAACTGAGCAATAGATAGTATCAAAATTAATATGGCATATTTACCATGCCTTCTTCCTATGCAGGCATCTTTAAAAGAAAATAGAAATATATTTAGCTGCTTATTTAAAAACATTAAAGTTTGTCTCTATGGCTAGGCACCTTATTAACAATATTTCTGTTGATAATAGGCCTGTTCTTACTAATAATAAACTTAAATTGTGAAGTTCTCTAAAGACAACTCTGAGCAGTTGATGCTATGTGTTTATGTCAGCATGAATTAAACATGTTGACTGCAGCCAGGAAAGAAGCATTATATAAAACATATTCACAAAAATATACATTGTTCTAGACCATAGGTAAGCATTCTACCACTTGAGCCACACCTCAGTATTTTTTGCTTTTTAGTTATTTGGGGGATGGGGTTGCACTTTTTGCCTTGGCTGGCCTTGGACCACGTCCTTATAACTTTCATCCTTGTTCATGCATCTTCCTTTTATCTGGGATTATAAGTGTAAGCCATTATTACTGACCAGAGAATAAAGATTTTTATTGCATGTCTTTTCTTTTATACTCTTTCCAAACACTCTCAATATCGAGAAAACAAGTAACACTGCCCTGCCATAGATTGATAGAAATTGAGAAGAAACGACATTGATGTTTGTTTCTTAATCCATAGTTCTTACATTTTTTTTCAAAAACCAAAGCATGGTGGGATTTATGCAATTCCTGAGTAATAAAAACCTGGTTAGACAGATATATAGATAACACACTCCATCTACCAAATTACCATCCTTTTCTACTAAACTTCTGTATTGACATAGCCCACTCCCTTCCCAAGATTATTTCCTGTGTAGAATTATCTATTTAAATGAATTGAATAATTTATCAAAGAATATAAAAGAAAATTAATATCAGAATCTTTACTTATTATTTTTAAATAATTTATTTAAAAGGAGAATAATTATGAAAAAATTAATATTTAATACTTTAATTTCAAATAATATATTGACATGAAATATGTAATAATTTAGCTTTAATTAAATAAAAAGCAATTAATTATTTTAATTATACTTCTATATATGTATAGTCTTATATTCTGAATAAAGGTTTAAAAATAATCTTGGAACCATTTGGATTGGTAACTGTGTTACTTAGAAAAGCATGTTCTAATGATTCTTGTACCTACATGGGCCTTTATTTAAATATAGCATTGTTTTTGGCAAAAATTGATTACAAATTTACAGAGTAGTGGATACTTAATGTTTAACCAGGAGCTAACCACATAATGTAGACGATATCCTGCCCTCCATCCTCCTGCCTAATTTCATACTCCTGAGTAGTCAATATCCTCTCTGTCATATTCATAGCTAACTACTAGACATCAATCATCCTGATAGCTGAGTCTATCTATAGGAGGCTTCCATTTTGTCTTTGAATTCATGGGCCACATGCAGGCAACTTATCTTTCCTTTGTGTTACTGGAAATCTCCTGGAATTGTTAGCCTTTCCTTGGTCAGTCTGTGGCTCCCTGCTATCCTGGAGCTATCTGTCCTTTCTACCAATGGAAGCCTGGTTCCATTAATACTGTGAAAACTGGTTGAATTGCTGAAGTAAGAAAATGAGCAATAATTTCTATCTTTAATAATTTCTGAAATGCAGTATATTGTGTTGCCCAGCCTGGCCTCAAATTCCTTGTACATTGCTCCATTGCATAGACTGTCATCTGGTTATCTTGTAACCACAGTAGATTACAGAGCAAGGATTCCGTATTTGAGATCAATGACGTATCCTTCTCATCATGGAACTACTAAGCAGGATATTTCAGAGCACCAAAAATGGCCAGTGCTATTCTGAATGTTACAAGAGACACTGTAGAGATCAATGGAAAATTAGAAGATTTTTCTCATTCATTTTTGTTTGCTATACTAAGTATTGCAAACCAAGTCCAGTTTCAACTCAACAGGCCATCTTATTGACAGGTTTGTGGTCATTTGCATAGTAATCAACATCTACCTAAGAAATCTTTCTTAAAAGTGCAAAAAATTAAATTGCTTGTGGAAATTTCATATATTATAAAGCTGAAGTCTCAAATCAACATGGGACGTGTGATGCTGAGATAGCAGATTCTGGCAGAGAGTCCTGTGGAGAAAGCTAAAGATGAATTAGGTCCCTCACATTAAATATCAAGGCATGCATTTCATGTGGATCAGATCTTCCACAAAGAGACACAAGTGAGAAAAGAAAACATGAGTGATTCCCTCATAGAAAAGTGGGAAAGATGTGGTGTTACTCAAGCTCTTAAGTTTTTACAAAGAAATTTTTGACATATTCAATAAGATATAATTTTAAATATCTCATATATTTAACAAAATCACCATAGATGAGTAAAATTCAAGCTACTCATTGAGAAAATATTTGCAAATACATTTTATATATGAGAGCCTTTTGAAACTAGAATTAAAATAAATAGAAAATATGCTTGAGGTGTGGGAAAAATTGCATAGAAAATAAGTAGTAAAATATATATGTAATATATATATGAAGCTATGCACATTCTTTTTCTGATTATAACAAAGTCATGTTAAAACAACATTAAAATATTATAAGTAGACTGTAAATGTTTTCATTTGGGGGAGAAATAACAACTCAGAGATAATTTTAGAGTTTTGAACACTAATCACAGTAGAACTTTACAATCATAGAAATTTTGAAAGTATTAAAAATATTTAACAATTATTACAAAAGCAATTTAAATTATTGTTCTGTCACAGAAATGAATAAGTTTTGAACACACTAAGTATCATGTGAAGACACTCCAGTGTGGAAAGCACTGGAGGTGTTTGAGAAGGCAGTCTTAGCTAGTCTTGGTGGCACATGAATAACCCTAAATACCAGTAACCAGAGGCAGGAGGAGCAGAATCATGAGTTTGAGACCAGCCTGGGGAAAGGTAGTGGTGAGAGCCTGCCTCAAAAACTGAATAAAAGCAGAAGGGCTGGGGCATAGCCCAAATGGTGGAGAGTTTGCCTAGCAAGCATTCCATTAAGTCCCAAATTCAATCCTTTGTACTGCTTTAAAAAAAAAAATTGGAGTCTTTTTTTTTTTTTTTTTACAAATTTGCTATTAAGACATATTCACTATACGGGGAGCATTCATAATGACAATTCCAATGACATACTAATTATACATTAGTTCCATTGCCCCTATCATCTCTCCTGCTGAACCCCTTCCCCACCCCCTTAAGGCAATTATAAGAGGTTTCTTAGTTCTGTTTCATATAGGTATACAAAGTCCATCTGCCAGATACTGTCACCTTCCTTCACCCTTTACTCTCCCACTAGTACCCCCTCAACACACACTGTACCTATTTTACAGTCCTCATTTTCATTATTAATATTTAAGTTGATGTTCAAAAGGGTGTTTCAATATATGCCCACTCTTGGTGTGCTTTTCATTACTCTCTCTTACTCCTTCATCTCCCACCCCCAACTTTTATCAGCTTTCCATACATATCCTTATATCCTCTACCTTCATATCTTATGCTATGCGATATTACTGATGCTCTGTTATTCTCTTTTCCTTTCCTTCTTTCCCCTCGTTCCATAGAGTAGTTCCACTATTACAAACATGTTCTAGATCTGAGATTGTTTATGATCATGCTTGTTTTTGCATATATGTTTACTTTGGATCTATCTTTCTTTTATGAGAGAAAACATGTAGCATTTGTGTTTCTGATCCTGACTTACTTAACATGATGTCATCCAATTGCATCCATTTACCTTCAAACCACATGTCATTATTCCTTGTGGCAGAGTAATACTCCCTTGTGTATACCACAATTTCTTGACCCATTCATCAGTTGTAGGGTACCCGGGTGGTTCCCAAAGTTTGCCTATTGTGTATATGCTGTGTTGAACATCGGTGTACAGGTTTATCTATTGTATCCTGTCTTATGTTCCTTTGGGTAGATGCCTAGGAGTGATATCACTGGATCATATGGCAGTTGTATCTTTAGTTTTTGAGCAATCTCCATACTACTTCCATAGTGGTTGTACTAGTTTCCCTTCCCACTGTGTGTAAGGTTTCATGCTTTGCCACATCTTCGCCAGCATTTGTTGTTATTAGCCTTGATTATGACCATTCTCACTGAGATGAAATCTAACTGTTGTTTTAATTTGCATCTTTTATAACTAGGAAAGTTGAACACTTCTTCATGTATTTACTGGCCATTTGGTTTTTTAAATTCATTTATTCATATGTGCATACATTGTTTGGGCCATCTCTCACCTTTTCCCCCCATCCCCTCTCTCTCCCCCCATCCTCCTTGCTTCCAGGCAGAATCTGTTCTCCCCTTTTCTCCAATCTTGTTGAAGAGAAGACATAAGCAATAATAAGAAAGACAAAGCATTTTGGCTAGTTTGAGATAAGAATAACTATACAGAGAGATTCCTAGCACTGCTTCCATTCACATGTGTATTACAACCCGAATTGGTTCATCTCTACCAGACATCTTCACTATTTCCCAAAGTGGCCTCTGTCAGCTTAAGATTATTATGTTAGCTCCTCTACAGTGGGCACATCAAACACTTTCACATTTTGGGTTTCCTACCTTTCCCTATTCCTCTTGTATGTGTTCTCCCCTTAGCATGTGACCCATGTCCAATAATATTACTGCATTTGTTTTAGGTCTAAAGTCCACATATGAGAGAGAACATATGATTTTTGGTCTTCTGATCCTGGCTAACTTCACTTAAGGTGATGTTCTCCAGTTCCATCCATTTACTTGCAAAAGACAAGATTTCATTATTCTTCGTGGCTGAGTAAAATTCCATTGTGTATAAATACCACATTTTCTTAATCTGTTCGTCAGTAGTGGGACATCTTGGCTGTTTCCATAACTTGGCTATTGTGAATAGTGTTGCAATAAACATGGGTGTGCAGGTGCCTATGGAGTAACCTGTGTCACATTCCTTTGGGTATATCCCCAAGAGTGGTATTGTTGGATCATATGGCAGATCTATGTTTAGTGTTTTTAAGAAGCCTCCATATTATTTTCCAAAGTGGTTGTACTAGCTTACATTCCCACCAGCAGTGCATGAGGGTTCCTTTTTCCCAGCATCCTCACCAATATTTATTGTTGGTGGTGTTTTTGATGATAGCTATTCTAACAGGAGTGAGGTGGAATCTTAGTGTGGTTTTGATTTGCATTTACTTTATGGCCTTTTTTGGCCATTTTTATCTCTTTTCAGAATTTCATTTAATTGACTTGCCCATTGCTTTATTGGGGTGTTGATTCTTTGGAGGCTGAGGTTTTAAGTTCCCCATGAATTCTAGATATTAGTCCCTTATCGGGTGAGTAGCTGCAGAAGACTTTCTCCTATTCTGTGGGCTGTATCTTGAGTCTGGTAGCTGTTTCCTTTTCTATGCAGAAGCTCTTTAGTTTGATGCAGTTCCATTTGTTCATTCTTTCTCTTAGATGCTGAGCCTTTTGAGTTCTGTTCAGGAAGTTGTTCCCTATATGTATCTGTTCCATTGTATTTCCTACTGCCTCTTGGAGTTGTTTCAAAGTTTCGGGCCTTATATTAAGGACTTTGATCCACTTGGAGTTGATTTTGGTATAGTGTGAAACACAGATCTAGTTTTAGTCTTCTACATGTGGATATCCAGTTTTCCCAGCAGCATTTGTTGAAAAGGCTATATTTTCTCCATCCTGTGTTTTGAGCTCCATTGTTGAAGAACAGTTGGCCTGGGAGCTTGGGTTTATTTCTGGATATTTTATTATGATCCATTGGTCTTCCTGTCTGTTTTTATGCCAATACCATGCTGGCTTTTTTGGTTTTTTGTTATGGCTTTGTAGTATAGTTTGAAGTCGGGTATTGTGATGCCTCCAACATTGGACATTTTGCTTAGAATTGCTTTGGCTATTCAAGGACTTTTGTGTTACCATATGTATTTCACTATTGTTTTCTCTATTTCTGTGCAGAATGTCATTGGAATTTTGATAGGCATTGTGTTGAACATGTAGATTTCTTTTGGTGGTATGGTGATTTTCACAATGTTTATTCTACCAGTCCACAAGCATGGAAGGTCTTTCCCTCTTCTGATGTCTTCTTTGAACTCCCTCTTCAGTGGTTTATAATTTTCATTAAAAGGTCTTTGACGTCTTTAATTAAATTTATTCTAAGGTACTTAATTGTTTTTGAGACTATTGTAAAAAGGATTGTTTTTCTAATTTCATTCTCAGTCTGTTCATTTGTGGTATATAGAAAAGATACTTATTTCTGTAGGTTGATTTTGTATTCTGTTATTTTCCTGAAACAGTTTATGGTTGCTAATAGTTTTTTGGTAGAGTTTTTGGAGTCTGTTAGGTGTAGGATCATGTCATCTATAAATAGAGATAGTTTGATTTCTTCTTTCCCTATTTGAATCACTTTTATTTCTTGGTCCTGTCTTATTGCTCTGGCCAGGAATTCCAAAACTATTTTGAGGAGTAGTGGAGAAAGCACATAGCCCTATCTTCTTCATGACTTTAACAGAAACAGTTTCAATTGTTCTCCATTAGGATGATGTTGGCTGTAAGTTTGTCATATACAGCCTTTATTACACTGAGGAACATTTCTTCAATTCCCAGTTTCTTCAGAGCTTTTATCATTAAAGAGTGTTGGATTTTGTCGAAGGCTTTTTCTGTCAAATATATTGAGAGGATCATGTGGTTTTTGCCCTTGCTCCTGTTTATATGCTGTATTACATTTATGGATTTATGTATGTTAAACATAATTGTGTGTATTCATCCCTGGAATGAAACCAACTTGGTCATGCTCTATGATCATTTTGATATATTGTTGAATTCTGTTTGCCAGTATTTTGGTGAAAATCTTTGCATCTATATTCATTAGAGATATTGGTCATAATTCTCTTTTCTGGTTGCATCTTATTTTGTTGGGTTTTGAAATGACTGTAATGCTGGGTTCATAGAATGAATTTGGTAGTGCTCCTTGCCTTTATGTTTTCTGGAAAAGTTTCAGGAGTACTGATATTAGTTCTTTAAAGGTTTGGTAAAATTTGGCCTTGAATCCATCAGGTCCTGGGCTCTTCTTTGTAGGGAGACTCTTTACTACTTCTCAATTTCATTGCATGTAATAGGATTAATTAGGTGTTTAATATCTTCTTGGTTCATTTAGGAACCAAGGAATTTATCCATTTTATCTAGATTTTCTAGTTTACATGACTATAATAAAAACAAAGATTGGAGTCTTAAAATATCAATGTTAGAGCAAATAATTTAATAATAAAATAATAATTTAAGTATATATATTGAAACTTTAAAATGGTATCTAGGAATTATATATTGATTTCTAATTTTTAAAAATCTAAATGAACAATTTATGTTAGACAAATACATGCCATTAATATGAAATTCGTGTTTAAATATATATGTATTTGTTAAAAGAAAATGTAGGACCAAACTTCTTACGTTTGAGTTTTTATTTTCATTCCAACAAATGGATATAAATATAAATTATGTCCAAGTTATTATAAGTTCACTCTTACCTTGGGTACAGATTATTAAACTTTCACACACAGACATTTGCTTAACGCACACTAATGCATCCTAGCTCTGATTATTTTGTGTTTCTGTTCACTAACTTTCTTCACTTCCCTTTCTACCTATGTATACATTCTTAAACTCATTTTATGTTATAATGGTGATACGTATATATGTATAATCTGTGCTTATGTTGAAAACACTTTTCAAAAATGTTGTCTAAAAATATCACCATTTGTGTGTTACATATTTGTTCCAAAATGAAATAAATTTAATACTGGACATACTACCACCTTAATTCCTTCCCCCCCCCAAAAAAAAATCAGTATTTACTGTGTTAAATTTTGTGCAAAATATCACAAGAGAAGTCATAGGAAACTTTCTAAAATGTTTAATATTTATAACATGAGTCAAATATCTATTGAGTTTGCAACCTATGGATATCCTATCTTTCTCATTTTACAATGAATCACATAGCATAGCCCTGTATCAAAACAAAACAATGTAAAGCTTAAAAGACTTATTCAATTTTTATTAAAACCACAAGAGATTTATTCATACTTATAATGTCCTTACATCTTTCTCTTTCTGCTGAAATGACAAATATGAATCTTCCTGCCTTCATTTATTGGTACCTATTTAAATAAATACCATATTAAATAAATCCTTAAATGAAAGTCCATGGACTAATCAAAGATCCATTTCCTTATCTTCTCTGAAACACATTCTGCATAATAAAAATCTCCTACCACAATTCACATATCAAAGAAAGTCAGTGAAGATCTTAGAATTAATGGCAAAACACCATGATATTAGTTCTGACATCAATTGCTGCCTTTAAGCAATGAATTTCCACTTGGCCAACCATTACCTCTATTTAATCAAAATAATTACCTCTGGAAATTTCAAATACTAGAAGTGGTTAGTAAGAAAACAGAACTGGATTTTTAAAAGTTTTGTTTTAAAAAATTAAAGATAACAACGAGTCATGGTGGTATATGTAATCCTAGCCCAATAGGCTGAGGCAGGAGGATTAGAAATTTGAGGCCAACCTGGGCTCAAACATAGTGAGTTGTGGGCTAACCTTGGATATGTAGTAAGACCTTGTCTCAAACACTTGTTTTCAGAATTAAAAATTATGATATTGAAAAAGTAAAAAGGGATAATATATCCAGTGCACATGCTACTTGCTTACTGTAACTAGCAATTCTGATTGATTTTGATCTATTTAAACTCAGTGTTTTTCATATAAACTCTATGCTTTATTTTGAGACAAATTACAGAATATATACAGTACTCATACTTTAGCTACTGTTTTTCTTTCCATAGTTTCAGTTACCTATGGTCAACCATGGTTCAAATATTTAAATGCAAAATTCTATAAATTCAAAAGTTTTATTGCAATTTACATTTTTATTTTGCACTACTGGGATTTGAACTCAGGGACTCACACTTGTTAGGCAGGCACTATGCCATTTGAGCTACTCTTCTGTCCCCAAAAGTTCTGAATTACATTATGATAGATTGTTGTAGTTATTCTTTTTTATTCTTAGGTGTTATTAAAACTCTTTTTTTATTGTTGTGCTGGGGGTACATTTTGGCATTAACAAAATTTCTTACAGTGCATCAAATATATTATACTTGGGTTGACCCCTTCCACCATTCTCCTTTATTCCACCTTTCTCCATTTCCTGGAACAGTTTCAAGAGGTCTCATTTTTCCATTTACATACATCTGTACATAGTATTTGCATTATATTCACCCTCCAATGTTTCTTCCCCACCTTCTCCACTCTTGTACTGGTACCAACCATTCCATACAGGACATCTTCTGCCCTCCTGTTCTTTCATTTTGTAAAACAAACAAAAAAAAAATGACAGAAGGGATTCCAAGATGGCAGCTAGAGGGAGAGAGCAGAAAGCATGCCTCCTATAGTGAAATCTTGGAGAGATGCTGGAGACACACCCTGCAGGCAAAACCACCGAGAAGAGGCAAAACTTTGACCCCTCCACACCTCCAGCTTGCACAGAGCACCTCCATTTCACATTAAATGGAGAAACCAGGAGGGCTCCTGGGCCGCCAGTCACCTGGGCCCAGATGGCTTGGGAAGACGCAGACAGGGTGAGCTTCACGGTACGTGGTACTCCTGCAGACAACCCTGGCCAGAACAGCATAGCACCCTGGACAGACCCACCTCCACCCAGGGAAAAAAAGAGAAACTGAGTAATAAGCAATAAGAACAATAAAGACACATGGGAAAGAGAGTGGGGTGCACTGAGCACCAGAGATTGGGGGAAGGGAATCCTTCCCAGAACTGTAAATAAACAAGCTGGGCAGGCCGGAGAGTCTCCGGCAGGAGTGAGGGGGGGAGGGGGGCGCCCAGCAACAAGGAGCAGGAAAGCTTGTGAGAGTGGTGGAGGGAGGAAAACTGCACAGGAGAGGAGGGAAGACCAACTTCCTACATGAGCTGTAAACAAACATGGTGGCTGGCAGGAGCAGCAGCACCCCCCAGTAATCAGAAGTGGGAAACCTTGTAAAAGTGGTGGTGGGAGGAAAACTCCACAGGATAGGAGGGAAGACGCAATTCTCATGTGAACTATACACAAACATGCAGGCCTGAGAAAGCAGGTGCAGTGTCACCTCCCCCAGTGTGCTGGGAAGTGGGAAGCTTGTAGCAGCAGTTCACACACAGGAGAACTCTGAGTAAACAAAGCCTGCAGGGCCAGGTGAGTGCTAAGCTCATCCCAGAGATCTGCATAAATAACGCCGCCAGCAACAGCAGGCTGACAACAGAGGGCAGGCAAGCCACAGCTGCAGATACCATTCTCAGAACTATCTACAGACTCTTTTTTTCCTTTCTCCCTACCTTTGATGAGAAAACAACCAAACAACACCAGCATGCTGAAAAACTTACTGAAACTGTATTGAATTTGACTTGGGACACTTTGTGGGGTTTTTTTTGGTTTTTGGTTTTTGGGTTTTTTTGTTGTGCAGTTTTGTTCTATTTAATGCATCCCCTTTGATGAGACAACTACAGAACAACATCTGAAGCAACATCTCCAGGATTGGAGACTGAGATGGACACCAAAATAATTAAGAATAAAACTTCATTGTATTTGAACTTGGAGGATTTTTTGTTTGTTTGGTTTTTGCTCTTTTTATTTTTTATTTTCTATTTTTCATTCTGATTTATTTAATTTATATATATATTACTTTCATTTACTTATTTTTTATTTTCATTCTTATTTTTATTCTTTTTATTTTTTATTTTCAATCCTCTCTCTGTCTCTCTAAGGCCTGTTCAGCTTACTGTCAATTAGTACACTAACACTCCCTGTTTATACCTTTGAAACTTTCCTGTTTGATTCCTTCTTTTGTTTTTCTTACTCATCTGTTTGTTTTACCCTTTTCTTTAACTTCTTGTTTCCATCTCCTCTCACCCTTCCATTCTAAATATTACCATTGTTATTATTACAAGCTAGAAAACACTTAATTGCACACAGTATAGGGACAGGAACAACACCAAAGACAATGACAGGAAGACAGAAAAAACAGGGAAACCAGTTTCCCCACAGCAAAAAATTAGTGCAGGAACCAGATAGGAATGAAGAAAACAGATACTCAGATCCAGACTCCAACTAAATGAAGATAAACTATGCCAAAGAACCCAATGAAGCCCACAAGAATAATTTAAAAGAAGATATACTACAGGTACTCAATGACAATTTTATAGAGATGACACTGGATATGGTCAACAAAAATGTACAGGAGACACTCAAGAAATTCCAAGACAACAAAAATAGAGAATTTGAAAAAGCAAAAGAAGAAATAAAGGAAACCATAGAAGCACTGTATATACACCAAAGTACAACAGAGAACACGATGAATAAACAGATAAATGAACTCAGGACAAAAATAAACAACATTAAAGAGGAAACCACCCAGGATATGGAAAATCTCAGAAAAAAGAACAAAATAGAACTGCAAAACAAAATGGAAGGCCAATCCAGCAGAATAGAACAAACAGAAGACAGAATCTCAGAACTTGAAGATGAAATGGTAATTAAAGGAAAAACCAAAGAACTATTAATTAAACAACTCAAGACCTGTGATAAGAAAATGCAAGAACTCACCAACTCCATCAAAAGACCAAACTTGAGAATCATGGGCATCAAAGAAGAAGAGGTGCAAGTGAAGGGAATGTGTAATATATTCAACAAAATAATAAGGGAAAATCTCCCAAATCTAGAGAAAGATATTCTCATACAGATACAAGAGGCCTCCAGGACACCAAACAGACCAGAGCAAAATAGAACTACCCCATGACATATCATCATTAAAACAAAAAGTTCAGAAATCAGAGAAAGAATATTGAAGGCTGTAAGAGAGAAAAAACAAGAAACATACAAAGGTAAACCCATCAAAATCATAGCAGACTTCTCAACAGAAACATTAAAAGCAAGAAGAGTGTGAGGTGAGATCTTCCAGGCACTGAATGAAAATAACTTCAACCCCAGGATACTCTACAGAGGAAAACTATCATTCAAAATAGATGGAGCAATAAAAGTCTTCCATGATAAGCAGAAACTAAAACAATATGTGACCACAAAGCCACCACTACAAAAGATTCTTCAAGGGATTCTGCACACAGAAAGTGAAACCCAACTTAACCATGAAAAGACAGGCAGCAACAAACCACAGGAAAAGAAAAAGCAAGAAAATAGAGAGCAACCTCAACTTAGGTACACACAATCAAACCTTCAAACAACAAAGACAACTAAATGACAGGAATCACCACATACCTATCAGTACTAACACTTAATGTTAATGGACTTAATTCACCCATCAAGAGGCACTGCTTGACGCAATGGATTAAAAAGCAAGATCCAACAATTTGTTGCTTACAGGAGATCCATCTCACCAACAGAAATAAGCGTACGCTTAGGATGAAAAGCTGGAAGAAGATTTACCAAGCCAATGGACCCGGAAACAGGCAGGAGTAGCAACACTTATCTCTGACAAAGCAGACTTCAAACCTACATTGATCAAATGAGATAAAGAAGGACATTCCATACTAATAAAAGGGGAAATAGACCAAAAGGAAATAATCATCAACCTGCATGCACCCAATGTCAATGCACCCACTTTCAGGGTATCAAACATACCCTGAAAGACCTAAGAGCATGTATTAATGACAACCCAGTGGTTGTGCGAGACTTTAACACCCCATTATCATCAATAGATAGCTCATCCAAACAAAAAATCAATAAAGATATCCAAGGTCTAAAATATACAATAGATCAAATGGACCTAGTTGATGTCTACATAACATTTCATCCAACTTCTACACAATATACATTCTTCTCAGCAGCCCATGGAACCTTCTCCAAAATAGATCATATTCTAGGGCACAAAGTAAGCCTCAGCAAATATAAGAAAATAGAAATTATACCATGCATACTATCTGATAACAATGCAGTAAAAGTAGAACTCAACAAAAAAATAAAGACAAAAAAAATGAAAACAGCTGGAAACTAAATAACTCACTACTTAATGAACAATGGATCATTGATGAAATAAAAGAGGAAATTAAAAATTCCTGGAAGTCAATGAAAATGAAAACACAACCTACCAGAACCTATGGGACACAGCTAAGGCAGTCCTGAGAGGAAAGTTTATAGCCATGAGTGCATATATTAAAAAGAATGAAAGATCCCAAATCAATGACCTAATGATACATCTCAAACTCCTAGAAAAACAAGAACAAGTAAATTCCAAAACAAATAGGAGAGAAATAATAAAAATAAGAGCTGAAATCAACGAAACAGAAACCAAAAACACCATACAAAGAATTAATGAAACAAAAAATTGGTTCTTTGAAAAAATAAACAAAATCGATAGACCCCTGGCAAAACTGACTAAAATGAGGAGAGAAAAAACCCAAATTAGTAGAATCAGGAATGCAAAAGGGTAGATAACAACAAATACCATGTAAGTCCAGGAAATCATCAGAGACTACTTCAAGAACCTATATTCAAAGAAATTTGAAAATCTTAAAGAAATGGACAGATTTCTAGATACATATGATCATCCAAAACTGAACCAAGAAGAAATTAATCAGCTGAATAAATCTATAACACAAAATGAAATTGAAGCAGCAATCAAGAGTCTCCCCAAAAAGAAAAGTCCAGGACCTGATGAATTATCTGCTGAATTCTGTCAGACTTTTAAAGAAGAACTGATACCAACCCTCCTTAAACTGATCCATGAAATAGAAAGGGAAGGAAAACTGCCAAACACCTTTTATGAAGCTAGTATTACACTTATCCCAAAACCAGGCAAAGACACCTCTAAAAAGGAGAACTATAGGCCAATCTCCTTAATGAACATTGACGCAAAAATCCTCATCAAAATAATGGCAAACCGAATTCAATAACACATCAAAAAAATTATTCACCATGACCAAGTAGGCTTCATCCCAGGGATGCAGGGATGGTTCAACATACGAAAATCAATAAACTTAATAAACCACATTAACAGAAGCAAAGACAAAAACCACTTGATCATCTCAATTGATGCAGAAAAAGCCTTTGATAGGATCCAACAAAATTTCATAATAAAAGCTCTAAGAAAACTAGGAATAGAAGGAAAGTACCTCAACATTATAAAAGCTATATATGACAAACCTACAGCCAACATTATACTTAATGGAGAAAAACTGAAACCATTCCCTCTAAAATCAGGAACCAGACAAGGATGCCCACTATCTCCACTCCTATTTAACATAGTACTGGAATTCCTAGCCAGATCAATTAGGCAAGAAGAAGGAATAAAAGGAATACAAATAGGTAAAGAAACTGTCAAAATATCCCTATTTGCAGAAGACATGATCCTATACCTTAAAGACCCAAAAAACTCTACTCAGAAGCTTCTAGACATCATCAATAGCTACAGCAAGGTAGCAGGATATAAAATCAATATAGAAAAATCATTAGCATTTCTATACACTATCAATGAGCAAACTGAAAAAGAATGTATTTAAAAAATTCCATACAATAGCCTCAAAAAAAATCAAATACCTAGGTGTAAACCTAACAAAAGATGTGAATGACCTCTACAAGGAAAACTATAAACTTCTGAAGAAAGAGATTGAGGAAGACTATAGAAAGTGGAGAGATCTCCCATGCTCATGGATTGGTAGATTCAACATAGTAAAAATGTCTATACTCCCAAAAGTAATCTACATGTTTAATGCAATTCCCATCAAAATTCCAATGACATTCATTAAGAGATTGAAAAATCTACTGTGAAATTTATATATAAACACAAGAGGCCATGAATAGCCAAGGCAATACTCAGTCAAAAGAACTATATTACAAAGCAATAACAATAAAAACAGCATGGTACTGGCACAAAAACAGACATGAAGACCAGTGGAACAGAATAGAGGACCCAGATATGAAGCCACACACTATAACCAACTTGTCTTTGACAAAGGAGCTAAAAATATACGATGGAGAAAAGACAGCCTCTTCAACAAAAACTGCTGGGAAAACTGGTTAGCAGTCTGCAAAAAACTGAAACTAGATCCATGTATATCACCCTATACCAAGATTAACTCAAAATGGATCAAGGATCTTAATATCAGAACCCAAACTCTAAAGTTGATACAGGAAAGAGTAGGAAATACTCTGGAGTTAGTAGGTATAGGTAAGAACCTTCTCAACGAAACCACAGCAGCACAGCAACTAAGAGATAGTATAGATAAATGGAACTTCATAAAACTAAAAAGCTTCTGTTCATCAAAAGAAATGGTCTCTAAACTGAAGAGAACACCCACAGAGTGGGAGAAAATATTTGCCAGCTATACATCAGACAAAGGTCTGATAACCAGAATATATAGGGAACTTAAAAAACTAAATTCTCCCAAAACTAATGAACCAATAAAGAAATGGGCACCTGAACTAAACAGAACTTTCTCAAAAGAAGAAATTCAAATGGCCAAAAAACACATGAAAAAATGCCCACCATCTGTAGCAATAAAGGAAATGCAAATTAAAACCACATTAAGATTCCACCTCACCCCTGTTAGAATAGCCATCATTAGCAACACCACGAACAATAGGTGTTGGCGAGGATGTGGGGAAAAAGGAACCCTCTTACACTGTTGGTGGGAATGTAAACTAGTACAACCACCTTGGAAAAAAATTTGGAGGCTACTTAAAAAGCTAAACATTGATCTACCATTTGATCCAGAAATATCACTCTTGGGGATATACCCAAAAGACTGTGACACAGGTTACTCCAGAGGCAACTGCACACCCCTGTTTATTGTGGCACTATTCACAATAGCCAAGTTATGGAAACAGCCAAGATGCCCCACCACTGACGAATGGTTCAAGAAAATGTGGTATCTATACACAAGGGAATTTTATGCAGTCATGAAGAAGAATGAAATGTTATCATTCAATGGTAAATGGATGGAATTGGAGAACATCAATCTGAGTGAGTTAGCCTGACCCAAAAGACCAAAAATCATATGTTCTCCCTCATATGTGGACATTAGATCAAAGCCAAACACAACATTGGGATTGGACTTTGAGCACATGATAAAAGTGAGAGCACACAAGGGAGGGGAGAGGATAGGTAAGACACCTAAAAAATTAGCTAGCATTTGTTGCCCTTAACTCAGAGAAACTAAAGCAGATACCTTAAAAGCAACTGAGGCCAATAGGAAAAGGTGACCAGGAACTAGAGAAAAGGTTAGATCAAAAAGAATTAACCTAGAAGGTAACACCCACGCACAGGAAATCAATGTGAGTCAATGCCCTGTATATCTATCCTTATCTCAACCAGCAAAAACCCTTGTTCCTTCCTATTATTGCTTATACTCTCTCTACAACAAAATTAGAGATAAGGGCAAAATAGTTTCTGCTGGGTATTGAGGGGTTGGAGGGGAGAGGGAGGGGGCGGAGTGGATGGTAAGGGAGGGGGTGGGGGCAGGGGGGAGAAATGACCCAAGCCTTGTATGCACATATGAATAATAAAAGAATTTTTAAAAATGACATTTTTGTTTGTTTAAGATGGCTACACCAGAAGTTTCCTTCTGATATTTCCTTGTGTACATGTATTATACCCCCAATTGATTCATCTTCTCTATTTTTCTTCTTTCTATCTTCGTCCCTTTCTTATGGTGGTTTCAACCATTTGAATAATTCTATAATCATTCATGTATAGAAAGTATATTTTCACCTTCTTAACTTCCTTCTTTTACCCTACCCATTTCCTGTCACCTCTCCTTAGTGTGAACTGTTTTTCATAATATTGCTGTATTTGTGTTAGGTCTGTATTACACATAGGATAGACAACATGTGGCTTTTGGTGTTTGAGCCTTGCAAATGAGGAGGTTCCATCTTCTTTGGGTTTGAATTGTATATAAATACCACATTTTCCTTTTTTTTAATATAAAGGTGATATTTTTTATTTCTGTCCCATTTAAAGGGATGAATATCCTTTTAAACACGTCTGTTGTCTCATCCGTCCTTGAAAAGACTCAATGCATTAAACTGCAGAAGATGGGGTTAGAGGAAGTGTTAAATTCACTTTCTGTTGAACCATGGAGGCTAGTACTCTCTTTGTCTGCTTTGGTGTCTGCAACAAAATACCACAGGCTAGATGGCTTAAAACAAACATTTTCTTTCTCAAAGTTATGGAGCCAATATCAAGGCACCAGAAGACCTGGCATCTGATGAGGGCCTGCGTCTTGGTTTTGAGATAGCCATCGAGAGAGAGAGAGCAGAATCAGCATGCTTTAATTGCTTATGTCTCCTATCATAATTGCACTGATCCCATTTGTGAGGGACCCACACTCATGACCTAATTATATCCCAAAGGCCCTCATCTAAATACATTGGTGATTAGGATTTCAACATAAATGTTCTGGGAGAGCATATTCAGTCCACAATAGGGTTCAAGTTTTGCATTTATTATTTGTAACTTTTAACTCATTAATTAAACTGTCTCTCAATTTTCTCATTGACAAAGAAAGGAAAATAATATTTCCTTGACATAGTATATTAATATTAGAGGTAATATGTGTAAAGTATTCCATGTCACTACCAAACATTAAATAATCATTCTGCATGCATGCTATCATTGCTTAATTTATTTTACTGAGCTTTTTCTTTGACTGTTCCCCATTTCATCCTAACAATGTTGATAACAAGGTTTTTTTAAAAAAACAAAATTCTTGCAATCTTACATATGCACATATACTCCTTGTAGGTATTTTTAATTATTCAAAATATGATTTCCTCCCAACAAATATTCTGGGCAGTTGCTACCTATTAATTGTAATTGACTAGAAAGTTGAAACCTAATTTGTATCCATAGTCTAAAATGCAATTTTACATCCTCTTATAACATTCGTAGTTGTGATAATTAGCTGATCATCACTCTCAATCCTTTCTTCCTTTTTTCTGTTGGAAAGAAACAGAGGAGTGGAGTGGGAGTAAAAGTGAGCTTTCATTTTTTATTACCTATAGTTATATAATTTCTTATTTCATATACATTTAATTCTTTTATCTTTTTTGTGAAAATGGAATTGTTGCTTTGTTTTAAAAAATCTTGAAATATAACTCATTTGATGATTATAAGATTTTGTTGTATGAAGCACATGTTTCTCCATGATGCAACTTTACTGTGGGAGACATGATTTGCTTTCTTTCATCTGAACTCTTTCATTTAGAACAATATCATATACAGTTAGCTCTTATACTGAACAACCATTGTTACGAGCTAGTGAATTCTAATTTTTCAGGTAGTATATTGAAATCTATTTTCTTATAGTTTCAAGTTGCATAATGATATCTTCTTTTTTAAAAAATCTGCTAAGTTTTGATGCTTTCAGAATTTAGACTTATTTTTTATTTATTTTTCACCTGCAGCATAGTCTAAGACTGAGAGAAAAATGTTAAATAACAGGCATAGAGAATAATACTTGTTCATCTTTTTGACATTAATGGAAAGTGTTATCTCCATAATGCTTCTGTGGATTTATTCTATTCCCAGGAATACAAATCTATGAAGTGTTTCTTCTATTTTTAGGTTTCTAAATCTTTCTTCATGAATAGACTGTGAAATTTAATCAACGTTTTTGTCATCTACTGAGAATAATATATGGAGCTGAAAAATGAGAGCTGTAACAAACTAAGTACTTAGCTGGATATGATTTTCTAGTATTCTATGTAGACTTTCACACATTTATTCATAAGGAATATCAAAGATGTCAGTCATGGATTTTTCTTTTTCACATAGTTGCACTAACTTTTTATAGGACTTTTGGGAGTGACCTATTGGCTATATTCGAAAATGATGCATATGATAACAGATGGAGTCAGTGACTTTTGCAATGAACATATTTTTAAGTATCTTTCCCATTTTGCAAGGATATTCTGCACTATCCAAGTTTCTGTTAATTTTTCAGTCAAGTTTAGTAAATTATATTTTCTTTCAAATCATTTAATTTATCTTGTATTTCAAATGCATTACAGTAGTTATATATGTACATAACTCTCAGTATTGTGATTATTTTTATTTTGACTGGGTCATAATGTGCATTCTTTACTAAAGTCTTTAGTAGATTTATTACACTATTGGTATTTTCATTTTTTTAATATTTTTATTTATTTATTCTCACGTGCATACATTGTTTGTGCCATTTCTTCCCCCTCCCCCCATGCACCCTCCTTTTCCTGCCCACCCTAACCCCACTGCCAGGCAGAACCTGTTCTGCACTATTCTCCAATTTTGTTGAAGAGAAGACAAGCAATAATAAGAAAGACAATGCATTTTTGTTAGTTGAGATAAGGATAGCTATACAGAGAGATTCCTAGCATTTTTTCCATGTACAAGTGTGTTACATCCCAAGTTGATTCATTTCTACCTGCCTTTTCACTAGTTCCTGATCCCTTTCCCATATTGACTTCTGTTTCTTTAAGGTTTCTGTATTAGCTCCTCTGCAGTGGGGACACCAAACACTTTCATGTTTTGGGTTTCCTGCCTATCTGCATACCTTGCATATGTGCTCTCCCCTTATCATGTGACCCAAGTCCAACCATATTGCTGTATTTGTCCTGGATCTAAAGTCTGCATATGAGGGAGAACATACAATTTTGATCTTCTGAGCCTGGCTAACCTTGCTCAGGATGATGTTCTCCAGTTCCGTCCATTTACTTGAGAATAATAAGATTTCATTTTTCTTCATGGCTGAGTAAACTCCATTGCATGTAAGTACCACATTTTCTTAATCCATTCATCAGCAGTGGGGCATCTTGGTTGTCTCCATAACTTGGCTATTGTGAATAGCGCTGCAATAAACATGGGTGTGCAGGTGCCTCTGGAGTAACCTGAGTCACATTCCTTTAGATATATCCCCAGGAGTGGGATTGCTGGATCATATGGCAGATCTATGTTTCGATTTTTAATAAACCTCTATATTTTTTTCCTGAATGGTTGCACTAGTTTGCATTCTCACCAGCAGTGTACAAGGGTTCCTTTTTCCCCACATCCTCACCAACATCTGTTGGTGGTAATGTTTTTGATGATGGCTATTCTAACAGGGATATTTTGAAAGCAATTAGCTGTAGATTGAGTGATTAACTTTGATATTTTCCTATTTTCCATTGGATTCATTTCTCATATATATAATAATTTTACCAGTACTGTGGTTGATTACTACAATATAATTATCTACCATCCTATATAACTTACAAATAAGGAAAATTGCACTAGAAATAAAAATAATATATGGAACTATATGGTCTATTACAAATGTTAAAGTGCATGGGATCCAATAACAATGATATTGACCTACATAAATTTTATTAAACTATCTTAGTATTTAAGTGTGCATTCGATTTCATATTATGTGATTTTATATATGATATGTGTGTTGTATCTGGCTACATGTATACATATGTATATGCATACACCTATACATATTCTATACCTACATTTTCATTTATCTATCTCTGATTCTGTGTGTATTTTACATCCATTATATAGTCAGCAAAAACTGTTTTCAATTTTTTTGTATATACTAACCTAGCTGAATTATTAGAACAAAACTTCCTAAAAAACTAGTGTATTTTGCTTCTGTTTGTGTTTTTAAAATTGAAATAACCAGTTATTGAAAGTTAACTGGTAAATATTTTTAAGAATAGTACTCTAATAAAGATTTATGAACCAAAATCTTTCTCTAGGTATTGCCACAAATATGTGTGGTCCTATGTCATCTGGAAACATAAAAGAAGAAAAACATGTCTTACTAGAGATAAAGAGATTAAGGAAAATTGAGTAATAATGGCGTACTCATGTGAAATATGAAAAATTAATAGACTAAGTTATTCCTATAACAGGCAAAAGAGGCTCAAAGCATTCAGAGGCCTTTTGGCAAATAAGATTGATAAATCAAAGCTTGAAATTAAGGAACAACATGTCAGCTACTTTAGAAGAGAATTCATGTTGACATAGATTTAAAAAATATTGTCATTCAAAACACACTTTCTATAGAGGAGCAATTTTAATATTTCAAATATTTTAAAACTAGATAAATGTATGAATATATCAGAAGAAGGTATTTGAAGCTCAATTTCTCACCTAATCATAACATGGAAAATGTTCTTTTGTTTGAAATGTTCTTCACTTGGTATACCAAGATATTATAAACTAAAAGCAAAAATATTTAAGGGATTATGATAATGAAATTTGGAAAAGCATGAAGAAGTTATAGGATTATCATGAATATAACTGTAGTGAACTGTACTTGGTATTCTGTTTCTTATTTTATGTATTTCATAGTAGCAAAGAGTATTTTAGATGTAACATCATGAGTTTGCATTTGATTAGACTTGTTACAGAGAACTGTTTGTCAGATTCTGTGTTTGAATTCTAGTTCCTTCCATTTTAGTTACATTTATGTACTCCATCTTGCTTCATTCATTATGAATAAAACAATGACCTATTCATTAGCTGTCCAACAAGCAATTCTTACTGTGTATGATAGTAATCACAAATGGCTAAGACCAATTTCAAATGTGCTATATAAAACATAGAAATCAAATCAATTAGGTTGTGTACACTTTTCTTATGGAATAAGAGTAAGATCTTAAGAAAAGGTGAGACAGCTCACTTTGCTTTTTCATTTACGCATCTGGAGTTATACATATCCACACATTTTGAAATGCATGCATGATTGACAGTGTAATACCATTCTCATTGACACTTTTTTTTGTACTTTATGTAATATTTTCCAAGACCCTTAAGAAAAATCTGTCAGAATACCATTTAGTATGATATATTTTGTTTGTGGGGTATATGATTCATAAATGAATCTTCTATATTTCATAATTACTAATTTTCACTGATTTGCAATTTTACTAATTTGCAATGATTAATTCATAAAGGAAAGGGATCTGACTACTTGAAAAGAGAATTCATATATATATAGGATTAAGAAACTAAGAGGAAAGAAAAGCCAACTCTAAAAAATGTGCATCAAGATTTGCTTTATAAGGACACGGTGATTTAAAAATAAAAGTAAATTGCTTCATAAAAAAGTCAAAAACTTTAGGATGTATAAAGTTTTAATATTTCTATTTAAAGATGTTTCCTTGAAAGGGCAGTTGGCTAGACTGAACAGAAAAAGTGTCCATATGAAGAGGAAGTTGCCTTTACAATCACAGGTTAATAAAATTATGCTAAATTTTTTTAAAAGTGTAATTCTCCACTTGCCAGAGAGCTAAAACAATGGCAATACAGGGAGGCTGGTCAAACATGTAAAAATGTACAATACAAATATTTTCTTTTAATGATTTGAAACATGAGCATTTTCAACGCCAGAAACAAGATCTGTACTAGTAAACCCTACAAAATAACTTATCACTTGCCTTCAGAGATCTTATTGTCTTGAAGGGTTGTACTATATACAGTAAAGGATCCCTTCTGAGAGCTGTGTGTGGTGACACGGACCTGTAATCCAAGTAACTCGAGAGACTGAGGCAGTAGGATAAGCAAGCTCACAGCTAGCCTGGACAAAGTTAGTCTGACCTTGTCTCATAAATAAAATAGAAATAAAAAGCTAAGGGCAAGGTGCTGTGATACAGAATTTGCCTAGCATGTGTGAGCCCTGAATTCATGCCCCACACACACACACAAACATACACACACACACACACACACACACACACACACTCCTTCAGAAGATTTAAAGAATAAATGACAAACTTTGACCACAAGCCTAAAAATTAAAAACAAGGGACAAAACATGAAAGCAGCAACCATCATAGATCAGATTTGGACATCAGAGAAGGTAAAAGATAAAAAAACAAACTAGGACAAGTCACTGTGAATATTCATTTTAGCTTTCATCTTATAAGTTTTCCACAGTAACATAACAGGTAGAAATTTAGACATTAAAATTTTTATTTCTGTTACTTAATAAGTATTCAGAAGAACATGATTAAATGCCCTCTGGATTAAAAACACTTCTAAGTAATAAAGCCACTCGTTGCTCTGTAAAGAGTATGAAGCTTGCTCACAACCAATATTTTTGTTTCCAGATCAAATAAAATTAAGGATTAAATTAATACTTCTTAAATAAGGAACATTTCTGCCTGTGACTGATACACTGTCCACACATGACAAGAGATACAGGGTTATTGAAGCCATCTTGTTGTCCACAAGAAAGAACAGGTGTAAGAAGAGGCAACACACTAAAGACAAGAAACAAGAAGGTGGATTTTGAATCATCAATGTGAAGGCGTTACCCTGCCAACCCAACCTCACCATTCCCTATTTCCAGGTGACACATTGTCCAGCTAATTCTTTCACTGAAGAAAAAACATTTCTAACTGATATTAGGTTCCATTCAATGCATGTGTTTCAAAGTTGGATCCTAATGAATTTAGACAATAAAGTCATCCAGAATTAACCACATGTGAAAACAGACAAAACATAAATATAAAACAAAATGAAAGAATTGTATGGCAACAGTATGGCTAAGCAGAACAAGTCAGGGGCTAGAAGACTGAAACAGAAGAAAAACAGGTATACTGTTCTGTATATAGAGGGATACCTTAATTTGTTTTCATATATTATCAAACTGATCTTTGGCATAACATTATAGGTGATTTATTATGCATTTTGACAATCCTACTTTTAATTACTAAAAGTATTTGCTTCTTACTACTTCATTTGATAGACTATTGTTTTCCCATGGGTACAAGTTTTTCCGGAGTATGTTTATGAGGGTAAGTTTATATTGTTCTGTATCTATCTTCCCTTTAAGACAAACTTGGTTTTTTTGGTTTTGTTTTGTTTTAGGGAGGTTTTTCTGGGGATTGATTTCAGTTTTATTGAGGATTTTGGTTCAGTTTGTTGCAAATGTGACATCCTGGTATTTTTTACTCAAATATTGGCTAAATTTAGACCTGTCTTGATAATTTTTACTAAGATGTTTGATGAATTTATATTGTATTTATATAATATAGCCAAATGAAATGGTTTCTCCACACAAGTAAAATCATTGTTCACAGTGAATGCAAGTAATAATTATAGGAATCGTGATCTTAGTGATTCATATGCAATCTGTTTCTGTCTATTCCTTGTCCATGGCAGAAGTGTCTCCCAGATTTATAAGACTCTTTCTATCATAATATTTCATGGCAATTTATGTAATATTCCTCAACATGTTTATTTCCCTCATAATTAAATGCCTAAGTAAACTCTCCCTACAAGGAAATACCCCTCTTGCCTGGGTTTATAAAATTATTTTTTCTTCTCAACGGATTTTTTTTTCTAGAAACAAATGCTGCACCCATCCAAGCTGTCAGCTAAGGATGAATGATTATTCTATATTTCCATTATTTCTCTAATTTATACTGATTGATACTAAACTGTGACTTTTCTTATTTCTGATATTTGGAAATTTTTTACTATGTTTCTTTAAAAATACCTTTTTCAACTTTATAACTTCCAAAATATTTTCACATTTTCCAACTGGTATAGCATCTTTTCTATTAGGCCACATTGATGTGGAATTACTTATTCTTTTATTTTTTTTTTTTATGTATTCTGTCATTTCCATGCCACTTTACCAGGTAGGAAATATATCAGAAATTGAACATTTATTTGTTCTAAATTGCATGTGACAGAGCCCTAATTCCTAAGTGATCGTACTTGGAGAAGGAGCTTTCAATAGACAATTATCTTCTTGACTTATTTAAAAAAAAAAACTATCCTGTTGAAGTATAATATGCTTGGCTGAAGGCAGACCCTCTTTAAATGGGATTGGCATGAAACCCACTAAAATTGCACAACTAAAATTTCAGAATTTTAAAAAGAGGAAAGAGACAAATGGATTCTAAGTCTGAAGCAAAACTGTCCTCTAAAGTTTGAGGACAGCAGAGAGAGCAGTATAAAAGTAGGATTAGTTGTTGGAAGATGTAGCAGCAGTCAAAATGAAACATCCATTGATGGTTTTATCAGGAGTGTAGGCAATGAGATCAAGTGATGAAGCTATCTATATTTATGGTATATTTTGGATAGAAGGTCAGCAGACTTGATGTTCTAATAGATATTGTGAGTAAAGACACAGGTCAGTCACTAATGAAGAGATGGAGAATGCTCTGAAAGGGCATATTTCAGGAAGAACTAAAAAATTTACTGGTGGGATGTTAGGTAAGAGAAACTTCATTGTAGGTAGGTGGAGCAGTTCGTGAGAACATTGCATTTCTGACTCAGACATTTCCAGAAGTGTGTGGTACATCTAGGCATTGAAGATCATGAAAAGTTGAGTTTCTTGTTGTTGAGTAGGGTTGTTGTTTGCTTGTTGGAGGGGTTGGGTTCTTTTTGGCAGTACAGGGATTTGAACTGAGAGCCTTGTACTTGAAAGTCAAGGGCTCCACCATTTAAGCCACACCTCTAGCCCTTTTTGCTTTAGTTTACTTTTCAGGTAGAGTCTCACACATTTTGCTTGGGGCAGGCTTCCCTCTGCTGTCCTACTACCTCTGCCTCCTGTCTAGTTGGAATTATAGGCATGAGCCATGGTACCAGGCTTATTTTTAGAGATGAGGTTTTAATAACTCTTGCCTTGACTGTCCTTGCACCTCATACTCCCATCTCTGCCTCCTGCAGAGCTGCTGTTTCACACTTGAACCACCATGTTGGGCCCTAAATGATAGATTTAAATTCACAAAATAGTGTTTGCCAATTATGAAAAGGGTTGAATAGAGAAGAGAAGGGAGAATGCTACACATGATGGAAAATACTGTCATTAGTGAAAAGGAAAAAAGGGATTCTCTGATAGATTAGAATTAAGAAAAGCACCAACAGTGAAAAGAGGGAGGTACATATTTGGTCACATGAATGATTAGAAAAAGTCTTATAATTGGGAGGAAGATAGCTATAATTTCTGAGGGGTTTCATAAAGTGAAAATAACAAAATGTCACTATTGGGTTTGGAAAGTAAAATTCAACTTATCTAATTAGCAACTAATACAAAAATTAATAAGGAATTGGAGTGAATTTATATCTAAAATACCAATTTGTGAAAGAGAATTAGTATGTAATAGGAACAATAATTTGACATTGTTTGTGAATAAAGGGAGTACTGAGCTTGTGTAATAAAAGAATGTAAAGGAAATTTATATGTAACTTAGCAGATATTAATTATTAGATTTTTATTTTGTAAATGTGTAGTGTTTGAGAGAGTTAAGTGCAATCCAGTAATAAGGCCAGGTCATGAAATATCCTGTCCAAAGATTGCTAAGGAGCTAACGATTTACATAGAAATGTCTGCTTCTTGGCACAAAACCTACTGAAGGACCCTGTTGAAATGCAAATGATTTTATTATATCAGATCACATTAAACTTCATAAATAGCCTAATGCACATAAATTCTGTGAAAACTGTTTGTGTAGAGAAAATAAATGGATTAATATGAGAGCATGCATACATTAGATAATGCCCATAAAGCAGCTTTATTTGCTGTTTAGCATTTAATTTTCTTGGTTATAAACAATCCATTCTAGGGATATGAACTGGCAGATACTTGAAGCTAAATATTTGCATCTGATTAGAAATGTGAACATGAGAGAGATAGGCAGACTTACTAAATAAGCAAAACCTCATGAATTGTTTATTCCCTTATTTAATCAGCATATTAATATTTTCAGCAACACTAGTGTTCAAAAATATTTTCTCAATAAGAATTGACTTATTTAAATCTTTGAAACAATAAGAATTTTTTGTAAACATTATTTTTTGGTGTTTAAAACAGATGCCTTAAGTTGAGCAATTAATCTGAAAGTTAAAAATAAATCGACAATTTCAAAAGAATTCACTTCTGATAAACTTTTCTCGCATTTGTGAAAGAATCTAACATAGAGCCTATGAATGACTTACATTGATTATCATCAATATCTTCTAGCCAGAGATACACACTTGTAGTTAAAAAGTTGACTTTGGTTGTTGTGTAGAGCAAAAGCATACTGCATGAGGAATTGCAGGGTCCTGAATTGTAGAGTGTGTTAGAATTTGGTATAGGACATGATCTTCTGGCAGGTGATTGGTGGAAGGGTTTCCCTGCATTTGGTTGTTGTCAGGAAGTGCATGTGCTTCTATGCCTGAGAACTTTAATACCTTACTTAGAAGGAAAGAAAACCAAGTCAAGGCATAATCATAACTGGCAAAGGATCCACATTTAATTATCTCAGTGAGAAGGGAATGCTTGGTGTTTTGTGTGTTGAAAAATGGTCATGTTTGGTTTGGCTTCAGACATAATTAGGGAGTAGTCCTTTATTTTCTTTGTTTCTTAATGTCCAGAGTAGCCTTGTCTCATATTGCCATTGTATGAAATTCCTTGAGATCAACAACAGCACACCAAAGGATAGATGTGAGATTCATACCTATTCACGGCAATGTCGAGTTTAGCCGACACTATAGAGCCAGCTTGCAAATATCGCAGGCTGATTTTTTTCTTTAGATGTGTTGATGAAAAGTGTACTAGTCGCAACTTTTTCCTCTACAACTCTTTCAAAATGAGGAAAAAAAATATATGTGTAGCTGAAAATGATCAGTTTCACAATAATATTGATGGGCAGCAAGGCTTTTCTTCAAAGTGAGAAAATGTAAACTATCTCCTGTGATAAAGTGATTGAAAATACAAAGTGTAAAGATGAAAAACAGCAGAGAAAACCATAAAGAAAAAGGTATTGTCAGGGACATTGAGGGCATTGTCAGAATTATCAACCAAAGAATGACTTTTGAGATAAATTGGCAAAATAATTTCAATTTGGAAGAATAAAAGAAAGAAATATAGGAAGATGAATAAACTGAAAGAATTTTGAAAAGGACAATTCAGAATACATATTTTTAGATATAAATAGTTATTAAAAACCACTATGTATTAGAACAGGACAGAAATGTCCACACTTGTGCATGTGTTGCAGTGTAATACAACGTAGAAAGGGTTATCAGTTCCTAATTGTCACTGGATCAAGTAGATACCCAACTGGAAAAAATACATAGATGATGGATTAAATAGAGAGATGATAGACAGAGATAGATAGATAGATAGATAGATAGACAGACAGACATAGATACAGAATAAATAGATATATCAAACACACAACACACAGTATACACAACAATAAATTTCAGATATAATTTTGACCACAGAATAAATTTAAATAAAAAAAGAGGGTATAACAAAGGGGAATGTCTTTAACATCACAATTTATATGACAAATTTTACTGACACATGAGGCACTAGGATAAAGAAAATGGATGAAACATTACATTATAATAAAATTTTTAACTTTTTTAGGTTGTTGGTTGGAATTTGAACTTTTGTGACCTACTGTAAGTATCTAAAGAAGCTTGGATATCTAAGTGCCCTGTAAACCAGGCATTCTGCTTATATGTATGTGTGTATGTGATATACATGTGCATATATAAATGTGTATGTATTCCTCAAAATACACACACAAGAATGTTATTTAGAGTTCCTTTTGAAAATGCTAAAAACTTGAACAACACATTTATTTCATAATGGATTACAAGTATGTTGATATGTTCATTAAATGGCTATGGAAAACAACCTCCAAGAAGACCCTACTGGTTCTTCACTCCTGGTATTGCCTCCTTCTCCTTGTTGACTGGACCTACTCATTCCTTGCATTGCCTCACACTGCTTGACTGGACTACTCTTTCATTTCTAATGAATAGACTAAATAAGCAGCAATAGAATTTTATTTCCAAGATTACATAATAAAAAGATTATGATTTTGTCTAGAGTGTCCTCTCTCATTTCACTACTTGCTCCAGGGAAAATCAGCTATAATGTGAGTTGTCTCATGGGAAGGCCCACAAGGCAAATAAGTAATATCTGTGAATAGCATCCAAGATGGACCACGTGAGGTGGCTTGGAATCTGACTTCCTTTTCAAATCTTTGGCACAGTCAGAGTTACTCAGCTAAATTCTACATGCTATTCTGACCCACAGAAATTGTGAGATAATACATGTTTGTTGTGTAAGCCTTAATGTTTTGGGGTAATTTATTTCATAGAGGAAGATAACAAATTTAGTAGAAAGAGAGAGAGGTAAGAGCAAGCTATAAGTATAAAAGAATGATAATCATATAAAAAGAACTTGGGTAAATATTACAAATAATAAGCTCACCAATAAATATAAACATAAAATGATTCATAGTACTGGAATCTATTTACAAACAGTTCAAAAAGAAACAAAACTAATTCATAGAATTGGAAGCCAAAATAATGATTATACTTGGGGAAATAGACTGGAAGTTGTCCTGAGAACTTGTAGGTCTAATGTTTCTTTAATTTGAAAAGGTATAAAACTGTTTACTTTTAATTTGTTTTTTCTGAATATACTATTTAGATAATGATCATATTAGACATAAATTTCAAATTTGTTCTGTTTTTTTTGACTTACTTTTGTCCACAAATTTATTTTTTAAATATTTCTATAGAAATAATATAATGAGTTATTTTTCATCAATGTGCTTTTTTATTTTAAGCAATTATTTTAAACATTTGCATTAATTATAGTTACTGGTAATTTAAAGTTTATTTCAATCATATTCTTTTGTTTTTCTAATCACTGTGTCATCTTTGTTCTTCCATTGACTTGATCGGTTTGATTTTGTTCAACATCTCTTATCATTTTGAATGCTATAACTTAAATGTTGGTTCTTGGAATCGATTCACAGTTACTAAGAAAATACTTCATGTTATTTCTCAGAACCTGGCTCTTATAGTTTGCTAAATTAGCAGGATTAATCCATTCAGGGCTTCTGATGATAATGTATTGCTCAAATGAAAGAGAAATTCTGTAGTCCAAATTTTTAATGCAAATTATTAATTTTCATAAAATATACATAGGTCAGGAAAATCTAGAGATCAATCTCTCTTTATCTATCTATATCATCTAATTTACATAACTGAAGGAATTGTTGAGTGTTTTATCTGTATATAAATGTAAAAAAGAAGATAACCAAGACTCTAGAATTTGAACATCATCTTGAAGTTCTATAAAAGACTTCACAGTGCAGTTATCATTCCATTTGCCCTGATAATGGGTTTGCACCCCATGCATTGACAAAATAAAAAGAAAAGCCATTTGCAAATGAAGTAAATAGCACTTAGAAGTGCAGCCACATGTGGTAGAGCTAAAATCTATTCCAAGAAAATCTGTAAATGACATTAGGACTAAAATGAGGAGTAAAATTGGCCATAAAAATACTTAGATTTCTAAGTTTTGATAGCTTTTAAAAGTAAATATCCATAATTATATATAAAATGAAAAAGTAATACTAACAGTAGAATCAGGTTCACAAGGTCAGTGGAAGGAAAAAAATTCAAACAAATGGGCTAGTGTAGTATTAACTTGTTGATAGGAAAGAAAATAGAAAGTAATTGCCCAAATCTTTGCAAAATTTGCATCAGAGAAACTTAAGATTGTTGCTCCACACAGAGAAGAAAATAGGGTAGACTTAAATCATTAACACTAATATCCTAGAATAGCTTTCCAGTTGCCAAATTATCCCACTACATTCTCTGCATTATATTGATAATGAATATGAATTGAGTTGAATTTAAGAGCTTGATCTGGGCAGAGAAATGGACAGTTTTTAGAATTGCCTAGAGTACCAAATTCCCTCCAAGGAGTCATTGTCAGTCAGTTCAAGTAATGAAGGATGGAGGACAATTGTGTTTGCACAAATGCAAGCACAGTAAACTTCTAAATGGTACTATGACCAAATTTTATTTCTTTTCTGTCTTAAGAGACCAGTATCAAAAGAAAATATATATTGCAATGAAACCTCTTTATACAAATAATTTAAGCTAATAAGTTTAAGAAAGAGTTTTCTGTCTCTTTCCCACTTCTTCTATGAGCAAACTGTAAGCATTCCTTAAGGAGAGAGCCACTGATTTCTCTTCAGATTGTATAAATCTTTCACTTTTTTTTTTCTCTTGCCTTTAGGAGAAAGCAAGAAAATTCTTTTAAATCTAAATTTTATAAGTTATCTAAGCACTACCGGATTTCAACAGTTAATTGTATCCAAATTCTTCTCCATATTCCATAAGAGTCAAAAAATGCAAATATCCATTAATTTATGCAGTAAAACTATGCATAGATAAGCATATGTTTTATCATTAAATAAGCATATTTATTTTGTATATTCCCATTATATATACAAGTAGGTGGTTTTGTGTTTTATAAATACAAATGCATGTGTAAATATGTATAGAATTGAGACTTTAAATATCTTGGATCTGATTTATGCTCCTCTCACTTATTTTGTGAATATCACTCTACTACATTATGTCACCTCTTAGTCGCGTGCTTTTGAGTTTTCAGCAACTAACTCCTGAAAGGAATTTTGTATCCAAGAACTGTAATTTTGATTTTCAGGAATCCTGTCTACTATGTTGGTATGTGGTCATTTTCCTCGATCTCAGTGGCTAGCCCCTGTTTATGTTTCTGTGTCAGAATACCCATTTTTAATATTCTTTTGTCATCACCAGGCAAGAATTTGGCATCTTTGGACTAATTTACCAACTTGGCCAAAAATAGCCACCTGTTTGAAAATTCCATGGTTAAGTGCAGGCTCATAAACAATAAAAACAGTTAAGCAAATAAAATAAAAACATTCTGTTTTTACCATATAGACTTCTTAATTTTACATATGTGTCTGGAGCCAATAACTTTAGGAAGCTACACAGTTCAAAATCTTTATAAAATGATTCAGTTAACCCTTTTATAATATGAATAAATTGATGACAATAGCAATGATTTGAAGAAAACACATATAGAAACACAGACATAATAGCATCATTTGCCAGACTCTCTCTAGGCACTTTTCATATATTAACTCATTCAACCATCACAACAAAACTTAGAAAAGTACTGGAAACAGAAAAAAAACCTCACATTACCACTCTGGTAAGTGAATCAGAAATCAGACCCAAGCTGATTTACTCCAGAAACCATGATACTTAACTTCACTTATTCTTCACTTTTTTAAAATAAATTTCTTCATAATATTAATCCCTACCTTATACTGTATATGGTAAGCAAAATGTTGTAGCATCTCACATTACTTAAGTATCAATCAACATACTGTGTGGGCTGGAAGTGGAAGTGCAAACCTGCAATCCCAGTTGTTCTGGAGTTAGAGATCAGGAGGATACTGTTCCAGGTTAGCTCAGCCAAAAAATTAGCTAGACATAATCTCATAAAATAAACTGGGTGTGGTGGCACACTCCTGTATGTCAATCAAGGCAGCAGGATTGTGTCCCTAGGCTTGCCCTAAGTATAAACATGAGACACTATCCAAAAAGTCATGAAAGCAAAAATGGGCTGTGGGTGTGCCTCAATTGGTAGCATGCCTGCCTTGCTAGCATTAGGCCCTGAGTTCAAATCCCAGTGCTTCCAGAAAAAAAACAAAAAGATACCACCTGCATATGAAAAATTTTAGATATATTAGGTTTTAATTTTTGTTATTGAAATTGGGAAATAAGTATATATGTATGAGTATTTTGTGTGTGTGTGTAAGAAACAGAAATACTCTAGATATAATTTACTTTTAGATTTCAAAAACTAGTAAATTTAAATCTAAATCTAGAGTCCATTTCTTTTTCCTAAGTTATGTTCTTCTCACTTTATTTGGTCAACACCATTCTACAGATTATGTTACTACCTAGTCCCAGTGTTTTGATTATTTTTATTTTCAAATTGTAAATAATATAATCATAAAATGCACAATTATCACTTGTATTATGAACCATAAATGTATGTAATACAAATGTAAATTAGACTTTCACATTCAACTTGTAATTATTTTCTAAGGAAAGATATGTTTTTATAAATAAATAGTTATAAACTTCCCAATCCAAGTTTATACTGAATTATTTTAGTGAAATTAAGTAACATATGCTTGTAATTGTTGACATGACAATAATGTTAAAATGGAATTTTTTTCTTGGATGTATTACATTTGATGCTTGGTTTTGATTAATAACTCTTGCAACCATTAAATGAATTTGTTACTTATAAGTACAAATCCATGATTTTTAAAATGCACTGCACTACATTACTACCTAGCTACTAATGTAGCTAGTCTATCTAGCTATCATCTGCTGTCTTTAAGTACACACAGATACTTAAGCCCTCTGTATCCATACAAGTGGAAATGTCAATAGTTGAGAAAGATATCTGCAAATTCAGAATCCTGTATTTCATTTCATCTACCTTATTTTTCACTGTCTGAAGCACAAGTGGAAATTTAACTGAAAGACAAAAAAGAAAATGGGATAAATTTGTTATTGCAATTTTAAGATCATATGACTTCATCAGTTCTATCAATGAAAGAATTTGGTATTCAGATTAGCATACTAAAATATAAATTAGAAGAAAGTAGTTATGTGAACAGTAGATAATGAAATGCCATGTTTGTGAATAGCTTTGTACAAAATGCTTTCAAAAAGATGTTAGTTTCTGATGGCAGAGGACTGACCTAATTAAGATATCTAACTATATTGAATGCCTACATGTTTGCAGTCTGAATTCTCTAAATGATTTCATGTGCTGGCAGTTAGGAAAATGTAAAGACCATGGGGGGATTGATCTTGTGACCTCAACTTCATTAGCTGAATACACTTAATGAAGTGACTTTGCATGGTCCTAGGAATAGCTGAAACACTTGTTATCATTACTCATCAACCCATGTGTAGACATTTTACCCTAATGAAAGTAAAAGCTACTTCAGCGATTTTGCTCTTGTACATAAAAAGGGTGGGTCACCTCAGCCTTTCTTTGCTTTATTTTTAGGAGTATATGAAACTTCACCAATATTCTCTAATCTTTTTTGGCTGATTCTCATTTCATTTTTCATAAATCACAAATGCATAACTTTTAACAATCTGTATAACAAAGTATACACATTAAAGCAGAGCATTTAATCTGTTCTTTCTTTCAGCACACATTTTTTTTCTTTTCTGTTTTTTCTTCTTTCCCGTAGTCTGAGGTTCAAACCCAGAACCTTGTACATGCTAGACAAGAACTCTCTCAGTAAGCCCAATCCCTGGAATATTTCCTTTATATGATGTCACATTATACAAATTATGCTATTTTCATTTTGATACCAAGGCATCAAGACTGATGTTGCCCTATCATTGAAATATTGTCAGTGACAAATTCAAATGATTCTATAGACTGTCATTATTGGATATATTCTCAAAGAGTATGGAAATCCTAAATATTTTAAGCATGTCTCATGTAACCAATTAGACATAGCCACTGTCAGAATGTAAATACAGGACTGACAGAGTGTCTCGTATGGTAGAATGCATTTTAGCAAGCACAAGATCCTGAGTTCAAACAAAAAAAGTTCTTCCAAAAAGAGAAAAATATGAAAAAGTAGTATCAGCTGTTTAGATTTTTTTTTTTGCAATACTGGAGCTTGAACTCAGGGCCTACACCTCAAGCCACTCCACCAGTCCCTTTCATGTGATGGATTTTTTTGTGATAGATCTCGAAAATTATTTGCCAGTGATGGTTTTGAACTGCGATCCTCCTGATCTCTGCCTCTTGAGTAGCTAGGAGCTATTTAGAAATTTAAATAATGAGATACATATATATGTATATATGCATTGTACATGTGTACATATGTACATATATATTATATAAAAATTAATTATTAGCAAAGTATAAGCCAAAGGTATCACCAAGTTCAAAGGTCATTGGCACATTATAATCAATTTTTCAATGACCATTTAATTTTAGAAGACTTTTATTACATTAGTCACATTCTACAAGATATCCTTCTTTCCAGGTCATTATTCACTTCTATTTTATGATATTGTAACAAAACAACTTTTTTTCTCACCCCTCTATTACTTTTTGTGATCTCTCTCCCTCCTTTGAGAAACAATTTTATTCCATTTTCACACATGAAGATTACATACTTTGCTCATATTCACTCCAACTTCATGAAGTCACGTTTTCTTATGTTACTTCTTACTCAAGTAATTAATTTTCTCACTGTTAAATATATGTAAACTTTTTCTGTCCTAGAAAATTATGTGTCTCAAAAAATATATATTTCAGTGTAATCTTTTCTTAAAGATAGTTTTTGTTTGGGGAAGTTATTTGTTGTCTGCATAATCTTGAGCAGTTAGGCTTCAATATATATTCAAGGAATTTTCTTATGTTCATACCCTAGACACTTCCCCTTTGTGTTTAAAGGTTTCCACACTGCCTTTATAGAAATCACAAGTCCTTTAAATATCTGTTAAAGTACCTATTTTGCTATGACTAAATATTATTTACATTTTTATTTTTGGCAAGTTTAATTTTAAATACAAATTAAACGTAATAATAAGAGGAGTCTTGGATTTCACAATCTTAGTTTTTATTTGTTTGTTTCAAAAAAATATTGTCATAATATATATGGTTTGTGTCCAAATCTATGTACACAAGAGCTGTAATGTGTACACACATTATACAGTGAGAATCACTGGGAGATTCAGGGGCAAGCACCACCTTCCTCTTGATAGTCAAGATCAATCTGCCCAGCATGGGCTGTTAACCTCCTTGTTTGCCTGTCAATTTGATAACATGAGTTAAGTGACAATTTCAACTCATAATTCAAAAGAATCACTTTTCTCTTCGTTGGCAGAATACTCTTCCTTTTCCATCAAAGAAAAACTCTCACACAATGAACCCCAATAAAAATGGGGACAGAAGACAAATATTTTGTTCATGGTAAAATAGGATTAAGAGTGACAGGAATCACTGTAGTACCCAGGAATAGCTAGATATTTTGCTTAGCAATTTATGTATTTGGGGTTCCCATTATATGAAGTGGGCATAAATTTTGACATGACTGTATCCTGTACCCTTGCTTCCGATGAGTTGAGACATATGGGTGCTGCCAGTCTCTCTAAATGACAAAAAAACAACACATCTTGACTTTGGAATAATTATAGTTACTTAGGTCTTATTATATTTCTTTTTACTAAGGACAATGTGTCTTTCCCAAACTGAATTTCTTAGATAAAGATTGTAGGTGAGAATATCTACTCAGGACAACGAAAAATAGTCATTATAAGCTTTGATGGGATCTCATATCCAACAACTGATTAATTTATGCTGCCAAATAAATTCTTTCCCTTCAGCTTCAAGGATTAAGAGCCATATTGCTAATCTCTAATTTGTCATTACAAACATTATCTTTGATAATTCTACAGATCATTCTGAGGATATATCATATCTCTTTGGCTCTGGGGCAAAGATATAACCTTGACTGGCACTCCACAGTAACAAATAAGACTTGGTACAAATATAAACATGAACTGGGTGGGGCGGGGGATAGTTCAATAGCTACCTGAAATAGAAGTCCAGGACCTAATTACTGACTATAGGATAGACATGGAAGGTTTGGGGCTGTTAGAGTTCTAAAACACAGATGTATGAAATTCATGATGCAAATCACTTCTGCAAGAGTTGCATGTGGTTCTCAGTTTTAGAAGAGATATTTGGTTAGAGCTTCTCAAAGGAAAATGAAACCACAGGGTATGTTGCACTACGGAGCACAGCTGAACCTGGCAGGAAGTATGAATGAGAAAAATTATTTTCTTGAAACCAGGATGAATGAGGGACTATTGGCTTAGTAATGAATGAAACTGACATATAAGCCTGAAGTGGTATTGTTATAGTGAAGCAGAAATCCTGTCTTCATCATCCTCTCCCATTTTAGACAAGCAAAACATTTATGTTATTATCCCTCTCCCAGGCTTGTCCACTCGGGAGGTGTTGCATAGCCTTTGTGTACAATTCTGATTCATTCTCTTCAGTTCCCTGTCTGTATTCACATTACTGAAGACCCAGATGACTCTGCAAGGAGGCAAACAGAATGCTCCTTCCCAGGTCCAAGTGTCATCATTTTGGATATAATCTTTTATCACATATTAGTCCATGGTATCAGAAGTTCTACCAGTTCTGGATGTTTTGGCAGAATAGTCTTGTGCATGGCAATGTATTAAGTAATTTAACTTCAAAAGCCTTCTAGCCCCCTGAGGTCCCAGAGCTCAGAAAGTCCATAGTTAATCTCCCAGCTGTTAGAACTTCAAATCAGCACCCAAAATCTCTTGCTATTTTTTGAGGTTTCATCATAGTGGTTATGTGAATGCTGTGGGAGGGTGGTTCACTGTTCATCTCCTAGTATTCAAGTAACTTTACCACTTTGATGACCAAGGGAGAGAGATATCCTGAGTTCCTCATGGTACCTGGGACTTGTCTTGAACAGGGATGATATAGGTTTATTGGTGGCTTTTTTTCCCTGCCTTTCTTTTACTTACTTTCTTTCCATCTGTGTTCATTACCTTTGTATTTAAACACCTTTTACATGTGCACTGAAGTGCAAATATTCATTTAAGAACCTCCTGCTTTACATATAGTATTATATAACAATTGGCACTTCAATGAGTTTTCAGGGAACTGACTAAATATACATGCCACTTATGGGGCTTAACATTTTTCTAAGGAAAATTAAGATTTATATATACAGTATTGTTTGGGTCACATCTTTATCAATTTGAGAAGAAAGAACTGCATTTTCAAAAATTGAATAAAGGAAGCTTTTGCAAAATTTAATGATATTGATAAAAAATTGGAGAAGGTAGAGTTTGATATTCCTATAAATGACAAAAATATTTTTTACCAAAATCTTAAATCCATCTGTAGAGATACATTATTTCAAATACATGATAAGTATTTTTCATATTCAGACTTCTCTTCTACAATACCACATGGCATGTCTTGATTGGTGAGTCTCTTCTTTCAGAGGCTCTGATCTCTTGTTAGTGTTCAAGGATTTCTAGGTTGATAGAAGCTCACTTTTTACTACAAGTTTTATGGCTCTAAAACCATTAGAAGAACATTAATGCTTCCCTAAATTGCTTTTTGGTAGAAAATGTAATATGTTTGATGAATTAAAATGAAAAGATGGAAACATAACAGCATATTGGATTACTTGTTAATTTTTTCTTCTCAAATGTTTTATATTGAAGGGGATTGATTTGTAGAGTATCTTTTCAAACCAATTTCACCTTTGTTTCCAGAAAAACTACATTTTGTCCTAGAAAGCTATTGACATTTCATCAGAATAAATAGATTCAGAATTGCTGCCCAGTAAAATCTTTCTTAGCAATAGTTCTCTATCTTCCACCAAAGACAATGCAATTGACCTTGGGTCAGAGGATAAAAACCTGCCATTATGAAGTGACAGAATAAATGGTTGTCTTCCTCTGCTAAGTTTTTTGGCATCACTGAGCTCTTTCAGTGATGATTTCATGTAGAAGAGGCACGAATCCAATAACCACAAAAACATAAATTAGAAGATTATTTTGTCTCTGTCAATTAAATTGGAAGGTTTATCAGAAACAAAAAAGAACATCAACCACATTTGGAGATCATAAACATGAATGAAATAGGACCTGAACGTATGACTTCTAAAAACAAGTTAATTTCATTTCCCCAAAATTGCTTATCTTTGAGTACTGTTTCATTTAAGAATAGGAGGCTAGATCCATTTAAATTATTATCATCTCACACTAACAATTCAAAATAATTCCATTAATTTTCTTTTTCTAAGTATTTGAAAATAAACTTAAATAGAAAACATTTAACATCAAGTAACCATTTATTTCCTTCAAAATAGGAGAAACTATTGTTTGAAATACAAACAAAAATAGTTTTTCATCCTTATAATAAACAATAAGGAGCATACAAATATGATTTTTTTTTTCTGTTCTGGGAATTGAACACAGGAACCCAGGAACCCAGAGACTTGTAAGTAGTAGGCAAGCACTCTACCGCTGAGCTACATCCCAGAATTAGTTTTTATCTGCTTTTTAGAAAAATGTAGATATACAACAATCTTCTAAGAATATTCAAAGTTACACAGAGATAACAGAAAGAAGGCTGTTCGAAGCAGGTGTGAGCATATTTTCTACTTATTTAAGATTGAAGGACACTGTCTCATACACCAAAAATAGAAATGAGCCCTAGTTCTTTTTTCTACTCAGTCATTTATCAGTTCTACAATCATGGTCATGTTCCTTAGTTCTCTGAATCTTTCTCATCCATTAAAAGGCAAGAGTTTTAATTATGTTTTGCCCAAGACAGCCTTCTAGTTGCAATTATACCATAAATCATTTTATTGTTGTCATAAAAAATAATTTCCATTGAAAGTTTACAACTTCTATAAATTTGAAAAATTTGTATCACTTAAATCACTATACAAAAATTTCTCTGAAATGAGTATTGATATCTGTTTTATCATATTCACTATGTATCAGGAACTCTACTGGATGCTTATACCCAGCAGTTAGAGGTGGCAACATTTAAAACTGTTATTTTCTACTTGATGAGATGGCCTAGCATATACGGCTAAGTAGAAAAATGCACCTTAATTTGAAAATATGGAATAAATTACTTTATATATTAAATTAGCTTAAGATATTGTGGGTTATCCAGAAGGGGTGAATCATTATAACTGAAAGGAGGGTAGTATCAGAGTCAGAGAAAGAGAGGTCCCATGATTTTATAGTTCACCATGAAAATGGAAGGGTCCATCAAACAAGGGATGTGAGTTGTGTGTAGAAACTTGAAAACAGACAAAATCGATTCTCCCCTCAAGCCTTAGGAGGAGCATGGAGGGATGATGACCTGAAGACACATTTTCTTTATCCCATGAGACCCACGTTAGCCTTCTCACCACCTCAGGGTAATAAATTTGTATGTTGCAAGCCGTCAGTTGCAGTAAATGTTTTACAACAGCAGTAAGAGGCTGATAGGTACTTTTTAAACTCTGAAAATTTTCCCTCACCTAGAAGCAATAAATAAATAATGAAATGTGTTAAATTTAATCCTGTGATTGCTAAATTTTTATAACATAGTGGCTAATTATTTCAACATCCTAAATGAATACAAACAGAATTATATGAAGAATTAAGGAAGCCAGGTATGACAGCACATGCCTGTAATCTTAGCACAGGGAAGTTGAGATAGGAGGATGGAGAGTTCAAGGCCAGCCTGGATTACATCTTAAATTCCTGGCCAGACTGGACTACATAGTGAGACCCTGTCCCAAAACAAACAAAGAAACAAAAAGGAAACAAGAAAAGAACATGGAAACTTATAAATGAAAATGCATTATCATGTCTACAAAATAATTAAATATACAGAGTAAACACTATTATACCATTGTACATCCTTTTTATCATATTTATCCACCAACCTGAGAATAATACTAACCTGCTCTCCATCTCACCTCTTTCTAGAGATAATCTTCTATTTATCTTCACTTATATATTAAATTTCATCCCTCTCATTTCCCAATTCCTATGTGGAAAAACCCACACTGTATCTTCAGGGTTAAAACTTGAAGATTTGCTATTGATTTAAATTTATGGTGAATTGAATCATAATCTAGGATTTGGGTTTTGATTTGGGCCTTATTAATTATGAAACTGGAGTTATTGGGTTTGGGAGGAATGGAAGGTGAAAAAGATTCAGAAGGAAAGACAGTCGATGCTATTATCCATAGTCTAAGGTTGAAATACCTAGAGACAAATATTTGAAAATGCCTTACAAGTAGTAATATTTATTTATAATTCAAAAGATGGACACAAGAAGCCAGGCAGTCATAAGCATAAGGGAGTACTGAAAACTGTGGAGCATTGTAAGATTACCAAAGTAGGAAGTGCAATATGAAAGAAAATGGATATCTTAGGTCAAAGTTGACAGCTTGGGAGCATGAAGAAGAAAAGCCAAAAGAGACCATTGTGAATGAATATCTGGTGAAGCAAGGGAAATGTTAAGTGAATGAACTGTTTCAAGGATAATTTAATAATCGATTTTGCAATTGTTGATGGATTGAATAAGGACTGAGACTAGACCATTTAATTTATAATTGTGGAAATTATCAGGTATCTTTGCAAAAATGGCACTGATTGCAAAAGAAATTTACAACTAAAAACCTTTGGAGTGCATTCAATACAAATATAGACAACATTTAAATTGGAAAGAGATGTGAGTCATAGGAATTTAGCTTCCTTTTTATATTTCTATGGACAAAATACAGTTTGTGGGTCCTGGACACTGTTCAATAGATTATCTGTAAGATGAAATGGATGATTTCTGAGTAAAACAAGTCATTAGATGAAGGAGAAAAAGATATACAGCACAATTAAAAGGAAAAGTTTAAAGCCTAATTAATCCACTAATTACAGAAAGTAAGAAAGATCATATGAGTACAGTTACAAATGGGCATGTGAGATTTTGGTATGACAAAGTGGACAATATTTTAACACTTAATGTTGGTTTGCCACGCCAACAAAATAAATTGGAAAAGATGAACTGAGAAAAGGAATAAAGGAGAGTTTTTGGAGGAGAGAGGACTTCTAAAACTCATCAAAAAAGTCAGGAAATGGACTGTAATGAAGGGATTGCATTTCAGCACAGTACCAAAGAGCATCAGAAGTTAGTGACAAAGTCTCTAAGCCATGTCATTCATCACCTGTATAAGTGAGAAGTTGGTGAAGGATTGGACTTATTTACAGATAGACTTTTGCTAAGCAAATTATACTGGGGAATGGGAGATGAAGATGTATGTCAAACCATTTCTGTTCTGGCAAAGCATATCTAGAAAGGAAGATTTATTTTTATTTCTGAGGAAAGCTGATATACCAGTAGTGCCTTCAAATCAGTCTTTCTGATTCTATTCTTGTCCTTCTATTGTCTGTATCCAACATAGTAGCTAAAATTATTCTTTTAAAATTTAGGTCACATCATCTAACAGCTTTGTTCAAAGGCCTACCTACAAAACTTTATATAATTTCACAACCAGAGCCCTACTCCATTCCTGATTAAGTCAGGTATCTCACACCTTTGCTCAAATGATCACCTACAAAGCTTTATATCATCTGGCCACTAAATCTCCCTTCCTGACTTTGCTTCAGCCAAACTGACTTTCTACTCTCATTAAACTTGCTGCATATGTTCTGCCTTGGGACATTGGCCTGAGCTGTTTCCATCATAGGAAAGAATCTTCTAAAATGTATCTTCTTTGTGAAGTAGACGCATTCTTCCATTTTTCTCCATAAATCTTATGTTTTAGTGATGGCCACCCAAACTACCTTATATATAACTCTGCACCTAGTCCCTCTCCTATACATTAACATTTCACATCTGTCTTGCTTTCTAACTCACTTTTTCATGTTACTTGACGTGACAGTGCCTTCTTTTCTAATCTGTCAAAGTGAGAAAGCAAGGGTCTTATTCCATTCATTTACTAATGTGTCTCAAGTGGTTAGATCATTGCTGGAAATGTAGAAAATACTCAGTACACTTACTGAATTTGTGAGTATTTTTGGTTATTTTCTATATTGTGTGCTGTAGTTGTTTTGTTTTCTTTGTTTTTGCTTGTTGGCCTCCTTAAAACCAACCTATTAGGAATCTATTACTCTGATATCCCATCTAGAGCTAAGGTAATATCCCATGATTTAACCCCTTTGTCTAGAAATCCATCATTCTTAAATAACCATTTCTATGTGCAGTTCTCTTCTGTCAAAGCTGCCATATATGAAGACTGTATCATACTGGTCAAGATCAGAGTGCCTGATGTTGTTTTTATTTACTTAATGCATCAGTTTCTTACGGATCAGAAGTGTTTGTTTTGAATCTAGTGAGACCTAAATAAATGTTATTCTCCATCATTATTATTGGTTAGGTACAATATATAATTTGTAAGGGTTTCAGAGGATTACGTAAAATAATACCAAACTCTAATTTCATTTTAAGTATTTCATATTTTTAATCTCTTCTCTAGCATTTTGATGCTGGTTAAGCCGACTCAATATAAAGTGACTCAAGTGCTTAGTCTTCTCTAACCTACAAATATACCATAAACCAGGATTAATTTGTGTACCTAATCTATTTCTAGTTTTTTTTATTCAAAGTGGTGGCACCAATCTCTATAGAATGAAATATTGTCCTAATACAATGACAATACCTCCCAAAATACACACCTAAGGTAGAATGTTTTGTTAAGCTCAAGCTCATACAACCAACTTTACACTGAAATTTTCATGTAGATACTTAAAGGGACTCTGAAAATCAATTTGTTCAAAATATTTATATCTATTTCCTCATTCCAATTTTCTCTTCTTCCACACCTACTATCGCTTCTCTACCAGTAAAGAATGGTAGAGTCAACTTATTGACTAAATCTTGAAATCTAGAACTCATTCATAATTTTCCATTCTTTTAATAACCATTTTCATTTCTTATCATTCAACAACCCTTATATTTTCATCTCCTGTGTGCTGCAGCACAATTTTCTCTTCTTTTCATCTCCACTATCAATGCAGTCACCTCCTACGTCTAAGGGTTCAGCACTTTCCAAACTGGATTAACTCGGATTAACTCTCTTACTCTTTCACAGTCAATAAGTCTCTTTCAAAAATAATTCTCCTGATAATGTGTAATTGATTATAACACTCTTCTTAAAGTTCTTCCCTGCTTTCCCATTGCTGCTAGAATAAACTCTAAACTTTTTTCCCCATGGCCCAGTCTATTACAACTCTCTCTAAGCTCTTTTCTTACTCTGTTCCAGCCACATAGGACTATTTTTAGTTCTCCATGCATACAAAGTTCTTTGCATCCTCAGGGACTTTACACTTGATACTATCGCAGTCTGCAAACGTCCCTCTCCCCAGTGAAGTGCTGACCAGCACCTCATTGCTTATGTCATGTGATAAATGATCTTCAGCAAGTAGCCTTACCTCACCAGTCTATCCAAAGTAGTGCTTTACTCTTTCATCACATGATTCTTCATCTCATCACTTTATGTGTTGCCTTTACAGCATTAATAAACAAATCAAACACATTATTAGTGTATTTACTCCAGGGAAGTGGGCCTGTGAGACATTTTCCTGACAGAGTGGAATCTCTACAATGCAAGAATCACACTTCTATTGTCCACACACCATGCTTAGCACAATTGCCAGTGCATATAGGCAGTAAATTCATGTTAGTAAATTAATAATTAATTCAATGTTAAAAACTCATTGACATGTTTTCTTGATTTTTAGAACACACTATTTAAATCATAAAAGTGATTTAACAATAAATTCATGCTTTTTTTAACCTGTTGTTTGTTAAATTTATGTTAGTATATAAATTGTTTTATTACAGCCATGTGACTATGTACAAAATGGAATAACTGAAATGGTGCACATATATAACAAATTTAAATTCTTCATTTAATCAAAATTGCAAAATTGAAATATAAATAAATTTCTTATGTCATACACTTCAGTGACTTTACTGGGATGAAAATAGTGCTTGAAGCTGAATAACAGACTGTCTTACATCTGTGAGTTTTCAAGTTTTGACCAATATCAGTGTGGCTTGAGGCTGTTGGACATCTGGTAAGTTTCACTCCTGCATTTTGGCATGTATTTCCTTGCTATATTTGGGGGAAAAAAATAAACGTTTGAAATGGTTGTGAGAAATTCATCCTTGGATATTCTAACTATTTTAATAGCTTACCAATTGTCATTTTTTCTGTTAAGTTAATGAAGATAAAGATCAAATAAAATCATTTAATTACTATAACCAAAACCTAAGTAGTAGAAAAGAGTTATGTACACAATTTAGAAATTTTAAAAAATGGACAGAGTATGTAATATAAGTTAATATTTTTCTGAACTTTGACATATTATACATTTTGGATTTGTTTGCTTTCAGTTTTTTTTTTCTTTGAAAACATAGTCACTTATGTAGGCCAGACTAGCCTTGAACTCATTATCCTCCCATCTCAGTCTTCTGAGTGCTAGGATTAGAGGCGTGTGCATACACTGTATTTCCTTTAAGTTATCATAAGCCACACACAGTAAAAGAGAGAGGACTTAAGATTTGCTTCTAATTTTATAAATTGAGAAATCTTTATTTTTTCTCACTCTAATTTTCCTTGTCATTTTATCTTCAACATATGGATTGATATGTTATATACAACACAATGGATAGTCTATTTTGTTAGGAAATTCACAATCCTGTTAAAGACAAGACCTAGGAAGATAACTCAGTAAGTAATAAAAGCCAGGGAACTAGTAACAGTCCAGAGTTCTGACAATGCTAAAAGGTTCAAAATGTGTTCACAATGACACAGAACCAGTCTTGAATAAAACTATTATTTACACTCTCTCATGTCATGAGCATGCCAGCTGACAGATGCAAAAATTGCCCTAATGATAATGTGCTCACACATCTCCATTTATTCCCATTGTCCAACATAATTATTAATAACACTTCTTTTATTCTCAAAATAACTGTCTTAAATAGTTTAGTCTTCCTGTTTAATGTTCTCATGAGCACCAGGGCTACAGAAGCAAAACTGTTACAATGTCTCTATGTTCTATCTTTTCCTGCCACCTCTTGAAACATATATAGCCTATTCCCTTCTTCAGCTCTGCCATATCTGGGTTGATTCAAGGTGCAGACTGAGTTTATGAACTTCTCTTTATTTCAGGAATTCACCATGAATTGATGGAAACTCTCCTTTTCTAAAGAGTAAGACACAGGCTTATAATTTTGCCTTTGATACAAATGTTTGCCTTTGATATATAACTTTGTAATGCCTGGTTATAAAACTTGTAGTGATTCTTTTAAGCTACAACTCCTGCCATCCTGGCAACATATAATCAAAATTCCAACACTATCATAATATTTGAGGTCTAGCTGGACTCATGTGTATGACTGTGATCCTTCTGACTCATGCTTTCCTTTTGAATTCATTGTGTATGTGTGAGTACTTTCAGCCAAGTCCTAACCTGACACACGTTTCCCAATTAAGACCAAAGTTCCTCCTCTGAAAAACTGAGATTCTGTGCCCTGTATATGGCATTAAGTCACATCGTGTTTGTTTTCAGACTAACCTTTAGAAATCCTTCTTGTCATATGCTGTCCAGTTCTATCTGAAGCATTGGGTAATTCAGAATTCTGAAACAAATCAAACATGTTATTATACCCTTATTTCCCTTGCCAGAAATTTCTCAATGCATAGTCTTTTCCTTACACAAAAGAAACAACTCAAGAGTCTAGAGGAAATCTAAAGTCTCTTTGTAAAGTATCTGAGAATACAGCCTTACTTCACAATCCTTTCAGATTTTTTTTCATATAACTAAATGCAAAAATCCATTATCAAGCTATATTTATCAAATTACATATTTAGCTGCCTAAATATGTAGTACTATCATGATTTTCATGGTGATTAATCTTCATTTCTTGGTGTCATGGAAAACATGAGGAAGGATTCAGCAACTTGAAGAAGAATATTCAGGAGCTCAGCACTGCTGACATTAGATTAACACCAGCTACCAAGGCTGCCCCTGAGAACATCCTTAAGGCAAACACACCTTATTCTTTGTGATGAACATTAAAAATTCACATCTTTGTATGCACATATGAATAATAAAAGAAAAATAAAAAAAATAAACAAAAATAAAAATAAAAATACTTCCAGAAAATGAAAAAAAATAATAATAAAAAAAATTAAAATTCACATCTACTCTCCCTTTTTGGCCTCTACCATGGATAAAATTCCTTTACCACACTGTTTAACCAATCTCTTTTCTATCCTCTTCCCTGCTGAAGAATGATTTTCTAAGGAAACCATCATTACCACAATCTACACCGGAGCAGTTCAGGTTGACTCTCCACGACAATGAAACACCTGGAAATGTCGTCAAATTTAAAATCTACACCCACAATTCAAATATGCACCTCACCCAAACTTTTCCTCCCAATTAAAACTTCTGTTTTAGGTCACTTATAAGGCCCCTTTCTTTGCAGCTATGCATATGTATATCCCAATTCCCAATTTCACACCTGAAATTGGGATGTATTTTATAAGACTGTCATGTGCAATTATGTTTCTAATAACATTTTTTGAACTTTAAAAATTCCTATGACTATTATTAATCACTGATGTCATAAAAAATTAAATATATAAACATTTCTTGAATAATTACAAATCAATTGTGATGGTTGATTCTGTGTACCAACTTGGCTAGGTACGTAAATACTTGGTCAAATGACAGTCTATACATCAGTATGAAGATATTTTTTAGAAATGATTTAAATCAAATCAATAGATTTTGAGTAAATCAGATTATTTTCTATAATCTGGGTGATACTTGTTTAATAAGTTAGAAGCCAAAAGGAAAAATGAGAGTTATTCTGGGGAAGTGAGAATTTTAACAGTACCCTGCATTCAGATTCATGCTACATCCATTCTTCCCTGGGTCTCCAGACTTCTGCCTTGCCCTATGGATTTTGGTCTTGCCAGCCTCCTCAATTATCTGAGACAGTTGCTTAAAATCTCTCTATATATAGAGATAGATGATAGATAGATAGATAGATAGATAGATAGATAGATAGATAGATAGAAAGATACTAGCAATAAAAAATCTTGTTTTATTATATACATATGTACATATATATATATATATATATATATATATATATTTCCTTTTTGGCAATACCAAGGTTTAAACTTAGGACCTTGTACTTGCTAGACAGGTATTCTACTACAAGACCCACAACACCTATCCTTTTTGCTTTAATATTTTAAAAATAAGGGCTCCGATCCTCCAGCCCTGATCCTCAGCCCTGCCAGGGTCATGTTACTCCAAACTCCCACCCCTCTGACCTGCTCAATCTCTACCAGACCAAGCCCCTAAGGCCTGTCAAGCCATTGATTCACACACACATGATCTCTGCCAGCCACGCCTTCAGGCCTCCACAGGCCTGCACAATCTCCACCAGGCTGCTCCTCTCACGCCTGAAGAAGCCTGCATGATTTCCCCCCGGTTGTGCCCCTAAAGCCTACCAAGTCAACAATCCACAGACACCCACGATCTCCACTCTGCCAGGCTCATGCCCTTCAGGCACTCCAGGCCCACTCTCCAAAGGCCTGTGAGTTTGCTTCAACAAAAGTCCTCTGCCTGTAGCCATGAGTGCATATATTAAAAGGACAGAAAGGTCTCAAATCAATGACCTAATACTACAACTTAAACTCCTAGAAAAACAAGAACAAGCAAATCCCAAAACAAGCAGAAGGAAAGAAATAATTGAAATAAGGGCTGAAATCAATGAAATAGAAACCAAAAAAAAACCATACAAAGAATCAGTGAAACAAAAAGCTGATTCTTTGAAAAAATAAATAAGATTGACAGACCCCTGGCAAACCCAACTAAAATGAGGAGAGAACAAACCCAAATCAGTAACATCAGAAATGCAAAAGGGGAGATAACAACAAGCACCATGGAAATCCAGGATCATCATAGACTACATTGAGAGTCTATACTCTAATAAATGAAAATCTTGAAGAAATGGACAGATTTCTAGAAACTCACAACCACCCAAAACTGAACCAAGAAGATATTAATCACCTGAATAGATCTATAAGACAAAAAGAAATTGAAGCAGCTATCAAGAGCCTGGTACTGAGGAGGGGAGGGGGGAGAGGGTGGGGGAGGGGAGGGGTGAAGAAATGACCCAAACAATGTATGCACATGTGAATACATGAATTAAAAATACATATTTTAAAAATAGGGTAGTGGTTTTCTGTCCAGGCCAGCCTGGACCACAATGCTCCTATTTATGCTTTCTGCATAGTTAGGATGACAGACTTGCACAACCATACCCAGCATGGTTGAGATTGGGTCTTGCTAACTGTTTGTCAAGGCTGTCCTTGAGATGCAATCCTCCCATTCTCTGCCTCCCAGGTAGCTAAGAGTACAAGTGTAAAAAATAATAGGTAAAAGAGGGGAAAGTGGAAGGAGGGAAGTTAATTTAATTAACCAACATGTAATTAATTACTTGTAATTACAAGAGTTTGAGTTAAAGACTAATTATTGGGCAATTTTTGAAATCATTTTCCTACCACTAATATGAACTAAGCTATTGTAATGGAATTTAATTAGCCATTAGGCCGCTAATTTATTCACTGAAAATTCAGAGATAGGTGATAAATTAGCACAAGTCCAAAATTGTTCTAACATTTCCCAGAATGGCCAAAAAAATGATGAAAGAGTAAAGCATTCATATCTAATCATGTCACTTACTTTGCTAAAATATGGGTCAACTATAATATGAAGAAGAAAAAATTGAACCAAATATCCTTAGTCCATTTCCAAAAAATATTTTCTGGTTCAATGTCTCAAATAATGTTTATTTACATTTGGAAAAAATGTTTCTCAGAATGATGGGGATGAGCTACTTTGAAAGTCTTCGTTAACCTTCTTATTAACAGATTTACTATTGCTACACAGTCAAGTTTTCCAGGACAAGCACATGGTCAACCCCTGTAAAGACTTGTATAACTGTATGGACTTGCTCTGAGTTGTATTTTCACAGTGGGTGTTGAATTACTTGAGCACATAAGGCTAGCTTATGAAAATCTGACTCTGGATGCATGTGTAGTCTCTTTATTATATGAGAAATGTTTTCATTTAAGTATTTCTCCAGTGCACAGAACTTTCATTTGGTATAACTAGTATAAATGAAATAATTATGTTTTCATGATAAAGAGATTCCATCTCATCCAAGTCAAAATGGCTATAACGAAGCAAACAAACAACAACAAACGCAGGCAAGGATGACAGGGAGAAAGGAGGCCATGTAAACTATTTGTAGGAATGTAAACTAGTGTAGTCACTATGGAAATCAGTCTGGAGTTTCCTGAAAAATCTAGCAACAGCACATATATACATACATATATATATGTATATGTATATATATATATTCCTTATATTCCAAAGGAATGTAAGCCTGCATACAATAGATATCTGCAAATCCATGTTTATTGGAGCAGTTTTCATGATAACCAAAATATGGAAGCAGCCTAGACATCCATCAATTGATGAATGAATAAAGAAATTATGACATAGATAGATAGATAGATAGATAGATAGATAGATAGATAGATAGACAGACAATGGAGCTTTATTCAGCAAGAAAGAATAACAAAACATGGCACTTGCAGGAAAATGGATGCAACAGGAAATTGTCATATTAAGTTCCAAGGAAATACTCAAAAACATGAATATTGCTTGTTTTCTTTCATGTGAAAAGTGTAAATTTATAGTGTAAATACCGTGTACACATGTATGCATATGGAAATATAACACTTGCTGAAACTGTTCCAGGAACAGGGGAAAATGGGAGAATGGAAAAAGATGGAGGGGGTGAATTCACATATTATATACTTGATATATTATAAGAACTTTTGAAAATTCCATGATGTACTCCCATCCAGCACAAGAAAAAAGAGAGAAAAGATAAAAATATGCAAATAAATAAATGAAGACATGAACATAGAAGAGGAACTATTTGGGAAGAGAAGGGGATCAGCCAGAGAGAGAGGAATAATACAGGATTTGGGGGATGAATGTGATCTAAGTACATTATATACATGTATGAAAATATCATGAAACCCATTATTTTATACATTTAATAGATGGTAATAAAAATGAATAGAGAAAAAATAAATGCTATCTAACCTTATTTCCATCCACAGTGAAATGACTCTTTCCAAAAATGAGATCTAAATATAAGAGGAGAAACCTAAAAAGCCTACCACAGGCACGCTAATTGTCTAGAGTCCTAGATCAGCCAAGATCAACTGTATGCAGGTTTCAAAGATTTTAACAAAGACAGAGGAAAACAACAGACTAAAGGATAAAATAAAATGGCAAGACTAAAATTTCCCATATTTAAATGAGATTCTATTATTTCATTAGTTTCAGAAGGTTTAATGCTTGAGTGTATAGACAAAGTAACACATAAGAAACACCTTTTTAGAAGACATTTACCATTTTTATTCCTTGTAGACAATTCCTGCATATATATCCAAAATCCGTATCTGTTCAGAGCATGCATTTTAATTTATTTAAACTTCCATAATTTCTTTACAGTTGTATAATATTGAAAGTCATGGTTTTGTTAACTGTAACAATGGCAGGATGAGACTAGACATGGCTAATACTATGTTTTCTGTTTTAAACAGTATGTGTAATTTTGTGAAAATAGGCAAGAATGAATTTTCATTCCTAAGAAGTATATATTAGTGATATCTATTTCAGGAATATCAGAAAAAACAAGTTATCAAAGTCTCTTAAAAAATATTTTGGTTCTCCCAAGCATTTCCAGACATTTTCTAACAACATTTTCCACAAGTAGTGGATGAGAGTGAGTCTCAAGGACTCAGGGGAAAGTGTGAGCTTAAGCTCCTGTCTGCTCATTCATCTACATGGGCTTTCAGAGAGGAATGGCCTCTTTCCTTCTAGTGCCCAAATTTTGAGATAGCTTACATCAGAAAACTCTAACTCAGTTCCATGCAAGGAAAAGATTCTAGAAAATTTACTTTTTGTTTTCCACTGGTGATACCCAGGAAGCTTTTATCAGTCAGATGGAATTGCAGAAAGGCCAAGAGAAAACTCAGCACAGTTAATAAATTTGTCAATTTTGCATCCATGCACAAATTTCACACATACTCAAGCTTCCTCACAAAGATGATAAAAACTTGTCATATCTACCCAACATGGTATAAATATGATTCACATGACTAAAGACTGATCCCTGTTGAAATGAAACTTGCAATCCTGAGAGAAAGCTGGAGGTGGAGGAGGGAAGGAAAAAGATTGCTGAGTCCCTTCTAAGTGCCAACCACTTTCATTTTACGTAATCAAGTTCAATTCTTACTGCAAATCTGCAGGCACCTGGGCACTTCTCAGGCTTTTTGAATCCAAGTGGGGAAGGCTGCCACCCATCCTGAGAAGGTGAAGACAAGCACCAGCAAATATTTACATATTCTGGCCCATGGCATCTCAGTAAAGTCCACAATCAGGTTTTCAAAAGGCATTCCTCCAACACTTTGGCACTCTTGGCCCTTGTCGGAGATTGTTTGTGGCACACAAACTGCACCTCTCACATTCTGTCTTATTTATGCTGGAGAGCTTGGGGACATAAAAATCCTGGGCCAAGATGGTCTCGAGAGCTGTCTGCCCTGAGTGAGTTCCTTCATGGAACTGCTTGACAAATGTGGGAGCCAGTGACTCAGGTATGGCAATGCAGCCATCAGTAAACTTCCACCATCTGTGCAGTAGAAAATTTCCTCCCTCAGTCTCAAACCAAGCCTGTTCTTGTGACGTGTATGCCATGGGCCCTATTCAAATAAGGGGTACAGGAACAAGGCAGCTGTCAGTGAAGCTGAAGTTTGCCCTCCTGTGGGGGCTGCTTGTTTGGCTTCCTTATCAGTCATTCAGTTTCCCTCAGCAGCTGTTGTCTCCCCCTTCTTGTACCCTCAAAAGTACATAATCGTTACTCACTTAGGGGCCCAGACAGCTTCTAGTATTTCTAGAATTTTTTTGTCCATATTTAATACTTTTTCCTCCTGAGTTAATGAGCCCCCTTTCTTTATATAGGGCTCCATGGACATGAATGGTAGTGAAGGTATATTTAGAATCCATATAGATACTTACTCACACTCCTACAGCAAGCTGGAGTGCCCACATGAGAGCAATAAGCTCAGCCTTTTATGAAGAGGTCCTGACTGGTGGTGGTCATGCTTCAGTGACAGCATCCAGAGTCACTATTGTGTATCTGCAAAACGTGTGCCGTCCCGGAAAAAGCTGCTGCCATCCATGAAATACTAAATGTCTACATGACTAATAGGCTGGTCTGTCAAGTCTGGCCAGCTGGAGAATACCTCATCCATAATCTCTAAACAGTCATGCTCCAGTGGGACTGAATCAACTTGTAATAGGGTGGCTGGGTTTACTGTCTTAACAATCTCTAGCTGGATACACAGGTTTTCACATAACATGCTTTGATATTTGATCATTCTGGAGTTTGTTAGCCAATAGTTTCCTTTATTTTCCATGAGAATCAAAACAGAATGGGGGGAAAATTCCAAGATGGCAGCTACAGGGAGGAAGCAGAAAGCATGCTTCCTAAGGTAAAATCTTGGAGAGACAATGGAGACACACCTTACAGGAAAAAACACCAAGAAGAGGCAAAATTTTGACCCCTCTACACTCCCAGCCCACACATAGCATCTCCACTTCATGCTAAATGGAAAAACCAGGAAGGCCCCCATGCAGCTTCCAGACACCAGTGCCCAGACTGCTTGGGAAGACGCAGAACACAAGGTGAGCTAAGCAGCACATGGTACTCCCACACACAACCCTGGGCCAGATCAGCATAGCCCCCTGGACATATCAACCCCCACCCAGGGAAAAAAGAGAAACTGAATAATAATAACAAAAAAGACACATAGCAAAGAAGGTGGAGCGCCCTGAGCAATGAAGGGGGGGAGGGGAAATCCCTCATGGAACAGTAAATAAACAAGCCAGCCAGAGAAGACAGGAGCAGCGGCACACGCCCACCAACCAGGAGCAGGAAAGCTTGTAAAAGTGGTGGTGGGAGGAAAACTCCACAGGAGAGGGGGGAAGACCCACTTCCCATGTGAACTGTAAATAAACACGCCAGACTGAGAAAGTGGGTGTAGTCTCACCTCCCCCAGTCTGCTTCAAAAAGGAAAAGCTTGTAGTCGTGGCAGTGCCCAGGAGATCTAAGTAAACAAAGCCTGTGGGGCTAGGTGAGCATTAACCTCACTCCTGAGATCCTCCAGCAACAGCAAAACTATAATTCAAAATAGATGGAGCAATAAAAGTCTTCCATGATAAGCAGAAACTAAAACAATATGTGACCACAAAGCCACCACTACAAAAGATTCTTCAAGGGGTTCTGCACACAGAAAGTGAAACCCAACTTAACCATGAAAAGACAGGGAACACCAAATCAAAGGAAAAGAAAAAGCAAGAAAGTAGAGAGTAACCTCAACTTAGGTATACACAATCAAACCTTCAAACAACTAAGACAAGTAAATGACAGGAATCACCACATACCTATCAGTACTAACACTTAATGTTAATGGACTTAATTCACCCATCAAAAGGCACCACTTGACGAAATGGATAAAAAAGAAGATCCAACAATTTGTTGCTTACAGGAGACCCATCTCACTGACAGAAATAAGCATAGGCTTAGGATGAAAGGTTGGAAGAAGATTTACCAAGCCAATGGCCCCAAAACAGGCAGGAGCAGCAACACTTATCTCTGACAAAGCAGACTTCAAACCTACATTGATCAAATGAGATAAAGAAGGACATTCCATACTAATAAAGGGGAAATAGACCAAAAGGAAATGATAATCATCAACCTGTATGCACCCAATGTCAATGCACCCAATTTCATCAAACATACCCTGAAAGATATAAAAGCATATATTAACACCAACACATTGGTTGTGGGAGACTTTAACACTCCATTATTATCAATAGACAGATCATCCAAACAAAAAGTCAATAAATAAATCGTAGATCTAAAATATACCAAGATCAAATGGACCTAGTTGATGTCTACAGAACATTTCATCCAACTTCTACACAATATACATTCTTCTCAGCAGCCCATGGAAACTTCTCCAAAATAGATCATATCCTATGGCACAAAGCAAGCCTCAGCAAATATAAGAAAATAGAAATTATACCATGCATTCTATCTGATTACAATGCAATAAAACTAGAGCTCAACAACAAAAGTAAAGACAAAAAACATGCAAACAGTTGGAAACTGAATAACTCATTGCTTAATGAACATTGGGTCACTGATGAGATAAAAGAGGAAATTGAAAAGTTCCTGGAAGTCAATGAAAATGAAAACACAACAACCGGAACCAATGGGACACAGCAAAGGCAGTCCTGAGAGGAAAGTTTATAGCCATGAGTGAATATTTTAAAAAGACTGAAACAGCCCAAATCAATGACCTAATGATACACCTCAAAAACCTAGAAAAACAAGAACAAGCAAATCCCAAAACAAATAGAAGGAGAGAAATAATAAAAATAGAGCTGAAATCAATGAAATAGAAACCAAAAAAACCATACAAAGAATTAATGAGGCAAAAAGTTGGTTCTTTGAAAAAATAAATAATATTGACAGACCCCTGGCAAAACTGATTAAAATGAGGAGAGAAAAAACCCAAATTAGTAGAATCAGGAATGCAAAAGGGGAGATAACAACAAACACCATAGAAGTCCAGGAAATCATCAGAGACTACTTTGAGAACCTATATTCAAATAAATTCTAAAATCTTACAGAAATGGACAGATTTCTAGATACATATGATCATCCAAAACTGAACCAAGAGGAAATTAATCACCTGAATAGACCTATAACACAAAATGAAATTGAAGCAGCAATCAAGAGTCTCCCCAAAAAGAAAAGTCCAGGACTTGATGGATTTTCTGCTGAATTCTATCAGACCTTTAAAGAAGAACTGATACCAACCCTCCTTAAACTGTTCCATGAAATAGAAAGGGAAGGAAAACTGCCAAACACATTTTATGAAGCCAGTATTACACTTATCCCAAAACCAGGTGAACACACCTCTAAAAGGAGAACTATAGGCCAATCTCCTTAATGAACATTGATGCAAAAATCCTCAATAAAATAATGGCAAACTGAATTCAATAGCACATGGAAAGATCATTCACCATGACCAAGTAGGCTTTATCCCAGGAAGGCAGGGGTATGAAAATCAATAAACATAATAAACCCCATTAACAGAAGCAAAGACAAAAACCATTACATCATCTCAATAGATGCAGAAAAAGCCTTTGATAAGATCCAACAAAATTTCATAATAAAAGCTCTAAGAAAACTAGGAATAGAAGGAAAGTACCTCAACATTATAAAAGCTATATATGACAAACCTACAGCCGGCATTATACTTAACGGAGAAAAACTGAAACCATTCCCTCGAAAATCAGGAACTAGACAAGGATGCCCACTATCTCCACTACTATTCAATATAGTACTGGAATTCATAGCCAGAGCAATTAGGCAAGAAGAAGGAATAAAAGGAATACAAATAGGTAAAGAAACTGTCCAAATATTCCCATTTGCAGACAATATGACCCTATGCATTAAAGACCCAAAAAACTCTACTGAAAATCTCCTAGACACCATCAATAGCTATAGCAAGGTAGCAAGGTAGAAAAATCATTAGTATTTCTATACACTAATAATGAGCAAACTGAGAAAGAATATATGAAAACAATTCCATTTACAATAACCTCAAAAAAAACCAAATACCTAGGTGTAAACCTAACAAAGGATGTAAACGACCTCTACGAGGAAAACTATAAACTTCTGAAGAAAGAGATTAAAGAAGACTGTGGAAAGTGGAGAGATCTTGCATTCTCATGGATTGGTAGAATCAACATAGTGAAAATGTGTATACTCCCAAAATAATCTACATGTTTAATGCAATTCCCATCAAAATTCCAATGATATTCATTAAAGAGATTGAAAAATCTACCGTTAAATTTATATAGAAACACAAGAGGCCATGAATAGCCAAGGCAATACTCAGTAAAAAGAACAATGCTGGAGGTATCACAATACCCGACTTCAAACTATATTACAAAGCAATAACAATAAAAACAGCATGGTACTGGCACAAAAACAGACATGAAGACCAGTGGAACAGAATAGAGGACCCAGATATGAAGCCACACAACTATAACCTACTTGTCTTTGACAAAGTCACTAAAAATATACTATGGAGAAAAGACAGCCTCTTCAACAAAAACTGCTGGGAAAATTGGTTAGCAGTCTGCAAAAAAACTGAAACTAGATCCATGTATATCACCCTATACAGATATTAACTCAAAATGGATCAAGGATCTTAATATCAGATCCCAAACTCTAAACTTGGTACAGGAAAAGTAGGAAATATTCTGGAATTAATAGGTATAGGCAAAGACTTTCTCAATGGAACCCCAGCAGTACAGCAACCAAGAGATAGCGTAAATAAATGGAACTTCATAAAACTAAAAGACTTCTGCTCAACAAAAGAAATGGTCTCTAAACTGAAGAGAACACCCACAGAGTGGGAGAAAATATTTGCCAGCTACACATCAGACAAAGGTCTGATAACTAGAATATATAGGGAACTTAAAAAACTAAATTCTCCCAAAATTAATGAACCAATAAAGAAATGAGCAAGTGAACAAAAAGAACTTTCTCAAAAGAAGAAATTCAAATGGCCAAAAAACGCATGAAAAAATACTCACCATCTCTAGCAATAAAAGGAAATGCAAATTAAAACCACACTAAGATTCCACCTCACCCCTGTTAGTATAGCCATCATTAGCAACACCACGAACAACAGGTGTTGGCGAGGATGTGGGGGAAAAGGAACCCTTTTACACTGCTGGTGGGAATGTAAACAAGTACAACCACTCTGGAAAAAAATTTGGAGGCTACTTAAAAATCTAAACATTGATCTACCATATGATCCAGCAATACCACTCTTGGGTATATACCCAACAGAATGTGATACAGGTTACTCCAGAGGCACCTGCACATCCATGTTTATTGCAGCACTATTCACAATAGCCAAGTAATGGAAACAGCCAAGATGCCCCAATACTGACGAGTGGATTAAGAAAATGTGGTATTTATACACAATGGAATTTTATGCAGGCATGAAGAAGAATGAAATGTTATCATTTGCAGGTAAATGGATGGAATTGGAGAACATCATTCTGAGTGAGATTAGTGTAACCCAAAAGACCAAGAATCACATGTTCTCCCTCATATGGGGACATTAGATCAAGGGCAAACACAACAAGGGGATTGGACTTTGATCACATGATAAAGCGAGAGCACACAAGGGAGGGGTGAGGATAGGTAAGACACCTAAAAAACTAGATAGTATTTGTTGTCTTCAACGCAGAGAAACTAAAGGAGATACTTTAAAGCAACTGAGGCCAATAGGAGAAGGGGACCAGGAACTAGAGAAAAGGTGAGATCAAAAAGAATTAACCTAGAAGGGAAGACACACGCACAGGAAATCAATGTGAGTCAATGCCCTGTATAGCTATCCTTATCTCAACTAGCAAAACCCCTTGTTCCTTCCTATTATTGCTTATACTCTCTCTTCAACAAAATTAGAGATAAGGGCAGAATAGTTTCTGCCAGGTAGTGAGGGGTAAATGGAGGTAAGGAAGAGGGTGGGGGGAAGGGGGGAGAAATGACCCAAACATTATATGCACATATGAATAAAATAAAAAATTTTTTAAAATAGAAACATGCAATCCTGTTTCATATTCTGAGGCATGTTTATTTTTACTACAAACTTCTTTGAAAGTTTGTCGTTAAACTGTTAAATGATATTTAATAACAAATATAAATAAAATTACTACCAATATAATTGTTTCAGATGCTAGTGGAATAATAATGAAGAAATACTTATAAGGGGAAACAAACCATACCTAGCTACTTAAGTCTTCCAGTCTTCAAATTTTGTGTAACAGTTAAAATAGTCAAATTTTATGTTGTACCTTCATTCTTCTGCTACCTATTGCATGTGTTAGCGTTTTCTTCCACCATTAGCCTCACAAGTAAAGAATCATGAATTAGACTTCAATTATTGGAGTCTACACTGTTCATCATCTTGCCTATATGAGTTTAGAGACATTTTCTATTAGAATCAAACTTCTAAATAATCTCCAGCATCCAGCCACTCTTCTAGTTTAAAGCTTTGAACATTTTTATAACATTTGAGGAGCTTGCCCTAATTCTTATCCTGGATTACACTTTCTGATGACAATTTTACTGTTTCAATTTACATATTTACATTTGAACTCTTTTACACTGTTCCTGAACATGCTTGCTAAAGTTGTTCTCTCTCATAGTCTGCCTTTTATAATGGGCTGAATGGTAACATGCAGCAAAGATATTTACACATGCTAATCCCCAGAATCTGTGAATGTTTACTTGGAATGTCTATAAATATGATTAAGTTAAAAATCTCCAAGCTAGATCATAGTGTACTATCTAGGTAATCCCTAAATTCAATCACAATTCTCTTCCTGAGAGTTAAACACAGAGGAGAGGCACAGAGAAGAGTTCACACAGTGATGGAGATTGACAGGTGATGTTAGGCAGCCTCAACTCAAAGAATACCTGGAGCCACCAAAGCTGGAAGGTACAAGGAAGAATTTTCCCTCAGAACCCTTAGTGGAACTTAACCCTGACAACAACTTGATTTCAGGTTTCTGGATGATAGGACAGTGAAAGAGTGGGGGCAGGGGGAGAAATGACCCAAGCCTTGTATGCACATATGAATAATAAAAAAAAAAAAAATCAGCAGCAGTAGAACCTTCTCCCTGTGCTTTTCTATTTTGTGAATAAGAAGAGCTTCCAGGCCCATTACGTTTAGCCACCGTTTCTTCCATTTTCTTGGTCTTGGAAATACCTTCCAAAATCCATTGCTTATATGGATTTATCATTATCTTCATTTTCCTGTATGCCCATCTCTAGACCTTTCCTTAACTATGTACCCATAGCTCAGTTTATTAGGAAGACCCTTCCTAGTCAATGTCATTCTTCAAGTTCAGGAAGACTGTATAAATACCAAGGCATTTTCTTTTTGCTAGCACAAACTGTTTTTCTCCATACGTTCTGCACAGTAGTGAATATAGAACCTGGTTGTGTTAGACCAGTTTCTTTTGCAAATAGGAAAATACATCAGTCTGAAAAAGGAGTAAGGTAAATTACATATTTTAATTTTTGGCTTGTTTTGGATGTGGGATTTTGGTTTTAACTCACGGCTTTGTGCTTCTAAAGCCAGTACCATACTGCAGTGCATTTTGGACTGATTATTTTGAAGATGGGGGCCACTTCTTTACTAGGCTACCCGTCAACACAGTCTTCCCAATTGAGGCTTTTTAAGTTAATACGATAATAGGCACGATCCAAAGGTGCCAGGGAAAATTAGTATTTTCATACATATGAAGTTCTAGGGCCAAGGAGATGCATCACGTGAAGGACTTACTGCTCACCATTTTTTCTGGTGTAGTATGGTACAAAGGTATTTATTTTGTGAATTTTTCCAATAAGAACATTTATTTATATTGAATATTTATATGGAGAATTTATGTTTATACAAAATAATCCTATGTTTTTATGTGTCTTTGAAAAGGTTTTACATGTATCTGTATTATAAAGTTTACATTAATATCTTTCAAAAAATAAAAAGAACAGTGAAAGAGTAAATTTCTGTTGTTTAAGAAACATTTGTAACAATTTATTATAGAAGCCCTGAAGAAAGTAATGTACCATTTCTTTCTCTTGTGTAACTGTATGAAATTTCGTACTTTTTATTTACTTGTTGATTTTCTCTCATCTTTCCTTAATGTGAACCATATCTACTGTCTGCATAAAATAATTTAACTTATAATATACAACTTCAATGTATTTGTTTTCATCACTAATAGTGACATATATTTTTTAAATGCTACAAATATTTAACAAGAACTCACATTAAGAAACAGAACCAGACCTCCTTTCCATAAGAGTAACCACTGTCTGACTTTGAACACCAGAGACTGTTTTGGAATTTTCCTATTTTATAATACAGAAATGAAAACTGCAAACATATGAGATAAACACTCGGGGACTCTGTATATAGAGCAGCAATCTCCTATGTTTAAAATTTATTAGCATTTAAAATTTTTTATAAGACTGATAACTTCACTGAAATTTATTTTGGTAAATAAAAACATTAAAATATTAAAGCATCTTCTACCCTAAAAAAATATTTTAACCTGAGTCCTACAATATTGCTGTATTTGCCCTAGATCTAAAGACCACATATGGGGAAGAACATACAATTTTTGGTCTTTTGAGTATGGCTAACCTTGCTCAGAATGATGTTCTCCAGTTCTATCCATTTACTTGCAAATGATAAGACTTCATTTATTTTTCATGGCTGAGTAAAATTCCATTGTGTATAAATACCACATTTTCTTGATCCATTCATCAGTAGTGTGGCATCTTGGTTGTTTCCATAAATTGGCTATTGTGAATTACACTGCAATAAACTTGGGTTACATGACAAGGAGAGAACATATATGGGAGGTAAGGGGTTAGATAGAAAACCTAGAACATAAAAGTGTTTGATGTCCCCACTCCAGAGGAATTAATACAGAAACCTTAAAGTGACAGAGATCAACATGAGAAAGGGATCAGAAACTAGTGTAAAGATCAGTTAGAGATGAATCAGTCTGGGTTGTAACACATTTGTACATGAAAGCAAAGCTAGGAATTTCTCTGTATAGCTGTCCTTATCTCAACTAGCAAAAATGCTATGTCTTTCTTATTCCTTATTTCTACTCTTCAATGGAACTGGAGAAAAAAGTGCAGAACAAGTTTCGCCTGGAAGTGAGGGGAGTGGGAAGGAGATGGTGGAGGCAGTGGCAGGGGGGAGAAATAACCCAAACAATGTATGCACATGTGAATAAATGAATAATAATAATAATAAAGAAAACAGTGAGAAAACAAGAATATAAAATATCTCTAAGAGTTATGCTGATTATATGTTGAAATTATATTGCTCTCGGTAAATTTGGATAAATAAATAAATTTGGATATGTTAAAAAAATTTAAAAAATGAAAAAAGTTTTAGTACACAAAATCTAGCTCCAAATATTGAATACCATATTAAATTCTATTAAATAAATGATTTTAAAGCAATTTAATTTCACAACATGAAAAATGAATCTAAACATACTTTGGAAAATAAAAAAGTGGGTAATGGTCCAACTTCAAATGATTATCAATTTATTTCCTTTAGTTATTTTCTGTTTTGAAACCAATGGCTTTCTTGGGCCCCAGACAAAGATGGTGCAGCTTTGTGCCAGTTGTTGTCTAGATGGAAGAAAATTGAAACTGTTACTATACTACTGTTTATATTACTGGTGTAGGCCATCATTTAGAAGAAATTATAGTAGTGAACTATAACTTTAAGGAGATGGAAATATTTTCTGATAGTCTACATTTTCTTTTTGGTGTTATTAGGGTTTTAACTCGGGGCTTTGTGTTTGTTAGGCAGGAATTTTATCACTTAAGCCATGCCTCTAGTCCTTTTTGTTCTGGTTCTTGCTTTTTTGGCCAGGCCAGCCTGAACCATGATATTTCCTTTCCATGGTGTTGGAGTGTCCCCAAACCTTTTTGCCTAGGCTGGCCTGTAACCTTGATCTTCCCCATCTCAGCCTCCCAAGTAGGAATGAGTCATTGGCGTCTGGCCTCATAGTCCACATTTTAAAATATTAAGGTGAGTGGTTTCCCTTAACTAACATTTAAGAAAATTAATAATTATATTTTCATTTCAGTAAAATATGCCATTTTTTGAGTTAAGTAAATCCTATTGGCATTAATTTAAAAAGAAATTATTTAAAAAAGATTTTCTTTTCTGTGAAAGATTCAACATAATTTAGAAAGTAAAAAACATCAATTGTAATTATAAAAATAAATTACTTATAACTTGTGCATGTTACAGTTTGGACAAATAAATATATTTTTCTCCTTGTAATAGATTAAAACAATTTCTCAAATATTGTGCAAAATATGATCAGTATAAGAAATAAAAGATTTCTTTTTAAAATTTGCCTCTTATTTTAAGATATCTTTAAAATGTTGAAATACATATATACATAAAATTTCAAGCTGGGTGTTGGTGGCTCATGCCTACAATGCTAGCTCTTAGGGAGACTGAGACTGGGAGGATCATGGTTTGAGGTCAACCCAGGCAAATAATTTACAACATCTCATCTCCAAAACATCCAGAGCAAAATGGACTGGAGGTGTAGCTCAAGTGGCAGAGAGCCTGCTTTGCAAGCAACTGCTTTCCAGGTGCAAAGCCCTGACTTTGAACTGAGTTCCACCAAAAACAAACAAAAATCTTCAAAAATTTAAGTAAACATAGACATTTAAAATTCTTTTTATTTATTTATTTACACACTTACTTATTTTTTCCTTCTTTTTTTGTGTTGGGTGTGGGTACATTGTGGCATTTACACAGATTCTTGCAGTGTATCAAATACATCATACATGAATTCACCCCTTTTTTCATTCCCCTTTATCCTCCCTCCCCTGATTCCTGGAGTGTTTTCAACGGGTATCGTTTTTGAATTTACATACATGTGTGCACATTTTTTGCACCAGATTCACCTTAGTATCCCCTTTCCTCAAAACCTAGCCCCTCCTGCTGGTGTTACCCCTTCCCCATAGACAGGACTTGTTCTGCCATCCTGTTCTCTGATTTTGTAGAAGAAAAAAGACAAAAGCTAAAGCAAAATCATAATATTTTAGCTTGTTTGAAATTTTTATTTCACAGGGAGTTTCCTTGTGATATTTCCATGAATATATGTATCATAACCCCAACTGGTTTATCTCATCTAATTTTCTTCATTCTACCTTAGTCCATTTCTTGTTGTAGTTTCAGTCAGTTTAAGATTTCTGTATTCGTTCTTGTACAGAGAGTATATCAACCCTATTCAAGTTCTTGATTTCCCTACTCCTCCATGCATTACCTTCTTGTTGTGACCAGTGTTTCATAGCATATATTCCCTTCTCATATTTCCCTTGACCAAACTATACCTAACTAAAAAGAAAACCACCAAAAAACTATACAGAAATATTTAAGGATCTCAAATAACATAGAAACCAAAACTTTCAAGATTTTAACACTGCCTATAATGAACAAGAAATAAAATTTTAAATTGTTATTCATTATCATAACCTTGTCACTAAAATCCTTCACAGAAGTTTCCTATAAAAATATCTAATACAAATTTTATTTTGAATATATGTGTTTTCTGAGATATATATTATAAAAGAAACTATAATCTTTTATCTGTCTATTGATTATTAATGGATATCATAAAGTATTTTTCCCAAACAAAATGTTATTTCACATTTTGTAATTCTTACAGTGAATTATTTTGTTGGTAGCAACAAATGTTTTCATTACCAAGCCTTGGTACTCTTTTATGTTAAATCTATAATGTCTGATTGTTTCAAAGTCATTGTGGCAACAATTGTACATGATTAATTTAAAGCATTATTATAAAGAATATTCAACAGTTCTATATAGTTTATGCCAGCAACCTTAATGAGGTACTGAAGTATAAAATAATCATTTTATTTTTTATCACCTCATGGTTTCACTTAAAAATATTTCACTTAAAAATGTTTTTGATGAGGCGTTAAAATTTCTGAACTTTAATCTTGAACTTTTCAATGTGACTACTTTTCATTATTTTGTTGAAATGAGGAAGTGTGCATGAAATGCTTCCGGCTGTATGGTAAGGTGGAGAAGTTGTCTCAAGGTAAGCCAATTATTTCAGTTGCAAGCTCAACTAGCAACTTTTTTCAAGGAAAAACAGTCTTGCTTGGGAAAATGACTTACAGAAAATCCATGGTTACCAAGATTTGTTCAGTTGACAGGATTGTCTCAAAACTTCATGGCATGAAGTTGTCACTTCAAAGAAGGCAAGTAACAAGTCTGATGCCAATGATAAAATTCAGACTCTTGGGAGAAAATTTTAAATTTGGAAAACTTATATCTGTCACTGTGAACTTGGCAGCTTCCTGATATTCACAGGTTTATCTGAGGGAATCAGCAGAGAAGTTAAAAATTTGATTTTTGACACACATACGAAAATGTGTGAAATTTTAGAAATTTTGTAAAACAAAGTAAATATTTTCCAAGTGAACACTTCATATTACAAAGTCACACATACATAAAAGATCCTCCTGAATACGATAGACCATTGGACTTTAGTATAACAAGGTAAAAATGGCATTACAATTAACCTTTAAGAAAGTTCTTCTTGCCAAACACTGATACAATATCAAAGAAGAATATCTAAGTTATATGAAAAGCCTATTAAAATGCTTCTCTTTTTCTAATACATCTATGTGAGATCTTATTTTGTTCAAAGGCTTCAAATCAGAATCATAGTAAACTACCTTAAGTGCAGAAACAATATAGGAATTCAATCACCTTCTATTAAGCCAGATATTGAAAAGATCTGCATCTGCAAAATGAAAGTGAAATAGTCTCTTTTTTCATTAATTGCTTTACATTTTATCAAAAAGTTATTTTTCTTAAAATATGTTATTAATGCTGACATATGATGGTTTATTGTCATTTTCTTGAATAAATTATTGGATAAATAAATAGTCTAGCAGTTGGTCAAACTCAGTTTCTAAAATGGAAAATATTAATAGACATTTCTACAAAAACAAAAGCTTCTGAGAGTACCCATAAAAGGGTCCTGAGACCAAAAACTTGAAGAACTATTCATGTATAATATTGTGTCTGCATCAGTTTTATGTACAGAAAATTTTCTGTTCACTTTTTTGTAAAACTTGAGCATAATGTAGATGCCTATGTCCTTAAATAAAAAAATAAAGGGTACTTGGTCAGATGGTAGTCAAATCACCGAAAGAGGGTCTAATCACTAAGACCTGGCAGGTTTTTGGTCTTGTCAAACAAAGAATCCAGGGATGGATATGCAGAGGAGTTTCACAAAGTGAATTTTTATTTAAAGGAAAAGTGAAAGTACACTCTCAAGAAGTTGAGAGCTGGCAACCCAATGGCATATTACTGTTTAATGTTTATGCCTATAGATGTACATAACTGTGGGGATTTTTTGCATTTGTGGCCAGGTTATTCTACAAGGCATGACTGAGCCATTGGGAACCAAGATAGTGATTTATATAGTTTTGCATACAGAAAACCACAACTTTAACTACACATTAATAATGTCTTGTCTGATCATTGTACAGACTTCTGCAGAAGTGGAACAAAAAGCCACAAGGCAGGGGATTCACAGAACTAACAAAAAGACATGGAAGTGTTAAATCAGGGTAGTAATAAAACTAACAGAGTAACAATATGTGTCACTAAGGTGTTAAATCATTATGTATGTAAAACTTAAGACTTATAATGGGGCTATGAAAACTCTCCCACATTTCTTGTGGGTGGTTGCAGTTGGACCTAACACTATCTCCTCGCCTGAGATTCCCATTCAAATTCTTATTGTAGAACATTTAATTTCAGAATTAGGTGCATATTTGTGTGAACATGAACAACTTCATGTGTTGACTTTGAGAACAAAACGTTAGTGATGACCAATGTTGGAACTTTAATTTCTCTTGAAAATGTGTTAGTGCACTTGCCTATGGTAGACTTATCTACCATAACTGAACTTAGTTTTATAGTTTGGATTTGAAGTCAAAGACAAGTATTCATTGATATGAAAGTTAAAAATTACTTTTAACTTCTTAGTAAACTTTGGTTGAATTCATTCATACATGCATTTAAAATTAATAACAATTATACATAATATTAAATTTTTTATTTTAATAAATTTAATAAATACCTTTTTAGTGTTTAATGGAAATAATAAATTTTAGTTATCAAAATATGAATATAATTATTTTATAATAGAAGTAAAAATATATCATACAGTTCTTTTTTGTTTGTGTTTTTTGTTTGTTTATTTTTTTATTATGTGCACACATTGTTTGGGTCATTTCTCCACCCTGCCCCCCTCCCCCACTACTCCCCCCACTCAGTTTCAGGAAGGTCCTGTTCTGCCCTTGAGACTGATTTTGTTGAAGAAGAGACATAAGCATAATAAGAAAGACAAAGCGTTTTTGCTAGTTGAGTTAAGGATAGCTATACAGAAAGATTCCTACTATTGCTCTCATGTACCCATGTGTTACATCCCATGTTGATTCCGCTCTAACTGATCTTTACATTGGTTCCTGATCCCCTGCTAGTGATAACCTGTCATTTTAAGGCTTCTGTATTAGTTGCTCTGGAGTGGGGATATCAAACGCTTTCATGTTTTGGGTTTTCTACCTATTCCTATATCTCCCATATGTGCTTTCCCCTTTTCGTGTATTCTGAGTCCAACAACATTGCCGCATTTGCCCTAGATCTAAAGTCCGCATATGAGGGAAAACATACGATTTTTGGTCTTCTGAGCTTGGCTGACCTCACTCAGAATGATGTTCTCTAGTTCCATCCATTTACCTGCAAATGATATGATTTCATTTTTCTTCATGGCTGAGTAAAATTCCATTGTGTACAAGTATCACATTTTCTTGATCCCTTCATCAGTAGTGGGGCATCTTGGTTGTTTCCATAACTTGGCTATTGTGAATAGTGCTGCAATAAACATGGGTGTGCAGGTGCCTCTGGATTAAATTGTGTTGCATTCCTTTGGGTATATCCCTAAGAGTGGGATTGCTGGATCATATAGCAGGTCTATGTTTAGATTTTGAAAAAGCCTCCAAATTTTTTTCCAAAGTGGTTGCACCAGCTTGCATTCCCAACAGCAGTGGACTAGGGTTCCTTTTTTCCCACATCCTCACCAGCACTTCTTGTTGGTGGTGTTTTGGATGATGGCTATTCTAACAGGGGTGAGGTGGAATATTAGTGTGGTTTTGATTTGCATTTCCCTTATGGCCAGAGATGGTGAATATTTTTTCATGCATTTTTTGGCCATTTGAATTTCTTCTTTTGAAAAAGTTCTGTTTAGTTCAGTTGCCCATTTCTTAATTGGTTCATTGATTTTAGGAGAGTTTAGTTGCTTAAGTTCCCTGTATACTCTGGTTATCAGTCCCTTGTCTGATGCATAACCGGCAAATATTTTCTCCCACTCTGTGGGTGGTCTTTTCAGTTTAGAGATCATTTCTTTTGTTGTGCAGAAGCTTTTTAATTTTATGAAGTCCCATTTATTCATCCTTTCTCTTAGTTGCTGGGCTGCTGGGGTTTTATTGAGGAACTCTTTGCCTATACCTATTTGTTCCAAAGTGTTTCCTACTCCTTCTTATAGTAACTTCAGAGTTTCTGGTCTGATATTTAAGTCCTTGATCCATTTTGAGTTGATACCAGTACAGGGTACTAGACATGGATCTAGTTTCAGTTTCTTGCAGAAGAGTAACCACTTTTCCCAGCAACATTTGTTGAAGAGGCTGTCTTTACTCCATCATATATTTCTGGCACTTTGTCAAAAATGAGGTGGATGTAGTTGTGTGGGTTTATATCTGTATCCTCTATTCTGTTCCACTGGTCTTCATGTCTGTTTTTGTGAGAGTACCAAACTGCTTTTATTGCTATTGTTTTGCAATATATTAGTAGACAAGAACTATAAATACATCAATTCAAAATGTAAATTACTCAATTTCTGTTCGAATATTAAAACTAAGTAAGGTTTTATTCCAGCTTATCTATTATTCTGAATGAAGAAAAATGCAATAACATAACAAACTACTTAATTTTCACATAGGCATTGAATTTCTTATTCAAGCTGTTTCCATATTAAATAGCGATATACCATATATTCAATAGTTTATAAACAACAGAAATTTGTTTTTCATCATTTCAGAGACTTGGAAATCCTAAGATCTATGTACCAGAAGATTTAGAGTCTGGTGACGTCCAACTTTCTGGCTCACAGACAGTTGATTGTCTTTTTACCTTCTGCTCACATCATTGAAGATGTGATGAACTATTCCAGAGCCTGTTCAATGAGGTCATTAAAGCCATCATGAAGACTCAGTCTTCTATCCATATGACCTAATCAACTCCCCAGATCTCTGTCTCCAAATACCATCATATTGCATGATAAATTTTGGCATATGAATTTTGGAAGGATATGAACATTCAGGCCATAGTATTCTGCATCTGACTTCCCAAACTTCACAGATTCATTCCAGTCCAATAGCATCAAAAGCCTTAACTCATTCAAGAGTCTTTAATAGCTAATGTCTTCAATCTCAGAGAAAAATCATCTGAATAAGTACAGGTGAGAATTGAGATGGGACAAATTCTGAGGCAAATTTCTCTACATCTGTGAAACTGTGACTTTAAGTACATAATGTGATGCAAAAATATCATGATAGAACAATTATAGTATAGACATTCCCATTCCAACAGGGAGATAAAGGAAAGAAGAAAAGAGTGGCAGGTACTACACAAGTCCAAAACCTTAAGACACAAGAATAATCTTGAACTCAATACTTTGTTTTTCAGGATTATTGGAGTAGAGGTCTCACCTTGGGGACACACAGAAGCTGAATTCCTGCCTCTACGCCCTAGGCCCTAGTTAGATGCTCAAGGTTCAGGGCAAGTATTGTCCTCATCCTTTCCAGTCCTCACTGCAACTCTCACAGATTGGAATTGCACACAGCTGGCATTGTTTCTTTTACCTGTAAATTGATGATTTGGTTAGTACATATGCCATTAAAGAAGTGTTGAATAAATGCCCAGAGAAATTTTTTAAATGCCAGATGCAGTAAGGATAAATACATACATAAAAAAATGTCCATTGCTTAAACCACAAGATTTTCTATTAATTGTAGCTGATACCTTCTTACTGAAACAAGAAGTGATATTCCTCAATCATTAGGACACAATGTGTTTATTGTTTTATCACTATGTATCTTTGATGCATTCTAAAAACGTAATCTTTTTCCATAATATCTGTAAGGGTCACTGTTCCTCACATAGAGAAGATTGTCTATTTTATATTCATAAATCCATAGGAATAAACATTATTAGGTTATGCTTTTTAATTAGAGGGACAGTAATGAGAGGGCATTTTTGGTCATTATGTTTTCTTAAAGTAAATCTCCAAAATTATTTATTTTTTCACCTTCTTGAAAAAATACACAAAATTAATTCTTTCAATTTTGTTGTGCCAAAAGCATTTCAATGGTTTCTCACTGACCACAAGGATTAACACCTCCAGGGACTGCAGTAATCTCCACTCTTATAACCACGTAGCCAGAATCTGAGGCTGAGAAAAGTCTAGAAGGTACAACTCCACAAACACTCCCCTCCATTCATATCTTAAGAATTTTGTTCTGACAAGAGATCTAACATGAAGTGCATTTCTGCCTCTTTCTCTCCATTTTGGAAGCTAATTATTATGCAAGTCAGATTCCAGTGAGTTCCAGAACCTCAGGAAACACTCTGAAGATTGTATTGGCTGTGCAAATCTGACTTTAGTATATCCTGGTGGACTAACATTTGTCTTTCCTGAAGAGCACAAGGTCACCAGAGATTGACTTCACCAAAGTATTATCTGTAAATAGCTTATGGGATAAGAAGCAAGGAAGAGAATTACTTAGAAGAAGTTATTGATAAGTCATGAGGCCAGGTTTATGCTTTGGGGCTCTGAAATGAAGGTTGTGATGGGGAAACCTCTGAGAATGCAATTTTCTTTGGGTTCTCCCAAAGGCCAGGTTTGGCTGCAGCTTTGAATTTCTGGACACTTTTATGTATGTAGCTTTAGTCCAGCTAATTTTTAGTGCATGAATAAAATATTTCAAATCTCAACTTTTGTGGATTATCAAAATCAATCTTAGAAATGATTTTCCATTACTTAGGGGTAGCATAAAGTTTAATTTTATGCTATTTAATATGTTTAATAACTCAAGAGAGGGGAGAGACACAGTCAAGGAAAAGACATTAAAAATTTACAACAGAAGAAATTTATAGGCTTTCAGTAAAGAGTCATTTCATGCCTTATTGTGGCAGTGAGTACCTTCCCAGTATATTTCTCCTAATGGATGAAAGTTCATCTTTCAAGAAAATTAAAATGATCACATTATGGCTATTCTTTATCTCTGTTATAAAACTTTTTACTCATAAAAAAGAAAGTGTGTATTCTCAATGTAAGTTGTGTTAAAATTACTTATAACAAAACAAATATACTGAATATACTGATCCACTAAAACAAATTCAACAATAAAACATTGCTGAGCCTTTCTTCTCCTTCGTCGTCTACATTCCTTTGTCTCCTTCCCTAATGTCATTTATTTGAGTTTTTGTTCTGTCCTATTTTATTAGTTCATGTATTTTGTTACATATAAGTATTATATTATTATTGCTATTATTATACTTGATAATGTTAAAATAGTGTTGAAATAGATGTCTGCTATATCTCAAATAGGTAAATGTTCACCTACATTCAGTCATCTCTTTTGTAGTCAGTAAAGACCATTTTACTGTTTGTGATGAAGGCTAGAACATGTGTACCTTCCAAACCCAAGACAAGGAGACCAGGGTGTGAATTATCCCTGTGTATTTGGCCTTTTTGTGGTAGTACAGGGGTCTACATTTTGAGAGGTACAAACAGATGTTGGAAACATCAGGGTATCTGACTCACTATATACAGAACACATGTTCTAGTGTGTCATTTGATTAACATATGGGTATGGATAAGGAAAAACCAAACTTCATTTTGTTAAGTGATTGCATTCTTTTAGAGAAAGGTATTATCCTGGCTTCTTCTAACTGTTCCAAGTATTTTGATGAATTAACTTTTCTGAGGTATTTTGTTATCATCAACTTTTTTCTAGATTCCATCTATATTGATGTTATAGCTAAAATCCATTCCCTTTCTCTGCTTGATACTATACTGTTGCTATTTTGAACAATGACACAAAAATGATGCAAACAGCCTTACAATGTCTGTTTCTGCACATGTGCATATGGAATTGGCATTGGTGTACTGAAGTTTATGAAAATGCCCAATAGCTTGACATAGTGCCCCAGGGTTTCCTTTAAAGGTTATGGAATTGCATCCTCATACTAATTGTACCTGTATCCCCTTTTATTTCAAAACTTCACCAACAATGGGATTGCTAGATGCTTTAATGAGGTGGATGTAAAACAGGATGTTGTTATGATTTTATTTTTGTTTCCTTCATTGCTAAGGAGTTTGAGCATATTTTTGAATGTTAAATTGTTAATATATTGAATATGACAAATGTAATAATTCTATGAAATACTCATGAATCTAGTTTGCTCATATTTGTATGGGGCTATAGTTTCCTCTATGATTTATAGGACGGTTCGTATATTATGAATGCCTATCCTTTCTTGCTTACATATTCAACAAGTGTCCTCTAATTTTACTAATTATATTGTTTGATTAAAAATCTCAACTTAGATTAGTTGATCAAATCAATATTCACTGCTTTTATGTCTTGTTCTAAAAAATATTTTCTTCTTCAAGACATGAAAATAACCTCTCATACTTTCTTCTGAATGTTTTACCATTTTGCTTTTTTATTAAGTTTGTCTTTAACTTTTCTGGTATTAATTTTGGCCTATGATGGCAGTAATGATTCTATGTCTATAGAGATGATTGACTTCTATTACTGTAGAATATATCACTTTACATTTGCCTAAATGCAGCATATCATACATCAACTTTTTCATAAACATAGTTTTTTTCAAGAGATTTTACTCTGTAAATTTGGTCAATTTAATTTTCTCTTGTAATTACCAAAACTAGTTAATTTCTATAGTTTTATAATAATTCTGGATATCTAATAGGTCAAGTTCATTCATCTAGCTATTATTCAAAACCTTTGAGGAAACATTAGTTTTACTCTTCCTCTTTAAGTAACTGTTAGAATCAAACTATCAAATTCCACAAGAATTATTGATTATGACATTGTATTAAGTCTACTATCCAATACACAGAGCTGTTATATATTTTCTTTTTACTCTTTGGATGATACAATAATGCTATTTAGAACTATATTTTCTAAACACTGTAAGCTGTTATACATAGATGTGACTTAATTTTAATATTTATATATACATGTAAATTGTAAAGCCCTTGCTAATTCTTTTACAGTAACACAGCTAATTCTTAAAATTGTTTTTGTAAAATTATTGTCCCTTACTTTTAAATAAGTGTAACTGAATATTTAGAAAATAAATCCAAATTCTGAAAAGTTAAGCCATTTGGTCACCATCCCATGCTCATTAGTGTACTAAATCCATATCTGAATCTTCAGAAACCCAAGTAATGTTCTTTCAGCTGCAGGAAGTCCAGATGGAAAGTATCAGCTCATTGCAAATTCCAGAAACTCTTGCTTTTCTCAGATTTTACAGTCCTCTTTTTATTCCCTAGTGTTCACAATTCAACTAAAAGAAAAATAAGAGAATTCAAAATAGAAACTTGACGTTGGCATGGTAGCAAAGAGGGAAGTTAGACAGAAGAATGGTTTGCTTGGGGGAAAAAATATATATAGAGAGAGAGAAAGAGAGAGATTTGGTCAGAACTCAGTAAAGTGATAAATTTTTGTTGTTTTAAAGATTTTTAAAAATAAATTGGGACCATGGAAGAGTTTCATTATTTTTATAAGAGTTATAAGAGCTAGCAGAGATCCTGTACATGCCTCACCCTGCTTCCCCAATCCTAATGTCTTTTATAAATGTGACATATGTGTCAAAGTTTATGGATGGATAAATAGATACATATACACACACATATACTGAAGATGGATAGGTAGATACATACACACATACATACATACATAAAAGATATGTAGATAGATCAATTAGTATGTATAGATATAAGTAGATACATACATACATACGTATATACACACCTAGATTTTACTTATAAGTGCAGATCCCACAATATTTTTCAACAGAGGGCAAGTGATGACTAAAATCTTTCTTGTGTCTTAGTGTGGAGGTTTTTCCTAATTCAGCTATCCAAAAAAGGAACGTAAAAACAAATACTAGGTTGCACATCCTAGCACATTGCATTGTAGAAAAATACATTAAAGCTTAATGGGAAGTCACATTACAGAGTTTCTTCATAAAAATACAATTAAAAATAATTTTAAGCTTGAACAATACTTTATAATCCATTGTTTCATATGTGATACCTCAGTGGGGGGAGGTATTTAGTGATAGTGATATTGAAGTGTCCAATATCATATGCCTACATGTGTAAGATGATATTATTTGGAAACTTTGTAATATCATCTGTGCCCTTATTTCCATAAAATAACAATGATTATTTGGGAAACATAGTAAAAGCTGATGTCCCATATTGTCTACCCTATGTTTAAGTTCTCCCCTGGGGGATTTGCTAAACCACATGTTGTTTACCCAATTTTTGAGCCAAAGCATTAAAAGACTCCTATGGGTAAAGATGTTTTGCCAGAATATTGGTTCTTCAATTCAATATCACCTCTCTTCTTGGCAATGCATTTATTTGTTGAATAAATGTTTTTTAAAGTGGGATGTAATTCAAAATATCAGAAAACATTAAAATGGTTATGTTGAGTTTCATTGCTTTACATAGATTTCAAGGAAAAATCTATTTCAGAGAGGTTATACTTGGGAGAGGTGTAGGAAAATAGCAACACACGATCATAAACTTTGATCACTATATTTGTCGCAAATGGTATAACTGAAAGAATGTGTTCCTCTAGATTCCAACTTTTTAAAGAATGTAAAAGTAAAAGTAATAAGGCAATTTAAATTGCCTATATACTAAGAATACAGAGAATGTTATGGTTTTAATAATCAAACACCACTTGTAATGATAAGAAAAGGGAGTTTCATAAGGTCTAAGTCTGCTTTTTGATAAAACACTTCTCAATATCTTATTAAAATTATAAATCCTTTATGCTTCAGAAATGAAAATTTTTTCATTATTGTTGCTATTGTTTTTTATGTTTAAAGTCTTCTACAAGATAATTCAGCAGCAGGGTGGCCCTGTATAGTTAAGAGACTATCTACAATGATATTTAATTCACTTAGTATGAACATTCATATGTTAAAATCAATATGATTGTCATGTTGTAGAAAGCTGCCCTGGGTCTTGAAGACAAGTGATGTATACGACACTTATTAATATGTTGAAATACTAGAGCATCTGTGCTTTGAAATGTTTGAAGTCTCAGTGTTTCGGCAAAGGACTTGTGTACAAACTGTTAAAATGGATTAGTGATGTAACTGGATGAAGAAATTGAGTTTCATAAGTGATATCAAGCAACTTTTTTCAAACTTAGAAGAAAGGAATTTTGTAAGACAAACTCACCACGAAGAGACAGGGAAGGGAAAGAATAATTGCCTGCAGATAAGGTGTTATAGACTATGTCATGCACTCTTATAAACTCCTTTAATAATTCCCAAAGACCTTTCATTTGAAGGTAAATGTAATGGAAATGATTTTGGAAAGTATATCTCTGTGTATTCACAGGCATACGAAAAGAAAGAAAAAATCCATAACATTTGTAATATAACTCCCCAAATGTTGATTTTTGTTTCTTATTCATATATAATATAATTTGTTTTATTATATATATATAATTGTTTATGGCAATACTTTTTCTTCTAATACCTTAATGAATATATGAAGATATATTTTCCAAAATCATTTCTACTACAATTGGTCCCCTCATATAAAGTTTCAGCCATGCAATATGAATACACTCTAGTAGACCATGTACCTACTATGTGTGAGTCCCTGGGTTAAATCCCCAGCAACAGAAAAAAAAAGTTAAAAAATAATATTGTATAAAGTTAAGGCATCCAGCTTGATTTAATGTACATTCATATGACAAGATATTTACCACAATGAAGCTGAGTAACATATCCATAACTTCACATATTTGTCTTGTTGTTCTTCTCTGTATGCATCTGCCCTCTTAGGAAACTTCAAGTAGTGGTGATACAGAATTCTTAACTATACTTATTGTTACATATTAGATCACCAGAATGTATTTATTTTGTAAAACTGAAGCTTTATATCTCAAGACCAGCATCTTCCATATCCCATCCCTTCAGACTCTGATAACTACCATTCTTCTTCTACTTCCATGAGAACAATACCTTTAAATTCCACATGTAATGGAAATCATGTGGTATGTGTCTTTCTGTGCCTATTTCACTCAGTATAATGCAATCCAGGCTCATCCAGTTGATCACAAATGATAGGATACCATTCATCATTATTTCATTGTGTTCATCTATTCAGTTATCTGTTAAAGGACATTTTTAAGTTATTATAGGTCATAGCTAATGTAAATAATGCCACAATGGGTCTGGCAGTGCAGATAATTCTTTGAGATGCTCATTTCATTTCTTTTGGGTATATACTCAGAAGTGGGACTACTAGATCATGTAGTACATCTGTTTTTAATTTTGTGAGAAACTTTCATACTGTTTTCCACAATAGTTGTATTAAATTATACTTTTGTTAACTGAGAGTGCACAAGAGTATATTTTATTCCACAACTTCACCAATATTTGTTATCTTTCATCTTTCTCACAATACTCATTCTTAACAGGTATGTGATGATAGTTCACTGAGACTTTAATTTACATTTTCTGAGATTAGCGAAGTAAATCACTGTTGTATATACCTGTTGGCAATTTGGTAAATATCTATTTGGACCCTTTGCCAATTTTTCAATTAGACTTTTTTTGGCTTTTGAGTTGTATGAGTTATTAGAGTTTTCAATAAATTAATCCCTATCAGATATATGTTTACAAATATTTCTCCCATTCTGTGGATTGCATTTTTACTCCATAGATTATTTCTTTTTCCTTTTTTTAGTTTGAGGCAATCCATTTTTCTATTTTGCTTTTTGTTTCCTTTGCCTTTGGTAACATATGCAAAATCTTCCCAACAGCCCAATGTCGAAAAGATTTTTCCTCGTGGCTTCTTCCAAGAATTTTAAATCTTCAGATCTGTATTAAAGGCTTCAAACATTTTTGTTTCATTTTTGCACATCATGTGAGACCAGGGTGTAATTTCACTCTTCTACATTTGGATATCCAGTTTTCCTAGTGGAATTCATTAAAGAGATGATCCACCCCCTGTTATGTGTTATTTGCATGCTTGTTGACTATCAGATGAATGCATGTGTGTGGATTTGATTCTGTGATCTCTATTTTGTTCCAGTGTCCTATGTGTCTGTTTTTATGCTTGTACTGTACTGTTTTAATTTAGGCATTCTGTAGTCAAGAAGTGTGATGCCACCAGCTTTGCTCTCCTTGTTCAAGACTGTTGGTGCTGGGTGCCAGTGGCTCATACCTGTAACTCTAGCTACTTGGGAGACTGAGATTGGGAGGACCACAGTTCCAAAGCCAGCCTGGGCATAAACTGTGTGAGATCCCATCTAAAACAATAGGTGGGTGTAGTGGCATGAACCTGGCATCCCAAGCTGTACGGGAGGCTGATATTGAGAGGATCTCCGTCCTGGGCTAATCTAGGTGAAAAATGTTTTCAAGATCCTATCTCATTAGAAAAAAAGCTGGGAATTGTGTCATGCACCTGTTGTACCAACTACAGTAGGAAGCACAAAATAGAAGTATTGTGATCCAAGCCAGCCTAAGCAAAAAGTGAGACCTTATCTCTAGAATAACCACAGCAAAAAGGGCTGGAGAACTAAGTTCAAATCCCAGTACCCCCCAAAAAAAATATTGTGTTGCCTTTTATTGTTGTACATGCACTTCAGGATTTTTTCTCATCGACAAAGAATGCCATTGAGATTTGGACAGTGATCGCATTAAATCTGCAGATTACTTTGGGCATTCTGGACATTTAACAACATTAATTTATTCCAACCAATGGATATGGCATGTCTTTAACTTATTTGTTTTCTTTTAATTTTTCCATTATCAGTGTTTTATAGTTTTCTGTGTACAAGGCTTTAATCTCTTTTTTTTTTTACTGGAATTGAACTCAGGGACTTGTGCTTACTACACTGGCATTTTATCACTTGAGCCAAGTTTTCATCCCCAAGGCTTTAAACTTTTTAATAGATTTATTCCTAAGTATCTTATTGAATTTGTTGCTGCTATTATTGGTATTTTTTTCTTAATTTTACTATTCAGAAAGACATTGATTCTTGACAAGAGAAAGGAAAAAACTCTGAGCAACAAATAGTATTTATCCAATCTTGAGCAAGTAAGATATCTGGAGTACTGTACAGACAATTTGAATGCTACATTCAGAATATCGATGAGAAGGAGAATTAAAATTTTCCTTAGGACAGAAACTGAGTAACATATTTATCTGATAGCTGATATATTTTTTCTTTGCTTGCATTCTTCTGTTCTTCTCTTCCTTTTCTTGTCACTTCCTCCCTTCCTTCCTTTCCTTCATTTCTTCTTTTCTCCCTTCCTTCCCTTTTCCCCTCCCTTTCTTTTTTCATTTCTTTTGTCACGTTTTAACAGTGTATATATTCCTTCATTTTCTGTTTCCATTGGTTTTTCTCTCTCCTGAAGCTGTTTTAACTTCACAGAATTTATGAAAACTCCTCACTAATCTATTTATAAACTAGAACACTGAATGCAAGAGAAGATTAAAAACATCACCATGACTTTGAATTTGTGAATTATTTCTGCAAACAGGACAAGGTGATGCATTTTCCCTGTACCTTCAGCTAAAGCCATGAATGTTTACCTACTATATGAGTATTGTTAATCTAAAGTATTCTTTACATCTTTGTGATGAGAATTTAATTTAGGAATGGCTAAAAAAAATGTATTTTTAAAAATTGTCAGAAAGTTTTAAAGAGGTTTATTTGGTATAATCAATATTCATTCTCAAAAGGCCAAGTGTCACTTTATGTCTTTGATAGCTTATGTTATAAATAAAACCTATTATCATGTGCTGCTTGTACATTGCAAATATAAAAACTTAATACATGATTTTATTCATGTAACCAAAAATTATTTTTCCTTTCCTTTTTCCTATATAAAAAAATAACACTAGTTATAAAAAATGTTTGAAAGTTAAAAGAAGTACATTCCTTTTGGATAGAGTAGGATATAGCCATATAATATTGATTTATATGAGGGAAAATGAGCACTCAATATTTTAATTCTTCTGAATAAATGATTGCATGTTACTAGACTTTCCATTCTTATGTAAATTTACATTATAAAGAGAGCTATATTTTTGGTAAGATCATTAAGATACTGTGAATTAAGCTAGCATACCCTAAAGAGATAGCCCTGCTATAGGAGTCAAATACTCCTTCTCATTTGGGAGCAGGTACTTAGTCATTCAGTTGACACTTCATCTGTGTTTCATCCAGCATATCATCTTTTCATGTAAATTGCAAATATGTAGTATTTAACATAATGCCAGGGTATAGATAAAAGTAAAAATGTTAGTACAGCTATTAATATTATTGTTTTTATTATATATTTGTTATACCAAACTTTCATAAAATAGAAAATAAACATTACTGGGCATAATAAACCCACCAATTTTAAATGAATAAAATATAAAATAAAAATTGTATGCAATGAAATCAACAAATAGAGAGATACATAAATTAAAATCCTTCCTGAGATCTTGTTTATATTGAGATCTAAGTATTGTAGGTAATTTTTCCATTAGAGAAATGATGTGGTGACACATGAAGACTCCAAATAAAAGAGCTTTAAAAAACATTCAAAATGTTAAAAAACAAGGAATTCAGAGCTGAGGGAAAATAAATATTGATATTTCAAACTTTAATATATTACAAAGATACATCAACAGCAAAAATCATCTCGTAATTCCAGATATAATGGATGACTTCTTGTAATAGATGTCAGAGAAATGGAAACATAGGAGACAAAAACACAAAAACATACATCCTTATGTTAAAAGTGAAAAAATGTCTTAATTGGGTTTCAATTTCTCACAGTAACATTATTGTAGCTCTTTTTAAAAGATAGCAAACTGGGCACCATTGGCTTACACCTGTAATTCTAAGTGCTTAGGAGGCAAGAGACAGGGAAGATCATGGTTCCAGGCCAGCCCAGGGGTAGAAGTGTATGAGACCTCATCTCAATAAAAAAGGCTGGGCATGATAGCACAAGCTTATCATTCTGGCTACTGAGGGAAGCATGAATAGAAGGATCCCCATCTAGACCTCCCAGTGCAAAAAACAAGTGAGCTCTTTTTAATTTATAATAAAACTTTATTTGCCCACAAATAAAATTTTGGCATAGAACAGTTTAGATTGGAACATGTTTGCATTTCTATTTGCTGGTTTGAGAATTTTTTTTCAAATTGATGGTCCAAGTATCACACAGATGTACCAGTTGCTACTGATAAGCATGATTAGAATTAGTGTTATGGGGCCCATGAGCACTGCTCTAATAAGGAAGCGGTGTGTCCTTGACCAAAGTCTGTCAAAAAGGAGATGTGGCTGCTGGATTCTCTGAACCTCACTTCACTTAACACAAGATCCTTCCAGTTCATATAGTTGATGTAAATGGAAAGTTTTTCATTAGTAATGACAAATAATATCAATACACACACACACATGCACATACATACATACATATATATATACACTTATGTACAGATACATATACATATATATGGGGCTCTTTTAGGTATTCATTTTTTCATGGACAGTTAAGATTCTTTTTCCATATCTTGGCTGCTGTGAATAATTTTGGAATGAACATGGGAATATATATATTTTTTTTTATTTCTTCAAGATAGTGATTATCTTTTGTGAAATAATTATTACTATGATTTTCTGCAATGCTTCCTGATTGGATTTTCTTGGGCTCAGCCAACCCATTAGATTTACATTATCTGACTGTGCAGTATGTACTGGCCTGACTTTCCTTAGAAAGACATGGTACAGGAGAAGAAGTATGGCAGTGAAATAGGCTTTATCATCAGCAAGAGTTGTCATCAGAAACAATGCAAGAGTCCAGAGTTATGCTCTGGTGTGTCTTTATCACAGGCCAGATGCAAGGAATGGAGACTACAAAAGGATGGACACTCCTGTCTTAGAAACCCCATATCTCAAATAGAAGCCAATATCTTTTATAATGCTTCATAAGCAAAGCTTTCCATATCCCAACAAAGGCAATTCTTGGACCCATAAAAATACAAAATCTGACTTAGTGCATTCATGCTAAACCCAGAACAATGGCTTCCCACTAATGATTTGTATTCTATTCAGTTTTCCTGTCCAAATGTCACTTACCTATTTGGTTTCATGTTTAATAGAAAGAAGGCTTCAATGAAACACAGCTGTCCATCCATCTCCTTGGAGAAACAGGGACAGGATCTGATTTATCTGAGAGTCAGAAGCTGAAGGCCAGCGGGAGCAGTGAGGTTCCCCAAAATTACAGAATAATGTGACAGAATGTAGATTAATTCTATATCTGCCAACCATGCCCTGCCACCTCTGTTGAGATCCATTCAACACTTACCTGTTTCAGCTCCCTCCCAGTTCCCACCTGCCTCTCCAGCTGGAGTGCACACCTTAACACTGCATTACTTTTGCACAGGATGCAAATATTATATTCATCACAGTAGATTAAAAACATGAGTTTATCAATGAGTGAATAAGCAAATGACACTGAGGACACTCGCTATTCATAATGTGTCAACAATTGACCCACTATTATCAACTAAGAAGTAATATGTCTTAAGAAATTAATTGGGGGAGGATCCAAGTTGGTGACTAGAGGGCAGAAGCAGACACCATGAGCTCAGTAAATCAAAATCTTTGCTGAGATGCTGGAGCCACACTTAGCAGAAAAAAACCACCAGGAAGAATCAAAAATCTGACCCCCTGACCACCAGCCTGTACAAAGCTTCTCCATAAAATGTTACACTGAGAAAAAAGGAAGGCTTCCATACCACTAGACACTGGCTCCAAACCTGCTTGGGAGATGCAGAGCAACAGGTGAGCAAATAAATGGCAAGAGGTATTCCCATAGCTACCCCTGGGATAAACTAGCATACCCCCTGGACAGACTGACACCTGCCCTGCAAAAAAAAAAAAAGAAAACTGAATAATAAACAAGGAACTGAAAAGGAACACACAACAGAGGGGGTAGTGTGCTCTGAGAGCACTGGAGAAGAGGCAAGTGGCAAGGAGTTGATCTCTGGGCAAACTTTCAGTAAACAAAGACTAGAAAGGCAGAAGGACCAACAGTGGGCAGGTGATAAGTCGCTGCCTGAAATATGGCAGACAACAATCCACAAAGCTCATCTCCTGAGCCAGTGAGCAACATCCAAAGTCAAATGACATTGCAAAATTGAAAACAGTGATGGATCTCTGACCTTGCCCCAGAGAAAGGGAACAAGGAAAGAAACAAGCCCCCAATAAACCAACACAGTGAATACCCAACTCCAAAGCAGGACAGCTAGTGGGCCACAGAGCTTATCTCCAGAAAATGAGGACAAGCCACACCTCACTGAAGGGGGAGCTTACTAAGCAGCTGTTGTTGAAAGACAGGAAAAAAAGCTAGCAAGCTTCCCCAATCACCTGGCAAGACTAAGACAGAGCTTCTGCTTAAATACCAATGCAAGGACTGGATGTTGAAAGAGTAATACCAGAACTACTAAGTCTGAAATTCTATTGTTCCTGAACATGGAATTTTTTTGTGCATTTTGTTTGTTTGTTTTGTTTCTTGTTTGTTTGTGTGTTTGTCCATCTCTCTCAGTTGAATTTCTTTGTTTTTGTTTTTTTTTTTGCGTGAGTTTTACTATTGTGAGTTAGCGAATACCAAATTACACACACACCAGAGATGGAAAGAGCATACATACATTAACCTAAAAACTCAACAAACCCACAAAACAAAATTAAACCAAGGGAAAGAAAACAGGTGACTGAAATCACCAACAGCCTATCAAGAACATAGGTACAGAGTAATAAATGGAGCAATGGAAAGATGAAAAAGGTATGGAAACCATTATCCCTCCAAAAATAATTTAATACAGGATTCAGAGAGAAATTTAAAAAATGGATACACAGTTCCAGACTCCAACAAAATGAAGATAAACAATACCAAGGAACCAAACAAAGCCCAAAAGAACACCCTGAAAGGCAAAATCCTGCAAGTAATCACTGAGAATTTCATGGAGATTGTACTAGACATGGTCAACCAAAATGTACAGAAGGCACTCCAGAAATTCCAAGACAACAAAAATAAAGAACATTAGAAGACACAGAAACAAATAAAGGAACTCATGGGAGCCATAAATAAACACCAATGTGAAACAGAGAACATTATAAATAGAGAGATAAATGAATTAAATATGAAAATTGACAATATTAAAGAGGAAGTGACCCATGATATGGAAAACCTCAGAAAAAAGAATGAAACAGAAATATAAAACATGATGGAAGGTCACTTCAGCAGACTAGAACTAGTGGAAGACAGAATCTCAGAACTTGAAGATGAAATGGAAATTAAAAGAAAAATTGAAGAGCAATTAGTCAAACAACTCAAGACCTGTGAAATGAATATTCAAGAACCCACTGACTCCATCAAAAGACCAAACCTGAGAATTATGGGCAATGAAGAAGGATAAGAGGTGCAAGAAAATGGAATTTGTAATATATTCAACAAAATAATAACAGAAAATTTCCCAACTCTGCAGAAAACTCTGCCCATTTGTGTACAGGAAGCATCCAGGACACTAAACAGACTTGACCAAAATAGAACTACCCAACAACATATTATCATTAAAACAACAAGCACAGAGAATAGAGAAAGACTACTGAAGGCTGTAAGAGAGAAACAATAAGAAATAAAACTAAATAACATACAAAGATAAACCCATCAAAATCATAGCAGGTTTCTCAACAGAAATCTTAAAAGCAAGAAGAGCATGGAGTGAGGTGTTCCAGGCACGGAATGAAAATAACTTCAACCCTATGATATTCTACCCAGCAAAACCATCATTCAAAATAGATGGAGCAATAAAAGTCTTCCATGATAAGCAGAATGTAAAACAATATATGACCACCAAGCCACCACTACAAAAGATTCTTCAACGAATTCTGCATGCAGAAAATGAAAGGAAACAAAATCTTGAAAGGACAGGCAGTACCAAAGCACAGGAGAAGAAAAGGCAAGGAATCAGAGAGTAAAATTGATTCAGCTGCATGCAATCAAACCCTTAAACAACAAAAACAACTACATGACAGGAATCAAAACATACCATCAATACTAACAGCTAATGTTAACAGGCTAATTTCCCCATCAAAAGACACCATTTGGCAAGCTGGATTAATAAAGAAGATCCAACAATTTGTTGCTTACAGGAGACTCGTCTCATTGATAGAAACAAGCACAGGCTTAGGGTGAAAGGCTAGAAGAAGATTTACCAAGCCAATGGCCCTGAATACAGGCAGGAGTAGCAAAACTGATCTCAAACAAAGTAGACTTCAAACTTACATTGATCAAATGAGATAAAGGACACTCCATACTAATAAGAGGGGAAATACACCAAAAGAAAATAACAATTATCAACCGATACGCAATGATAGTGGGAGACTTTAATACCCCCCATCACCAATAGATAGGTCATCAAAAAAAAAAAAAAAAAGAAATTCTAGAGCTTAATCACACCATAGATCAAATGGACATAGCTGATGTCTACAGAATATTTCATCCAACTTCTGTACAATGTACATTCTTTTCAGCAACCCATGGAACTTTCTCCAAAATTGATCACATCTTAGGTCACAAAGCAAACCTCAGCAAATATAAGAAAATAGAAATAATCCCATGCATTCTTCTGACCACAATGCATTAAAACTAGAACTCAGCAACAAAAACAACATTAAAAAACCTGAAAACAGTAAGGAGCTGAACAACACATTTCCTAATGATCAATGGGTCATTGATGAAATAAAAGAGGAAATTAAAAGGTTCTTGAAAGTTAATTAAAATGAAAACATAACCTACCAGAACCTATGGGACACACCAAAGTCAGTCCTAAGAGGAAAGTTTATAACCATGAGTGCATATACTAAAAGGACAGAAAGATCTCAAATCAATGACCTCAAACTCCATCTCAAACTCCTAGAAAAACAACAATAAGCAAATCCCCAAAAAAAGCAGGAGAGAAATATTAAAAATATGGGCCAAAATCAATAAAATAGAAAAAAACAAACAAACAAAAACATACAAAGTATTAATAAAACAAAAAGCTTGTCTCTGAAAAAATAAACAAGGTTGAGACATGCCTGGCAAACCTGACTAAAATGAGGAGAGACAAATCCAAGCCAGTAAAATCAGAAATGCAAAAAGGGAGATACCAAAAAACACCATGGAAATCCAGGACATCATCAGAGACTATTTTGAGAATGCATAATCCAATAAATTTGAAAATCTTGAAGAAATGGGCAGATTTCTAGATACTTAGGACCATCCAAAATTGAACAAAGAGGATATTAATCACCTGAACAGATCAATAACACAAAATGAACTTGAAGCAGCAATAAAAACCTTCCCAAAAAAGAAAAGTCCAGGACCTGATGGATTCTCTACAGAATTCTATCAGACCTTTAAGGAAAACTAATACTAACCTTCCTTAAACTCTTCTATGAAAAAGAAAGGGAAGGAACACTCCCTAATACATTTTATGAAGCCAGTAGTACACTCAACTCAAAACCTGACAAAAACACCTCCAAAAAGGAGAACTATAGGCCAATCTCTTTAATGAACATCAATGCAAAAATCCTCAATAAAATAATGGCAAACTGAATTCAATAACACATCAGAAAGCTCATTCACCATGACTAAGTTGGCTTCATTTCAGGGATGCAAAAGTGGTTCAAAATACACAAATCTAAAACTGTATTACAGCACATTAATAGAAGCAAAGACAAAAACAATTTGATCATCTCAGTAGATGCAGAAAAAGCCTTCAAAAAGATCCAACACCACTCCATGATAAAAGCTCTATGAAAACTAGGAATAGAAGGAAAGGACCTCAACATTGTAGAGGCTATATATGACAAATCTACAGCCAACATCATACTTAATGGTGAAAAACTGAAACCATTTCCCCTAAAATCAGGAACAATACAAGGGTGCCCACTCTCCCCACTCCTACTGGAATTCCTAGCCTGAGCAATAAGGCAAGAAGAAGAAATAAAATGATCACAAATAGGTAAAGAAACTGTCAAAATATCCCTATTTGCAGAGCACATCATCCTATACCTTAAGGACCCAAAAAACTCTACCAAACCCCTAGACACCATAAACAGCTACAGTAAGGTGGCAGGATACAAAACCAACATACAAAAATCATTAGCTTTTTTATACACCAAAAATGAATAAACTGAGAAAGAATATATGGAAACAATTCCATTTACAATAGCCTCAATGAAAAATCAAATACCTAGCAGTAAACTTAACAAAGAATGTGAATCACCTCCATAAAGAGAACTACAAACCCCTGAGAAAAGAGATCAAGGAAGACCACCTTCTGTAGAAGGTGGAGAGATCTCCCATTCTCATGGATTGGTAGTATCAACATAGTAAAAATGGCTATACTATCAAAAGCAATCTACATGCTTAATGTAATTCCCATCAAAATCACAAAGACATTTATTACAGAAATTGAAAAATCTACCCTAAAGTTCATTTGGAAACACATGAGAATGTGAATAGACAAGGCAATATTCAGCAAAATGAGCAATGCTAGAGGTATCACAATACCTGACTTTAAACTATATTATAAAGCAATAGCAATAAAAACAGCATGGTACTGGCATAAAAACAGACATGAAGACCAGTGAAACAGAATAGAGGACCCAGATATGAATCCACACAGCTTTGTCCACTTCATTTCTGACTAAGCCACCACAAATATATGATGGATAAAAGACAGCCTCTTCACCAAATGCTGCCAGGAAAAGTGGTTATCCATCTGCAAAAAACTTAAACTAGATCCATGTTTATCACTTTCTACTAGTATCAACTAAAAATGGATCCGGGGCCTTAATATCAGACCTGAAACTCTGAAGTTAGTAAGGGAAAGAGCAGGGAATACTGTGGAAGTAATAGGTATAGGCAAGGACTCCTTAGTAGAACCCCAGCAGCTCAGCAACTAAGAGAAAGGATGGCCAAATGGGATGTCATAAAATTAAACAGCTTCTGCACAACAAAAGAAATGGTATCTAAACCAAAAAGACCACCCACAGAGTGGGAGAAAATATTTTCCAGCTATATATCAGATAAAGGATTGATAACCAGGGAGAGATTCCAAGATGGTAGCTAGAGGGAGGAAGCAGAAAGCATGCATCCTATAGTGAAATCTTGGAGAGATGCTAGAGACACACCCTGCAGGCATAACCACCGAGAAGAGGCAAAACTGACCCTTCCACACCTCCAGCCTGCACAGAAAATCTCCACTTCACATTAAACAGAGAAACCAGGAGGGCCCCTGGGCCTCCAGTCACCCGTGCCCAGAAGGCTTGGGAAGATGAGGACAAGGTGAGCTTAACAGTACCACGGTACTCCCACAGACAACCCTGGGCCAGAGCAGCATAGCCCCCTGGACAGACCGACTCCCACCCGAGGAAATAAGAGAAACTGAATAATAAGCACTAAAGACATGTGGGAAAGAGGGTGGAGAACACTGAGCACCGAAGATTGGGGAAGGGAATCCTTCCTGGAACTGTAAATAAACAAGCCGGGCCTGGCCGGAAAGGCTCCAGCAGGAGTGGGGGCGTGCATCTGGCAACCAGGAACTGGAAAGCTTGTAAGAGTGGCAGAGGGAGGAAAACTCCACAGGAGAGGGGGGAAGACCCACCTCCCATGTGAGCTGTAAACACACACGGTGGCTGGCAGGAGCAGCAGCACCACCCAGTAATCAGGAGCAGAAAAACTTGTAAAAGTGGTAGAGGGAGGAAAACTCCACAGGAGAAGGGGGAAAACCCACTTCCCATGTGAGCCTGAGAAAGCGGGTGCAGTGTCATCTACCCCAGTGTGCTTGGAAAGGAGAAAGCTTGTAGCAGAGGCTCGCACACAGGAGAACTCTGAGTAATCAAAGCCTGCGGGGCTAGGTGAGTGTTAAGCTCACTCCTGAGATCTGCATAAATAACACCGCCAGCAACAACAGGCTGACAGCAGTGGGCAGGTAAGCCACAGCCACAGATACCATTCACAGAACTGTCTCCAGACTCTTTTTTTTTTTTTCTTTCTCTCCCTACCTTTGATGAGAAAACAACAAACTACACCTGCATGCTGAAAAACTTACTGAAACTATATTGAATTTGAACTTGGGACACTTTGTGGGTTTGTGATTTTGTGTGTGTGTGTGTGTGCTGTTTTGTTCTACTTTATACGTACCCTTTGATGAGACAACTACAGAACAACATCTGAGGCACCATCTCCAGGATTGGAGACTGAGATGGACACCAAAATTATTAAGACTGAAACTTCATTGAATTTGAACTTGGAGGGCTTTATTTTTTCTATTTTACATTTTGTTTTATTTTATTTATATATATATATATATATTTCTTTCATTTATATATTTTTTATTTTTATTCTTATCTTTATTCTTTTTATTTTTTTATTTTCAATCCTCTCTCTGTCTCTCTAATGCCTGTTCAGCTTACTGCAGATTAGTACACTAATACTCTTTGTTAATACCTTTGAAACTTTTTTGTTTGATTCCTTGTTTTGTTTTTTCCTACTTGTCTGTTTGTTTTTCCCTTTTCTTTAACTTCTTGCTTTCCATCTCCTCTCACCCTTCCATTCTAAATATTACCATTGTTATTATTGCAAGCTAGAAAATACTTAATTGCACACAGTACAGGGACAGGAACAACACCAAAGACAATGATGGGAAGACAGAAAAACCAGAGAAACCTGTATCCCCACAGCAAAAAATTAGTACAGGAACCAGAGAGGAATGAAGAAAACAGATACTCAGACACAGACTCCAACAAAATGAAGATAAACTATGCCAAAAAAACCAATGAAGCCCACAAGAATAGTTTAAAAGAAGATATACTACTCAATGTAGTATATCTTACAATGTAGTATATCTTGATATACTACTCAATGTACTCAATGACAATTTTATAGAGATGATACTGGATATGGTCAACAAAAATGTACAGGAGACACTCAAGAAATTCCAAGACAACAAAAATAGAGAATTTGAAAAAACAAAAGAAGAAATAAAGGGAACTATAGAATCACTATATAAACACCAAAGTGAAACAGAGAACACGATGAATAAACAGATAAATGACTTCAGGACAAAAATAGACAACAGTAAAGAGGAAACCACCCAGGATATGGAAAACCTCAGAAAAAAGAACGAAACAGAACTGCAAAACAAAATGGAAGGCCAATCCAGCAGAATAGAACAAACAGAAGACAGAGTCTCAGAACTTGAAGATGAAATGGTAATTAAAGGAAAAACCAAAGAACTATTAATTAAACAACTCAAGACCTGTGAAAAGAAAATGCAAGAACTCACTGACTCCATCAAAAGACCAAATTTGAGAATCATGGGCAGCGAAGAAGGACAAGAGGTGCAAGCAAAGGAAATGCGTAATATATTCAACAAAATAATATCAGAAAATTTCCCTAATCTAGAGAAAGATATTCCCATACAGATGCAAGAGGCCTCCAGGATACCAAACAGACCAGATCAAAATAGAACTACCCCACAACATATCATCATTGAAACAACAAGTTCAGAAACTAGGGAAAGAATATTGAAGGCTGTAAGAGAGAAAAAACAAATAACATACAAAGGTAAACCAATCAAAATCACAGCAGACTTCTCAACAGAAACATTAAAAGCAAGAAGAGCATGGGGTGAGATATTCCAGGCACTGAAAGAAAATAACTTCAACCCCAGGATACTCTACCCAGCAAAACTATCATTCAAAATAAATGGAGCAATAAAAGTCTTCCATGATAAACAGAAACTAAAACAATATGTGACAACAAAGCTAACACTACAAAAGATTCTTCAAGGGATTCTGCACACAGAAAGTGAAACCCAACTTAACCATGAAAAGACAGGCAGCACCAAACCAAAGGAAAAGAAAAAGCAAGAAAGTAGAGAGTAACCTCAACTTAGGTTCGTACAATCAAACCTTCAAACAAGTAAGACAACTAAATGACAGGAATCACCACAGACCTATCAGTACTAACGCTTAATGTTAATGGACTGAATTCACCCATTAAAAGGCACCGCTTGATGAAATGGATTAAAAAGGAAGATCCAACAATTTGTTGCTTACAGGAGACCCATCTCACTGACAGAAATAAGCATAGGATGAAAGCTGGAAGAAGATTTACCAAGACTATGGCCCCTGAAAACAGGCAGGAACAGCAACACTTATCACTGACAAACCAGACTTCAAACCTACATTGATCAAATGAGATAAAGAAGGACATTCCATACTAATAAAAGGGGAAATACACCAAAAGGAAATAATAATCATCAACCTGTATGCACACAAAGTCAACGCACCCAATTTCATCAAACATACACTGAAAGACATAAAAGCATATATTAACACCAACACAGTAGTTGTGGGAGACTTTAACACCCCATTATCATCAATAGATAGGTCATCCAAACAAAAAATCAATAAAGAAATCCAAGATCTAAAATATGCCATAGATCAAATGGACCTAGTTGATGTCTACAGAACATTTCATCCAACTTCTACACAATATACATTCTTCTCAGCAGCCCATGGAACCTTCTCCAAATAGATCATATTCTAGGGCACAAAGCAAGCCTCAGCAAATATAAGAAAATAGAAATTATACCATGCATACTATCTGATCACAGTGCAGTAAAAGTAGAATTCAACAACAAAAGTAAAGACAAAAAACATGCAAATAGCTGGAAACTAAATAACTCGTTACTTAATGAACAATGGATCATCAATGAAATAAAAGAGGAAATTAAAAAGTTCCTGGAAGTCAATAAAAATGAAAACACAACCTATCAGATCCTATGGGACACATCAAAGGCAGTCCTGAGAGGAAAGTTTATAGCCATGATTGCATATATTAAAAAGACTGAAATATCTCAAATCAATGACCTAATGATACATCTTAAATTCCTAGAAAAACAAGAACAAGCAAATCCCAAAACAAATAGAAGGAGAGAAATAATAAAAATAAGAGCTGAAATCAATGAAACAGAAACCAAAAAAACCATACAAAGAATTAATGAAACAAAAAGTTGGTTCTTTGAAAAAATAAACAAGATTAATAGACCCCTGGCAAACCTGACTAAAATGAGGAGAGAAAAAACCCAAATTAGTAGAATCAGGGATGCAAAAGGGGAGATAACAACAAACACCATGGAAGTCCAGAAAATCATCAGAGACTACTTCAAGAACCTATATTCAAATAAATTTGAAAATCTTAAAGAAATGGACAGATTTCTAGATACATATGATCATCCAAAATTGAACCAAGAGGAAATTAAACACCTGAATAGATCTATAACACAAAATGAAATTGAAGCAGCAATCAAGAGTCTCCCCCAAAAGTAAAGTCCAGGACTTGATGAATTATCTGCTGAATTCTGTCAGACCTTTAAAGAAGAACTGATACCAACCCTCCTTAAACTGATCCACGAAATAGAAAGGGAAGGAAAACTGCCAAACACCTTTTATGAAGCCAGTATTACACTGATCCCAAAACAAGGCAAAGACACCTCCAAAAAAGAGAACTATAGGTCAATCTCCATAAAGAACATTGATGAAAAAATCCTCAATAAAATAATGGCAAACTGAATTCAACAACACATCAAAAAGATTATTTACCATGACCAAGTAGGCTTCATCCCAGGAATTCAGGGGTGGTTCAACATATGAAAATCAATAAATGTAATAAACCACATTAACAGAAGCAAAGACAAAAACCACTTGATCATCTCAATTGATGCAGAAAAAGCCTTTGATAAGATCCAACACCATTTCATGATAAAATCTCTAAGAAAATTAAGAATAGAGGGAAAGTACCTCAACATTATAAAACGTACATATGACAAACCTACAGCCAGCATTATACTTAACGGAGAAAAACTGAAACCATTCCCTTTAAAATCAGGAGCCAGACAAGGATGCCCACTATCTCCACTTCTATTCAACATAGTACTGGAATTCCTAGCCAGAACAATTAGGCAAGAAGAAGGAATAAAAGGAATACAAATAGGTAAAGAAACTGTCAAAATATCCCTATTTGCAGATGACATGATCCTGTACCTTAAAGACCCAAAAAACTCTACTCAGAAGCTTCTAGACATCATCAATAGCTACAGCAAGGTAGCAGGATATAAAATCAACATAGAAAAATCATCACCATTTCTATACACTAACAATGAGCAAACTGGAAAAGAATGTATGAAAACAATTCCATTTACAATAGCCTCAAAAAAAATCAAATACCTAGGTGTAAACCTAACAAAAGATGCGAATGACCTCTACAAGGAAAACTATAAACTTCTGAAGAAAGAGATTGAGGAAGACTATAGAAAGTGGAGAGATCTCCCATGCTCATGGATTGGTAGAATCAATACAGTAAAAATATCTATACTCCCAAAAGTAATCTACATGTTTAATGCAATTCCCATCAAAATTCCAATTATATTCATTAAAGACATTGAAAAATCTACTGTGAAATTTACATGGAAACACAAGAGGCCACGAATAGCCAAGGCAATACTTAGTCAAAAGAACAATGCTGGAGGTATCATGATACCCGACTTCAAACTATATTACAAAGCAACAACAGTACAAACAGCATGGTACTGGCACAAAAACAGACATGAAGACCAGTGGAACAGAATAGAGGACCCAGATATGAAGCCACACAACTATAACCAACTTGTCTTTGACAAAGGAGCTAAAAATATACGATGGAGAAAAGACAGCCTCTTCAACAAAAACTGCTGGGAAAACTGGTTAGCAGTCTGCAAAAAACTGAAACTAGATCCATGTATATCACCCTATACCAAGATTAACTCAAAATGGATCAAGGATCTTAATATCAGACCACAAACTCTAAAGTTGATACAGGAAAGTGTAGGAAATACTCTGGAGTTAGTAGGTATAGGTAAGAACTTTCTCAATGAAACCCCAGCAGCATAGCAACTAAGAGACAGCATAGATAAATGGGACCTCATAAAACTAAAAAGCTTCTGTTCATCAAAAGAAATGGTCTCTAAACTGAAAAGAACACCCACAGAGTGAGAGAAAATATTTGCCAGCTACACATCAGACAAAGGACTGATAACCAGAATATACAGGGAACTTAAAAAACTAAATTCACCCAAAACTAATGAATCAATAAAGAAATGGGAAAGTGAGCTGAACAGAACATTCTCAAAAGAAGAAATTCAAATGTCCAAAAAGCACATGAAAAAATGCTCACCATCTCTAGCAATAAAGGAAATGCAAATTAAAACCACGCTAAGATTCCACCTCACCTCACTTAGAATAGCCATCATTAGCAACACCACTAACAACAGGTGTTAGCAAGGATGCCGGGGGAAAAAGGAACCTTCCTACACTGTTGGTGGCAATGTAAACTAGAACAACCACTGTGGAAAAAAATTTGGAGGCTACTTAAAAAGCTAGACATTGATCTACCTTTTGATCCAGCAATATCACTCTTGGGGATATACCCAAAAGACTGTGACACAGGTTACTCCAGAGGCACCTGCACACCCATGTTTATTGCAGCACTATTCACAATAGCCAAGTTATGGAAACAACCTAGATACCCCACTGCTGATGAATGGATTAAGAAAATGTGGTATCTATACACAATGGAATTTTATGCAGCCATGAAGAAGAATGAAACGTTATCATTCACTGGAAAAAAATGGATGGAATTGGAGGACATCATTCTGAGTGAGGTTAGCCTGGCCCAAAAGACCAAAAATCGTATGTTCTCCCTCATATGTGGACATTAGATCAAGGGCAAACACAACAAGGGGATTGGACTTTGAGCACATGATAAAAGCAAGGGAGAGCACACAAGGGAGGGGTGAAGATAGGTAAGACACCTAAAAAATTAGCTAGCATTTGTTGCTCTTAACACAGAGAAACAAAAGCAGATACTTTAAAAGCAACTGAGGCCAACAGGAAAAGGGGACCAGGAACTAGAGAAAAGGTTAGATCAAAAAGAATTAACCTAGAAGATAACACACATGCACAGGAAATTAATGTGAGTTAACTCCCTGTATAGCTATCCTTATCTCAACCAGCAAAAACAGTTGTTCCTTCCTATTATTGGTTATACTCTCTCTTCAACAAAATTAGAGATTAGGGCAAAATAGTTTCTGCTGGGTATTTTTGGGGTGGGGGAGGAGAGGAAGGGGACAGAGTGGGTGGTAAGGGAGGGGGCTGGGGCAAGGGGCAGAAATGACCCAAGCCTTGTATGCACATATGAATAATAAAACAATAAAAAAAAAAAAAGGATTGATAACCAGAATATACAGAGAACTTTAAAAGCTAAACTTTCCCAAAATCAATGAACCAATAAAGAAATGGGCAACTGAACTAAACAGAAGCTTCTCAAAAGAAGAAATTCAAATGGCCAAAAAACACATGAAGAAATGCTCACCATCTTTAGCCATAAAGGGAGGTAGAGGGCAGAGGTAGGAGGTGGGGAGCAGTGGGGAAAATGGCCCAAAAAATGTATTCGTGTGTGAATAAACTAATTTTTTCAAAAAAGCAAAGAAAAAAAGAAAAGAAATTAATTGGATGAGCACAGTTTTTTTTTTTGAAAAAATCAGCAAAAGTAGAGAAGGCACAGAAAAATCTAGGAGATTATATGTAAAAAGAATTATTTTAAAGTAAGAATACAATTTTTATGTCTTCACAATAATCTTTTTGTCACTTTAGAAATTCTATATCTGCATCCTTTTTAAAATTTATTTTATTTTTTATTTAGCATATATTAATAATATAAGTGTGTTTCATTCTGATGACTATATTTTCACATAGCATAGTCTGTCATTTAATGTTTCAAAATTATTATAAAAACACTCATTTTTCTACAGGGAAAGAAATGTTAAAATCAAATACCTTATAAAGAAAAATTACCTAATGAAAAAAAAGCACAATAAAAAAAGAAAAGAATAGTGTTTGTAGCCTAAGGTTAAGGAAATTTTCCAAAAGGTCAAAAGTTTACAATTCATTTAAAAGTTATGATTTATTTGTTTAAACCAAAATTGAGAATAAAAGTCAAAGGACAGACACAGTAGGAAAAAAAAATGACAAGTTACTTTAAGAAATGATATTTTTATCAATTATAATACATGATAACAATTTATATATTGTTGAGATTATGCTATGAAGCATTAGATGTGCAGCATTTTAACATTAAATAATGTCTCCAAAGAATTAGAAAACAAGAGTAGCCATTTACTAATGTTAAGAGTACAATAAATGCTATGGGCAATTTAGAATGCAATTTGGCAGTAATCTCAAAGTTAAATGAACACTCCTCCTAGAACCACATCAAAGAATGCGTAAAAATAGACTGATCAGTGAATTGTTTTTAATAGTTAATATAATCAATTGTGAAAAAATTAAATGTGCATCAGTAAAGAACAGACTAAATTTAGGTCAATCTAGATTAGTAAAAATTGCAGTGTAATTAAGAGAAAATTCAAACTTCTATATATGAAAATAAATTATGTTTAAGATGGAAAATTAGTTTAAAATAATATTTTCAAGACATAATGCTTTTATATAAATGCAAAAGAAACACTGATGTTATTGAACAATTCTTATTAAAATAAAAACTAAAATCTTAATTCTCAGAGGAGGAAGAGCTTTAAAAATATTCTATATCTGAACACTACCTGAAACATTCACTTTGCATTTTTGGCAGTACTGCAGTTTGAACTCATGACCTTGTGTGCTTCCTAGCCAAGCAGTGTATCTGCCACTGTAGCCTCACCTCCAGCCCAAAGACAGTATATGTCTAATGAATTGCCAGTGACCAAAACAAAGAATTTAGGATTGAAAACAAAACTCAAATGAAGCCAGGTCAACATATTGCAATAACAATACAAAAATAACAATTTATATATAAACTGAAATAATAATAATACTAATGTTCTGTATCTAGGGTTCTAGATTTTATGAAATTAAAGATGTAAGTTAAAACAAAACTTACTAAAATAAGCTAGAATCACTACTTTGGCATTTGTAAAATGGAAAGATGTTTTTATTAGTATGCATTAATTGTATAGAGGGGTTTCATTGTGATATCTCCACACATGCATACAATGTAATTTGATGGAATTCACCCACTATGTTGCATTATTTATTTCACTCTGTTGCTTTATTTGTCTTTATCAAAACAAATTTAACTACTTTCACTGTTCTATTTTAATACATGCAATAAAGCACTTTGATCATATTCATAACCCTCCTTCAACTTCTCCTTTTGACCTTACTCCACCTATTGATTCCAAATAGTTCCCATTTTATACTTATGACATCTGTAACATGTTTTAAGTTTTTGGTCTAAATTCCACATATAACAGAACATCTGAGTATTTGTCTTTCTCATTCTGGATTATTTTGCTTAACATAATGATCTCCAGTTGGAACAATTTTCCTGCAGACCATAATTTCATTATTTTTATGTCTGAATAATAATACAATTTGTTTGTATGCTACATTTTCTTCATCCATTCATCAGTTGACTGACACCTAGACTAATTTCAGAGCTTAAAAATTGTAAATAGTGCTGCTATAAACATGGGTGTTCCAGTATCTCAATTGTGTACAGATTTATATTCCTTAGGATATACATGAGGAGTGGTATAGCAGGTTCATGTGGTAGTGCTGTTTTTAATTTCTTAAGGATAAGCATGATGAGCATTTTTCATGGTTTTTCTTTTTTTCATTTTTTTTTTTTTTTTGGTCATTTGGACTTCTTCCTTTGAAAAAAATTCTGTTTAGTTCAGTTGCCCTCTTCTTTATTGGTTCATTGATTTTGGGGGAGTTTAGTTTTTGAGCCCCCTGTACATTCTAGTTATCAATCCTTTGTCTGATGCACAGCTAGCAAATATTTTCTCCCACTCTGTTGGTGGTCTCTTTAATTTAGAGACAATTTCTTTTGTTGTGCAGAAACTTTTTAATTTCATGTAGTTCCATTTGTCAATTCTTTCTCTTAGTTGTTGGGCTACTGGAGCTCTACTGTGAAAGTCCTTTCCTGTACCTATTGTTTCCAGGGTATTCCTGCTCTTTCAGGTACTAACTGCAAGTTTTCAAGTCTGATATTAAGGTCCTTAATCCACTTTGAGTTGATAGTCCTACAGGATGACAGGCATGGATCTAGTTTCAGTTTTCTGCAGGCAGATTGCCTTTTCCCAGCAACATTTGTTGAAGAGGCTGTCATTTTTTCATCACATGTTTTTGGTGCCTTTGTCAAAAATAAGGTGGGCATAGCTGTGTAAATTCCTATCCAGGTCCTCTATTCTGTTCCACTGGTCTTCATGTCTGTTTTTGTGCCAGTACCTTACTGTTTTTATTATTATGGCTCTGTAGTATAGTTTGAAGTCTAGTGTTGTGATACCTCCAACATTGCTCTTTTTTGCTCAGTATTTCCTTTTGTATTCTCAGTCTTTTGTGTTTCCAAATGAACTTTAGTGTAGAGTTTTCAATTTCTGTGATGAGTTGTCATTGGAATTTTGATGGGAAGTGTGTTGAACATATACATTGTTTTTGGTAGTATAACTATTTTTACTATGTTGATTCTGCTTTTCCATAAGCATGGAGATCTTTCCATCTTCTGTAGTCTTCTTTGATCTCTTTCTTCAGTGGTTTATAGTTCTCCTTTTAGAGATAATTTATGTCCTTCATTAAGTTTACTTCTAGGTATTTGATTTTTTTGAAGCTATTATAAATGAAATTGTTTTCCTATATTTTTTCTCAATTTGTTCATTGTTGATGAACATTGTAGGTTCATTTTGTATCCTTTACATTGCTAAAGCTGTTTATGGTGCATACAAGGTTTTGGGTAGACTTTTTTGGGTCTTTGAGGGATAGGATCATGTTGTCTGCAAATAGAAATATTTTATTATTTTTGTACCTATCTGTGTTCCTTTTATTTCTTCTTCTTGCCTTATTGCTCTGGCTAAGAATTCCAAGACTATATTGAATAGGAGTGGGGAGAGTGGGCACTCTTATCTGCTTCCTGAGTTTAGGGAGAATGGTTTCAGTTTTTCCCCATTAAGTATGACGTTGGCTATAGGTTTGCATATATAGCCTTTATAATGTTGAGGTACATTCCTTCTATTCCTAGTTTTCTTATAATTTTTATCATGAAATAGTGTTGATTTTTATCAAAGGCATTTTCTGCATCTACTGAGATGATCATGTGGTTTTTGTATTTGTAAACCTACACATTTTTGCGCTCAAATTTTACATGCACATTTAAAATGTGTTACAATGAGATAATATTTTCATGTTATAAATGACATACAATTTGAACACTATAAATAAATTGACACCATTTCAAGTTTATAGTTTATCATCACATTCAGTTATTTTTACCTATAAATTACTTTAATTATTTGAAATCTTAACCTTCCTATGTATATTCCTCATTAACATGATCTGAATTTTAAATTACTTTTCAAACCTGAATTCTATCTATAATAAAATTCAAGCTAGAAACACAAAATCTTTATGCTACAAAAGATAATATAACATTTTGCACATTACAAATGGCAGTTAATTAGACTACAACAAAAAATTAGTGTGTTTCATCATCAACAATGCATGTGACAAATAAACATTCCCCTTTTAACAAAAAAATAGAAACAGCATTTTAATATTGTAGCAAGTTGAACTTATGATCATAAAACAAAGATGATTACTGGAAAAATAGGATAAATATATTGAAGCAATTCATAGTAAAACTGATGCTCTTTTAGACTGATTAATATTTTAATGTTTCCATAATAATTTGGTAGCTAACCTAACAAAAGCAAACATTTTACATATTGTTCCCATAAATTCATTTCTATAAGTGAATTTCAGCAAATTGATTCTATAGATGAAAACACCATAAAATATTGGACACTAATAAGCATTTTTTTAAAGCCTACATATTCAGCAACAGGCTGGTAGACACGAAATCTCAGGTAGAAGCAATGATTGATATAATGCAAAATGTTAGCAGCCACAGACTTCAGAAACATAAGAAATATATCAGATATGTGAGGAGTACCGAACATGTTTCACACAGGTAGCACACACCTGAAATCACAGCTACTTGACATATCCAAATAGGAGTATTATAGACTCAGGCTGACCTGGAAAAGAATAGGAAAACCGATCTAAAATAAAAAAATAAAGCATAAAGGGGTGAGGATGTGTCTCAATTGTTAAAAAGTTTATGGAACAATGAGGCCCTGAGTTCAAACTCAAGTATGCAGCTTCCCCCAAATGCACAGTGTGAAAGTATTTTTCCTTTAACAATGAAATATCTATTATAATAGTTAACCATAAAATAAACAATTTTTCTGAAATTTTAGGAAAATACCAATGATGAAAAGACACTCAGAATTGAATACAATTATTTTTTATTGAAAATAAATAAATATCAGTATTATTGAATTATCTAGATATGCTGCTTATTTTATTTTTATGATTATTGCAATAAATTCTATTTAAAACATAAAAAATAGATCTTATGTTTCAAACATTTGGCTAAGATTTCTTTTAAATACTTTAAAAGTGAAAACCTATAAAAACACATTTCATGGGCACAGAAGGCAGTCCCTATGCAAATATTAAATGCAGATTTTGCACAGAAAGTAAATTATAAATAATCATATATAACTTTGAATGTCTCAAATCTCATTATAAAACAATCATTGGAAATACCAATTAAGATTACTTTTATTATTCTTAAGTAATGAGGGCAATATCTGTCAGTAAACAATAAAAGCTAAATAAAATAACTTTCTCACAGATGAACCATATTTTCTATAAAAACTAATATATCCTAATTTAGTATAGTGTTGATATAGGTATCATTTGAAATTTAAGAAAGCATGGAATTCACTGTCTTTCTTTCTATAGAATTTGAAACTTGTAATAGAAGAAAGAAGCAAGGACCCTTTATTCTAGCAGGGCTCTGGAGTTGTTAATTGCTAATATGTTGAAGTGAAACTTACTTTTTAATATCCTCAACTCAAGTATTCATTTAACTCATTATTAGGCAAAACTTTCTGTAGTAAGAAAACAGAATTCATAATAGTAGATTCCATAATCAAAGAAAGCTCAACCCACCTATCTCAATGCTTCATATTAAATTTATAACTTAATGTTCTTGAGGAATGAGTTATGGACTTATGAAATACCAGATTTTGAAGGTGGCAAAGATCATTATTATTTGAGAACACTCAGCTGGTTCCTAAACAAAAGAGATTTAAATATTTACTAAGAAATATTTATTTAGAAGTGCCTCACATAGTTGGTTTTCCCAGGAAACAGAGATAAAAATTTTGTAGAGACAAATAAATGGTGAGTTCAAGTATCTGAACCACAAAATCATGGAGACTGCATAGAGAAGGAGGCAAGAACAACATATGAGAACATTAACTGCAGTTGTGGTTGCTGTAAAATGAGTTTGGGTCCCCCTGGACTTTTTAAGAAGCAAGGGGAATGCCTCTTAGGATGTTCACCTGAAGCAGGGGAGAACTACATTATTTACTTACCAGTTTACTCCCCAGTTGATAATGTAGTATCCTCTTCCACAATCCAGAAGAGGCTTAACTAGGCCCAGTTCTCATCGCGTTGGAGAAAATTCCAGAGACTAAAGCAGGAAAATGGCATATGCATAATATTGAGGGAAAATAAAAAGAGCCAGGGCATATACATTCCAGGCTCCAAAACTACCTACTCTGAATGAAATACTACCTGTCTTGCATAGTTGGAAGGCTTTGGAATTAGTTGGACAGCTGAATGTTGGTGAATAAAAGTAGTGACATACGGCACAGTTGATAAGCCCAGAGAACTGAAAATGAAGCATATGGAAAGTGAAGATAAGCCCTCCTTTTGTAGAGGTAAAACAGTGTAGTCCATGTAAAATTTGTGACTAGGCAAGTTTTGTAGGTGTTTGTTTTAAAGTCCATCTCCTAACACCCTGAAATTTCTGTGTGCAAAGGGACATGAAGCTTTCTACTGTGAAGCTGAAACAGGAGGCATGAACTCAGAAGAGAAGGGCATGTTCTAAATGGAAGAGAAAAATAAAGAAGATAGTGAACCAAAGAAATTTATACTGGGTGAGGAAAAGATTCTTAGGAAAAAAGATTTATAAGAATAAGTAATTGGAAATTACATGAGCTTTACAGCACATGGGTAATTGTGAAGTTATCTGTGCTATCATGTGTACAGCTAGCTGTCTGTCAGACTAATTTATTATTATCTAGCAATATTTTAGAAAAGGAAAATGTTCAAAATATTAATTATGGAAAGCAATTTTAACTACCTCCAAAATGTGAATCAATAAAATTACCTTAACTGTTTCATTAGATTGAAAACAAAATTCTAATAAATGAAATTAAATTAATTATAGATTAATATTTGTCACGACCACTTATGGCTCGTTACCAATCAAGTACAGGTAAGTAGTACTCAGGAGACTCTTACTTAAGAGAACAGGATTTTATTCAAACAAATCCACATGGCACTCTCACACAGATCCTCATGTCCTGTCCTCTGTTACCCTAACCAGCCAGCAATTTACTCAGGCCTTCCCCAAGCTTCGCTTGCCATGTGACATCTTCTTAGCTGGTAAGGGGAGTCCAGCCGAGCTCCAGGGTATCCTTATGGCTGATCTTAGTTGCAGGACCCATCTCGCAGTTCACCGGCTACACCTGGTCATTGAGAGAAGGGGCACATTCTTAATCAATAGCTGCCTCTCCATTGGAGCTTCAGGATGGGCTCTGATAGCATGGTCTCCAGCATTTGGGAGGCAAGCAATGAATGGTAGTGAGGCTTGGGATTTTTTTATGCTTGGTGGTGACCTCATAGGTCTAACCACCTTAGGGTTGGCTCATTTGCATGTCAGCCTGTCATTCTCTAGCTTGGTTTCTTAGTCCTAACACACACTAGCTAATCATTCTTATTACAACAATTTTCTATACTTTAACACAATACAATTAATTAATACAACAACAATCTTATATGTGTTCACCACAGTCCACCCATGGAGTCCTTGAGGTCCTAGTCTTCAGTGTAGGTCCTTGGGGATGAGTTCCATGGTAAACTGGAAGAGTTAATTAGTATCACAAATGGGAAAAATTCCCCTTTCATGTCCATGTGAAAGTTGCAATAAAAGGCCTTTTCCCAACCAATGGGATTCCAATGTCCTGTATAGCATGCTGCAAAGCATTCATTAGTCCAGCAGTGACACATGCCCAGTCTATCATACATGTGGAAATGGGCTAGTGTTACCACTGGGCAGAAGTGGGAAACAATGAAGAAAGTGATAAATCCTGTAGTTGGTGGATGTGGGTGAATCTCCTCTGCAGCCCATTTTTGTAAGTATGTCCATGCAGTCCATTGTGTTGATGAGGGAATGGTATAAATGCCACCCCCTGATCTTCAAGCTGATGCTGTGTCTTTTGCCAAGTTGGACCAATGTCCAGGTTGCCACTGTAGTATCATGTCATCCTCGAAGTCCACAGCCTTCAGTTGATTATTAATGATTCTTGCACTGGTGCCTGCTCCTACATCTGATTTGGGTTGTGGAGGTCCAGTATAGAGTGTGAAGATTGCCTTGTGTCTATGGATGAAGGTTCCAAGTGCTGAGTAGCATAGGGTACACGCATTGGAAATGATGACACACATTGAAGGTGACTTAAAGGTGTGTCCTAGTTCCACTGAATCAATGGGCTGGCCATCTGGGTGGTTGGAGAGGGTTTCTTCTGATTCTTGAGCTGTTGAAGGTGTTAGTTGTCCAGAAGGAATTGATGGTGTCTCTTGAGTGATTGTTTTTTGTGTATCTACATGAGTGTGGGACATGGGCCTGACTATATGTGTTTGTTCTGGTATGTGAGAGATTACATAAGTAGTGAATGGAACACACTGTGAGCATAATGGTAAAAAGTGTGTCTTGTGGTATGTAAGCCTGCCAAATATCTCCATGTAATCCCCCTAGATAGAAGAAAAATACAGCAAAGAATTCATTCAGCATTACTTATCGAAACTTATAAAATGTATATCCATAAAGAGCCTCAAGATTAGGAATAAGAATAAGAGGAGTGTGTATGTTATAGAAAATGTTATGCCTAAGACTATGAGAGTTATTTGTGGTTTAAGCATTGAGTTTATTGTTTCCTGGGTGCCTATGGCATTGTCCTATTGGATGTTCAATCCTGCAATATGAACAAAAAAATCCATTCTATATCACTTTTTTAAAGGATTTTTAACTCTGTGGTTTTTTTTCTTCTATATGTGTCAATGTGTTCTTTCCAATTAAGGAATGCAAGGTATTGTTTGAGTGCATGTATCAAGATTGGTTTAAAAATTGCATGGATAGTAATGTCCTCCAATGATGGTTAGATGACTATGCGATTATCTGTAGTTGGCTCAACAGAGTAATATTTGGATTCTATCTGTTGCAGGAGTGTTTCAGGTTGGTTCTTGAGCATACAGCCCCAAATTGAAGGATATGTGTGTACTCGTGAGATGTGTATACTTATCCAGTATGTAAGAAGGATGCCCACCACCAGATAGCGGCGCTTCCATCCTAAGTTTTGTGAGGCTTTAGATCATGTTTTAAGATGTGTTTTAGGAATTCTCTGTATGTATCTTGCCTCTGCCAGCCACTATATATTGCAAATCTAGCCTTACAAAATCTACAATCATCAGTAGTATATAATCTTAGCATCCTATTAACAATCAAATGAACATCTGTATGCATTGCATATGTGTGGAAGAGGTGGTTCCAAGTCACTTCTTTAAAATAATTTCCTCCAAGGGTTTGGGGGGGTCCATTTCCTCCCATTATTCATATATTTGTAATCAAGGGTGTGGAAGCTATGCATTGTTGTGGGCAACTAGTTTCCAAATTGCCAAATCAGCATTTTTCTTTTGAGAATACCTGCAATATAAGGAAAGTAATTTTATTGCTATAATCAATATGAGTATAAGCACTGCATAGTGCCATAAATCTCTTAACCACCTAAAGGGATTCCAAGAGGTGATACAAGAAATGACAATTTCACAAGTCTTATTAACTCATCTCCTGCTGAGCAGTGAGAGGGTATATATCTATTGTGGACGAATGCCATTGTATCTGTCTCAGGCAGGTACATTGCCTTCTTTATTTCTACTAATTGTTTATCCATGTGCTTAAATTCCTTATGTACTGCATCATTCATGGTTGCAAATTGCTTTGCATTTTTATGTATGAAATCCTTCATAATATCTAATTGTCTATTGGCTTATTTTGCCATTCTTTCTTCTCTTGCTAAGGCATCTGAAGCTGCTGCTTGTGAAAATAAGAAATAATGTTGCAAGTATATTACCTTCCTATCCCAAGCTTGTCTCAAAAAGTAGTAATATTGAAAACTGGACTTGGCTGGTGTCTAAATGTGACATTGATTTTGTATTCATTTTCTAGGATAATGCATCCTTCTGGTCTTTCTTGGGTGCTGTCAATGAAGGTATCATGGGTTTTGCCCTGAGCCTCATTATGAATCATTGACATATTTCTGTACCAAAACTGTATGGTGTGATTATCACCTGAGCATACTAAAAATATACTGTTCCCTAGAGAACTGTCTGTATCTCTAAGGGGTGTTATTACTAAGTCCAATTCATGTATAGTATGCAACATTTGTTCTGGTATAATATATATGTTTTGTGTGATAGATATTGCCTTGTCTCTTGGATAAATGTATGTAGTATTAATTGGTTTATCATCCACTACTAAAAGTGTGGATCTTGGAAATTTATCTCCTAACTTTCTTGGGACTGTTGTTGTGTAGTGTGCTTTGACTGCGTTGTCTAAGAAAATTTGTAATAGATATAGTTCACAATATCCATCTACACAATTTGAGTGGTATCTGTCATCTAATATAGTTTTAAAATGTGCTGTTTCCCTTCCTTGACCTGTTTGGAATAATATCCTAATTTCATCCATCACAGCATCTAAGGATTGTTGAGCCTTAAGGCATTCTATTTCATGCTTCTGCAGGATTAATTGTTCTTTAAGCCACTGAAATCCTGCTGCCAATTTGTCAGATTGAAGGTAAGCATTCTTGATGGACTCTATTTCTAGTTGCAAGTGGTGTACTACTTGTGTTAATTCACCCAGACCTCTTGATAAAGCCTCTATTGCCTCAGTCTGGTGTTTTGTAACTTGTTTCAGGTCATCCAGGGCTATGAAAAGTGCTTCTGTTAAGGTTGTCATTACCGCAGTTGCTCCTACAGCTGCGATAACACCTGCCATAAAGAAGAGTAAGGGTTTCCTTTTCAGTGGACTTAGGCCATATGAAAAGGTAGGTAGCTTTAGCCCTTTACATTTCATTTCCTTAGGCACCATATTATTGAGATTTGGTGTGAGCGTAAGCTCTCTTATCCTGTGGTTAGGCAATATTCTTAAAGAGGTGTAAGTCAATGGTAAAATCATCGGAGGTTCTCTCCAAATGATGTGCCTATGTGTATCAGAAGTATTTTCTGATATCCTTGGTACGAAGAGAACCTCTGGTTTATAATGTATGGAGTAAAATTTAAGTGCCTCATTCCGGCCTCCTCTATATAATACACATGGTGTGTCTGAGAAGTCTTTTATCCAACATTTTTTTAAATGAAGCTTCTAAATGGTATATTGTGTCCCAATAATATCCAGGCATTGAAACTGGTATTCCATCTGTTGGTGTTGCACTGGATGTATCATTACTCCATCTGGGGTTGTGGGCTACAAACTCCACTGTATGCCATCTTCCTTTCCATGGTAACAGGAAGGAGAATGCATATGGAACACCATAATGGTGTATTTTAGTTAGTTCCTGCATTTGCATCCCTGCATTTTACCACCACCATAATGTACGGTTGTTGGTCATGCTGTTTTATTCATAGGTTTAACATGAAATAAAGGTCTTGTGCAAGAAGATCCCTTGACTTGGTTAGAGGTTATCCAGCCATCTAAAGGTGTAACTAGGTGCCACGTAACTACTGATCTCATAGTATATAATGTTTGTCCAGTTTGTCTTAGCCCTAATTGATCCTGGTAGCCATTTATAATTTACCTTTTGAGCATTAAGCATATTAGTTTTAGTAGCTGGTGTTAGTAAGTCTAGTGAGATAGGTTGTTCAGCTATGTTAGATTGGCATGGCAGGGCTTGTCTAGGTATGTATTGAGCATCATGTATGTATGTTGGAATATCACAATCTAAATTGCCTGTGTTTGTGCTTATTCTATGCATATTTGAAAACTGTGTCTTATTCATTAAGGAATACACTGTTAAATTCATTTTTCCCACAAAGTGAGAGAACACTGTTCTGGGTGCAGTACCGGTGTCTGAAGGTTGCCCTGTATGGTTAAAGAAGGTGACGTGGAAAGTCTTATTCAGAAAAATGAGTAATGAAAAATTAAAACTGGCCAAACTTTCAGTAATATTACCAACTTCTGTTCTGTTATAAAATTTTCAGGCTGTTTTGATGCCAAAGTCTATTTCAGCTAATGGAGAATATAGGTTTGGATAAGCTGATACCAGAGATATTGTGAGTTTGGTTACATTTGCATCAGAATCAGTGGTAGAATTAAATTTTATCTGGTGGAGTGCAGTATCATTGGAAAGGTCTTGGTATGAAAAATTTTGTGCATACAGGAATGACATTATGGCTACTCCTGTGGTATTGCTACCCAATTTGGGATGAGCACTCCGTTGAGGCACATTATGTTTGGGTACCTCTTCTGGCCTTGGTAAATCCACTGCAGTGTTTACCAATGTAAGAAATCCCAAGACACAATGGTAGTGGTCTTGTAATTCCAATTCCTGTTTAGTGTATTCCTTTATTCCTGTATGCTGTTGTAGCCTGTCTCTGTAATTGGTTGGTATTTGAGCTGCAAAAGAAGGGTCTGTTGGTGGAAATGGTTGTGGCAGTAATTTGGTCAAAATAATTGGAAATCTTCAATGGTGTACACCCAATGGGAGTATGTCCATCCATGCTGGAATATGCAGGAAGAACAAAGGAAGATTTGAGGGAATAATGTCTGTACAGGATCATCACAAGTGTAGACAGGTTCCTCCTCCAAGGTAATCTCGGTATAAGAACTGAATTGAATATGTAATAAGTTGGAGATTTCCACATTATGGTGTTAAGCTTAATGCCTACTGTATACGTAGCATAAATGGCTTACTCAGTAGTGGCATTCCTCCATAAAACACTTTCAACACATGCTGCAGGAGACTTGATTTAACATGACTGGCTGACGGAAATAGCTTTCTGCCCATAAGGCGGAAATGGAACAAATCCTTGGTTTCAAAGTAGTCACTGCAGTAAGATAGAGCCACCCACTTTCCTCTAGTGTAGCAATCTGTATACAGAGCCCAATAGGAAAGCCTATACTTTAAAAATGGCTGCATGTCTAAGTATTTCCATGGGACCAAGAAAATTGAAGAATTAAGTGTAGGATTAAGTGTAGGTAGTTTCATTATGAAAGTAGTTAGTGGGTTTAATGATGGTAGGACTAGCATCACTGGAGCCAATGATCCAGGATACACAAAGTGTGATTAGTAAATTTCTTGCAAATGAGGTTAGTACTATTGGTAGTATTGCTATTGGCATTGCCCTGCCATCTCCTTTCATGGCAGAGGGTATAATGGCCAACTACTATAATTCCTACCCAAGCTAGAGTAACTATAGTAATGAGCAAAACAATGCAGTGGCAAGTAGTATGTATGCAATTCGGGCAGCATGATGCAAAAGATGGCATTGTGGTGCAAGCTTGTCTATTTTAATGATTTTGAGGTCACCCTTTTTCCAGGTAGTCCAAACAGTGTTGGGTGCTCCCTAGCACACAATCTCCTGTGAAGAGAGATTATTATTGTGATCTTTCAAAGTAACTTTGTGTGGTAGGAGTACCTTATCCTGAGTTACCACCCCCGGATTAAAAAATGGTCTGGGGAAAGCACTTTCAAAGGGTGAGGTTCTACCAATCTTTAATCTAGAATTGAGCTCATAACAGGCTATCTCTAAAGCTCTACTCAGTGGCAGATCCTTCAAATACTGTAGTTTCAGTTTCAATAGTCCATTATGTGTTTCCATGTTACCTGCTGCCTGTAGATTGTATGCTAGGTGGTAATTCCACATAATAGCCATCTTCTGTGGCCATTTCTTGACTATTTGACTAGTAAAATGTGTGCCTTGATCTGACTCAATAATGACAGGGGGGCCATATCTGGCCCATTAACACCATAATGTGTATATGGTGGCCATAGCGTCAGGTCTCTTCTGTGCATTTGCCAGCATTATACCAGAATGTACATCTACCATTGTGCATGCATAATCTCCCTTATGTGTTTGTAATGGTCCTATGAAATCTATATGTATTATAGCATTAAAGCAATTGGGTTTATACAATTCTGGTGGGGCTCTATATCTAAATCTTTGGACTGTCATTGGGCAATCTGGGCAGTTTTCCACTGCCTGTTTACATTTTGTCCAATACAGGTCAATGTTCCTTAATTGTCCCAAGTAAATAATGCATGTGTGCCACAATGGCCTAATGCCTTATGAAGGTCTGTTAGTTCTTGTATTGATGGGGTACATATCTTGAGTTTTTGTTGTTTATTTGTTCATTTTGTTCAGTCTTATAATTCCCAAATGTATTTGTTTTAGTCCATTTAGATTTATCTTGTATTACCCTACTCTCAGGTCCTCTTTTAAGGTTCATTTTTAGTCCTTCTTGTTTATGCAGATGCCATGGATCTGCCCGGTTGTCTTTCCTATATAAGGTCACAGAATGGTTTGTGGACTCTTTGACCTGCCACAGTGTATTTCTGGTAATCAGTAGAGCTGCTAACTTATCTGTCTTTTCATCATGCTGAGATGTTGGATCTCCTTTCCCTGTGAGAGTTCATCCATTTTTATCCACTCTTCCTTAGACCATATGTCCTTGCCATTTGTCTGCCAGTTGGTATGTTTCCATTTTCCTGACCACACTGCAATACCATTTGACATGCACCATGAGTCTGAACAATTTTATGTCCTTCCTTGTGAGATTGTTCAATTGCTAATCTGGCTGCATGGACCTCTGGATGTTGTGCTGATCTACCCATGCCTTGGTCTGTGAGGATTTACCCATCCGTGGGTCTCCAGGCTGCAGATTTCCGATGCAGTTTGCCACTCCGCAACATGGATGATCAATCAGTGAACCAGGCATTTGTTTGTGAGTTGTCCCATCAGTCTGTCCCCCAATGGCCAATATTCTTGGCCTGTGTAATTTTTGGCATGGTTATGGGGCATGGTACCATCAGGGCTGAGGCAATCTCCTCCTCCCAGAGTGGAGTATTCCCCATTGCCATGATCTTATGATTATTCAGGAACTCAGAGAGGAACCACTTCCATTGCAACACTTTAGCTTTGGATGGGGTTCCGGCTAGGGCTTTCCCTTTCATGTTGATCCAGTCCAATATTGGTACTGAGCTACGGATTATTAGGCATTGATCCATCAGGACCAGGCACACCATTTTCACTGCTTCCATGAGCATCCAAGTGAGTCTCTCAAAAATTGTATATTTGGATTCCACATATGGGAATGTTTTGCAATAAAATGTTATGGGTACTGTGCGTGCCCCTTGTGGTTTACATATCCTGCTTGATTGAAAATATCCAGAATCACGATGTGAGTGCATGCAATGGTATATAGTTGACTATGAGTTGTTATCAACTCCTTTATCACCTTAAAGGCATGTTCTTGTTGTGCACCCCATTCAAAATCAGAGGCCTTATTAATAACCTGATACAAGTGTTGTAATAGGATCTGTAAATATGGGATATGATTTCTCCAATATCCAAACAATCCGATAGTTTGTTGCTCTTCCATTTTATTAGTTGGCGCTTTTAAATTGGCAATTTTATCTAGGACTGGGTCGGGGACTTTTGGTCCTGTCACTGTCCATATCACTCCTAAGAACTTAACAGGTTTTGTATTTTATTTGGATTTATCATCCATCTATCTTTCCTTAATATCTCCACTGTTTCCTCTAGTAATTTTGATACCTTTTCTTTGCTCTTTTCCAGGTATACTAGAATCATCCACATATGACAGTACTAAGCACTCATCCAGGATTTTCAATTTGTCTAGTGACCATTTAATGTCAGGTGTGCTATGATGGGGATGTTCTTATATCCCTGTGGTAATCTTTTAAATTGATATTGTTTGTTATTCCAGGTAAAGGTGGTTATTTCTCTAGATTTAGGGTGCAACAGTAGGGCAAAAACATATCAGATAAGTCCACTGATGCAAACCATGTGTATGCTTCTTTTTGTATGCTATAAAATAAGTCTTGTGCATCTGGTAAATTACCAGGCATTGCAGGTGAAAACTCATTAATTTTCCTAAAGTCCACAGTGAATCTATAGGTACCATTTGGTTTCTTAACCAGCCAGACTGGGCTGTTAAAATTAAAGGACTGTGTTCTTTCAATGACTCCTTCATCTATCAGGGTATTTATACGTGCTGTCACTTCATCGTGTCTTCCCTTCAATGGATATTGTTTAGTAAAAGAAGGTTGTATTTCCAGCAGTAGTATTGGTTCTACTTTTACATCTGCCAAATTTACTTGTAACATTTTATTTTTCTTTAAAGGTAGCCGTGTACCAAATATTTGTGGAATAATATCCATTCCTAGTAAGTCTGTTGGTGCACACATAAAGACTGCATTTGTTTCTATACGCTCTTCATCAAACACTAATATTCTTATTGGACATTTATAACCAATATTTACAGCATTTACTCCCTGTATCTGTATAGGATCCTGTTGTTTGGGGCAAGGCACTGATGTGATCATTGTGACTGCACTTCCTGTATCAATTAAAAATGTTAGGAAGTGGGTCTTTCTGTTGACAAATGCTGGTAGTTGGATGTAGGGCCTGACATCTGTTGTTTCTGTGCTGGTCAGCCCCATAACCTTGGTCCCCATGAGCATGTTTCCGGCCTTGGGTCTCTGCTCATGTTTGGGTTCCCAAAAGGTCTGATATTCCTCATCACTTGTCCCCATCTGTTCCATCTGGCTTTCTTTGTTGTGTTTGGCCCCCATAGGGGCTTCCCCCATTTTTCGGAAGCAGGGATCTATATGTACCTTGTGGTTGGGTTCTAGGTGGGAAATTCTGTCTCTGTCTACAGCGACATTCGCTTCCATGCCTACCATACCTGAGGCATGTTGGCACTTCAGTTATAAAGGTGGTAAGCTGTTTAGGTGGCCATTTAGCTTCTCTTTTCCTCTCTATCAGGAAAGATAGTACCTTGCATTTTTCTAAGTTTCTCACTTCCTTAATAAAGTCTGTGATGTCCTGTAAAGTTTCTGCCTGTGCTAAGGCTGTTGTTAAGGTCATTTTTAAGTGTGCTGGAGCTCCATTTCTTTTTCATGTTTCTTTTCCATGTCTCTCCAGACTGGTGCCCCCAATGGTGTCCTAATTTCGGGGTGGTAAACTTTATATAAAACCCCTACCTTTCTTACCAGTTTTATGGCCTCGTCTAAATTCCTCCACTGAACTGCCTCCACTTCAACCAATGACATACCCATGTCAGGTACTGTATTCCTCCATGCCTCTCTTATCCAAGTAAACAAGGTCCTGATGACCTCTGGGTACACTTCTAGAGTCATCAGTAGTCCCTCGTGAATGTGAGGGTTTTCTATCATGCCTGCCAGCTGTTTCATTTCAGCTGCCGAGTTCTACTGTATCGGCTCCATTAGGTCATATTCTTTCTATGTAGGTTACATCCTTCTCTCATCTCTGGGCAAATTCTGTCCTATATTGTTGCAACTTGGTTCTCGTCAGAGATCTCTTTTCTATTATGATAGTCTCCTCTCCTGATTCCTCACCCTCTTTTACAGGGGTATAAGTCACTTTTGAGTTGTTGCTGGGCATGCCTCAATGAAGGGGTTATTTTTGCCTAGGGCCTTATTGACCAGTTGTTTTCCCCTTCTTTGGTCAATACCTATGTCATCTATTATTTTGCACAATATAGCTGGTAATTCTTCCTTTTGGTCCCTTCTCACAGTGGGGTTCACTGTGTATGGGTCTGTAAGGGAAATAGTTATATCTGTCCTCTCAGGATAATCTTTAAATTTTTCCTGCTTTATCATCTCTGTCTCCTTCCAAGGGGATCCTGGCTCTATTTCTACCCTTGTCCTGTTTTTACCCCATTTCCTTCTCAGCTTTTCCCATAATTTACTCCAGGCAGTTGCCATGACCTAGACTTCAGGTTTCCACTAGGTGGCTAGGGTATATATTCTCTTAATGAGCACCTTCCTTAGGTACCAATGAATGGATCCAGCCATGCTCAGTTCCCAAATTTGTTTTTCTAATAGCATGTCTCCAATTCTATATAATCTTTTAGCTATCCACTGTCTCATAACCACTTGGCTTTCCTTATTGGGGGTAAGTTCTAAAATTCCTCTGAGACAATCTCAGTGTTTGGGGTGCCCTTTGCTCCAGAGCAAGGGGTGATCTTCACCCAAGTTACTGCTCTTTCCCAAGCAAGGCTGGGTTGGCTTCATCTGGGTGTTGGGCCTAGGTACACAGGAGAGAAGGACCCAAAGCTGAGCTACCAGCTCTTCCCCAACTGAGGCTGGGTTGGTGTCATATGGGTGGTTGGTAAAGGTTTCTGCTCAATGCACCCTTCCTTGTTCCTTCACTCTAGTGCCTCCAATGCTTCAATCAATTCCCAGACCAAGATCTGTGTCCAGATAGCCCTTTCTTGTGCTAGGTTTGTTAAAAGCCAAAAAGCCACAATCATAATCCCCTTCGCTATGGCCGATCTTAGTTGTAGGTCTGGTCTTGTGGTTCACCAGCAACACCTGGTAGAGAGGAGAAGGGGCATGCTCTTAAGCAGCAGCTGCCTCTGCATTGGAGCTTCAGGATGGGCTCTGACAGCATGATCTCCAGCGTTTGGGAGGCAAGCAATGAGTGGTAGCAATGCTTGGGTTTTTATGCTTGATGAACCTCATAGTTGGTGTTGTAGGTCTAACCACCTTAGGGTTGGCTTATTTGCATATTGGCCTGTCATTCTCTGGCTTGGTTTCTTAGTCCTAACACACACTAGCTAATCTTATTACAACAGTTTTCCATACTTTGACACAATACAATTAATCAATACAACAGCAAATTTATATGTGTTCATCACAATATTGTATTAAATCTAGAATTTTATTTGATTACTGAAAACAAAATTTAATGATTAATTTAATTTAATAGTTTATTACAACCAGAGGTAAGTTTTGCCTATTTTTCTTTTTTTTAATTTTTTGCCTTTTACTATTCAAAATGTTACATTTTATTTTCTTTGGGTTATTTTTCTTCTGCCAGTGGTCCTGACAATTAAGTAAAGGTTAAAAATTTACATCTCTACAGACTAAATTTGAGTGACTATTGTTGAAATATTTTTTGGAAAATTACACAGACTTTTAGTTCATAGACAAATAGATTCATAAAATCATTGTCTGTGTCAAGTGTTTTACTATTTCCAATGAATAAATATTGTCTAAATACCTTTAAAGATTAAATGTTATTAAAACAAATGCTGACCAAATTCAAGCAAATAATATATAATCATTTAATTTAGACCAGGAGCAAAACTATAAAGTATAATTTACTCTTTGCTTCATCAAGAGATTCAGCCCTTTCTGAGGTCATTTATTCAAATCAGATTAAAAATTTGTTATGGTAGTAAAAACAAAAATCAAGAAAAATAACTCTGTGTACTTGTGCATCAGTTAGCTACATTTACAGTGTTTAGAATATAATCACAAGACCTCAGTGACATATGTATTTAAGTCACCATTTATTTAACTTGGGCATCTGGGAGATTCTATTGGAGATTCAGTTGGGTGAGGAACTATGTCTTTGGTAGGTTGATCTGAGAAGAGATTGCTCACATGTTTAGGGATGAGTTCGTTTTTAAATAACTTGGAGTCTTGCCTAGGAAGACTGGAGAAATAGTTTGGCACATATGGTCTATCATCCTCCAGCAGACAAGCCCAGGCATGTCCTCAAATGACTTCAAAAGAAACAGGAGAGAAGCACACAAGTGGAAACACACAAACACTTTTTTGAGCCTGTGAGTGGATCACATATGCTGATATTCCATTGCCTTAAGGCAGTTAAATGACTGAACTCAGTATCAAGGAACTGGAAAATAAAGACTTGGCCTCTGTAGTGAAGCCACATGGACAAAATCATGGATATAAGGGAGAAGAATGGAGAGTGTTTGTCATCTTTGCCATCATTTCCTGTATCATGCAGGCCATCTTTAATAAAAGAGAATGCATTTGACCTCTAGTGTAAAGTACAATTGTACAAAGAAGGACCATTTATATCCTTAATTAGTGATCTGTAATTACTTGTAAAGCTATTAATACCATATAAGCTGTTACTATTCAAAATTTAAACATCATAAACACATGAATAACAATGAAATTTGCTTCCTTTGTGGGGAATTATCTCAAGAATTGATATATATATAATTTTTGTAATACATTTTAGATATATAAAAATGTCTACAATGTTAGGACAGAAAGAAAATAGGAAAATAAGCCAAATTTATTAGTTTTTTTCATGATTAATGATTATGAAGTTCCTAGGAATACTGCTAAAAAAAAAAAACAGACAAGAGAAAACAAATGTGAAATTAATAGTACTTTATCTCATCTAATCTTAACTTTTGGAGCCTCCACAATGGATTTCTATGTAAGATTTATCTAATTACCTTACCATCTGTGAACAAGAATTGCTCTTTACATTTTTGCCTTCCTTAACACACATCAATATTCACTGGATCCTCAGAGCAAGTGTGCTGAACTAAATTGAAATGGAATTATCACTATATATGACAATTAATCCTCTGATGCCTTGTGTTTTTTCTAAAGACTTAAATGAAGGAAGAGGATAGCATGCCTAATTCTTCCTCTTAAACTGTCACTATTCAATTTGGCAGTTCCTTCCTGATAGAGTAGTAATGTCGCCATTTTGTGAATCAGCAGCCATTTTACCCTCAGGCCTCACTTCTTAAAAAATGGAGCCTCCCCCAGGCAACCACAACCCCAACAGCAGCTCCACCCCTAACAAAAACTCCCCTGCTCTAAGACAGCTCCACCACTAATGGAAACTCCCAGGTGTGCACTAACTTCCTGAAGCTCCTTCTTCCATAAAAGCCACGCCTCGCCCAGAGTCAGGGCTGCACCATCTTTTGCCGGTCAGCCTGACAGTTAAGTCTGTCATTAAACCTTGCTCTTGAACATGAGACTTTTCTCATGAGCTTTCTTTTTGAGCAGCATTTTTCCTAACACATCCCAGATTTTAATAAAGATAGTTTAGAAATCTAGTTAGATGGTATGGATTTAAAAGATGATACTTTATTTTTGATATTCCAATATAAATGAGAATTGATTGTCTAGATTTCATGAGTTCAGATGTGTATTTTAACAAATGTTCATTCTTCTTTTCATGTGGGTGTGTTTAATTTCTGTTATACCTTTCTTTCTTTTATTGGTACTGGGGATTTGAACTCATGAACTTGTATTGGCAAGGTAGGTGCCTTACCACTTTAGCGACACACCCAGCTCTTTTCTGCTTTAGTTATTCTTGGATAGGGTTTCATGTTTTTGCCTAGAGCTGGCCTTAGACCATCATCCTTTTATCTATGCTTCATGTGTAACTGGGATTACAGGCATGTACCTCCATGCCCAGCCTAATTTTTTTTAATGAGACTGACCAACTTCTGATTGCCCAGTGTTAATCTGAAGATGGATGATTCTACTTTCAGTCTAATTCAGCCTTCTCACTAGTCATATTCAACTCCAAAGGATTGATTTCTTTTTATCTTGAATAACCAAAAATAAATTATCTTTGATCATATCAGTTAGACATTAGTGGTGGCCACAAGAGGAAGAAAGGAAGAAATCATTGTAATTCACCTTCCCAGCTCCACTAATCTCTATTTATGATCAAGTATGTAGAGCCTAGCGATTACCATAGGATGCTTTGAAGTTAGCCACTACCCTGAAGTTTAATCCACTCAACCCAAGATTTATCCACATCCTAAACATCAACTTAATCTGGTGCAAGGAGATTTTCACAAGTAAATTTAACAAAACAAAAGACCCAAACCTAAGAGCTAGATACAGCAAAGGAATTAAAGCAGGAACGAGTAAATTACACAATGTCTCCCCTAAGAAGACAATTACCAAATCTCAGTAAATCAACCCAGGGGCCAAAAGGACACAAAGCTAAGAGTTTCTCAATAAATATTCCAACTTAAAACCTAACCTCATTGTTCTCACTCTAGAGACACACTTTCAGTGCATTTCTTTCCTAATAAAATTTACTATTACTTTTACTACATCCTATGCATCTTGCTTGAATTCTTCTCCTGCCAGCCGCAAGAATCAAAGTAATCATTGATGCTATTTTTCTGGTAACATTTTCCTATGAAATTTTCACAAACTTAACATTCTGCCTATTATAATATTGTCTTCTCTAAAAATGTATTAGATAAAGTTGGGCTATTTAAAATGATAACATAGATAACATAATACTGTATTATTTGTCATTTGAAAGGAATTCAGTTCTTAAAATCCTCAAGATTGTCATCAAAAAGTTCTACATTATGAATGGATAATATACAGTTTATATTACCATAATTATGTGTTATCAAATGCCTGTTGATAGAGAACTCTACATATTATTTTTAATGAATATATCTTCACAAATATATGCTTCAAGTGTTACACAAGACCCTTAGAGGGTAGTCAAAACCTTACTTTAAAAAGTGAATTAAATACTCACCAAAGAACAGAAAAGCTTTGACAGTTCATAGGAAGAAAAGAATGTACTCTGAATGCTTTTTGTACTTCAATTTGTGTGTGTAAGAGTAGCATTCTTATTAGTAATCAGTATATAAGTGGTTGATAGGTTTTTGAAGTATGGTTAAATTTTGAGAAGTTTTCCTTTACTTAGACAGCTCTAGATCTAGCAGAAAGAAATCTAAAAATAACCCTGCAGAAGAAACTCTTTGCTTAAATAAATAATTTGTTCTGAAGAGGTAAAGATTAAGAAAATAGCTAAATATTTCTTAACTATTCAGAGCATTTTACTGCTTTTATTTACTGTTTTTATTGCTCCTTCTGTACTGATAAATTATTGTGTTCTTAATCCCCAGTTGTTTGATACATTATTTAGTATTCCACACAGATAAAAACATCTCAATTTAATGAATTATATTTTATTTTTATATGAATATTTTTATACTTGTAAACACTTTTCAGTCTTATGAGGACACTATAGAACTGAAGCCAATTACTAAATAATCTGAGTATGAGTGACATCCCCTGACAGATATGCACTGGTTTAGTTCCTGACCTGCTGGTGAAATTTTTTCCAGAGTATCCTTTGGGTACTCATCAACCATACTTTTTCCAAACTATGTGACTAAAATTAAAGACTTTTCAAGGACCTGTCTGCCTACTTGAACTGATTGCACTTACACTCTTTAAACCACTTTGCTTTTGTGATCTACAAGTAACCCCGAAATATTGAGGATAGTTAGGTTCTTCAAAGGTAAGGTGTCTGCGTGGTATCCATTCAAATGCATTGTTTCACAGGGGATGTATTTTAAGAAAGGGCAGATGGTAGCATTTCCCAGAACATCTGTTACCCATCATTCTTTCACAGAGCAACCCAGATGCTGTTGACAACTTGTATGTAAATCATGCTGACAATTTGTTCAGTGTCTTTCCTGCTGAGACTGAGGTTGTCCTGGTCAGACCATTTATCAGATACAGGAGGTACTGAGTCCCCCAAGAACAACTCTGTGTTTTGACCAGGGAACAATAGCAGCCATTAAATCAAAGGAACAATTTATCTACCTTGAAGTTACCTCCATATTACTTCAAGGATTTCCTAACCTCACATTTCCTAGTCTTACTTGAAGGTGTACATTAGATATTAAATGCTCCACAAAGTAAGAAAATGCTAAATGGCTTCCTGATACTTGTCCTTAAGTTCTTTTATTGTTATTTGTTGGGGGTAATCATTTCTTTGACCTTGCATTTTAAAATTACTTTCATCTCAGCGAAATGACATATAACAGGGAAATTATGCATGCACTGCAGTATAAATGTCAGATTTTTTTAGTTCATAAATGCCTGCTATCAAATATTCACAGTGCCTAAAGTTGATTTACAATCCATTTTAACCTGTAATCTATCTCATTCTAACTTTGTATCTTGTATCAGAGTGCATTTTTTACAATTGCAGAAAGAAAGCAAAAAAGAATAGAAACATTATTTCTTTAATTAACCTACCTATACACGTGACAAACTAAAACCATAGGCATTTATTAGGTGATTATAGCTTTTCTAAACAAACTTAATTAGACCATAACACTGGTTATAAAAAGGGAAAATGCATAATTAAATTTGAAAATATCTTAGTTTATGAAGGCATTACATGTAACTAATCTTCCTATTAAAAATTATGAAGTTAAAACATAAAAAGTAGATTTTAATGCAAATTTTGCACATCAAACATCCACTTAATTTGCAAAGTAAATGATTTTTACTTTGAGATGTTGATCCATTTACATTTCATAGTAACTTAATTTTTTCTCACCTGTAAAACAGGTTTAGTAATCTTGACATCATAGAACTATCTTGTAGTCAGTACTAAAGTACTATGACCAAACACCTAGACTAATGCCTGGCTTTTTTTGTTTTTTCTTAGAATATATTAATCATACAAAACAGTTGCATTATGATGTTTCCATGAATACATACAATATCCTTGAATATTTACTTCTATCCTTCCCCCTCATTCTTCTTCACACCTTTTTAAAACAATTTCAACAGATTTCCTAATTCTATTTTCATACATGGTTATACAGTACTTTTGATCATATGCGCCTCTTCTTCACCCTTTCCTTTTACCCTACCTCCACAACTGGTACCCACCCCAAAACATGACCTGTTTTACGTTCCTGTTATTCATTTTTAGATTCTGCATATGAGAGAGAAAAAGCAATATTTGTCATTCACACTTGCTTACTTTGCTTAACCTGATGATTTCAGAGCTACCATGTGATCCTGTTATATCAGTCCTGGGTATATATTGAAGGAATGTAAGTCTACATACAGTTTATAGCAACAAGTTTATAGCAGCACTATTTACAATAGACAAAATTCATCTTGAGTGTTTATGTTTCACTACTACAGGTTAACTTAGATCACTGAAAAAAAACATAATGGGCTTGAAAATATTGCAGATTTGTAATATGTGCAGATTTTACTTGCAAAAAATGTTATATACAGGTAGATATGTAGAAAACACACAATTGCAAAATAAAAATTAGTGATTAGATTGACCCCTCACTTTATGATAGTGGACCCTGAAAATCAATAATAATTCTTCAATGAAAACGAAATTAAAGGTAGTTTATTGTGCTTTTTTAAAAGACAGTCTATTAAATTATAATTGCTTCCCACTATTAACAATGCTACATATCAGTTGTAACTAAGATTGGACCTCTGAGCCCCATAATTCAGGTATACTTTTCCTGTGTAAAATGTCATATTTGGACCAGCTTCTTAAGAAAAGTTTATAGCAATAGGTCATAAGAGCAAAAGATGGAATCATGTACAGTTTGTACCTTATATTTGAATGTGCAACCTCTGAAAAGAATAATTATAATATATTATCTCTCACTAAAATATGAATAATTATACAATAAAATCAAACTTAATAAACCACTGTTTAATTTTGTTTTTATGTTAGTAAATAATATACTCAATACCAATGTTGATTTTTGAACAAAATCTCCAATATCAAAGTACCATAATCAAGCAACTCTGAAATGTATACTCACATTACAGGTCAATTCATTAAGTTAGTTAGATTAGAGAGATAAGGAGCCAAACAAGTCTGTGTGTTATTTTCATATTATACAAATAACTTCAAAACAATAAAACCTCTGTATTATTGAATGCATATATATATATTTTTTACTAACATACATATTGTGTCAGCATAAATACATAGACTTTTTTCATTATTGGATCAAATCAAATAGATAGGTAAAAGCAAAAATTAAGTGGTAGCACTTGACATGCATGTTTTTAGTAACCAATTTTGTCCAGCTTAATCTACATTGAACAGCTCCTACAACTGGAGAAGAAGTTTATACCATGCAAAATAACTAATCTGAAACTGTTGATCTAAGGTGTATTTTTTCAAGACCTTGCAGCTCTATCTGTTAAAATACAAAACTCACCAGAAACTATTGTTATTGAAGAATTCATGATATGACATGTTGGGAGATGATACATTCTAGTTTCACCAAGACATTTCAGTACTGGCTATTTTCCTGCACAATTAACAGTGTGCACATTCACTATTAAGGCGTGCAGGTTTGCATGATGTATTTTATAACCATACTACTTACTAACCACCCAAGTGCATGATGGTGCTAGAACAAATCTCAGTTTCAATTCATATCCAGGAAACTTTTGAAACATTTTAGCTTCTGTTTAATGAATTATGCATTTAGAATGTTTGGGTCAATTCCCCCACAACAGATTTTAGTGGCTCCATGTTACACAGGTTTAAAAAGAATTACAGTAAAGCCCATTTAGTATTATCTTTTGCACTGTGATTCTAAAACAGAACTGTAGATGTCTCCTCACATACTAGCAAATGGAAAGCTTTACTATATTTAGGACCATAGAAAGCATTATATAAAGGAAGTCTGTTTGCAGTTGTGGCTGACAACTTGACTAGTCTAAAACACACAGAAAGATAATAAATGTGGAAAGTGTTTAAATGCAAGATATTCTTTGCTTCCCAATTTGCCAGAAAGCTTCACTAGCAAAAGTGCAAGATTCCAGGAACTGGGGGAAACAAGTTTGACCTGCAAATTTATTAAAGTATGAATACCAGATCATCTTATTAAAATTTGATCAATTGCACATTCTTTGCCTTAGGTGCATGTCAGGGCAACTAATCTCATTGCATTAGGTACAGAAAATATTTTTTCTTGTTTGTTCAAAAACACATTTTCATTGGTTATAAAAAAATTTAAGATTCCTTGAAAAGTATTTACATCAGTAATTAAATGAACTAGTTATAAAAAATAACAAACTATTTTGGGACTGTGGTTTGAACTCAGGGCTTCATGCTTGTAAAGCAGGCATTCTACCATTTGAACCACACCAGTAACCCAATAAACTCTTCTTAATCATTAACTTTTCTTTCTGGCCCAAGATTAAATCCATGGACATTACATGCTATATAAAATTCAAATACCTCAAACATATATGTATTTCAAACATGTCTCCTATTTGAAATATGACAGACAGGGAGATATATGAAGATAGACAGATAGATACATACATACACACATACATACATAGATACATAGATAGATACATAGATAGACAGATACATAGATACATAAATAGATAGACACAAAAAATTATCTAAATGATAAGGTCAGGGAATAGATAGAAAGTAAATTTAACACCTATTAACTCCAGTCTAGGCATTCAGATTGTAGCATTTATCACAAGCTGAGTTGAAATTGCTCCAGTGTCATTAGCTTCAAAACAGTAAGCAAAATACATAGCATTTCTTTTTGTTCATCACAATGTATTTCCTAAATCATATTAGAAAATAATCAATACATATATATATTAAAGTGAGAAAAAAGTTTGGTTAGTTAGAATCTATGAAAAGATCAGAATTATAGTTTGAGAAGAATGAAAGACTATCTAAGGGTGCTACACAAAATGGTCCCCAGTTAGCAGAGTGGTCATGTGGCTAGGTGTTAGCAGAGTGGTCACATGGCACAACATTCCATCAATGGTGACAGGTTAAATTAATTCAAACATTTAAAAAATAAAATTTTGTGTTTTTTTTTATTTTCATTCTGGTGGTTATTCCTGACCTGAAAGTATTTTCCTTTTCAGTAGTTTAATAGCTTGGGGCTTTAAGTTTTTAATCTATTTTGAGTTGATATTTTATGTATCAATTCAGTCTGTAATTTATCTGTATTCTCACATTTTATAGTTAGCTGAAAGGTAAAATAGAAGAAAAAAACAGGTTGTGATTTCGACATTTCATTTAGAAATTTCCTCTGGTAAAATACAGCTTACAAGTTTTATTTTTCTATCAATGGGAGAATATAATTCAGCCATGATCTGTTCCACTTTATACAAGGACAGTCTTTCCCCCAGTTTCTAATTTTTTCCTCATTCACATCTGAAACCTCAAAATAAGCATGTTTAATATTCATATTTTGGCAATATTCTGAGCAAGAAAATTACTGATATTTTTAAGAGGATAAATGATATGATTAGTTTTCCTTAAATTGATTTTGCCAAAGGAAGTGACATAGAATATAGTATTTCATGCAAGTATTTGCTTACATTTATGGGTATGCAAAATCTATTCTAGAAATCTATTAAATCTACTATTAAAGAAAATTCTGGTGAACTGTGGAATTTTTCTCAGGAATGAAGACCCTTTAAATGAAAGCAAGCACTAGATTCCTTCTGTAAACTTCAAAATACAGTGTTTTAATTCATTCCTGAAGTAACTCAGTGATCTCTATCACATGACCATAAAATGACATTATTGCACATAATTGCATTAAATATAAATTCTCCCTATATGATAAAGAAAATTATGCCAACAGTTGATCCGAGGAAAAACTTGTTAAACATACCAGTACTAACTTTTTGCACTCTCAGAAGAGGGGATTCCATACAATTCAGGCCACTGTTATTCAGCAGGATATAAACACTAGTCAAATTTGTCAGAATTATTTAAAATATTCAATAAATATTTGAGCAGAGGTACGGTGTAATTAAAAGAGATACTACCTTTAAAGTCTTGTATATCTATAATAACAGAGGCCAGCTGGAAGTCTCCCTAAGGTCACACTAGTACTGGTGAGATTGTTATTTCCATGAATTAAAATGCAACTTTTCTCTAATATGTATTCCTTGATGGATTACTAAGGAAACACACTTAATATTATCTTAAACTTTTAATATAGATAAATTATTTGGAATTCCTTTTAAAATGTTCTGTATTCATATTATTTGATGATTTCAATTTGTTTGAAGTTTCATGACATGTTAAAATAGAAACTGTAAGACATAAGCAAAATTATAAACATTTGAACCTATCTATTAGACTTTTCAAAAATAAGAATGTTAAGATATTGTTCTAAGTTATTTGTATGCTGATATATCCAATGGCATTTGCATTATCTTCAATTTACATATTGAAGTATTAAAAGAACTTGCTCTATTGTACTTTAAGTGACAAATTAAACTGCAGTTTTCCACATTAGTTTATGATTATTTGAGTTAGTGTTAGGGTTTGGATATGAAATGTCCCCTACGGGTTCATGTTTTAAAGGCTTCAACGCCAGCTGGTGGACTATTTTGGGAGATGGTGGAAAGTATAAGGTTGGGCCAGTTGGAGGAAGTAGGTTAGTGGAGGTCCTGAGAACATAATTTTTGTCCCATGCCCAATCCTCCCCCACCCTCCCAGTGCGGCTGCCATTACTGCTCTGCTATGCTCTTCTGCTCCTATGTTGTCTCATCATAGTCCTGAAACAAGTGAGCCAGAAGGTCATGAACTACACCTATGAAAGCATGAGCCAAAGTAATTTTTTCCTTCATTAACTTGTTTTTTTTTAGGTATTTGTATTTGTCACAGTGCCATAAAACTAATACAGCTAATTTTTTTTTTTTTTTGAGACAGGGTCTTGCTATGTAGTCCATGCTGCCCTCAAACTCTCCATCTTTCTGTCACACTTTCCCCCATGCTGAAATTATAGGCAACAGCCACCATGCCCAGTAAAACAATTAATCTTAGTAAGCTCATTAAATATCTCAAATAGAAGATGTTAGCAACAAAGTTTAGGAATAGACAATATTTTTTCTTAAGTAAATAAAGGAAAAAATTTCCTCATTCTTTGTCCTGTGCTTTCCATATATGAATATCATGCAAGAATGAAAAGACATAAATGTCATTGTCTGATCTAAAATCCATTTTATGAGTTTCTAGAACAGAAAAATAGAGATGCTTTTTCCTGTGAGTACAGCTGTTCATTGGCCCATCTAATCAGTTTACCCTTTTATGTCAAATTGCACCACCTTTAGTAATATATCTAAAAAACCCTTGAGTGCTTCTATCATGAACTGATGAAAACATTTTGTTACTGTCGTTGAAGGGAGAAACACAGTGGATATGTCAAGAAATCTCCAATCTTATTTATTTATTTATTTATTTATTCATTTATTCACATGTGCATACATTGTTTGGTCATTTCTCCTCTCATCCCCGGCCCCCACCCCCTCCCCCCACCCCATCTTGCTTCCAGGCAGAACCTGTTCTGCCCTTATCTCTAATTTTGTTGAAAAGAAGACATAAGCATAATAAGAAAGACAAAGCATTTTTGCTAGTTAAGGATGGCTATACAGAGAGATTCCTAGCATTGCTTCCATGTACAGATGTGTTATAACCCAAGTTGATTCATTTCTAACTGATCTTTACACTGGTTCCTTATCCTCTCCAATCTTATTTATAAGACAAAGAAGGAATATCTGTTTTTCAAATTTGTCCTCATGAATTACTGTTTGCTGAAGTGTTTTGAGGACTATGCTAGTACAATTTAGAGCAGTTACAAAGTTCCCAAGTTATTCCAGTAAATAGTTAATACACAAAATTTTAAATATAATTAGTTTATGAAGCTCTATTCTACCATAGCAAGAAATATGAGATTTGTGCAAATATTTGTAGAATATATATTTATTAAGTAATCTTAACAGAAGTGTTTTCTTGTCTTTCTGCTCCTATCATTATTGGTACTATTCCAGAAAGCTTTTCACCAACTGTCACCCCTTAAAGTCAAAGGTAGCCAGTTCATAGGAGGCTTCATTTCATCCATCCAATGTGAGCAGTTCAGTTCTATGTTCCTCCTTTCATCTCTGAGCATTTCATGCCTGCAGAGATGGATTTAAAGAAGACCATAAACTTTTTTCTGTATGGATTTTTAAAAATATTTTGGCATATATTGATGTGTTTGAAAATTTGTTGGCTAGTGAAAATTTATTATGCCAAAGATTCTATGGTATTTTATTATTATCATTATTATTTAACTTAGTAGGTTACTAAGAAGAAACATAAGTAAACTGACTACCATTGCTATAGATAACACCTCTGACTGAAGGCACCTAACAGGTTTAAACCTGTTCTCCAAGAATATAATCTCCTCCTGTCTTCAGAGAGAAAATTGTTTTGCCTTTTCTTCTCTGGTTCCTCCATAGACTTTTTCTATCTTCTTTTGTTCTTCAAAGATGTCTTTTGTATCCCAATAATTAGCTGCAGAATTAGCTATTGCTGTGAAAAACAAACTGAAAAGAGATGACTTATAAAACTTACAACCAGTAAGTAACTTTTCTATAGATTTACAGAGCCCCCACATGATAACAGTGTCAGTCTGTGTTTCAGAAAAGCAGAATACAAGAAATTTGTAATTATCCTGGTGCCTGCCTATCTAATATGCCTCCCACAACTCTCTATGTAAGCATTGTGCCTACAAACTCTAGGGGAGATGGTGGCCTTTGATAGAATATCTTCTATCTTCTTTGGTTGCCTAGCTTTCCTAGTTTACAGTTTACCTTCACCCAACAACTTGTCCTTGTATTATTGGTTTATTCAAGTAGCAAATGTAGGCTCACAGTTACAACCATGTGTATAATTAAGTTGCCTCTTCCTAAATTAAAATTTAAAAAGCATGAAGAAATATTCTTTTGTTTCCAAAGGACAGTTTCATGTAGTTTGCCATGTTCTTTCCATGGAATAATGAACAAAATTGATTGTTTCACTTGAGTCTAATGATCAGTTTTTAAATGTTTTAAGATAAGGAATGACCCTAAAATGAGCCTGCCTGGGAATCCCAATGTAACAAAGTGCTAAGAAGACTGACATTATCTCAAAACAAAAATTCTTTCAACATCTCTGCCACCTGTCTTTGTGTCTTGTTATCCAATTTACCCTTATACCATCTGTCTTACCACCTAAGTGACCTGTAATTAAGAACTCTGAAGAAAATCTTTCTACATTTATGATTGGACACAGTCTTTCATGGACTTCAAAATAGAGCATTGTGTCTCTTCTTGTTATTAGCCAAAAAATCCCCTGCATGGGGGCATAGAGAAAGAAGACTGTCATGTGTAGAGTAACCTTACCTGCTTAATGACTGCTAATTATACATTTTGTTTTTCAAAAGCCACAGTTAAATGACAGCCACACAGCTGCTTCACTAAGAAAGAAGAAACCAGTTTTTATCAAGTGATTAATCTGCCAGAGAGTAGATGTTTTGGTTATTATATTTGCCTGCTAGGAAAGTGATTCAACTTTGAGTTTTCTTCACAAGATTGCTTTATACTATCAAGTTACTTTTTACTTTATTTAAAAATGTATATCATTCTCTTATTAGAATATTTTAATATATTATAAATGTTCAGGTTGTATAAACTATGTTTTGAAAGGAAAACAAAAGAGGTTAACTTGAAAAATTTGCTAAAAATGATCAATTATACATGGTGAATAATATTGTAAAATTTCATGAACTTTATTTTAATATCTGTATTCCAAATGCCAGATGTTCCATAATGATAAATCTTGTGAGAGGAAGAACTTTTCTCACTTTATTTTTAATGATTTCAAAATTTATTCAACTCACAGATTTGTTAAAAACACTGCAGATAGCTTCTTGAATTTCCATATTTTTTTGCTTCTTAAGACAACACATTGCCATTTGGAGTACATTTATGGCAAATTATACTGTATCATTTGGAAGTATAAAGTCAAATATCACTAAGTAAAAGGGAGATCAGGGAAAAAAATGCTCTAATTTATTCTAAATTTTTGAGAGAACTCTCACATTATAAAGTATTGCCATTAAATATGTCCTTTTTTGTTTTAATAAGGAAAGAACCCTTGGGGGGGTTAGTATGATTATTGAACCAGGACTTTGTGCAGGCTATGCAAGCAGTCTACCAAGGTCATGCTATTTTTAATAGACTATCACCTGAAGGATGGTAAATACTTCCAAGTACTTAGGTGCTGTTTGGAGCTTCAGCAGTCCCTAGCTGTCTTTGAACACCTGTGTGGATAGGAAACGACCTACATTGAAAGCCTTCTAATTCACTTTTGGATAGCTATCTTTGTTAGAATGAACTTTCCTGGCAGCGAGTCAAAACCTCTCTCAACTCCCACTATAATGCAAAGGTTTTAACAGCTTGGGAGGGAGACAGCTCTCAAAGCAAACCCTCCTTACTATTTCCATCCATCAGCAATGTGAATGCCAATGCTACTCCTAAATTTAACTTTCTTACTTTTCCTACAAGTCCTTAAATGACAAGAAATTTTTAATCCCTTTAACACCTGGTGGTACTTTAAGACATTTATTTTTATTACAAAAATTGACTGTCATATGATATAAAACACCATGAGCCATTACTGCTGAACATCTGAGTAAGTGAGTAGAATTTTCAGGTGACTAAGATATGCAGAGTATGGATAGATAACCTTAATGGATGAACCTAATTATTCATTTTTTTAAACATTAAGATATTAAAATAAAGTTGATAGGCAGATATATAATCTTATACATATTCCAGAGGGTGGTTAATTGTACAAGTCAAGTGATTTTTGACATTTTGTGGTATATGTGTGTGACACATGCATACCTTGCACACATGAATATATGTATATCACACACGCAGACACCTACACATACAGAGAACCATCTCATACACGGTGTATACAGTCTCTTCCCTGAAGAATTTTCTGAGATATGGCACCAAAACATTAACTACTACATTTAAACTGATCCTTTAAGGGCAAAAACAATTAAATTTATTTCAATAGAGTGGAAGCAATACAAAGATACTTGCATCTTCCTTCTTTTATTGTTTATTCTCTCTCATTCGCATTGGGCAAATCAGTGAACAGAAATGAAAAGAGCACATGAGGCTTTAAAGGCAAGCTGATGGTGTTGTATAGAGGCTAACAGTTCATCTTCAACTACAGTACAAATTTTGCTTAAGTCTAAATCCTAGTTTATCCCCACAGCCTAAGTTTCTGAGCCAAAAATCCTGGTACGACTCTTAGATTCCTGAATCTCTTAATTTGAGAGCAGCGTTGGATAAACTGATACAGTATAGGATAGAAAGAAAATGTCACTTATCCTCAGTCAGTTCTAAATGATATTTTACTATAAGTTCATGTTATCATTTTAAATGAAAAATATGGATAGAGATATGCTCTATGTCAGGATTTGTTTTACTTTCATTATTTTTTTCAGAAAACAAATATTTGAAATTAAATATACTGCAACATTGCTTTAAAGCATTTCATTGAGATGTGTATAATGTTTGCTTGCGGATGTGATTTGTCATTGGTGCATTTTACTTTTTTATATTTGTGCTGTTTTCTACTAACTTCTAGATGGCGCAGCTCGAAACCTGTAATGCAGAGCTTTATCAGAGAATAGTGAAAAAGCATTTTACCAGTAATAACGAATATGTTGAATTTTAGTCAAAATGTTAATTAGACTTTGGTTTGCAATTTTTCTGAATTTTAGAAACATACATTTTTCAGCGTCCAAATGAAACAAACAAATTAGACAATTTAGTGACAATTTAGTGAAATAAACTGTTCAAACTAATGGTTTTTGGAATTAAACAGAAATCTGGTGAATTATGTTACACTATTTCAGTCCACCTGCCATTTTCCTTCTCTTGAAGATGGACATCAGTTGCCAAAGGAGATTAAGAAATGCAGGCTGTATATTATGATCATTGTGTATGTATGTGCTCATGTATGTATTATAGATGTCTGCATATATGCACATGTTTATGTTCACTTTAGTTTTCTATACATGCACATGTAAACATGTCTATTGATGTAATTCTTCCAAATGTAAGTACAGTTTGACTATGTTGGAGTAGAGAGGATGACCTTATGGAGAGGGAGAAAACCAGAACATGAGGGTGGACTGAAGTCTCAATAGGACATAAAATATCTATGCCTATTACATATATACACATATTTTATTTTTTAGAATGGTGATCAAATTTATACTCATTTAGAAAATTAATATTTCAATGTATCCTATTATATATCTTTACCGAATTTTTGTTTCTTATATAGTAATACATAAATCAGTTTAAGTAAATCTGAATAAATTTCCTCCCTATTCAAAATAAACATAAAGTAGTTGAAGTGAAGCATAGGCTTCCTGAAACATTATGGTCAACATAATTATTTTAGGAACATAAAGTAATTACAGGTGAGCACCCCTTATCCTGAGCATTTTGCTCAGGACTCAAATTGGTTCAGATTTCAGATTTTATTTGTAAAGCCTTTACCAATAGATAATCACTAATCTGAACATCAGAAACCTGAAATCTGATACTTTTTCAGTGTCATTTCTGTTGTACATATTGAAAATATTTCACCTAATATTTCTAACCTCTTATTTTTAGTTTCTCTTACCCATATATTTATCAAGTCTCAACCTCAGAGCTATCATTAACCAACTGAATTGAAGTAATGCAGTAATTCTGGAAGAATAGAAAAATGGAGAAAAATTCCATGTATTATAAAGGAAATATCAAACTGGGGATATACAGGATTTATGTTAGACAATTGTAAAATTGAGGTGGGTATAACCTTTGGATCAAAACTCAAGCAAGACTTACCAAAAGTTGACCTTAACCCAAATAAGATATTTATAGGCTCTATTAAGAAAAACATAACCACTTAGAAAAGTGAATGTAAATATTGAATACACATTGTTCCTGCATGGAAATAGCTGGAAATGCAAAAATCACTAATGCTTGTTCTTTCATCTACAAATTCTGTGCAATACCATCTAAGGACTAATTATATTTTTATGAAACTTGACATGTAAATTCCATACTGTATTTGTTTAGGAAATTTGAAAAATGCTGAATAGACTGAAGGGATGTGGACTCTAGAAAGTAAAATTTTAGACAACGGATATATAGGAGGTGAATACAATGGAAATATTATGTACTCATGTATGAAAATGGAAAAATAAGACCTGCTGAAGTTAATCTAAGAATAAGGGGGGCAAAGGACAATGATGGAGGGGGTGGATTTAACTAAGACATACTGCAAGCACTTTTGTAAACAATAATTTGATAATAAAAAATTAAAAAAATAAAAGTATTATATGCTTCAAAAAATGTTAATGATGCAAGATTGAATCAAATATTAATAAGAGAATCCAGAATTCAGAGACATTCATGCCTGCATCCATTTACATTCTCATGCAGCATGCACTTACTGTCTCCTTATTAGCAGAATTTTATCATCACTGGGAAAAAAATGGATGATTTCTTTCTTTGTTCTTGTTCAGTTTCTCTCTAGACCACAATATTATTACTGTGACACAGTAGATGTCATATTCCAAAAATTCATACAATGTTCTTAATGATGAACATAAAATTTTAGTTATATTTTATAACCTGTGCATGCATGCTCAATTGTTATGCCAGGTACCTTCTTTGCTCCTCATTTTTCTCACTCATTGAGATTGTTTACTTCAATCCATGTTGCTGCAGAAACACCTAGCTTGATGCACAATTTCTGAAATATTAGTCTGATATTCCCCTGGAATATGATTTTAAGTGGTATCTAAATCCTCATTACTACCCAAAGTAGTAATACTTAGATTAAGAATACATGAAGTACAGGAAAGGTTACATCAAGAATTAACCTAGAAGGTAACACATATGCACAGGAAATCAATGTGAGTCAACTCCCTTTATAGCTATCCTTATCTCAACTAGCAAAAACCCTTGGTCCTTCCTATTATTGCTTATACTCTTTCTTCAACAAAATTAGAGATAAGGGCAAAATAGTTTCTGCTGGGTATCGAGGGGGTGGGGGGAGAGGAAGGAGGCACTGTGGGTAAGGGAGAAGGTGTGAGAAGGGGAGAGAAATGACCCAAACATTGTATGCACATATAAATAAAAAAAAATAAAATAAATAAAGTATATGGCCTAAAAAAAGTAAATAAAAATAAAACAAAAAAAAGAAAACATGAAACATGAAAATATATATTTGAAAATGTATACCAAGATACATACATTGTATACATATCATACATATATACCTGATATAGGCAGATGATTGATAGATAGATAGATATCTTGAGGTTTGTGGTACTCACATAACTACTTTAACTAGTGACAAGCAGCTTCTGGGTTCATTGATAAATTTGCAATCCCACCAAAGTTGCAGGATGCTTTCTGCTCTCCAAAATCCTCATCACAATTTGGTGTTATTTAGCTTTTTAAATGTTCAGCCAATATGGTAAGCATAAAATTTCCTTTTTAAAAAGTGTGTTTCTCTGTTTACTTAACTTTGAATAGCTTTATAAATGATGTGATCCAATCCATTTATAATGTATTTATGTTTCAATTATGATCAATGTTGTACAATTCAAAGAGTTCCCTAATGAAACCATATCATACAGGAAATGTAAGCTACATCAGCCCAAGCATGACAAAATACAAAAATAATAATTCCCACTATTTAATGAATGAAGTGTCATAATTATTAATCATTTGTTTCTTCACCTATGAATTTCCTAATTATGTTTTCTTGTGTTCTTTTTGAGTTCTAAATGTTACTCTGACAATCTAAACCACATGCTTTTGCTAGGAATACAACATTTGTAAAAGTACTAATCACAAAAATTAACTATAATATAATAAAACTATTAAAATGTCCCTTGTGTACTGCATTACAGTTATTCTAGAGCATTCTACAGAAGCTACCAGTATTATATAGAGTGGGATATCTTCTATTAATGAATTTATTCTTTAGAATTACTCATTCAATAAAATCATTAAATTCAAAGCACACAAATCAATATATTTTTCCTCCTCATGGATTATGCTTTTAGTCTTTCTAAAGAACTATATACTTGCCTCAAAATAACACAGTTGTCAGTCATCCCTGATGTTTTCTGTACTTAGCTTCAGGATGTTAATGTATTTTGTTATGTTTTATAACAACGTATGGTCTGTGTCTATGTGAACATATGTGCATTCCAGTATGTTTGTGTGTGAGTAGCTAAAGGCACTTGATCCTAGCCCATCTACACCATGTCCCACACATTCTTCAAATTATTTCGTATGCCACCTTTGGCCTATTCACTTATGTAAATTGTTTCTGAGCTTTCCAGTATGGTCCATTAGTACTTTAATTTCCTGTTGTTCTGATCCTTTGGCACACTTTTCAAAAATATCTATATATTGTATTAGATATTATACAAACACTGCATATATTATATGTGCTAACTTGATTTTTATTTCTTTACATTTATAAAATTAATCAGTGCTGGGCTTTTTAAAATTACAAAGTGCAGAGTTTCTCAAAATGCATTTTTGAATTTTTTCTAGAAATTAAACATATTTTTGTATCATTAGGTTGAGGAATTAGTGAATTTAAAAATATTAAGACACCTAATGCACAAATTGATTTGTTACTCCCTTTTATTAAGATTTTTACATCATTTAGTGACATAAGTTTTTACTATTTTTTGCTTATTTTATATATTAAACTTTAGATAATTTACAGTTTTCATTTCAGGAACGGTTTTCTTGTGTTCACTTTCCATAAGTGCTATTCTACATGAAAATTGTTAAATTTCTTGAGTTGATGTTACATTGGTAATTACATTCAGATTCTGATGGATTTTTAAAAATGTGCTCGATGTAGTATCCAAAAATAAAATTTAAATTTTATTAAAATCTCTTTCTTACAGACAATGCTCTTTTTGTCTTATAACATTTTCTATTGTTTTAAAACATTAACAAGATTCAGCACATCAATAATGGAGACATGGCTTTAAATTTTTTTTTAATTTAAAAGAAATGTATTTTAGTTAATCCACAAATTTTCATTCTTTTATAAAGAATAATAAAAGGTCTAAAAAGTAAAATATTTCTTCTCCTACTTATATGGAATATACTTTTAAAAAATCATACATATGAATTGAAGTCTATCAAACTGTTATTGTGAATTTATGAGTTTACTATCAACTTAATGTTATATTCGTGCTCCAAAGTACATAATATTCTACTAGTGTGGGTGTCAGTGGGACAGCACGAAATAAAACACACTGAGTGCATAAAGACTTCCATTGATCAGCTTCCAACATACACAGCTGTGTCTTGGGATGACATTTTCTCTTAAATGCCTTCTACTTCTACACAACTTTTAAAATACATTTTATGGCTGTTTTCTAAATCCAAAAATTTCCTCTCTTTGGTACCATTCCTATTTCAGGAAAGAGATCAGCAGTTCATGGGAGTTATCCATTTCCCCTCAAATGAAAATTTGTAATATTTTAAATGTATAGGGTAAATTTTGGATACCCTTTAATCACTTTTAACAAAATTGATTCTTAATAGGGAAAATTTAACTACATTCATATTTTGCCTTTACAAAAATTAATACAAATTTAAAAAAAGCTACTGATAAATAATGAAACTCATAAAGTACTAGAAATTAGTAAGATGTGCTGTGACTAAGAAAGCTATATATATAATGTCTTCAAATGACTGTGCCAATATTAAAATAACATTACAGAACAAAGAATAGGCATAACAATTTAAAAAATTATTGGAAGAAATAATTTTCAATATATTTCATATTAACAAGATTTAATACCTGGACCACAGAGAAAAAAATAGAAAACATACAGAAGGTGATAAGTTAGTAAAGACACAATAATAATAGAATTACAGTACACAAAACTACAGATTATAGAAATATTGGATAGACTTTGAAATTGATTCAAAATTAAGAAATTATTCAAGCTCATAAAGAGGTCTAAATATATAAGCATCAAAGAATGAAAAATAATTTTAAATTGTTTAAATGTGATCTCTAAGGTAATTGAATTTAAAGCTTAGAAGCTTTTCTGTTTTCTTTTTTTTTTTTTTTTTGATAGCACTGTGGTTTGAGCTCATGCTTGCTTGCTAGGAAGTTCTTATACTCCTTGAGCCATTTCATCAGCCCATTTTTTTTGGGGGGGGGTTGTTTTATTTTAAACAGCTAGTACATCAAGCTGAAAAGTAAAAAAAAAAAAAAAAAAAACCAGTCTGAAGTTCAGGTGTATATTACAGTGTACATAGAACAAAAATAAAAAAGGTTTATTAAGAGCTAAAGGATAGTCTACCATATCTAATTAAACATTGGAATTGCGAAAATAATTCAAATAGTGTAAGTCTTCAATAAGATTAATCTGTATGTGTGTATACTTTTGCTAAATTGTAAGTTCATAAAAATAATGAAAAGTTGTCCATAGCAATTAGATTCTATCATCAATATGTGGAGTAAGTTACTGAAATGTTAATATAGTATCTAAGGAATTGTGAAGAAGAGAAATTCATCACAAATTGTACTACATTCAGATCGATGCTACCCATGCCAGTTTATTTTTTAATTGGACATATTATTGCTTATAATATGAGGTCTGGGATCCATCAAAATATTTCAAAATCATTGAAAGTTTTTTTCTTTAAAACTTATCCTGTTAAGGAAAATAATAAGAAAGCATAAAATATAAACAATATGGGAATGGCTGGAAATATCAGGAAAAAAAACACAAGCATAAAAAAGACTAGGTAAAATGTAGTCAAAATAAAATAATAGAAGTGATCCTAACATATTGAAAATTATAACCAATTCGAAGGTCTGATGCCAAATACAAGACAGTTATTTTTAAATGTTACATAATAATAATCCATATGCAATATTATTATAATATGTAAGTATATAATACAGTATGTATAGTAAATCTAATAATATATTATTATATAGGATATTATATAAAATTTCCATTACTTAGGTAAATTCTAAATAATGGAAACAATTATATATTAGACAAAAAGAGTTTATGGCACAAATCATTACTAAGCATAAAGAATGTCACTACAAATAATCCAAATAAAAGGATAACTGGGGAAAAATGATGATTTGCACTTAATTATGAATATTCTGTATAGGTTTGAAATAAGCTAGCAATAGTTTAAAAATTAAAAAAAAAAAAAAACCAGCACCCAGTGTGATAGTACACATCTGCGATTCCAGCTCTTTGGAAACTGAGGTAGGAAGATTGTGACTTCTAATGCAACCTGGGCCACATAAAAATTCCACGTAGCCTGGGCTAGCTACACAGCTCTGTCTCAAAGGCAAATAAATAACTACATGAGTAAACAAACAAGCAAACAAGTATGGTCTAATTGTGTTTATCTCAGAAATGCAAGAAAAATTTAATGCTAAAAAATCTAGTCAGAAAAGCTATCACATTAAAAGATCACTACAAAAATATTTTAGGATTATCTCACCATATCTAAAGAACCACTGAAATGCTGATGTCATGATTGGCATTAAAAGATCTTATTAACCAGTAGTAGAGAGATGATTCACTACCTGAATATAGAACATCCATCAAACTTACAATAGAGTTAAAGGTGAACATTTATAGAATCTCTCTGTATAGCTATCTTTGCCTCAAACAAGCAAAAACTCTATGTCTTTCTTATTATCTCTTACGCTTCCTCTTCAACAAAATCAGAGAACAAGTGGGCAGAACCTGCCTGCATGTGGGGAAAGGTGAACATTTATAAGCATTCTACAACAGTGTAGAGAATCCACAACAGTACACAGTTGCCCTCTTTATCACTCTTAGTGACCATTATCCCGGACATCCCGACAGTGCTATTACATGTCACCTGCTTTGTGCCAAAACTTCCTCACAAGCATTGCTCTACCTTCTGCAAACAAGACACTTGAAAAGCAAAGACCTAGCACTAACCATAGCTGACTTGTACACAGACTGCATTCCAGCAGGCTGGGTACAATGTACAGACTGCAAAAAATAATCAAAATATTTTGCATAGCAGAAAAGCATTGTGTTCCTGTGTATAAACCCTACACAATTGACATGTGTACTAAAGACACCACTAAAAACTTACTTATATCTAACATAAGTTTACTGAAGTGGTAACATAGAAAGAAGTGTGTTTACATGTTAAATAATCAGAATAAGTTGAAGGAAATTTTTATGTAATTATCGAGGAGAAGAAATAACGTGTATCCATAGTTCCTGCAGCAAGGAAATGAATTGGAACAAATCATAGGGATAGAAAGTAAAAATTCAGATGAGAATCAAGTTGAGTGGCTTGTTATATCAGGCTACAGAAATAAACTTTGTTATGTCAATGCTGAATTAATGAAACTTGGAAAACTGATTTAACACAACCAAAGCTATATTTTAGGAAGAAATACATTCTAATAGAGGGACAGAATCAAGGAGAGCCTAAAGACAGGGAGACCAGCCAAGCATATCTTCACTATATCATTTTAAGTTAAAATTTAATAGACATTAAAACTTTCCAGTAAAATTACTTTTGCAATCCATAACCATCTAAGTAATGCTGTTTTTAGAATATGCATCATGACAGTGTTTTCCTTTACCATATTTATTATTATGGTAGCTTATAAACTTCTTCATACATCTTCTTAACATGGCAATCACCACTACAAAAATTCTCTCCATATCTTATTAATATTGCAATAACCATTAAAGCTATGAAACATATATCTGAATAATATGGCAATAACCATTAGCTTATTTTAATGCTAATAAAATATATAAACATGTCTCTATAATATATGCTACCAAGTTCATGTGCATTCATTCCTTGCTTACTTTACTAATGTAATGAAAAAAGAGATGAGTCAGACAGTAGAAAGGCAGGGTCTTTGGAGTCAGACAGACCTGTACTTAATTCCTGGGTCTAATTGGGAAGTTTCTCTTGGGAATCTGAGTGACTTGTTTCTCCACCTTAGGATTTAGTTTTTATATCTTTACAAATAGAGATAGTAGTGCCAATCACACACTGTGTTCTAGTGGAGGATAAATGAGATGGTTTATTTGAGATTCCTGGCCCAGTTACTGGCATATCATAGGTCCCAAATAATATGTAGCCATCTACTTTCTCTTCACAACATATAATACAGTAAAAGGAGCTAAAAATATAAGATAGAAAGGGATTTGTTTTTGTTTATTGGTATAGGAGGAATTCTACATGCTGAATAAAGGAAAATACTAAAATGAGAACTGAAAAAATTCACTATTTATGCCCAATATAGTCAAATAACTGAAGTATGCCAATGATTCACTAAAGGTTTTAGCAGTTATTATAAGTCATAACTACTATATGACAGATTACATGAAGTCTCTAAAAATAAAATCAGCAAAATGATATGAATATTGAAAGAAATTATAATTATTCCTGCCTATATTACTCACAATGGTAATATGCAATCAACAAAGTATAAATTTAGCTTTATATAACTTTTGCTTTCTATGGGTAATACAATCTTTATAATTAGGATCACCTGTGTTTAAATCTCACAAAATTATAAGGGCATAGGATACTGTCGCTTTTAAAAGCAGATATTTTGTTTTTAAGTCAATTTAGGATTCTTTTTGTAGTACCTATAATGAATTGCCAAATGTGTGTGTGTCTATGTATTTGTGTTAATATGCACTTGTTTTATTCCAAAGGTAGAAAGAAGGCAGCTAGAGGACAAGAAAACCACTGCCATTGATGAGGTAAGAGCAGCACTAAGTAGAAACAATGACAGTAATGGTAACTTACTAAACACTGATTTGTACTCTATCCAAAGACTCCAGAACAAGGGGACCAATGGGAAATCCAGTGCATTATGTTCACCAAGCTGTTGCAGTCTGAGCAAGTTTATGTTTTCACAGACATTATGTACCAAAAAGTCCTCTGATTCTCTCACTGAATGCACACCAGACATGATTTTAAGTAAGCTACATAGTCTCATGAGATAAGATAGATATGTGTATATTGTGTTAATTGGAAGGGATGTGGAATGCAGGAGATTTGTCAGTGGAGGAGTTCAAAGGAGATGGTTGTAGCAATGTACAAACCTAATTTCTTGTTAGTACCTTGTCCTAAGTTATAAAATAACTTCTTGCCAAGAAAATAGGAGAAGTTTTACTTTTACGTTGGATAAGATGAATTAAACAAAGTTGGTATATGATCCCTTGCCAAGGTTGTCCATAGGAGGAATCCTATTTCTCACTGTTACTGGCCAAACTTGCACTCTTACAAGTAACAGGTGGCCTACAGGAAGTGTAGGATAGGATAGTCAATCATTACAGGATAACAGGTTAGAGGAATTGAACAAAGCATTTTCATCATCTCCATACCTTTTACTTCTCCAGTCATCTTCAAGGAGTAATGTGTGCATGAGTCCATGCTTTTCGTGGATATTTTTATCCCGTATTGGAGACTGTGGGTCTTTCTTTTGGAAGACAAGCTTAGAAGAGGAGGAAAAATTGCATAGAGTTTTTACCCAATTTCTGCAATTTGTCTCAACTGTAATTGTTATGTATTTTCACCTTCTTTTACTATACATTCAAAATCCTTCCTGGAGAACACTTGTAATCCCTCCTCAGGAGGTAAAATGAGTGAGGATTGCAGTTCTAGTCCAGCCTAGGCAAAAAGTTAGAGAAAACTCATCTTGACCAATGGCTGAGCTCAGTGGCACAAAACTATCATACCATCAATGTTGGGAAGCAAAAATAGGAGGACCACAGTGCAGGCTGGCCTGGGCATAAATGGACACCCTTTATCAAAAATAACCAAAGGACTGGCAGCATAATTCACCTAGTAGAGTGCCTGTCTAGCAACTGTGAGGCCCAGTAATGGCAGTAAATAAATAATAAAATAAAACTTGATAAGCCTGGCATGGTGCCACACACCTGTGGTATCAGCCGTGTGGAAGGCTGAACATAGAAGGCTCACTGCCTAAGTCTGGACCTTGGCAAAAACAGAAGACCCTACCTGAAAAAAATAAAAAATAAAGCATAAAAGGGCTGAAGTGTGGTTCAAGTGGTGGAATGCATGCTTAGCAAGCTTGAAGCCCTGAGTTCAAGCCTCAAACCCTAGTGCTCACACACACACACACACACACACACACACACACACAAGGGCATGCACAAATCCCCACCTGCAGCTGTAATATCCTCTGGTGGTGGAATCCAGAGTTTGAAGCCTTAGCAATCTTACCCTTCTCCTCGGCTCATGTCAATTAATCCTTACAGTGACATGTGGAAGCACCGGGAGGCACCCAGGTGGAGGCACCCAGGTCAGTCATCTGGATGCTGCAACTGTTGCCTCTTGTCCTATCTTATAAGTGCAGCTGGGTGCTCTTTTTGGATCTTGCCATGAAATCTATTTTTTCATATGCTAGTTACAGGAATGCAAAGGGCAATAGATTAGTCAGATTTCCCATCACACTTTCCATCACTGTGACAAATACCTCAGAAAGAATATTTAAAAAGAATAAGTTACTTTGGTTCATAGTTTCAAAGGTTTCACTTCATGGTTCGCTAGATCCATTGGTTTTATGTTGTGGAGAGAAAAAGAATGATCTGGTGACAGGAGCATATGTTGGAGGCTGGATACCTCCCAGCTATGGACAAACTGAAGAGACCCAGAGAGAGAAATGGAGAGACAGGCTGGAGACAATGTATGATCTTCAAAGGCATCCTCCCAAGTGACCTACTTCCTCCAAAGGCCCTTCTCCATAATTTCCATCACCTCACAATAATGTCATCAAAATATGAGTCTATTGGTCATTGGCCAGTCATCTGTCAATAGTACCATCAGCTAGAGACCAACCCTTCAATCCGAGTCTGTCACTGTTTATAATCTGCTGCAATTCTTGCTGAATCCTTTGCTGACATTATAGCCAATTTGGACACAAGGTTTCCAGTCTTATAGAGACCCCAATTGCTAATACAGAAAACTCAAAATACCCTGCGAGTCATTTACATTTATGGTTAATAGAACCACTTTTGTTTCTATCATTTATTTCCAGACTCTCATGTAATCTTATTTGTGTTACAGTGGCATGATAAAATCTTTAATTTAGTAATTCTATTCTATTGCATCCTAAAGGATCATATCACTGCTCAGAGCGTGGGGCTTCAACTGAGCCTTTAGAAGGTTGCCTAAGTGCCCAGGAGGCAGGCTGCTTTTCACAGTGCTACATGTCCACTGGCCAATACTTATTACTCCTTAGCTCCTTTGCTGGGAAATGATTCCTCAGGTGCTATAAAATGTGGAGATAGAAGAGTGCAGATCAGGCATTTCTTAAGTTTGCTGCTATCTTAGGCTCTTCTAGAAAGATATGCAAAAGCTATCATAGTTAGAACAAAGCCATAGCTTGTTCAGGTCAAAGGAGAGCAATGTAGTCATCTTGTCAACAAGTGACTCATTGGACTTGGAAGAGACAGTACCATGCCAGGGTCTCAGTATTAGTCTCTGTTGATCTAAAGAAATATAACATTCATTTTTGAAGTGCTTACTCATCTTACATTGCTTATATGACATGCATATACCTCCTAATAAACATTTCACTAAATTAATACTTAAGCATGTTAAATTCATGCTTAGTAAAATGTTTGATGTTAGGTACTCATCTCAACACTGCAAGATGAATAAAGATTCCAAAAATAAAAGTGCTGTCTCCTTGAAATGATCTGTTTTTAAAGTATTAACCATTACTTTGCTCAATATTTTATCTAAACCAAACTAGCTATTACACATATTTTGGAGTAAAGATACTCCAGTGTTTATCTAATGAAGAGCTGTGTTCTACATATGGAATCATGCCAGTATCTTTGTATTGTGCTAGCCAAATATCCTGTTACTTTTGCTTCTAAAACCAACACCTCTAACTTGAAAAGATCAAATAGCATATTCATACGTGTTAACTATGTGGATCTTAACTGGATGCAAATGATGTCATATGATTCACAGTGAAATATGTATATATTTGGGTGTTTTGTTTAATTAAACTAGAATTAATATGATTTTTACTCACATGCTTATTAAAGTTACTGAATTATAAAATAGGTTCAGAAGAGTGCACTTACCTCATTCTCACAACTTTCAGAAAATGAATCCACCCTTGGTAATCAATGGTGCATTAAGGACAACCCTTGCCAGGCTTCCAAGGGCTCACCTGGTAGTTCATCATGGTCAGTTTGTCTCCTCCAAAAAGCAGACCATTACTCTGCTTTAGATAAAATAGAGTAGCTGTGAATGTTTTATGAACTTCAGAAAATTAATAATGCACAATATGTATGATTATTCTCTCAATAATGTCTGTGAGATAATATTTGTTTTACATAGTTTTATACAGTTTTTGTTATATTCTCATCTATGGAAGATTTTCAGTTATATAAATATGCAATTTATCTATTCTGTCATTGATAAACATTTATTAATTTTTAGTTTTGAGCTATTAAGAACAGGCTACTATGAACATTTATGCACAAGCCTACTGGTGAGTATATGTTTGCTTGAGGGGAGGAGGATTATGGCATAGAATTGGAATTGTTGAATTGGTATGCTCAGATTTAGGAGATACTATCTACAGCTGCATATGGGATTTATTAAATTTATTAATCTTTTCAAAAATGAATTTTTGTTCTGAAAGTTTGTCTTCTGAATATCTGATTTTTTTCCTTATTTGATTTAGACTTTTATCTTTAATTTTGTATTTCTACTGTCTTTGGTCTAGATTTACTTTTTTCTTCCTACTTTTATGAGAAAAAATATTAGCTCATTGATTTTAAGTCTTTCTTTCTCCTATTTAAATATATTCATTGGTAGCTATAATCTTTCAGTTAACACTACTTCACTTGAATCCTCAAATACTTTTATTCCATATATTTATAATCATGCAGTTCAAATTATTTTTAAATTTCTTTTATTGTTTGTTATTTGACCTAACAGTCTTTTATGATTTTATTACTTTATTTTCAAGCAAAAATCAAGTAATTAATAAATTTACATTAATTAGAAAACATCACTAAGTGATTTTCCACCTCTAAAATACATAGGATCTCTAATAATAATGTATAATGACCTATCATATAATAAACATTGTTAAATATTTCATTTTTACAAGAAAATAACGTATGTTATATCAATGTTGGTATCAGTGTTTTGTATCTGAAATGCTGCTCAAATTCACTAATTGTGTCATGCAAATATTCTAACTGCTTCATCAATTAGTTAATGATGATTAATATCATCCACAAGCATTATAGATTAGATTATTGTCCACTGAATTATGCCATTAATAATTTTTATACTTTGCAATATTATTATTGTGTGAATTTGAATTTAAAATCCATGTATTTCTTTTATTGACTCATTTATCATTTTTGAGGGGAAATGAAGGCTTATTTTGTTCATATGGAAGAAAAATATAATTTTATATATGATTTATTTACATAAGATGAAATACTATTGTTATGTATTCTAAAGGTTTATTTATAGAAATATAGTCATATCTAGTATGTCATTATTGTGATTTGTACTAACAGAGCAAACTCTGGGCATAGACTGCTCTAGCATTTGAGTTTTTAATCTGGCATGTGTGGGGACTCCCCAGCACCACAAGAAAACCCATTCGTTATGACATAGTTACAGGATTTTTTTTAAAGAAAATAAATTAGAAAACCAAATGTGCTTGAGCTAAATCATCAATAAACAGTTTTTCAAATCTCTAATTGTCATTCCATTGACATACTGGCATATGTCCCAAGCTTAAATAATAATCATTTTGATGACTAGGTTTATACAAGTTACCATCAGAATTCTATGGATATGGCCTGTGGACCTGCTCTACATTGTAAAAGAATGATTACATAGAAATTAAAATATTGCTTAAGAAATATTTATATGTTTAACAAAGACATTAGTGCCAGCATATGGCTTGAAAATAGTTTGGTAATACATCAAATTTGGAAGTTCCTAACATGTAACACCACAGTAAATGACACTTTGCTTGGATAGATTTATGGGAAGATTTAGTGATATCTGTCTACACTGAATTCATTCACACGAAAATAATTTCAAAGTAGGGAACTTATTGAAGTGAAACTTCCAACTTTGAAATTAACTAGCATTTTGCAACTAATATAACAAATGACAGTCATATTTTATAAACACAACAATAGTTTGTGTAGTCTTTTTAGACAATCAAGCAATCTTTTCATAGCAGAGCACAAAAATTTGTTAAGGAAAATAAATAAAGAAAAAAATTTTAAGTAACCTATTTGCCTTATTTCTAGTTTGAATAAAAATTTACAATTCTATTACAGACCAGTGAAAGTTTCTGTGAACAATGTCCTGTGCAGGTAGGAAATTGAAAAGTTTAACTTTGATATGGTTACCTTAGGCAGGAACAATGTCAGAATGTTGTGAAACATCAATCCCCACTATTGTGAAAGTGAAGACTAGTTTTGATATTCATATTTGGGTTTCACCTAAATATTAACCTAAATGTGATTATTGAAAGTAAATAGTAGAGTTGAGAATGATGTGTTATTCCTAGAGAATTTTGATTGTTATTTCTTTTGTTCGTTCTCTCCTTCTTATATTTTCATAGGTGAAAATTAAATACATAATCTGTATTAGGTCAGCTGTGAAGAAAAGAAAAAGATAATTAGTGAACAAAGAAAATGTTTCAATATTATATCAAATAAACTACTCAAATATCTTTGAAAGTGCATATTAGCTTTATTAATACAAAAACTCTTTCTATTTCATTACTTACTATTTAAACTCTGAAAATTTTGACACAGGACTATAATTTCTTCATTCATTTTTGAGAGGCAAGGGCAGCAAGGTTAGGTTAATAAAGTGATTCAAGATACATGTCAACTATATGTCTGATGTGACTTATATTCTCCATCCAGAGAATCTCAAAAGCATTGGGCATAGTGAGGCACCAAAGTCCTAAAGATGGATATAGAAATATTGAGTCAGGCATTTAAAGCAATTGCTTTCAGTCATCTCAGGGATAAGCAGTCATGTATGAGAAGTGTGCATTTGAAATGGAAGAGCTTGGTGTAGATTTAAATCAAATCCTACGTCTGACATTTTACCTCATTTTGTATGAACAGAAAAAAAAAACATAAAGATTGAGAAGCAAATTTAAATACTCCAGATGAGTTTAAGAGATTTAGAAATTCTGTCACATAATTCTCACTTAGGTTCATAGTAGAAAATGAGCTGATGACTGTGTTACCTGCCAGTGTCAAGGGTCCTAGCCTTCACAGGGCAGAGAACTGGCTTGTGACGGATTTATTAGATAGAAAGGAAAGGCTACAGCTAAGATACTGTGGCAGAGCTGGTGGCTCACTGCACAGGTGAAGGCTGTGGTTTTTATGGATGTTTTAACTCTGAGTTCGGTGGGGTTTCTCATTGGCCATGGACTCCAGGCTTTCTCAGGTGAACTGGTTTGGTTTACACCTTTATTGGGGGAAGGGAACAATCTTCAGAGCATTTTGCTCATCAGCCCTTTGACAGATCTGTATCTCTCTTCTTTAGGATGCAGGAATTGCAGGCTTCCATTTCCTAGGATGTAGTATTGATATTGCCCTCCACGGGGGATGGGATACTCACTCATCTGCCTAACAACTATTTCATTTATTTGCATTTATGGTAATAGAAAGTTTGATCACGGAATCGAATAAGGTTAGTGGGCTAAAATAAATTATAGGACAATCATTTATTTAATTACAGAGGGAAATCAAGAAGGAGGATCATGATCGAAAAGGAATGTACTTGTACCACAATGAGGTCTAATAGGCATGAATTACATTGCAGATTGAATGCACAGAAAAGACAAAAAAAGTTGATGTATTAAAAAATAGAAAATCACTGAGCCCTATTGTGTACAACTTACAAGACAGAAACTGCTGCTCATAAACCACTGTGAATTTAGCCTTTGGAAACGGGCTTATTGTCTTTAAATTATACATGTGTCCCTTTCAGTATCTTTGACCAGTAATTCAAAACAAAAAGCACAATGAGACAAAAGAAGTAGAATTAATGATGGAACACTTCAGTTGGCCACTGAACATTTTTGAGGAATTTTGTGCATGAAAAATTTCCCATAACCCTGAAAATATGCCAGAAGGGATAATAGCTCAGTCCCACAAACTGAAAAAGTAAAAGAAGTTGTTTTTTATCATGTGCATTGTCTAAAGTAGGAATGGCAGGTCACATCCAACAAAAACATCCTTTTCTGCAGGGAAGAATGCTTTCATGAACTGGGCATTCACCTTAATGATGAAAATGGTAGGCACAGAACAAATGGCAATGACAAACACTCAAGAGTTTTCTTGTAATTAACACTTAATTGATTTGATCAACAATTTGATCACTTCTTTGGTTACTTGATCAAAATGTGCAAATAAGGAGGAATATTTTATTTTAATCTAAAAGCAGTAAGATCTGTAGCAACCTGTGTAAATGACCACAACACAGTTTACTCTCTCTTAAGCTTTTATATGTGTATACACACACACACACACACACACACACACACACACACACACACACACACACATATGGCTATGATGCACAGACGAAATGCAGGAATTTTCAGGTGTTCAGGGTTCTTGGGTCCACTCTGAGAATGAAAGCACAGGAGGATTCCAGCAGTAGAGTTCATGTAGAGAAGAGAAGAGAAAGGCTGCGTGGGGGATGCAGAGGGTCCCCGAAACTGGGTCAAGTTGGAAATTGGGTTTTTATAGCCTTTTTTATTGCCCAAGGGCAAAGATGTCTCTCTGGTGCAAACAGAAGTTTCCTGTGAAAAAGAAGTGTCTCCTTGGCCAATTATCACCTTTTGGGACCTCTTGCAGTCCATCCTTCAATTATATGTATACATATACATATAAAAGGTTTTATATATATATGTTTACTGTATGTAAATATATATGTAGTAAATAACATACCTGACTTATTACAAAATTAGAGGTCTCTTCATTTTGGGCCTTTGACAAATATTGCCAGGCATGGCAGTACCAGAACTGTCCAAGGCCAGTCTGAGCTTCATAGTCAGATCCTGCCTTAAAAAATCAAGGAGTGGGATGTAGCTCAGTGATTGAGCACTTGCCTAATATGCACAAGGCCCCAGGGATGATTCCCAACACTGTTGTAAAGGAGCCGGTCACCAGTGGTTTATACCTACAATCCTACTACTTGAGAGACTAAAATCAGGAGGATCCTCGTTTAAGGCTAGCCCAAACAAAAATTTTGCAAAACCCAATCTCAACTAAGAGCTGTCATCTTAAACTACCTGGGAGGCTGAGATAGGGAAGATCCAAGTTCCAGGCCTACCCAGGCAAAAAATTCCCAAGACCTCTTGAATGGAAAGTGGAGAGCTGAAAAGAGACATACTGAGAAAGAATCTGCGACATTCATAAGCAGCAGACCTTTATTAGGGAAAGGAGACACGAGAGGGACCCTCGGCCATCAGAGTAACCCTCTGAGAGGGGCTAGAGCACACCTTCCTTACAGGCTTGGATTTTAAACAACCTGTAGTGGGAGGTGGGGGGGAGATGGGCATTAGGTAAAATGGGTTGGGAAGAAGGATGGGGGAGGTGCTGAACATTAGAGGGGAGGTCACTGGGATTGGGCAGGTATGTGTGTTGCTGTCTCCACATTCCAGCTCTTCCAGCACTTGCATTGTTTTAGTGTTTCCTGACATTCCAGCACCTCTTCTCAATAGAAGAAAATTGAGTGTGATGGCACTTGCCCATCTTCCCAACCACACCAGGAAGAATAAAATAGGAGGATCATGTTCCAGGCTGACTTAGGCAAAAGGGAGATCCTATCTCCAAAATAACCAGAGCAAGTAGGACTGGAGACATGGGTCAAGTGATAGAGTGCCTGTCTAGCAACCAGAGAAGCTGTGAGTTCAAACCCCAATATCACCTCCCCAAAAAAGAAAAAAACATACCTAGGCAGTTCCTCTAGATTACCTCATTTACCCTAAATGACTGCTTATGAAAAGTAAGGAACTTTCTTATCCTAAAAGGAAATTTGAAGTATTTACATGAACTTATTCTCTTATTCACATTTAAAAGGCTTTGCTTCTGCTTTCTATCAGTGGATTTGAAGGTCATTGATATACTCTATATTGTCCTTTGTGATTCTTCAAAATGAGTAGTAAAAACGAGTTACCATTACAAATGTGAAGACCTGTAAAAGTAATCTTTCACACTTTCACAGATTCTGGGCCACAGATAAAAGACTTTGTTATTTACAGAACAAAGGCAGCTTACAGTGGCTTCTGCTTGCCCTCTAGTTTTCCTGGGAGAATGTATATCCCTCACACTCAGAGGATTTGCATAATAAAAGCTCTAAACTTGGGGAAAAAAAAAACCATCTTATGAGGGGGTTGCATGCAAACCTGTCCATACTTTGCCCCAGAGGAAAAGATTATCTTCATTACACTCATCAGGAAACATGTCTGCTCTCCCTTGTCCACTATTTCTGTTTTCCAAGGCTCTTTGCTATACAAAAGGTATCACAAGACATGTAAAAATATGAAGAAGAGATCCATACTGAAAACACACAAATGTCAAATTATTAGAGAAGCAACTAAAATAGAAAAAATGAGAAGCAAAGGAGATATTCTGAATAAAAATATGAAATAAAATAGACTAGGAAAGGAAATCCCTTTTTAGCATTGAATGTCCCAATGACTACATATGGTAATAAATACCTTCTGCATAGCTTGTATCTTATTATCATGTACCTTTAACTTAAAAGTGCTCTTGCCCCTTCACCACTGGCCGAACATATGAGGAGATTTCTTCTGCTGTAGTAACCACTTAATTCATGCATTAGTCATATTTTTCCCTAGGCAGAAGTTATTACCACTGAATGAAATATTTTGTGACTACTCATGCAACCTAAAAGTGCAGCTATTATAGTCTAAAAAAAATATCGTTTGCTTTTCAAAGGGCTTTTGTTTTCCTTAAGGAGACAAAAACAGGCTTATAAATAGATAAACATTAAATAAAATAAAGAAAATAAAATGATGGCAGACACAATAAATGCTACAGAAAGTAGTTCTTATCAAGTCACAAATTTCATCACCTTTCAAAACAACTTTACCTTTGCAAAAATCCAAAGCAAGCCTTTGTTTGTTTTATAGTCTCAGATGTTACCTGATTTTATTGGATTGAGCTTACTATAGATTTGTAGTCTCCACCAAAATATATGTTCTATTTAACCTTCATCAGTCTTATTGTAACTTTTCCCCATGGTGTCCAAAATAGATTTCCTACAATTTACAACCACTCTGCTTTTGGTATATTGGAACTGGCACAGTATACCATATCTCAAACAGTAATTCCCATCACCTAACAGTACAGACCTAAAGTGAAACAAATCCATTGTTCCAATCAAGCAAATTCTCAGCCAGCTCATGACTAACTGAAAGTTCCTATTGCTTAGTGCTTCCTCCCTTTTCATGGTCAACATTTCAAAACAATATTCCGTTCAAGATAAAGTTAGTATATTTGCTTATATTCCTTAATAGGTTTTGATGGAGAAGTTATAGCATTTCATTTATTTTAACCTTTGGTCCAAGTATATTTTGGCCTTAAATAGAAATACATCACATTCAATATGTTCAATTGACCACTAACACTACTGCAAATATGCTTATTTATTTTTTCTGTTAGTATTTAATTAATTCTTATTTTGTTCTCCTTTTTGCTGTCTTGAGTCTCATCAAGGGAGTTGAGTGTCTTCTGAACGTATGTTGTGCTCTGATTGTTATCTATGATGCCCTTCCCGTACATAGCCTCCTGTTCCTACCTAACTGTAGTATACCCATTAATCAACCTTTCCCTGTCTCACCCTGTTCACCACACTCCATATCCTCTGATAACCAGTGTTCTAAACTCAACTTCTATGATATCAACTGCTTCCCCCTCATATAGTAAGAGCATGCAGTACTTGTTTTTTTTAATGCCTAGATTATTTCACTTAAAATATTGATTTCAGGTTCCACCCATCTTGTCACAAATGACATGGTTTCATTATTTTTGTAGCTAAATAGTATTCCATTTTGTTTATATGCCACATTTTTTATCAGCTGATTATTATTTGGGTTGTTTCCATTTCTTGGCTATTGAAAGTATTGCTATAACAAACATGGGACTGAAGATGTCTTTTCGACACTGATTTTGTTTCCTTTGTCTATACACTGAGTAATAGGAACATAGGGACATATCATAATTATGTTAAGTTTTTTGAGGCTTTCCATAATGACTCTACTAATTCATAGTCTCACCAATACTCACATCTTTGCCAACACTTGTTATCTTTATTTCCTTGATAATAGCCATTCTTTCTAGAGAAAGGTAATAGGTGATAAATATATTTTTTAACATGTCTTTCTTTCATTTGGTTATGTATATTTCCACATTACTGAAAGCAGTAGAAAACAACTGAGACTTTTAATACAATAGCCAAAGTTTTAATTTTAAACATTCTACTTTTGTTCTTTTTTTTTTTACTGTTTTTGCTTACTTGCCCAAATATTTAAATGAAGACTAAGAATCATTTTTCTGATAATGTAGAATTAATTGTAGCTGAATAAGCTAATTAAGCGTGATGATGTCACGATTACTATACAGTAACCTCGGTGAGAGACCCTACTGATGATAAGATCTTCAGTTGTGTTTTGGAGGATTTTTGTGTGTGTGTTTGTGGTACTAGGATTAAACTCATGCATGTTACACAAGTGTTTTACCACTATGCTTTGCCCTTAGCCCCAAATCCTCAGTTTTGATGGCAGAAACAGGACTTTGAAGATTCTGAATCTTAGGTCTGGTCTACTACAACTTCACTGCAAGTTTTGCTTCTTTAAATTATCCAGCTGGTAAGCGAGTGTTTCTTGTCCTAGATGTGCATAGTGTTTCAAGTGGCCACTGCCAATACACATATCATCAGCCACAAACTTCTCAAAGTGGATCATTTTACTTTTCTCAGAACTTCTTCCTTGAGAAACAAGTCTCGGAAATGGTCAGAAGTTTACTTGAAAGTGCTACTTATTCCCTTGCCTTCTATAAGCAAGCCTCTGTTCTAAGAATCTGATTCAAAGGATTAGGAAAAGTTGTTTCTCTATTTCTTTTTTCTTCAGTGGTATTCAGGAATCATCTTTGACTGGAAACCATAAGGCCCTGGGTTCAAACTCCAGGACAGATAAACTAAAATTTGTCTTAGATGTCAAATTTAGTTCCATCTTTTGTCTCTGAAGTTGGAAATAAGGCTCAAATTCAGAGTTTGTCATGCTCTAACAGAAATGACTGTGTGCTCCTACTGTGAGTTTTGCTATCTCATCTTGAGTCCTTTAAAATTTACTGCTTGAGCATCAACATTCCAAACAGTCACTCAACAGTGTTTTCATTTACTGAGCCAATCTGAGGAATCTGTGATTTGTTCTTCCAACAACCTTCTGTCCTCCAAGGTATTCTTCATTATGCTCTTCTCCAAACAGCGTGTTAAAGACTTCCAAGCCCAAGTTAAGACTCTTTTTCTGGGAATGTTTACCAAATGCTACTTTTTTCTGAGTTTTCATTTTTGATATTTTATTTTGTAATCTAGGATAATATAACATTTAAAAAACATATAAATGTCAACAAACATCAATAACAATAACACTAGCAATATGAATATAGCATTTTACCATTATTCAGAGGATTAATATATTTGAAACTCATGTCAGTTTTGTGAGTACAAAACGAATTATTGCAGAGAATAAAGACACAGAAAACTTGTGTCCTTAAACCCAATAATTCTAAATAATTTAAAATAATTCCAGTCAGAGACTGGACTGCAGATTTTTTTTATTAACACTTAAAAGCATTCTTCTTCCAGTGTGCCACAGATCTTCCCATTCTTATCTGTTCCTTTCCTTTATTTGTCTACAGATCTTAAAATCACCATACATTCATGCCAAAGTGCCTATTTTTCACATATCAAAAAGCTTTTAATTTGCATTTTATAAATAAATAAGCAAAGCTGCCAACTCTACATGCTGATATTCTACTTGGCAACAACCTGTGTTTCAAACTTTCTTTTACAGCTCATAGAGTCTTTAGTTTTGCAAAACTCTACTTCCTTTTTTTTTTTTTTGGAATAATTAAGAATACCTAAAGTAGTTTATTAGCATCAGAATTTCATGCTCATGTAATATAATCGAGTCAGGGTAATTAGTAGGCTGGTTATTTGTGCCTGAAGTTAGAAATTTTCATTTTTCTTTCTTTTTTGACTCTTGAGTCAAAGATTTAAAGCTAAGTAGAAATTTGTATAATTATCCAGTGGAGTTCAAAGGTTCTAAAATAACTATTGAATTTAAAACATGAAACAGGTTTTATATCTTTTTTTTGGAAAATATAAATCATTTCAGGGCCGTGATTAATCCAATCAAGATATTATGTTTTATAGTGTTTTTCTTAATCTACATCTTATTATCAATATCCTTAACTTATATTCTGAGAATAATGTTGTTTTATTCACTATATTGCTGGCATTTAAAAAATAAAATTGCAAAAACAATTTATGCCATGTGTACCCAAACACTTTATTTATGCATTCATTGATCAAATATTCATTTTGTATGTCAGATATTCAGCTAGAAAATTAAATAGAAAGGTAAACAAGACATGTCCTTGTTTTAATTTTATTTAATATTGATTCTGAAGGAAAGAAAAAAGTAGTCAAAGTTAATATAATAAATGCTATCATCCATGTGTGCATGTCTTAATTTAATAATGCAGAAAACGATGACACACTCTGTCTTCGGGTGGACTGGTTGTTGGGAACTTCCACAGACATTGTTGCCTTTCAGCAGAATCCCACAGTGCTGGAGTGAATTTATCAGATATTCCAGGTAGTAGAGAAAATATTATGGGACAAAGGATGAGCCACTCGCACAAATGGATTTGAAGGAGTGTGGATTATTCAAGAAAATATAGTAGGTTAAGTCTTAATGGAAAAGAGAGAAAGCAAAGAATAAAGTCAAAGAATATACCTGCTGAAAAAATTTTAAATGCTGAATTTGAAAGTGTCATTTAAGTGGATGGAGTAAGATGAAACTTGGTTTGAATCCTCCTTCTGCTCCATAATAACTATTTGAGCTTAGACAGATTACCTAATAGTCATAAAACTTCGATTTTGTATTTGAAATACTGGGATAAATATACATACACACATATGTACACAAATATATATATATATATATGTAAATATACATACTATATATATCTTGTGTGAGTTTCTTAGGTTTAACTAAAACAAAGAAAAGTATGTGATGACCAGACTGCTTAATTCTCCTTAAATTTCAGCAGTTGCTGCTGTCACTGCAATTGTTCCTATTTGGGCTTTATTCCTACAGAGTTTATTCTAGCAGCTGTGTGGATGACCAATTGAAAAGGTAAGACCTGGAAGTCCAGAGAATATCTTAATTGGGCCTTATGCCTATTCAGTCTGTCTACAAAGATTGTAGAATAATATTAATACTGAACAATGAAATATCAATATAGTTAGTGTCTTGCACATGCTAAGAGCTCTGCATGAATTGATGAATTGTTTATATGCCTTACTCAAAGCAACCCCAAAAGATAGCTCTCTTTCTCTCTCTCTCTCTTCCTTTTTCCTTTCTTTTGTCTCTCCAACCACCCTTAGAGAAAGATATCTAAATAATACATTTATGGCAACATCTAAGGTTTCACCAAACAAGTAGGTATTCTAAGTTGAATTGAGACATAAACTAACCATCACAGCAGAGCTAATGAAAACAGATTTGGTATGATATATGATAGCATGTAAAATTCCTGAGATGGACTAAACAGTGGAGATGGCATTCAAGCACTTAGATTTCTGACTGCATAATTAAGTTGTGTCACCACGCATGTTTTACCAACCCTTACTAGAAGCAGGAAACAGATGTAGAGAAAAGAAAACCCATGAGAGTCAAGCCTGTATGTTGAAAATGAGAAAGAAGAGGATACACAAACTTGCTTGTTACAATTAAATGACAAAGTAACTAATAGAAGAAAAAATGCTGTACTTTTAATCAGTTTAGTTTTAGCTCTAGAGGACATTAGGCAAAAATCAACATACTACTACTTCCTTAAGTAAAAATCTTTGAGGAGAAACAAAAGCCTCACTGTTTCTTGTTTCCTTGCTTTCTGAATGTCCTACTTGCTGCCTGAAATATCTTTCCACATTTAAGCACTCATAGCACCCAACTCTTCTTTCAAGTTTTAGATGTACTAATATCTTCTTTGAAGCCAGATTCTGTGATTTTCAGTTACTTAGCTATATTTCTCTAGTAAAGCTCACACTGCATGTGGATCATATTACCCAACCTTGTGCACTCAACAGCTAACAAATTTCCTGGTCCCCAGCAATAAACAACTTATTCTATAAATAAAAAATTAGTCTTCTTGTTTTATTAATACAGATAACATGCATATTGTTGCTTAAAAGTAAAAATATTATGACAAATTTATGGATCCTTTGAAATAACCAGATTGAGGATGAAATAATTACATAGATTTTTTTTTCAGTCTGTCCTATTAAGTACAGTTGTCTTTATAAAATACTGCTATTCCGGTCTCAGTCACATCCTTTTCTATTTGACTTTTCTTAATGTTGACTCCAAAATGTATATCATTGTTATACTTTTACGTTGATGTGATTAAATACACTAAAAGAAAAAGCCATCAACACCTGCCAATATTGGTTATCTGTAACCTGAACCAAGTTCAAATTAAAGAACAAAGGAAGAAAGAACAATCGCTATGTATTATATTACTACATAAATTAATCTTTCCTGAAAAGCTCTATTTTTCTGTTTCATAGGCAAACAATTTAGCCTTTTTAATTTTCCTTTTCTTGGCATCTAATCCATATGTTCTTTCTGTTTATTTCTTTAATCAAGGAAAAACAAGTGACTCTCTAAAATCATTTTGATACAATTTTATATATGATAACTGAAAATTTGATAATAATTCCAATCACTAAAATTTAATGCTGGCAACTTTAGAAGTATATACTCTTATTAGCCTATAATGTACATGAACTTATGTTTTATTTTGAAGGGAATCAATTTCACATAAAACCTAATTTATATATTCACTTTCAAGGATCTAAAGTTCCATCTGCGTAAGTGACATTGGATCACATTAGAAGTAGGGCAGATTTCTTTCAAAAGCAAAAGGGTATCTGGCAAAAATGCACTTGTCAGCGTGCACACCTTGCACTCATCCCAGTGCTGAGCGCAAGGTCTGCTCTCTGCTTTAGAGTCCCCTTCCTGTTAGTGCTTTCATCTGTTTATCATCCTGTCTATAAAAGTGTGGATGAACAGAGTTTGAGTAATGAACACACATTGGTATATTTACAGGTTTGAATTCCGTAAAGAAATTTCAATAATTTTGATATGGCAAATTCAAGAAAGAGGAATACTCAATAACTGCCATTAAAAAACAATTTCATGATGAAGAATAAAAATACACTTTTATGTTAATTTACAATGATCATATTTAAAGATCATTTGAAGTAGAAATACTTCTTTTAGGTACCAAGGAGGTTTCATTTAAAATAACGTGCAGCATTCTAATGTTAAAACTTTTGCTGACCTAATTACACATGACCTGCTTTAGGTAAAATGTATTTTTCTTTATTAATCTCTACCTTTACTGATTCCCTATACTTTTTGAGTATTTGTGTTTTCAAATTTAAATAATGAATTAACTCAGTAACATCCATGAAATATAAAATAACTTCTGTTCAAATCAAAACCTCATCTTCTGTTTTATATTTTCATTAAACTAAGTGCATATTTTACAAATTGTAAGTTTGGTCATTTAGTCACTTAATCATAATTATAGTATCTTTCATTAAATTTTCTTATTCTTAAAATATGTGTGGATATTTGGAATACCATTTCATTCTGAATCCATTCTTATTTTTAAAAATTCAGGAGACTTGTATTAGCCTCTAGGGGAATTTTTTCAGAGTGCCCCAGGCAACAACTAAGATGTCCACCCCCTTCCATCTCTCCTAGGTGCAGTTTTAGACAATTTAAGTATTGTACACGATTCTAAGATGCTGCACTCATTTCCTTCTCTTGCCCTTTTGTAACATAATTCAACAAGCCCACTAGATGTCAGACGATCTCTTAACAATTTCAAAAGAACAGTCTTTCCTGAATCTCCACATATGTGGGTGAAACTGGAGAAGAAAGAATTTAGGGTGAGAAGTAAAATTTTCTACTGTACACATTAAAAATTTGAAGTAACCAAGTTTTTGTAAACATCTTAGTTGGAACAGATTTTACCATTAAGTTTGATTATAATACTGTCTATTTTTTTAAATCACTTCAAATAATAGATCAAGAGCACAGCAAGGTAATTTTTTTCCTTTTTCCATTGCTATGGCTCCAACCTACTGCTTCATGTTCATGAGGCAAGCACTTTACCAGAGACCTCACCTCAACCCCCTAGGTAATTGTTGTTTTAAAGTCTCCCATCTAAAAGATGTTGAATCCTCAACACAATAAAATAAACAACTTTGCAAATAATCATTCTTTCATTTATTCTAAAAATATTTTCTGAATGTCTATTCTATGACAGGGCTCATGTACCACTTTTTGTGAAATGAAAATGGTGGCTAGCCTCAAGTATATTACACTTGCTTGTCAAGAGAGAGAAATTACTTTTATAAATGCATGCTGAAATGTGAACACTACCTACTCAGTCAGAAAAGACAAATGCAAGTTTGAATATAAAAACTTAAACTTCCTTTCCTAACATCTGGACAGTTTTCACAAAAAAATAGACTATCAGGTTTTGCTTGTTTTGACTAAGCTATATAGTCTTAAAGGTAAATGTAAGTTTACATTCAAGAAAAATTTGTTGCAAGTCTTTATATTTTATGACAAAAAGGCCTATTTCTTTCACTTATATAAGTAACTTTTTATTATTATTATTATTCATTTATTCACATGTGTATACATTGTTTAGGTCATTTCTCCCTCCTGCCCCCCCTTCCAGGCAGAACTTGTTCTGTGCTTTTCTCCAGTTCCATTAAAGAGTAGAAATAAGCAATAATAAGAAAGACAAAGCATTTTTGCTAGTTGAGATAAGGATAGCTATACAGAGAGATTCCTAGCATTGCTTTCATGTACAAATGTGTTACAACCCATGTTGATTCACCTCTAACTGATCTTTATACTGGTTCCTGATCCCCTTCTCATGTTGACCTCTGTCACTTTAAGGTTTCTGTATTAGTTCCTCTGGAGTGGGGACATCAAATGCTTTCATGTTTTGGGTTTTCTACCTAATCCGTACCTCCCATATGTGTTCCCCCTTTGTCATGTAACCCAAGTCCCACAACATTGCTGTATTTGCTCTAGATCTAAAGACCACATATGAGTAACTTTTTAAAAAATACAAAGATATGTTTTTTACTGAAAATATGTAACTTAGAAGAAATTATGATGGGGACTGAAACTAAGCTGCTCAGTGCTACAGTAGTTGCTTAGCTAGCGTGCATGAGGTCCTGGTTTTGATCCCTAGCATCAAAGGAAAGGGAAAAAAAAAAAAGAAGAAAATCACTATATAAAATGATTCATAAATTTTCTTCATAAAAAGAGGCAATTGTTTTAAATATGCTACATGTAAGAAAACTTATAGAATGTTGGAAATAAAATTTAGTCTCAAAATTGTTTCATTCTTTTCACACATATAATACTTAAATACAACTTTCAGATTTTATTATATTTATTTGAGGGTCTTCTGTTTGCCTACTGCATTCAGTTTGACTCAATTGATTTAATTTCTGGGTGATTTTTCTTTAATTTATTATTATTATTTGAAAATCTTATTCCACTTCCAATTTGCCTTGTGTGGTCTCTTCCTAGATTGTGTAAAATAGACAGATGGCGTTGCTGAGATTTATGGGTCAGCATCATTTCTTCTGGGTGTGAGAGACGTTCCTTCCCTTCTGAAAATAATCAGCTCCCGAGATCACACTTCTGCTAAGATCAAGTGCCACCATTGTCCATTCTTAGCAGAAATGAGAGAACCTGTAATGGCCTAGCTGTTCCCACATTAGTCACCTTGACAACAAATGTTTTCAAGTTTATTGCTACATCTGGCATCCCTTGAGATGCACTCACTCAGCATGGTGCTGTTCCTCCTTTTGTAGCAATGGTCTCTACATGTTCTCTGAGCTAGTTTTGTCCTGGCATTTCTGCCTTCCGAATTTTAGGGTTCTGTTTAGTATTTCTGAATTTTTTGTCCAGGGACATCAGTTTTACTGGGGCTTGAACTCAGAACCTACACATTGAGCCACTCCGCTAGTCCTTTTTGTGTTAGGTATCTTCGAAACAGGGTCTCACAAACTTTTGCCCAGGCTACCTTTAAACCGCCATTCTCCTGATCTCTGCCTCCTGAGAAGCTAGGATTACAGGCGTGAGCCACAAGTGCCAGGCACATTTATTCCATTTGTTTATTTGTTGTTTCTTTCTTTCTTTGTTTCTGAGATTGAGTCTCATTATGTAGCCCAAGCTGACCTGACCTTGTGCTATTTAGCAGAGACGGGCCTCAAACTTGCAATTCTCCTGCCTCAGCCTCCTGAGAGTTGGGACTCCTGGCATGTACCATCAAGCCCAGCTATTCTTATTTTTCAAACCCTTTGTGTTCCATTCAAGGAATGTTCAATGAAAAGATGAGAGTATGTATTTCTCAATTTATTAGTTTATTCTAATTCTTACACAGTCACTAATTTACAACTATCTGTGTCGTAAAATTGCATAAATCTTTGAACACCCTGAGTATTGCAGGTAAAAATAATATATTAATTTGTTTCTTTCCTTTGAGTTTTTCCTCAAGGAAAAGCAACAATATCCCCACAATGTTCTTATGTAAAACTTTATGGTCTTCTTTCTCCTTTTTTCCCTAACTTCTTACATTTAAACTATTTGTTTGGTTTTGATCATTATTCAGAGAATACTTTATTAGTTTCTGTAATCAAATCCATGTAGGTAGGACCTTACATAGTTAAAATAGTGTTACTTATTTATGCACAAATGGGAAAAAATAAGTTAAACATTTCTTCTGTTGGATTTTTAAAATCTGTTTTTATAAACTTGATGAATTTTATTTTTTAATACTTTTTATTAAAACTTCTGAAAATTCCCTTACTTTTGGATTCTTACAACTGTTTGCTTTGACATTCATCATTTCTTAATTCTCAATTAAGTTTGTTACACAGCAGACAAAATTACTTCTAAAATATAAAAATGGTCTTATTTTTCATGAATTTTTAAAACCCCTGGAGAATGGACTATCTTCCTAAACATTATACAAGATTCTATATATTTAGCTAATCTCTGTCCAATTTGTAGAATCCATCAATTTTACAGTTCTTTCTCTGTTTTCCCAGGTTATTTCTAGTATTTGTGACTGTAATGTCTCTGTTGAGACATCTAGTCACCCAGTGTATAAATGAGTATCTGTCCTGAAAAATAGTCTCTAAATACTTCATTAAATGATATTTATGGCAGAATCCAAATGCTGAAAAGGTGGAATTCATGTACCATTGTCTAATATCTCCTTCTTTTTTTTGCTTTCCAAGAATCTTACTTCTGTCTCTCAGTCTTCTTTACCGTCTCAATAAACAAACAGTCCAAAGGAATCATCCTCCTTGAATATTTTATTGATCATTGACTTAGGAAAATTATTACATTGATGTTTCCCTTTTCCAAAGAAATCACAAGTCAACATTCACTTTACAAAATTAGGTTAAGCCACATAATTTTAACAGTTTTTTTGTTAAATCTTAGTTTTGGGCAATTTTGTGTGTTTTAATCTAGCATGTGCAGTATTAAATTCTAAAAAATATGTGATAAAAATTATTTTCTTTACCTTGGTTAACTTGCAGTAATGGTACTTCTCATAGTTTGGTATATCAGAGATGACATTATAGTTTACCCTTTAATGTGTATTTGGTTCAGATATTTTCCTTGGCTGAAATGGTTTGTCATCTTTTACAATAGAATCTACTTTTTTAGAAAGGTTTTAGTTCACAGCAAACTGGAGTGGAAAGTACAAATAACCTTTACATACTGCTTGCCCCATATGTAATGTCCTTCCCCGTGATCAGTATCCATATCAGAGTGGCACATTTGCTACAAATGATGAAGTTTACATGGGCACATCATCACCAACCAAAGTTTATAATCACCATCAGTATTTACCTTTGGCATTGTTCATTCTAGGGATTTTGACAAAGGTACAGTGGCATGTGTTCACCATTACAATATCATACAGGACAGATTCACTGAACTAAGAATCCTCTGTGTTAATCATCCCTTCTCCCACACCTGCATGTGAAAGCTGTGCTCTTTTTATTGTCTGTAAATTCTTTTTATTTTCCAGAATGCCATATAGTTGAAATAATGTATTATACAGAACCTTTTATATTGGCTTCTTTCACTTAGTAATATGTGTTTAAGGTATCCAGGGACCTTTTCACTAGTTGATAATATTCTGAATATATTGAATAATATTCCATTGCCTGTTTTATGCAAAAACCATTTGGTTACTTCCAAGTATTGGCAACTGTAAACAAAATTGCCACAAATATTTTTGTGTGGGCTTTTATATGTATCTACATTTTTGATTTGTTTGGCTAAATAACAGCATTTTTGTAAAAAATTGTCAAACTTTATTCCAAAATCTTGTATTATAACCATGAGACAAATTGAGATTCAACCTTCCCCCAGGGGATATTTTTTCTATAAGGGCATTGACTAGGGGTTAAGTACAAGAGAGAGTTTACTGGAGAATTATGTCAACTTCATGTTGGACCTTGGTTACAAGAAGTTCTTCATGTTTTAGTCTTTATTTTAAAAGACCAAATCTATCAGGCTGTGCCACAACAGCTTCAGATGATCTCTCCCCTCTCCTCAGAGTAGCTGCTCAGGTGTCTCTGCCCTCCTGGCAGTTGCCCACACTTTAGGTGGGGAAGAGAGCCTTTCCCACCCATGATAGACAGGAGAAGTAGAACATTATGCCTGAGGTCACTGGTATGACTAAGCAAAATGTTTGTGATTAACAGACAGGAAACTGCACAAATGACAGACTATATACACGGGCTCCTCTCATTACATCAGGCTGGGATACCTCCTTCCCCTTTGCTGCAGCATAGTCCCCAATAAAACCTCCTTCGGGTGGCTTTATTACCTAGTTATGATTTTTATCTTGAGTAGAATGGGCTGAGCTGGTTGCATAGAGAGCAGATATCACCAGAGACTGTTAACCCCAAGCCCACACAGCAGTTAGTAAGCAGCGAAGATTTCCTTACAGAAGCCTGGAGCAGAGAATAGTGAGCAGAGAACAGTAGAAGGCAAGGGAGTACACAGAACCAAGACGGTAGAAGGCAGAGGGCTTCAGAGAGCTGAGAACTGCTTAAGGTGAAGGGCTGTGAAGAGCAAAAGGAATATGGAAGAGCTGCAAGGAATACCTGGTCCCGGATCCTGGAAGAGTTCTAGAGAGCTGCTGAGAACTACCAGCTTCGGCTGCTTGGGAGCCACCAAGAATGGATGGAGCTATTGGCACTCAGGACATAGGATAACAGCAGGAGCTGTGGGCCACCAAGAGAAGTAGCTCATTTTTCTAATCCCAGCTATTCAGGAGGCAGAGGTTTGAGAGGTGATGTCATTCAAGGCCATCCCAGGCAAGAAGTTAAGGAGACTCCCACCTCAATCAGTAGGTTCGGCATGGTGGCACACACCTGTGATCCTAGCTGCATGGGAAGCCTTATGTAGGAGATAACTAAAGAAAGAAGGAACCAGGAGTGGCTCAAGTGGTAGAGTACCTGCTTATCAAGCACAAGTCCTTGATTTCAAACCCTAGTAGTGCCAAACATAAATAAACAAACAAATAAATACACAGCTGAGAGCCACTGATACTCTCAGCTCAGAGCTGCTAACCCTAAAGGAACTGCACTCTGTCTATTTGTAAATTACTCAGATAGAGTTGAGCGCGGAAGGTATGGCTCAAGTGGGACAGCGCTGACTTTGTAAACATGCAGCCTTGAGTTCCAACCCCAGTGCGTGCACACACATACACACACCACACACACTATCCAATAGGGTTGAGTTCTTGTTTTCTCTGTGAAACCCTAAGCAGTATTTTAAATAAAGTTAAACATTTTGTCCTCCATGCTACCAAAAGTCTTACAAAATTTTTAAACAAGTGTGAAGTAGACCCTAAATAAAGCCAAACCTAGCAATGATAGTCAAGTGTCCTCCCAATGTTAACTCACCTCAGGAAAGATTATGGTATAACCGTAACCTTGGCACATAGATATGGATATTTCTGGTATCTCTCTATATCAGTCACACTAATCTATGCCTGAATACTGAGGAATCAGAATTTCAGGTCCCTTATAACTACTGTTATAGGAGCAATGGTATGAATCTTTTGTGTGAACATCATGCTAAAAAGGGTGCTTCTTCCCCTCATTATTAAATGTTATTTGGCAACTTAACACTAGTAGAGTTCTCTCATGACATGGTTGCTGCTGGTTGTGAATGGGACCAAAGCTGTTGTAGAAATGATCAAGGAGTAGCTGGGGTGGTAGTGCACACTCATAATCCCTGCACTTGAGAGGCTGAGGCAAATAATCATAAATTCCCAGCTAAAATGAGCAATATAACAAGATTATCTAAAACAAAAACAAAAAAAAGAAAAGAAAATTGTGTTCGTGTGCTGCTGTTGGTACATGCCCTTAGGAAATGGAGAACTCAGTGAAAATCCCTGAGGACTGACCTGATACAATTTCTAACTTTCCACATTGGAAAAAAAATCATTAGGTTTAAAAATCTATGCACATGTTTAAGTGCTTGACAAGTCGACGTTGAAATTTAAATATTATGTTTTTCTCATCATTAAACAAAATGAAATTGACAGGAAAGAGGTTCTCTGCCAAGAAGGCACATTTATTTCCTGCTTAAGAAAGGAACATAATTTAGACACCCTAGTCTTTCAAATAGTCAAAGTAAGAGGAAATTATTTAAGTGTTTGACATTTATTATACTGTGACGTAACTTTAGAGTGTCAAAATCCTTATATAATGTTATTTGTAATGTAAATTTTTATTTCATTTATTTACCATTACTTACATAATTATACATATGTAACTGGTTTTAAAAGATTGTCATTAAAAATAGAGAACACAAATTTCGGTGCCAAATCCTATTTTGACAGATTATTGTCTGCATGACCTGAGATAAATTAGTCATCCATCTCTCACTAATGTGCTATGTGAATTGAATGAGCTCAGATCTGTAATTACTTGGACTAGTCCATTCAACTTTTAAAATGTAAGCACAATTCACTCTTGTAATAGGTTATGAAATAAAGCATGCATGATCATCTTAATATATGTGGAGATAACGTTTTACAAATTTCAAAACCAAGTTGTGAGCTAAGTATAAAAAGTAATATCATCAATATTACAAAGGAATTCATTAAAACATCTGTGGTTAACATTACATTTGGTGGATCACAAACTCATAAGTAAGGAAACAAAGCAAGGATGCATGCTGTCACTATGTCCATTCAACATTTTTCCAGACTTCCAAGGTAATGTAAATGGAAAAGAAAAAAATTCACTCAGATCAGAATGAGAGAGAAAAATTATCCTTTTTGGAGAAAATTTTTATTTGCGTATTTGTAAAATACAAGTTCATCAGAAAACAGAACTAAAAATACTAATAAATAAATTCAAAAATGGCACTGAGTCTGGGTCACTGGGTCTGAGGCAAAGTTTTTTGATTCTTGTTCATGTTGAAGAAAGAATTCAAGGATAGATGCAAAAGAGACATAGATGGAACAGTTTTATTAAGGAAAAGCAAAGTGAAAGTATACTCAAGATGAGAGAATGAACAGATGGAGATGAGTGGCTGCCCTATGAGTCTTAAGACTAATTTACTTATGTTATTTAGTTTATTTTTCATGGCAGTGGGGTTTGAACTCAGGGCCTCATTCATGCTAGGTGGGCCCTCTACCACTTAAGCCACTTCACCACCCCTTTACCAGGTTGGGTATTTTTGCCCAGGCTGGCCTCAAACTGTGATATTCCTGATCTGCCTTTCTTCAGTAGCTAGAATTAGTCATGAGTTCTGGTATGGGCTCCCAGAACCCAGCCTAACTTTTAGGCTTTTATTAGAGCTTAGAGATATAGGGACAGTCATTCCTAGAAACTGGGTTATGTAGCATTAACTCCTCCCCACACATGTGGCAGAGCAGGGAAGATTTTGACCTTAGATGGTCAGACTAGGACTGTCATGGCACTTGATTGTATAGAGATTTTGTATAACTGCAGTGCTAATGATATATTAACTAGCCATAAGGTCACCTACTTATCATCAGTGCCACCAGGATGTTCCACTTTCCATAGGTTTCATGGGCTGTGGGGCAACAGGATGTAGATGCTTGTCATGAGCAGTTCCCTTAATGTCAAAACACCATTGTTCTAAGTCATTAGGTTTTCTGAGTCCCTGCCTAACCCCTATGTCATTCTCAACTCAAGAGACCATAAAGACCATAAAGGGCACAGGTCTTAGATCTCTTCTTCTGAAACTACTTCCTGCTTAACAGGGCTATTGGCCCTAAATGTGGGTCCATCTTTTCTTTTTGCTGGCTATTAAGGATGATGGCAAAGACTGAGAGGGTGGAATAGAACAATGTGACTGCGTGATCCAGAGGTACCAGTTGTTGAAGGTTCTCATCATGAGGAAGTAGATGAAAGCCTTGGTATACCATAAATTTCAGGTGAAACTTTTGAAAGCTGGATGAGAAAAACTGAATAAGTAAATTAAAAAGACATAGTCTGAAAATCATGGCAGAATTATTAATAATATTGGTACTAGGGAAGGATATACCTACTTAGCTATATGGAGCTAGTTATTAAGGTAACAACATCATCTGCTCCCTTCAAGTTGTACCAAGTGATGTCTTCAATTTAGTGTGCATTTTGTTGTATCTTAAAGTTATTCACCTCAATGAGGCAAGTGGTGCTGATGCAGAAGCAGTGAGAAAAATTGAGCACAGCATGAACTCTACCATGTAAAACCAAGATGTAATCCTAAACAAATTGATGGTCAAAGATCAATTGGGCAAATGATTCAAGGGCCATAGTGAAGACAGATATATTTTTGTCAATTTCTATTCCTATTTGGCCATGTTGGTCATGTTCCAAGATTCTTCAGGAATCTTTTCTGCAAAATATGGTTTAAGTCAAGACAGGTAAACCCAACTGGCAAGATGTCTTAATTTTATAGCAGTTCATAACATGACCTGGTGAGGCCCCTTCAAGATCAGATGAATCTGGTTCTCAAAGTGATTATCTTTGTAAGTTTTAATAAGCACAATGTCTGATTGTACAGAAGAGATATGTGTTTCAGAGTCTCAGGCTGACAAAATCTTATTACCAAATTGCTGGAGGGCTTTTCGGACCTGTCCCAGATTTACTATGTCTAAGGTTTCATTCTCTGGGTCTGTGAGGAGGGCTGAGATCAATAATAATTTCTTGTAGATCATCTCAAAAGCACTGAGAAGATCAGCTTTGAAATCATCCAGACTCTCAAAAGGGCAATGGTAACACTTTAGTTCAGGATTCTGACAACTCCTGGCATAATTTAGCCAGCTTTCTATTTATTTATTTATTTACCTACTTATTTATTTATTATTGTTGTGCTGGATGAGGGTACATTGGAGTATTTACAAAGGTTCTTACAATATATCAATTATATCGTACTTGAATTCGCCCCCTTTACTGCTCTCTTTCATCCCCTCTCCCCTGATTCTTGGGACAGTTTCAATAGATATCATTTTTGCATTTACATACATATATACTTTATTTCCACCATATTCATCCTCTTATCCCTTTCTCCTCCACCTCCCCCCTCCCCCACTACTTTCCCAGAGGAAAGCAGTCTCCATATTTTTCCAACAGAATTGGTCAGGCCATTGCCACTTTGTTAAATTTTCTGTAGGCCAACACTTTAAAACAGAGCTTTTCAGTATATTTGGAAAGACCTTCATCCTTTCAGGAAAAGTGTCAATAAATACCAGCAAGTATTATGACCTTGATATGCAGACAACTGAGTAAAATCAATTTGCCAGTCTTCACCCAGGAAGGTGCCTCTGACATTCCTGAGAAGAAACCATTTGTCTGGGTGGGCTATAATAGAGGAGAAAGTTTCACAGATTTACCAGCTGTATCATAGGGTACACACCATAGTCATCTGTTTTTAATAAACTGCATCCTTTCACCTAAAAATAGTACATGTATAGGAAAAGGCATCTCTTTCTAAGTGGCAAGAAGCATGAAGCCTTTGGATTGGTTGTGGGAACCAGAGAATCTTTTCCCTCTCTAACCATCCCTCACAGTTGATAGTGAATCCCTACTGCATGGCTCATCCCTGCTTCTGAGGAAAATAAAAGTACAGCAAAGTAAGCTTGGAAGAGATGAGTACCAGCTCCTAAAACAGGGTGCTAGGTAGGAGAGTAGCCTCTTCCAGTTGGAAATGGCACCTCATAGGGGAATTGGCCATGACTGACAGGGGACCTCCCGTGGTCTGTAGTTTGGATCTAATTTCTAGGAAGAAAAAGAAACAAGCAATAGCAGAACAGGGATGGAGAGACTGGATTACCAGAATCTAAGAAGGATAAAGTCTCCTGCTCCCACGTGGGGAACATGAACTCTTGTCTGGCTTGCCAGGTGGTGTCACTGAACAGGGGCATGAAAGTAACTGAATTACACGTCTGGATTTTCAAATCAATACTCATCAGGAAAATGCAAATTAAAACGAAACTAGTAAGAAAAATTACTTCGTGCTTCCTTTAATAACTAAAATTCAATTATGTTAGCATGACATAATAGCAAGTATATAATGTAACTGCATCTCATATAGAGTCCTACTGCAAGCATGAAATGTTACAATCACTTTAGGACACAGATTGTCCATTTTGTACAAAACTAAGCAAAACCTGTGCAATGACCCATCAATTCCAATCCAAAGAACTATGGCCCACTAGTTTCTCCCACAGGAATATTGACAGAAGTTTCATGCATAGTTTGAAAATGGGAAAATGCCAGTCATGTACATTAACAAATACAGGATAAAGTTTTGGCATTCACATAACATATTCAACAATGAAAGGAACAAACATCTGGCACTTGCAGTGACATAGATGAACTGCAAAGTCCTTTGGTGACTAAAAGAAGCCAGTTATAAGACAGTGTCAACAGCATGTTACATTTATATTAAAAGCGAGGCAGGCAGAACTGACTGATGGTGATAGAAACCATAAATGTGCTCCACGTTGGGGGTCACAGAGTATGAGATTGCTGAGATGGAATGTGAGATGCCTGCACGGATGGAAGTTTTCTACAGATAACTGCGGTCAGCATTATGTATGCCACAAATTTCTCAAAACCCGTAAATCCTGTACTCAACGTTCTCCTTATTAAAAAATAGTCTACTCTAAAGCAAAATAATGAATTTAATCTATAAATGCTAAACTATACCAAAATAACTACTGAAGAAGTATTATGTGTACATAATACCTATATAAATATATAGATATAGAACTACATGTATACATGTAATAGTTTCAGATGCATGTATAACAGCATCATAAAAGTTTTTGTGTACATACAAATTTGAATGAATGTTATTTATATTATATATGTGTATATGTATATAGATACACAGTTTTATGTGATTTGTGGGTATGACAAACTGATGATCATTCTTTCAGGATAAAAGGCCTATTAAAAATGTTTAAGATAAAATGAATTACAATACAAATTTAAATACATTTTAAAGCCTTGATATTGTGTTGTATAATCATGATGAAATATTTATTTGAATATTAATACTTTCAATAACAACTTGAAAGGTTTACTTACATATCTAAAAATTACAAGTAGGTCAGACATTTCAAATTATACAACAAAGCATAATTTTAATATGTTAATATTTTGTTTTATATAGATTATTTGAAGGAAAAGATTTGGTTTATTAAACTTAAAATGTTATTTTTTATAAAGCAGGGAGATGTTTTTGCTTTTTATTGCAATAATAGTACAATGAAGGTTTTTTTCGTTCCTTTTATAACCATCTTAAGCCATTCTTTTTTTTTTTTTTTCTTTTTTTCAGTGAGGAAATAGGCTAGATAAGACTCACTCAGGAGGCATGAGTTACAGTACTGCTGGCCAGGAGTTCAATGCTAAGTAACCAATAGTATATACTAAATAAAGCAAGCTTATATAAGGATCAATTGACAGAAATGTTGGAACCTGAGGCTCACAGGAATATAACCATGCATTTCTCCTGGGAGCAGTGGCTCTGCATTTGCTTATTCAATGTTCACAGTGACTTCTAGAACATACTATGAATAATGAAAACTGACTGTGCTTAACACATGCTAATCCTTCTGACTCAAGTTACAATGAAGTTATTGACTAGGAAGATAATATTTGTTACCCCATATTGAAGTGAGCAGGAAATTGAGGTACAAGATAGTTCATTGCTTATGTCTTCTCTTCAACAAAATTAGAGATAAGGGTGGAACAGGTTCTGCCTGGAAGCGAGGGTGGCAGTGGGAGAGAGGGTGGGGGTAAGGGTAGCGGGGAGAAAAGACCCCCCAAAAAAACAGTTCATTGACTTTTCTAAGGCCACATAGCCAGTATGCGATGAAGCCAGGGTTTTTGCTCAGGCAGTCTGAGCAGTCTGGTCCATCTAGCTGCTTTTTTCTCATTTCCAAGTATGTTCCTGAGAACATTTGAGAGAAATTGAAGGCAAAAAGCCATTCTTAATATTTCAATTTACTCCTAAAATCTTGTTAAGTAGATATGTCTTTACTTCTTGCTTATCTTCTTTTATGAAACAAGTATGACTTAGTTTTTCTTTTAATCATGTTATTTTCCTATCATTTCAAGTTGGTTTTTCGCAAATAATCAAGACGTCATGAACCAAGATAAGGTGATAGAGTTTTAAAGTTGAAGATTTGAATCAGTATTTAAGCTTTTAACAAAATGGAAATCTCTCATCATCTGCAGAGTCTACCCTCAACCCACAAGAAAAAGAGTGAGTTGAAAGACTTGGCAATGCCTGCTGAGTCCTCACATGCATGTGGGGATACACCTCATGGGGACATCTTGTTGGTGGAAAAGGAGGAATGGAAGTTCACGTTGGGAGTCAATGCCTTGGTACAAGACGTCACATATTAATGATGAAAAAATAAGATGGAGAAATTATACTCTTTATGCCTTTGTTCTTTTGAAAATTGACCATGAGTATTCTTTGCCAGCTTGTTCACTGAGCACAGTACGCAGCAATGTGCACCCACTGTGTTCCTCCGGTTAGTTCTCACCCAGCTCCCAGCATCATTCATAAGGTGATTGACAATTTTGATTGCCTGCTGAGTATTTTGTAGCGTTCATAACTGAGATGATGAAAATTATTTCACATTGTAGGAAAATATGTTCAAGGCAAATGAAAGAGGTCATACCCTTCCTCCTTCATCAATAAATGAATAAAATAAAAAGTGTTTTTCATATGATACATACAACTTATTTGTGGGCCACAAAACATTGGGATATAATGAGCAAGTTTAAATGAAATGAAAATATATTGTATCACATGAGTGATGGTAAATACTTTTAATTAAAATCTTTGCAAGTTAAACTTTTCAGATAAATAGGTAATGCAAAATATTAGCCCTACACAGATAAATATATATATACATATATATACATATATTCATGTATTTTCCTCTGTCCCGATGCCCAAAGAATCAGATTGTAGCTGATATTTTATAGGCAATCAATATTTTTTAAAATCAAAATATGGATGTGTTACTGTATTAAAATGCATTATGAAGTATATATTTTCCATGCTAGGTTAAAACATAACCTATTTTCCATGGCTGGTTTAAATTGCTTTCAAAACTTTGAAAGCAATGTTGTAATTTTAGCAATCAGGAAACAAGATAAGTCTTTAAACTTCATCCTTCCATTAGACCCGTTATTATCAGAAATCACAAGCAAAGCCCATGAGCATTAAAAAGAACACTTGGTGGCCACACACGATCGCTTAAGCCTATAATGCTGATTACTCTGGTGGCAGAGATGAAGAAGATTGTGGTTCGAGGCCAGCCTAGGCAAAATGTTAGCAAGATTTCATCTCAATAAGTGAGCTGGGCATGGTGGGGTACATCTATAATTCCATCTATGTGGGGTGCACCGAAAGGAGGATTATTGTCTGAGTCCAGCCCACAAGCAAAAGCATGAGACCGTATATGAAATATAACTAAAGTAAACAGGGCTGGGAGCGTGCTTTAAATGGTAAAGTGTCTTCCTAGCAAGTGCAAGGTCCTGAGCTTAAACCACAGGATTTCTGCGATAAAAAGGAAAAAGAAAAGACTCATATGACATGAGGAAGTCAAGACAGCTAATCACAAATGAAAGACCAGTAAGGAACGTATACTGCCTATAGGAGAGGTTCGAAACTAATGTCCGTGGATCTGTGTGTGTTGGTGTCCTTGTGTGTATGCAGCACATTGGAAGCAAAAAGTAAATACCAGGAACACAAAGCCAGAGTAAGAAGCAGATTTGAAAATAGAAATGAGTTAGAGATATTAGATATAACGCTAAAGTGGCTGAAGTAGAAATCACTTACTTTAAAGCTCTTTTATTTATGGAAGAAATTCCCACAGGAAACTGAAAAAGAAAATAATTGCTTCGGGTCTCTGAAAAATTTTTTTATTAATAAATGAAAATATGGGTTAGAGTATGACATATTTTGCTTTGCCTTCTTTTAATTTCTGATAGGTTTTGAGACAAATTTTACTTAAGTCTAAAGAAGTATTCCGTTTTCCTAAATGAGTTTAATTTATTTCAATTATTCTTCTGCCTTACTTAAAAGTTGAAGAAACATAAAGTTATTGTATAGTAAGGCTTGTCATGTAGAAAACGTTAAATACTACATCAAAATCCATCATTACTAGTGTTTTATACTATGAAGCAGAGAGAATTCTGGTATGTACATTTATTGGAAAGACAGTTAGATCTTTAATTGTCAAGTGTGATAAACAAGAAACCTTTAACTGTGAAAGGTACTTTTTTGTTGCTTGAATCTGATTTTCTCCATGTATTTTTTACCCTGAAATTTATAAAACCAATAAATAGTAAAACACATATGCAAAAACACAAATTTCATTCTTCACCATTACTTGGAAACATAGAACACTACAAAAATGTTAGTAACTACTACAAATAGACATCTAAACAAGTTTTAGTGGTGCTCAAGAGTGCTAGAAGCCCGTGGGTACAAAGAGCAAAGTTGGAGACATGGGAAGACATTATTTACAATAGCCCTTGGAGAAGCAGAAGAGAACAGAATTTTAATGTTATAAGCAAGTCATCCTCATTACTTTCAGCATGGAGGATTTCTGAACATTTATCTAGGATTTGGTATTTCACAGAACCAAATACAGGAATGTAACTTTAAAAAGAATGTGACCACAACAGATAGACATGGAGAAACAGTTTAAAAAAAAAGATAAAAAACAAAGAGAAAAATAAATAAAAAATAAATGCTTAAATATCCCTCACAAATTAACAAAATGCATGAAGCCCTCAGCTTCACCAACTATATCCAGCATCAACTGACCAGTTAAGTATTACACTATCAACTCTTCTGACAAAAGTGGATGCTTTTGAACTTGAAGCCCTATGAAGGTAGAATAACAACCCTGAAAACTGTGCATATGTTTCTTACATGACAGAGTAGAATTAAGGCACATAGAATTAAGATTGCAAATTAACTGACTGTAACAGAAAGAAATTATTCTGTATTTTCCACATGAGTTCAATGTGGGCAAAAAAACAAACAAAAAAGGGTCCTTACTAATGAAATAAAGAAGCAGAAAAAAGTGTTTGAAGTGAGACATGGAAAAGACTCAACAGTGGTAGATTTAAAGCTATAGGAAGGGGACCAAGATTAAATAATGAAAGTGGTGTCTACAGGCTGAAAAAGACAAGAGCACAGATTCTGTCCAAGAGATGCCAATCAACTCAGCCTGGTGGGCACCTTGATTTAGCCCTGTGAGACTTGTGACCGACTTCTGAACTACTAAACTATAAGAAAGAAAACTTTGACTCTTTTGTTTGTTTGTTTTTTCTTTGCAGTACTGGAGTTTTTAAGTCAGGACCTTGCACTTTCCAGACAGATGCTCTACTACTTGAGCCAAGCCCCCAGCTCTTTTTGCTTTCATTATTTTTTAAATAGGTTTAAGCTTTTATGCCTTAACTTTTATGCTTTGAGCTGTGATCCTCCTGAGTAGCTGGGATTTACAGGTCTGAGCCACAGAGTCAGGAAAATTTTGTTGTTTTAAGCCATTATATTTGTGAAAAATTTTGACATCAGCAAGAAAAAACTTATAGGAATACCTCTCTTGAAATGTAGGAGGTTAGAAAATATACCAAACTCTATACAAGTCTCTGACTAAAAAAGAAATGAAAGCCAAAATAAAACAACAATGATTATTATATACCCCAAACTCAAACATAAAGCAGAAAATTTTATTACCATGAATTGAAATAAATATCCTTAGCAACAATTCTTAAACTTAAAAAAAAGTCCCCTAGAGTGAACTAACCAAAAATTAAGACAAATAGAAAAATATATAAACAAGTACATAAAGATTTCTTTGGATTCAGGAAAGAAAAAGAAAACAAATACCATAAATAAGAAAAAAATTTACAAAGTTGTAAAGTTAAAATAAATGGGAACAAAACTGATAAGACACATTTATTAAAGACAACAAAACAATAAAAGAAAAATAAAGAAAAAGGAAGGATGAGAGATAAACCATGTCTGAACAAAACATGGGCTGCAAAAGTCCAAAATCCACACAGTAGGAGACTGTGAAGAAGAAAATGAACAGATCACACATGGTTCTCGTGCCAGATATTTGTTAGAAATAATTTTTAAAAACCTAAGTAAACTTATTTTCCATCATTCATCATGGACAAATTGGGTTACCTGAGATGAATTTCAAAGCTATATATATTTTATTTTTTATTTATTTATTTTTTGATGGTGAGCTTACTTACTTTTATTAAAAATCATTTCTTTTTTTTTTTTCATTTTTCTTTTATTATTCATATGTGCATACAAGGCTTGGTTTATTTCTCCCCCCTGCCCCCACCCCCTCCCTTACCACCCACTTCACCCCCTTCTTTTCTCCCCCCTCAATACCCAGCAGAAACTATTTTGCCCTTATTTCTAATTTTGTTGTAGAGAGAGTATAAGCAATAATAGGAAGGAACAAGGGTTTTTGCTGGTTGAGATAAGGATAGCTATACAGGGCATTGACTCACATTGATTTCCTGTGCGTGGGTGTTACCTTCTAGGTTAATTCTTTTTGATCTAACCTTTTCTCTAGTACCTGTTCCCCTTTTCCTATTGGCCTCAGTTGCTTTTTTATTTTAAAAGACAGAAAAAGAATGTTAGAAACTATAAACAAAAATAGGAAATTATTTAAGAATGAACAAAAATGAATTTAACATTAGATTTGTCAGATGGTAACACATAACTAAGCAATGAGTCTTATAATTTTTTAAAGACTCAGAAAATAAGTGCATGCCAAGGTTTTATATTTGACCATATTGTCTATAAAGTATGATGGTTTCAAATGAAACATTCTGAAAAGGCAAAAATTCAGATATTGCCTATCAGTGTTTCTTCAGGAGCACAGAAGTTATTAGCTTCTAAACAAGAGCCCCAAAGCATGAGAGCAGGAGAAGACTGGTGTCCCTGTTCAAAAAGAAGCGAAACTACTGCTTCTCTATTTTTAGTTCCATTCAGGCCATCAGTAAGTGGATGATGTTCACCAAGAGGTGAGCCAGATATTCTTCATTCAGTCTACCATTAAAATGTGTATTTCCTTCAGACACACTTCACAGGCATGGCTTTCGCAGTATTCCTCATCACAGTCAAGCTGACACATAAAATTCACCATTACTGTATATAAACATGATATGTTGTGACAAAATAGGAGAGCTGCCACTAATACATGGGGAAAGTGGGAAAGAAAGGGGAAGTCTATACTTTTGTATACATAATATGTAAGAGTCCAAGGAAACTAATAAGTTAATATGCCAGAAAGTAAATAATGAGGAGAGGAAAACTTCTTAATACAATGTACAGAGATTCACTAAAATAAAATAAGAAATATTTCTAACTAATTAATATTTTAAATGAAAAATAATACATAAAATGTATATTTTTAAGCAGATATTAATTACAAGCATAGTAACACAATGTGCACACACACACACACATACACACTTACATACATTATAATGTCCATAGCCTGGATGTAGTAGGACAGGAAAGTAGGATGCCAACAGATCAAAGAAAATACCTGAAGATGCCATGTGAAACATAAGGTTTACTGAAACTTACTTGCAGAGAGGAAGGAGAGAGAGGGGAGAGAGAGAGAGGGAAAAAGGAAAGAGGAGAGGGCTGGAGGAAGTGGAGAGAGACATGTAGTCCAGTGGGGTGGGCTAGAATATGCAGCTCGCCTGAGGGTCTAGTGGTGCAGGCTGAACCAAGTGCACTTGCTCCTTTTTTACCACACTGCTTACCACAGTGAGAGAGGTTTTTATGGGTTAGGCTACATAAACCATGACATCATTAGCTTGCTAACTTGCTTTGTCTTTGAATAAGCACCATTCCAAGGAATAGCTGACCTGGTATTTGTGCAGGAAGCACCGTCTGTAGAGGTAAAAGCAGCCTGCTTAGCTCCCAGGGTACTCAGGGGAAGCTAACCTTACCTGGATATTCTGGTCCTGGATTTTTCTCATTGTTTCTTACTTTGCAAGAGAAAAGATGTGTTTCAGGAACATGCCAGTTGATGATGCCCTATTTTTCTCGGAGATCACACATACATTGATTATGAATAAAATAATGTGAGCAGGGAAAAAAGGATGATTCACATTATTAAACAAGAGTAGATTTAACTCACCACTCCAAAATAATCTCATGGTCTCCTATCACAAAACTCAATTATTTTATTAAACAATTGTCTGCTATTTGCTTGAATGCTGAAAGAATTGAAAAACTCAGAGTTTAACATCATAAAATTATTTTATTGTAGTCAAAGGATATAGAAAAGTAACAACATAATTCTTAGGCATAAGCTTTTTTTTTTGCCCTCTCAGCTTTGGAAAACTCATTGTATTCTTATCATAAATAATCACCAGCATGCATGTAAAGACCCTGAGTAGCAGGGAGCCTAATTTTCAGTGATTGAGATGGCTCGTGGTGAACTTATTATGTAGGTTCAATCTATGATGTGGATATGCTTCCATTAAATTCTCCCCTAGGTACACAGCCTCCACTGAACCCAGGTACAAACTATGAGTCTAATTTACTTTTCTTGAAAAATGCTTCAGCTAACATATTTTTCTATAAAAAAAATCTTCCCAACTATTATAAGAATATTGTGTATTTTCAGGCCTGGTATGGTGGTACGTGTCTGTAATCCCAGATATTTGGGAAGCCAACACAGGACCATCAAGGTTCAAAGCCAGCCCTTGCAAAGTTAGGTGGAGATGCTAACTAAACAAAACAAAAACCTAAAGCAAAACAAAAGGACTGGGGATGTGGGGATATGGATCAAGCTGCAAAGAGCATTTGTCTAGCAAGCACAAGGCCCTGAGTTCAACTCCCAGTACCAAAAAAAAGTTTAAAAATATATATATACTGTCTTTTTTTTACTTAAGAAATTGGAAGCATTGGCCATTAAGACATTTGCTCTAGGGATAGCATCTCATCAGTTTAGATCAGCTAATATCAGACCACACTACATAATTCTGTATATTAAAAGACCTACTAAAACAAGATAATTAAGGCTAATATCAAAAGAGTAAGGGAAAAAAATAAAAATAATAAAAGAATATAAGTTGCCATCTTGATATCATTTAGGTAAGTTTTATTCAAAAAATAAATGAAGTAAAGAAATATTTATGATGCTAAAAGAATGTATAATGTAGATATAGTAGATATTAATGTCTGTTTACCAAGCGATAGAGTAATTGTTTAAATAATGCAGAAAGCACAGGAAGAGGCAAGGAAAAATAGATAAATATCACTTATAGGGGACTTTAATATTTCTTACACAAGTAAGAAATATTACTAAGTAATATTACTAAGTAAGAAATAAGACTGTAAATGATAATAGGTGAGAGAGATAGATAGATGATAGAGAAATGGATGATAGATGATAAATAGATGATAGAATAAGATTTGAAAAAAATCATAAAAGTCAGGTGTAATTATGAAGGACATGCAGGAATAAAATATTGTTCTTCTAGTTTATTTTAAATTTGACTTATTTCAAAATAAATACTGACAAAACTTTTTACATGCCATTAAAAAGTTATGAATCATCTACTTTTCAAATGTAACAGTTCAGTATCTTATAGGAAATATCTAATGTGACCCAAGCCAAATTTATTTAAAGAATATTATTCTACAAATTAAGAATAAATGACATAGCAAACTATACCTCAGAATAAGAAACAAATTTAAAATCCATAACACTGAGAAGTGCTTGAGTTATGGCAGATGTGTGATAAAAGAAAAAATACATCTTCATCTCTTTCAGATATTTTTCTTTAGTTACCTCCAATATAGGTAGGTATTTATGCTAAATAAATGCTTAGAGTTTTTTTTCATGCCCATGGTTAAATCTCATTTCCTTAAATTTACAGAGCTAATAAGTCACATTCTTCAATCATAGATAAGAATCTCTCTTCCTCACTTTTTCTGTATGGAACTTCAGTGCATACAACTCAGAGTACAGGTAGGTATGGTCAGCATTCTCAAATAAAATTATTCCATTTCCTGTATGCATCCAAATCTCTCAAAGGCAAGTCTATTTTGATTTCCCAAATTTCATATAGGAATAGGAAGTCCAACTTACAAAAAAAAAGCAACTCAACATAGATTTCTCTTAACCCATCCATAAACATGGACAATTGGGCAATTAAGCAACTGGAAACTAAAGAAAAAATGGGTATATATATATATATATATATACATTGGCCCAGTAGGCACAAAGTATATTTCTTAAATGGCAAAAAATGACCACTGATCTAATTCCAAAGTCTTCTCAAGTTTGTGGCTACATTGATGTAGTTATTATTGTACCTCAAAAACCATCATCTCACTAATATCAGATTCCCATCGTAAATTTCTTGATCTTAAATGGAATAAGCTGAGGTTGAGTTAATAACCATAGTTTCATTCCAAAGATGAAATATTATTCCCAATGGGTCATGGTAGAGTTTAGGGATCTTTACCTCCTGTCCATCATCCCCCAATTTGTCCTTGAAATAAGGTCTGCTCATCAATAATCATCTTCTCAAAGACTCTTACAGAAGACTGAATTTTCATGAACAAGATAGTAGTGACAAAAAGTCTAGTCTCTAGAAACACATACCATGTGTTTAAATTCAGTTCTAATATTTATACTTATGATTTGGGGGAAGTTATTTAAACTCTTAATATTTTAATTTCCTTATTGTAAATTAAAAATTTAATATTATTTCCTTGTTTCCTCTTGTTTCTTATATCTGGCACTAGTAGGCAATTATTACTACTAATCAAAAACCACATATCTAGCAAAAAAATTACTCCAGTCTAGTGAAATAAGCTGAATTCACACTACTTTGTTCAAATTCTAATTAAAGTGAACTTTAACTTGGATGGTCTCACTTAACAATGATTTCAACTCACAATGGAGGTAGATCTAAATCTAAGACATGCTTAATACTGTACACAAAATGTGGAATCAAGAGGACTATAAAGTACTATTAGGTAAAAGTGGCACAGCGCTTGTTTTCTTACTTACTTAAGCAAAAGATTGCCTGAAGGAAACTATGACCTTGAGATATGCAGACCACAAATAAGCAGGTAGTCATGTTTGGGTAGCAATAGCCAGAGATCACACTCACATGAATTAACATCTAGTAATTGAATAATCTGGGGAGATCAAAAAGTCTCAAGTCTTAATTAATTAAGTTCAGTGGCCTTATTTTATCGACAATATTAAATGCAAGGAAGAAGTAAATGGAGAAATGTATTTTCCTTCTAAAACTCAAGGTATTCTTACAAATATTCTTTTGAGGACAAAAACCAAACCCAAACTTCAGTTGAAATAGGCCTGTAAGTTCATAAGAGAGTAATTTCTATATTTATCACAAGCTGCTGAGACATGGCGGTTGTTTGTTAACACAGCATTATTTTAGGTAAAATATGATTAAATTATCCACTAAACCTTGACACACAGTAAGAGGAAGCAAGAAACACCAAATATGGACAAAAAGTCCATCATAATCTTAAGAAAATATGAGTACGGCACAGCAGATATTGCCTATATGAAGAAAATAAATGGGAAACCACTCATCACACTCTCTGGCCTAAGAACGAAATTTTCCACATTGTCTTTGCTACAATTATGACTTTTACAGTTCTAAGATATACTCTAGTAAATGCACACTTAATTAGGTTAACTATTTAAATGAAATAAATGTCCTTAGTGGTACATAATAACTTCTAATTCATCAGCCAATGGGAAAAATTCTAAATGTGTTCATATTCCTAATGACTTTGACCTTTCCCAATGTGAGGCAATCTAAAAATATACTAGAATAAATTCATTTGTTTTCTAATTATCCCTAACAGTGGTGTTTATCAATATTCATTCTTAGTGAAAACATAAACTGCATTCATTAGAAATCTTAGAAAGTCAGCTGTGATTGCTATAATTATAGGGACATTAGTTATACACAATGTTCAAATGATATCTTTCTTTAATAAAAGAAGTCATTCTTCATAACAACATGGTTGATAGGAATCTTTTCACTATCATGAGATATAAGAGTGATTGTTTAAAAGCGTTCTTCTCAATAATAATTGTGAATGTAAGGGTTTTAGACTTAGAGTCACTTTGTTGTCACAGCTCCACTATCCAATAGAAGTGTAACTTTGGGAAAATTTTTAAACCTCTTTGAATATCTTTACATGTGAAAGCGAGATAATAATAGTGTTACCTCACAGAGTCATTATGACAGGTAACCCATTTAGCTTATGTAAAATGACGAATAATCCTAGTACATAAAGCCAAATAAATGATAATTACTATCACTATCTTCACTCTCTATATTCCTTTTTTTTTTTTTTGCAATACTTGGCTTGAACTCAGGGCCTTCACCTTGAGCCATTCTACCAGGCCTATTTTTGCGAAGAGTTTTTTGAGATAGGGTCTCACAGACAATTTTCCCAGGCTGGCTTCGAACTGCAATCCTCCTGATCTTTGCCTCCTGAGTAGCTGGGATTACAGGTGTGAGCCATCAGTGCCTGGCTCTATATTCTTAATCATTTGTGCCATCATGAATTAGATAGTCAAAAAACATTGTATATAAGTTTTTCAAAAGTACACATTAAAGATACTGCTAATCTTTGACAATTTGTGAATTTATGTCTCCTACTAAAAGGATACATTATTGTGTTTTAAGTGATTTGGAAAACAAACTTTGCGTTTGTCTTTATTTTTCTTGCTTTTTTCAACAAAATTGAAAAACATACTATGGAATATAGAAAGATACAAAATTAATTATGTTAACTATTCTATGCTATAAATTATATAAATTGACAAAGATTTCAATTTCATATGTAGCAGAGTTAAGACATAAAAAGGTTATCTTTAAAAATTTAAGTCATTCACTTTGCTAGCAAAAACAACTAAAAAACTAGTTTCCACCTTTTCTATTCCTGTCTAAAAAATAACAATTGTAAAAGTGCATTGAATTTTTGCTTCCTTCCATCCAATCATCTGAAAGCTGTCTGCTCAAACTCTCACTTTTAGGAAGATGATGTAAGGAAGTTTCAATATATAGCTGGCATAATCGTGTATAGTTGCTGTCAAAAATTCCTAGGCAGAGACTGTCATCTTAAAAGGTTACTGTGACATTTCTAGAATATGCTTTTTCAAATATGAATGAAACATGTTGCTTTTTTGGTTGAGGGAGGGGAAGGTATGGAACCTGACATTTTCTACACTGCCAAAATTAGAAAACAAAGTATTGCAATGCCAAGATTAATCAATCACTCAACACGTATTTATGTAATACCTACTTAGATGCCCAATACACTGTTGGAACTAGCATTCTTATGAAGTTTAAGCGTTTAAACAAATGCAAACTCAAAATCAAAGAGTTGGTTCCATCTAAATTATATAGACCTGTCAACAGATGTAACAGTCATACATTGTAACTAGCAATGCACCTACACTCATTTGAATGCTCACAGTAATTACAAAGGCAGTCAAATTCTGACTATAATGGTTTTAACTATTTGAGGAAACAGAAACATGAAATTTCGTTATGTATTTAAGTGATAATAATTTCATACAAATGTCTTTGCAATGCTAGAGTTCTATTCTTCTAAAATAAATTGGAAGAACATGCTAAAAGCAGAAACAGTCAGTGGATTTGGCTGACTTTTTTTTTAACAAAGATGTGCTAATGGTAACCAAATCGCTTAGAGAGACTTATTTAAGCTATATTAAGTGGTGAACATAATGGAAATAAAGGTAACTGAAACACAGAGGCACACACTATGAACATCACAAAGAAATAACACTTAAAACCCTTTTGATTGTGGAAGGAGAGAGGAAAAGATCACAGCAAGAGTCTGAGGCCTGCTTCTAAATATTTCACATCGTGTAGGAGGTTTGTTCAGATAAATTTGGGAACAAAGTTTCTGTGCTATCCTTCCTGTGGAGTTGTAAATGTTGTGTTCCAAATTCAGGATAATTCCACAGCTGGAAAATACTTTCACAAGTGGTCTACCAGTTTTCCATTGTGCTCTTGCTAATCTTTATTCCTTTCCTATATAAGTCCTTCAATTTAATAAGGAATATCCATTGTACTCATGTATGCATCCTCTAAAATACTCCCATTAAAAGTAAGAGTAGAAAATAAGATTGTGAAAATGATTTTTATTTTCCTGTTTTGTTTTTCTTACTAATTAGATTTAGGAAAAGTGACTTTTCCCCTCATCTTTTCTCTTCTCCTCTTTTTCTTTGTTAGTCATCAACTCTGAAAATGAAATAGATAGTTTAGCATGGAGGTAAGTAATATAGGCAGCCTTAAAGAATTAATAAAATTTGAGTATATGTCATGACACATTTTTGTAATCCCATCTATTTGGGAGGCAGAAATCAGCAATGTAGGGCAAAAAGTTAGTGACACACCATCTCAATGAACAAGCTGGCATGGTGGCACTTACCTGCAATCCCATCTATGAGGTAGATAAAAGTAGGAGGATGATGACCCAAAGCGCTGGAAAAAAACACAAGACCTTATCTAAAAAATTCTTTATAAAGCAAAGTAGGTGTGACTCAAGGGGCAAGAGTCTGAGTTCAAGCCCAGTATCACAAGAAGGAAAAAACCCAAAAGAATTGATGAGATTTTCAGGAAATCTAGATGCAAATTGCAAAGTTTTATGGATGTTTAAATACAGTGAAATAAATAAATCTAGTTTCGTTGGTATTTGGTGGTCTAATAATGCTAGCTTCTGGAAAGCAAATGGTTACCAGAAAATGAAGAAGGAATTAGCTAAAGCACCTCCTAAAAGTGTGAGTGGTTCACTATCACAGGAAAAGACAAATATTTATAAACATATAATATGTACATTCTATATTCAAAATTAAGTATAATCAGTCATAAATTCAACAAATATTTCCCGGGGACCTAGACAGGTGCCCATAATGAAAAAAACTGACAAAATCCACCTCTTGTGAACTTTCACATTCCATTTGAGTAAGACAAAAAAAAAAAAATCACAGTAAATAAGTACATCTTAAAAAGTTAAAAATCTGGAAATGTTTGGAAAAGAACAAGTGCACCATAAGGAGAATCCACAATTTTAAATATAAGGGACAGTGCAGAACTTCAATTAAAAAAAAAGTATTTTTAGCAACTTAAAACAGGGTAAAGAAACAGTATGGAGGAAGAGGGAATGGCCAGTGTAAACACATGAAGGTAAGAAAGAATAATTGTGAATGCTGAAGTAGCAAAAGAAGGGATGAAAGGGGTACCCAGAGGCTTTCAACTCATTATTAGAATTTTGTTTCTACTCTTAGCAAAATTAGTAATCAAACAATTTAGAAGAACAGAATAAACTCATAGGAAATTCATTGTGAAATTCTTCTGACCTTCATAGAGTTCATAGCAAGATGGATTAAAGAGTCCAGTTAGGAAGATAATTCTAATAATCAGGGAACGAATTGCCTGGGGTCATGGAATGGAAATGGTGAAATGTTGCAGGATTCTCTTTGTTTTAAAAATCAAACAAGCTAAGTGTAGTGGCATGTGCCTGCCATCCCAAGCTACATGGGAAGCTGAGATTCAGAGGATTATGGCTCCAGGCCAGCCTGGGCAAAAGAAAAATTGGGGGAGAACACATCTTAACTGAAAAACACTGGGTGTGGTATCATGCAACTGTCCTCTCAGCAATGGTTGGAAGCTTAAAAGAGGAGGCTGACATCCAGGCTGGTCTGGGTAAAAAGTAAGATTTCCATCTCCAAAAATAATCAGAGCATAAAGGCAGGAGGCTGGCTCAAGCAGTAGAATGCCTGCCTCCCAAGTGCAAAGTCCTGAGTTCAAACCACAATGCTGCCAAAAAGAAAAAAAAGAAAGAAAGAAAAAATAAATATAAACTGCTTGAAAGTACAAATTACAAAACAAAAGAAACAAAGAAAGTAGACCCAATATGTCTCCAAGGACTTGGATTGAACATCTCACTGGAGAAGCAACAATGCAAATTTCAGATGATGAAGGTGGAAAGTGAACAGGTTTTTTGTGTGTTTGGTGGGGAAATAGTTGTCTCTCCTCTGAATTTGTTATATATAAGGTGTTCCTGTTAAGAACTTGTAGTCTTTGGAACTTTCAGAGAAAGTCAGACATAAATCGAGTAAGCACAAACATTAAATTATAATTCTGATAGAAATTAGAAGAAAAAGCTCAATTAATTTTAAGCTAAGATTTAAAGTACTCTGGTTGCATATAGATATTAATCCTTAGAATTAAAATTAATTTAAAATTAAATTTCTAGGTAAGGAGAATTCAGTGTAATCTTTGAGAATAGAACAATATGACATTTGCATTTTTTTTTTTTTTTGCTTTAGAATGAACACTTTTTTTTCCTTATTAGAATAGATGGGATGGTAGGAAATTGCATATTTGAGGAAGGTAGAGAAGTTTGAAGATGGTTAACACTGACAGTTGTCCAAGTGGAAAATAAAAGGGGCTAAACACAAGGAGGGCACTTCCATATATGGCAGTGTTTAACAACTCTACTAGTCATTTCTAATGTCTACTCTGGTGATATTTAAACAATAGGTAACTTCATGTAACAGCTACAGATAATCTCTTTAAAGTGTGACAAACACCTACAAGAGTGGGGTTGAATGATGAAAAACTGGAAGGAGAAACAGTGGCAGAATTCAACATTTTTACTGTGGAAGTTTCTGTAGTAAAAGGAAATTGATAAAGATGAGGAAGACAATAGAATTAAATAAGTAAGTTCTCAATTCTAGCTTAAACAATCATGATTGATTCTGAGGGAACTTAGTAATGAGTAAACATAATATATATCATTATACTAATGGCTGCCATGTATACCAAATACTATGTACTAAAGGAATAGTGGAGGGAAAGACAGGTACCATCCTTGAATTAAAGAAGTAAACAAAATTTTTATTAGTTTCATTTCTTAGTTTCCATCTTGTATACTGTTTGTTCTTTGAGGATATAGTAGCATAATTACCTATGGGAAAGGCCAATAATTTACTCATCTGTTTTGCTTCTTTGGTTCTATCAAAAATTTGAATATTCATGAGCTTTAATTTAATTTTGTTCTTCAAAAACTTGTATTATAAAAACTTATAAGCTATTAATCATAACTAACAAAGAGTTCTGAATGATTTCAGTGTGTCACTTCTATCCTTTTACCAGTTTATCCATATCTTTGAATACAAAGCCAGGCATGGTGGTGCAAGAGTGTAATTCTAGCACTCCAGGGGACTGAGGCAGGAGAGATGAAGTTCAGTGACACTCTGGGATACATAGTGAAACTCTGTCTCAAAAAAAAAAACAAAACCCTAAATTCTGATACCCAAGCATGGTCAAAGAAGCTAGTAAAACTTGGGCTGGGTCTCCTGCAGTGTACCATGTGTTATGAAAAGTGGTTCATTTTCTTGCTGAATACATGTTTAGATGAAACTATTTAATGAGCAGACAAATATGTGTATGTTTATTTGTAAACTGGAAAACATATGGAAGATTTCCTTTAATGTTTTATAGAATTAATCTATTATAGTCATAGTTACATGTGCACACATGTTCGTTTAATGCAGATATAAATTACACATAGAAACTTCAGTAGATATATTGATAAATGAGCAGGGATATGAGGATAATCTTAAATACTAGGTTGTTTTATTTTAGAAGAACCTATTCATGGATAATGTGTAAAACTCTACCAATACATGTCTGTGATCCTTGCAGTTATGTAACAGTATCTACTTGATGCTTGTGTATGTGTGTATATGCATATACATGTGTGTATATATATATATATATATATATATATGAGATAGTCAAAGACAGAGAAGAGAGAGACAGAGAAAGAGAAATCTCAACCTAAAACTCTGAGGTTTATAATTGCATATGATTTTGAATTTCACTGAACGGAGAACTAATGAGAACGTGGTCATAATTTCTAATGACCCATAAATTTACACATCATTTTCTCACTTATCTGAACATCTAAATCATGAAAAAGTAGGACATATATTTAAATTTTATGTTTATAAAATTTAATATCAGGAAAATCTAGGTATTTTGTATAAATTCAAACCTTTTTGATAATTATTTTACAGAATTTTCATTTTCATTAATAGATTGCACACTTATATAGAAGAATTATATATGATTTATTATTACATCTCTCAGAGTTAGAACATTCCTTGATTTTTATAATAAGTGCTTAATAAGCAGTTGATGAAAAAGGCATAAATTAATGAATAAATGAAAGGCCCAAATTGGATCAGTAAAACTAATATGATATTGACAGCAAGTAGCCCCAATCCCCACTTAAAACAATTTCGGACATAGAATAACCTGTATCTTGTACATTCCTTTGTGATAGCATAATTCCAAGGGGAATATTAACAGAATTAAATAGGCTATTATAGGCATACATTCTGAATTTCAGGGTTATCAATAAATCAAAGTTAACCTATGACCTTCATTGTCCACGAATAATAGGATATTTGTTACTGAATAATTCTGTACAAAAATAGGCCCTAAAAGAAGCCTACTTAGCACTATTTTAAAGGAAATTTTTGGGAATTTAGTTTAGATTACACTAAAAATCGCTGTCACAATCCTTGAAGTTTTTTTTTTTTTTTTTTAAAGGATGACAAATAAAAGAGAGTTAATGCTACTTTGGAAATCTTTTTTTTTTTTTTTTTTTGCATTACTGGGGCTTGAACTCAGGGCCTACACCTTGAGCCACCCCACCAGTCCTTTTTGTGTTTGGATTTTTTGAGATAGGGTCTCACAAACTATTTGCCCAGGCTGACTTCAAACTGTGATCCTCTTGATTTCTGCCTTCTGAGTAGCTAAGATTACAGGCTTGAGCCACCAGCATCTGGCTTGGAAATATCTTGATATGAATAATTAAAGAATAATTAAAAATCTTTAAGAATTTAATGACTGATAGATCATTAATATTGATAAAAATAGTGCTACAAAATGTAAAACTAATTTTAATCAAAGTTATGTTTTGAATCATAAATAGTGTGAAATGCTCATATGATAGCCATTCTTTTATATTTTCCATTGTTTAACAACTTAGTATTTAATGGGTAACATTTCCAGGACTTTCAGGATTTTTCCTTCCTTGCAATTCAACATAAATAGAATAGAATTTTTTTGTTAAACTTTGTCTTTTTGACTTTTTTCATAATACATTAATTCATTGTTGGTCTAGAGTAGGTCTTAATAGATAACCTACTGTGTCCTTAACCTTACAATATAACTATTATTTTAATTGGGCCAAACTGTTTCTTTTTTTTTCTTCAGAATCAGACTACTGTACAAATTAAAGTTTCTGTGAGCAGAAGGATGTGTACCCTCTCAGACTGGAATTTAGAAAAAAATATCTTTTAAGAAGATTGATGTGAGACTCTGAGTTCAAACACCAATACTGCACTCCCTAACCACCAAGTGAAATAATTAACTTTCATTAAGATCATGTCCTTACTGCCACCCTGACTTATACCAGTACCACAGCATTTCACATAAATCTTTGGTATCTGACAATTCACTTAGCAGAGAATGTGTCTTCTGCCTCTACCTCCGGTAAAGCATTCCACCTGTGAATGCCGCAGTGGTGTGGCTGACAAGCAGGCACTCAGTGCAGCTGACTTCATGATTCTCAGTAACTGGATGATTAATTGCCAGTGTTTTCATTTTTGTTTTCTTTTGCTTTCTGTTTAATAATTCATTGACAGAAAAAAAACCCAGACTTTGTTACACATAAATGTGTAATGTATTTTGAGGAAGCTGACATAATTATAATGCTGTGTCTTAATGGAGTCCTCAGTAGTATTACTGTCATTATGAGGCATTCTCAAAGTCACCATGGGAGGTAAACACATTTTTTCATTAAAATATTATTTCAGTCACATATGTCTGAACTATTATTGCTTATAAAACATAATAGCAGAAATGTCATACAAAACGAAGTGGACATCTTATTCTTTAGATATTATTTTAGTGAATATGAACAAAATTAGATCCTGTGTTACTGGTATCTTTAGCACAGGACTGGGAATGTTTTAAATTTGACTGATAAATCTTAAGTACTTTGTAGAGGACTAATAATTTTAATATGAAGAGTTTTTCATCTATCACTGCAGAACTCTGGAAAAAAATTTCTCATACCTGTTGTATTAACTTGGTTAGTTTTCAATATTAAGTATAATTGCTTTAACTGTCTTCTTACCTGTACTTAATTCAATTTTGTACCAAGATATTTAGTTCATGTAGAAAGTGTTTCTTCCTAAGGAAAAAAAGAAGCTGGAAACAAAAGTAGTTGTAAAAACTGGTTTATTTTTTTTTAAAAAATAAATACAAAAATATAAATATAAAACATTAGCAGATAGAATTTGATGAAATGAAATTGCACAAACGTTTGTATACCAGGTTGCATATCACACCTACTAACACCACGTGTACATTTTTAGAAATTTAATGTGCAGAACAGGATATACCATAATTTTCTTTTTTTCCTTTGCCTTTTTAAAAACTTCATTTGCAAGAGCAGAACCTGTAGCTAACAGAGCGGCTTGTTTACTTAAGGGAGATCGATCCTGTTCATGTTTGTGAAATTATCTTTTATTTACTAAGATGGACAACACTGAATTTCCATAGCTTTGGCTCTTGGAAGTGATTAAATAAAATGTCATATATATTCCATGAGACATCCCACAGGAAAAGAATTAATGTAATTAATGAACAAATTAAGAAATAAATGGGAAGAATTGTGCTGAGTGGCAGGAAACTGCTCCTGGATATCAAATATTGAGAAGTGGAGACAGTGTCCATGGCGTTTATCTTGGGGAGCAGAGGCTGGAGACCAGGTCAGGTGTCTTTGTCACTGTCGCCCCCGCCGTACATCTCGGCGAGCTTGCTGAAGCGCGGGCCCCAGTCCCGCAGGTAGTCGTAGCTCTGGTCCCCGTCGGTGGTGCCCGAGTCCAGCGAACTCAGGGACTCGGCGATGGAGTCGCTGCCCTCGTAGGCGTAGGTGGCCAGGGAGTCGTAGGGCGGCGCCGTGGGGTCCAGGTCGTGCTCTTTGAGCCTGTCGTGGATGAAGTCCCGCACGTCCGTGTTGTCCGGGGCCGTGGGAGTCCTCCGCGGGATGAACAGCGCTTCTGGGACAATGTCGCGCCGCAGCTTCTGGTCCTCCATGGCCGCGGGGTTGCGCAGCGTGCCGATGTCAAAGGCCTGTGTGTCCTCCTCCCCGCCACCCTCGTCGTTGTAGCTCACGATGTTGTCCCTGATGTCCTCTTTGGATAAGATCAGAGGCTCTTTTTTCCTCTGCCTCTTTAGAGCTGCAAATAGCACTACTATAACTTCAAAAAAAAAAAAAAAAAGAAAAGAAAAAAAGACCGGAAGACATATTAGCAGTCTGTTCCAAACACTGTAAACAAGGAGGGGAAGTGCAATAAATTTAAGTTGTAGACATTGTAAGAACCTTTGTAAGTGCTACAATGTATCCTCACCCAGCACAACAATTTAAAAAAAAAGTTTCAGTTATTTAGCTTTTCCACCACATGTTAGCGTTTAAATTTAATTTTGCGCTGCATTGTGGGGGCAGGGGCCAAGGAAGGATTAAGCCAGAGTGGGTGGTGTTTTTCAAGCAGTGTTTCTGATATATTTATTTATTTGCATTCTGGAGCTTGAACTCAAGGCCTACACCTTAAGCCAGTCCACCTGCCCTTTTTTGTGATGAGGTTTTTGGAGATAAGATCTTGTGAACTGTTTGTCCAGACTGGTTTAGAACTGCAATCCTTCTGATCTCTGCCTCCTGAGTAGCTAGGATTACAGGCATGACTCACTGGTGCCCAGCTCTGGTTTATTTTTAAAGCAATGTGGAATGCTCCTCATGCACAGCAGCTTATATTTAACCAATTTTTTCCAAGAACTGTATAAAGCTACTTCCTAATTGTATAGAAAATATTGATCTTTTACAATAAATAGTGAAATAAGATATTACATGAAAATTAGAAAATTGAATTTGGCTTCAAAGAGAAGGGCTAAAATATGCCCACATTTTCACTTCATTATACACTATACAAAAGCAACGTTTTGCACAAGATATGTAGTATTGATTTCTGTTAAATAGCTTTGCTGATGGATTTCCATAGCTTTTTTATTGTTACTTTATTAAAAGAAGGCCTTTATTCTGGGGAAAAAAATGTACCAAGTTATTTAGATTAGATAGGGTTAGAAATTTATGTTTTCTTTGGAAATATACACCTTGTAAAATAACTTCCTGAAAATTTTCGGATCAGATGACAGCAAGGAGTAAATCCAAATTACAATACTGATTTAATTCCAAAGAACAGGTATAAACTATGGGTACATGCCTAATGAGCAAGTATAGAGGCACAGGTAGAACTACATTATTTCTCAAAAAAGACCTTTCTCCACTTCCATGAGAAAGAATAAATAGAATAGAGGGATCCAAAACGGCAGTTAAGGTAGAGAATCAGATCTTCTAAGCTCTGAGACTCCAGAAACCTCCTTGAGATGCTGGAGCCACACTTGGATAATTCTGATTGCTCCTAGCCAAAATAATAATCATCACATTAGTTGCAGATAAAACTCAAAGACTGACCCTTAAATCAGCCTTTAACTGCATGTAACAGATGTGAAAACCCCACCTGGCACAGCCAGAAGGTGTGTCTGGCCTCCAGCCCTGGGAAAAGCCCCAGCCACTTCTCTCTCTTTCTCTCTGTCTTTTTTTTTCTCTTTTCTTTCTTCTCCCAACAAGCAGAAAACAGATCATCAATCAGAATCAAAACGTGTGACATCCTGGCATCCTGAAACTCTAGCTCATGCAAAGCTTCCCTGCACCTCACCACACTGAAAATAACAGCGCCATTTCTCCGTGACAACTGGCAACAAAGATGCCTGTGTGAAACTGCAGAAGAAACAGGTGAGCATCACACACCATGTGCAGCTCTCTTACCCCCCCCCCCCCCGGGGGAAAAGAATCCAGTGCAGCCCCTGGGCAAACTGAACCACCCCCCCACCCCCAGCAAAACTGAAAGCCATAAACAGCAAACTGTAATCTAACACTGACTAGAGGTGGGGGGGTGGAAGGCTGAACCACCCCTGAGAATGGGGGTAGGGCAAAGAGTGGATCTTTGACTGCTGAACTGTCAGGGTTGTGGCAGGAAACCAAGATCTCAGCACCTAGCTCTCAGTGACTCACCATGAGGCACAAAGGCTGATCGGGCATGAGCTGACAAGCCAACCACCTAGAGGTGCTGCAGGCACTCACTCAGCAGAGATCAGGAGAGGCATAAAGACAGAGGGAGTAGAGTGTCAAACTAACCTCCCATAGCAGGGCAGGAGGGGATCCCAGAGCTGATCTCTGGAACAGAAGGCAGGATTCAGAACTAAATTGTCCCACCTTGCTGGGGTAGGAGATGACCAAAGGGAGCTGCAACTGAAGAACACCACCTGCTGAAAACAACAGCTTGGACCAACCTGCATGAGGTGGCAATCTTACCTCATCTCACAACTCCAACTAATCTTCTGGACAGAAGGCCCAAGTACCACTCACAAGCCAGTCACCTGGTGAGACCACATCAGAGCTTCCTCCTGAACACCAGTACAGGATTGCACACCTAAGTAGTAACTCCAGAACTTTTATTAATAGACTGAACTTTCTGTGGTTCCTGATCCTGGTGTTTTTTATTGTGTTCCTGTTGCTTCTTTCTTTTTCATTTTTTATTCCTGCATTATTAACTCCATCACCACTATTCTCTTATCCCTATTCTCACCCTCTTCATTCTCACTCCTTCTTCCATATTATAATCTATTGTTCTCCCACTCAACTATTCTGCCTCTTACCATTTACTCTTTCCCGTTTTTACCTCCCTTTCCCATCCTCCCAAACCTATCACCATACAACCCCTCCCTCCGACACACTCATCACCTTCTGACTAGCCTACTGTAAAAACTGCACACAACTCCAAACCCTTGCAATCTCTGACACAAGTACTCTCCACTACAACAACAGAAATACACCCAAACACACATAAAGGCCACAAAACTGAGCAGCCCCCATACCTCTTAACCCACCTACCCACCCCTTTCCCCATGCCCCCTTTTTTAGTGCCACCTTATCAATTCACCAAAATCTATAACAAGTCTAATAACCATTACTCCCCCCAACTCCAACTGTTAATAGCTCTTATCATGAAGGGGTTGTCTACAGAATACATTAACAACTGGTCTGGCATTGAACCTATGAACTTGTTAATGCTAAATTACACCCCCCAAACCAGATAAAGCACTTCAACCTAGCTAAAAACCAGGTCAGACACAACACAAAATTAAAACAGGGAAAGAAATCAGGCAATCAAGCCCACCAAGCACGCTACTAAAAATACAGCAGCACAGCACCAAATACAGTGATGGGAAGAAGAAGGGATGGAAACCACTTTCCTCAAAAACATAATTCAATACAGGATTCAATGGGAAATGAAGACAATGGATACCTAGTTCCTGACCTCAACGAAACAATGATAAATGTCACCAAAGGGCCCGGTGACACCCACATAAAAATGCACAAAGAAGAAATGTGGGAAGAAATCTCTGATAAAACTCAGAGAAAATATTAGACATGGTTAACTAGAATGTACAAGATGAGCTCAAAAAATTTCAAGACACCAAAAATAAAGAACATAAGATGATACAAAAAAAAAAGAGGACTTCAACAAACATTGAAATGAAACAAAGAACACTATAAAAAGAGAGACTTATGAATTAAAGAGGACAAAAAATATTATAAAAGAGGAGCTGAACAAAGATATGGTAAACCTCAGAACAAAGAATTAAACAGAAAACCTGGAAATAAAAAGTCCCTATACTCAAATAAAACACAGTGCAGGCAACTCCAGCAGACTAGAACAGGTGGAAGACAGAATCTCAGAGCTCAAAGATAAAACAGAAATTAAAGAAAAAACAAAAGAAATCTTAGTCAAATAACTCAAGAACTGTGAAAAGAATATGTAAGAACTCAACAACTCCATCAAAAGAACAAAGCTAAGAATCATGGGCACTGAAGAAGGAGAAAAGGTCCAAATCAAAGGGATTCATAATATATTCAATAAAATAATAACTGAAAATTTCCCAAATCTCACTAAAGTTTTGCCCATTCAGGTACAGGAAGCCTCTAGGACACCAAACAGACTTGACCAGAATAGAACCTCCCACAGCTTAATATCATTAAAACAACAAGCATAGAGAACAGAAAAAGAATATTGAAGGCTGTAAAAGAGAAAAAACAAATAACATATAAAGGTAAAGCCATCAAAATAACAGCAGATTTCTCAATGGAAACTTTAAAAGCAACAAGGCCATGAAGTGAGGTATTTCAGGCACTGAATAAAAATAATTTCAATCCTAGTATACTCTATCCAGCAAAACTATCATTCAAAATTGACAGACCAATAAAAATCTTCCATGATAAACAGAAAATAAAACAGTATATAGCCATCAAGCCACCATTACAGAAGATTCTCCAAGGAATTCTGCACACCGAAGATGAAAGCAAGCAAAACCACAAGAGGATGGAAAGGATCAAACTGCAGGAGAAGAAAAGAAAAGCAATCAGAGAGTAGCATTGATTCATCTGCACACAATCAAATCCTTAAACAACAAAAACAACTAAATGGCAGGAATCACCACATACCTATCAGTATTAACCCTGAATGTTAATGGACTCAACTTCCCCATCAAAAGACACCATTTGCCAAACTGGATTAAAAAGGAAGACATAACAATCTGTTATTTACAAGATACCCACCTCATTGATAGAAATAAACAATGGTTTAGGGTGAATTCCTGGAAGAAGATTTACCAAGCCACTATCCCCTGTAAACAGGCAGGAGTAGCAATACTTATATCAGAAAAAGTAGACTTCAAACATACATTGGTCAAATGAGATAAAGAAGGACACTTCATATTAATAAAAGGTGTAACATCAAAAAGAAATAACAATTATCAACCTATATGCACCCAATGTCAGTGCACCGAATTTCAGCAAACACACACTAAAGGACTTAAAAGCACATATAAACTCCAACACAGTGGTAGTGGGAGACTGTAATACCCCTCTGTCATGAATAAATAGGTCATCCAAACAAAAAACTGACCAAGAAATCTTCTTAATGAACATCAATGCAAAAATCCTCAATAAAATAATGGCAAACGAAAACCATCAACATATCAGAGAGATCTTTCACCGAGACCAAGTCGGCCTCATCTCAGGGATGCAGGGATGGATCAACATATGCAAATCAATGAATGTAATACAGCACATTAATAGAAGCAAAGACAAACACCACATGATCATCTCAATAAATCCAGAAAAGGCCTTGGATAAGATTCAACACCACTTCATGACAAAAGCTCTAAGAAAACTAGGAACAGAAGGACTGTATAAAGGCTATATATGGCAAACCTATATCCAACATCATACTTAATGGGGAAAAACTGAATCCATTCCCCCTAAAGTCAGACAAGGGTGATCACTCTCCACACTCCTATTCAACATAATCTTGGAATTCCTAGACAGAGCAATAAGGCAAGAAGAAGTAATAAGAGGAATACAAACTGGTAAAGAAACAGTCAAAATATCCTTATTTGCAGATGACATGATCCTATAACTCAAAGACCCAATAAACTATACTCAGAAACTCCTAGACACCATAAACAACTTCAGCAATGTAGTAGGATACAAAATCAACTTACAAAATCAGTGGCCTTTCTATACACCAACAATGACCAAATTGTGAAAGAATATAAGAAAATAATTTCATTTACAATAGCCTCAAAAAAAAAATCAAATACCTAGAAGTAAACTCAACAAAGGACATAAATGACCTCTACAAGGAGAACTACAAACCATTGAAGAAAGAGATCAAGGAAGACTACAGAAGATGGAAAGATCTCCCATGCTCATAGATTTGCAGAATCAACATAGTAAAAATGGCTATACTACTAAAAGCAATCTACATGTTCAATGCAATTCCCTTCAAAATTCCTATGGGATTCATCACAGAGATTGAAAAATCTACTCTAAAGTTTATTTGCAAACACAAAGACCAGGAATATCCAAGGCAATACTCAGCAAAAAGAGTAATGCTGGTGATATCACAATACCCGACTTCAAATTATCTACACAGCCATAGCAATAATGACAGCATGGTACTGGCACAAAAACAGATATGAAGACCAGTGTAACAGAGTAGAGAACCCGGATAGGAATTCGCACAGCTAGGCTCACCTTATTTTTGACAAAGTCACCAAAAACATGTCATGGAGAAAAGACTGCATCTTCCACAAATGTTGATGGGAATAGTGGCTATCTGGCTGTAGAAAACTGAAACTAGATCCATGCCTCTCACCCTGTACTAGTACCAACTCAAAGTGGATTAAGGACCTTAATGTCAGACTCAAAACCTTCCAGTTAGTACACTAAAGAGCAGGGAGGTAACCTGCAAACAATATGTACAGGCAAGGACTTCCTTAGTAGAACTCCAGCAGCCCAGCAACTAAGAGAAAGGATTGACAAATGGAACTACATGAAATTAAAAAGCTTCTGCACAAGAAAAGAAATTGTTTCTAAATCAAAGAGACCACCCACAGAGTGGTAGAAACTATTTTCCAGCTGTGCATCAGGCAAAGGACAGATAACCAGAATGTACAGGGAGCTCAAAAAACTAAACTCCCCAAAAATCAATGAATGAACCAATGAAGAAGTGGGCAACTGAATTAAACAAATTTTTTTTTAAGGAAGAAATCCAAATGGCCAAAAAGCACATGAAAAAATGCTTACCACCCCTGGCCAGAAAGGAAATGCAAATCAAAATCACACTAAGATTCCACCTTCTCCCTGTTAGAATGGCTGTCATCAAGACCACCACCACCAACAAATGCTGGTGAGGATGTGGGAGAAAGGAACCCTCATACACTGCTGGTGGGAATGTAAGCTAGTACAACCACTTTGGAAAACAATATGGAAGCTTCTTAAAAACTTAACATAGATCTGTCATGTGATCCAGCAATTCCACTCTTAGGGAAATACCCGAAGAAATAAGATTCAAGTTATTACAAAGGCACCTGCACACCTATTTACAATAGCCAAGCTATGGTAACAACCAAGATGCCCAATAACTGACGGATGGATCACAAAAATGTGGAATTCACATAATGGAATTTTACTCAGCCACAAAGAAGAATGAAATTTTGTCATTCACAAGTACATGGATGGAAGTACAGAACATCATCTTAACTGAAGTTAGCCAGGCTCAGAAGGCCAAAATCACATGTCCTCCCTCATATGTGGATTGTAGACCCAAAACAAATACAGTCATATTATTGGACTTGGGTCACACACTAAGAGGAGAATGCATACAGGAGGAATAGAGAAAGGAAAGGAAACCTAAAACTTGAAAGTGGTTGATGTGCTCACTGTAGAGGAGCTAATAAAGTAATCTTGGAGAGACCTCTATGGGAAGGTGACTGGGAAGTAGTGAAAAGGTCTGGTAGAAATATGCCAACCTGGGTTTGCAATTCACAAGTGCATGGAAGCAGCACTAGGATTCTCTCTGTATAGTTGTCTTTATTTCAAACTAGCAAAAATGATATGTCTTTCTTATTATCTCTTATGTTTTCTCTTCAACATAATTGGAGAAGAAGAAAGCAGAACAGGTTACGCCTGGAAATGGGGGTGAGGGGGGTGGGGTAGTGTGTGGGAAAGAGGAGGTGGCACAAAGAATGTATACACATCTAAGTAAATGTACAAATGACAAAATAAAAGAAAAGAAAAAAAAGAAGTACATATGAAAAAAATTAATATAATAGTAAACACAATTTATAATAACAGTAATACCCTAAACTGTAAGAGCAAGAGCAAGTTAATATGGAGCTTCTGTGATTGCATTAGAATTTCTCACCTTTACTATCTCCAAACATATCTGTCTCAATCATTCAAGATGACTTGGGGAAACAGGTATGGTTTCAATTAGAAGGGAAAGGAAGGAAGAAAATCTTACTTTCTTAAATATTTTATTTAGAAAAAATGTTTAAGGGACATGGGAAATTATTATAGTATTACACCAAGGTATACTGAGCTGTATTTTCTTTTTTATTAACTTTGAATGCTCATATTACTTGTCTTCAAATTTGTGTAATGGGACTAAGCAGGAGCTTTTCTAACGCTACAAAAAAGGAACATTTTAATCTGCTGATAAGTGTTCTTGGCCCTAAAGTGATTATAAAAATAAACAGGGCACGACAAAACAGAAAACTGTTCATTCAAGTTTTAAGAAAATCTTATTGCATTTTGCCTAAATTTGCTCAATGATGTGTGATGTAAAGGTGTTAAATCTCAGATTGTTTATTATCAGAAAGGGTCTTACTCAGTAAAAAGTGACTCTAATAATGAAGATAATGAAAACGAACTGAGATTGGATCCAAGTCTCAGTTCATTTCCCTGCTCCTTGGAATGTCAGAGACAATGTTTTTCAGTTAGAGTTAGAGGGATGCCCACAACAATACTTTTAAGCTAATGCATCTGGAGAATAAATATCTGTTTTTTAATTCGGAAGCAGTTAAGAAGCAATATACCCTAGGTTATAAAATCAATTATCATTATTTGGGGGCAAGTAAATCAGGTAAATGTCTATTTTAGCATTATTTCAATGAAAATGTGAGATCATGAGGCCTCCGGCCAGCCATGATGGAAAAAAAGATGGAAGTAATCCATAGATCCCGTTGGAAAACTGTATACAGTGGCTAACAGCAAGGTGCTTTGGCTCAACCTCAGTTCAAATTGTGTGGGCTTGGAAATTTTGCAGATATTTCTAATTTTCAGTTTCACAGTAATGAAGTGACGACAACTCTCTCTAATGCAAACATTGTTTTGTCAAAATGGGAAAAATCTGTTTGGGGTAAATAGTTGTTAATTGCTAATTATAGTGTTCTACAAACTGCAAACATTTTATAAAAGCTTGCTACTATTAATATTTCCTACACTATATTTTTATTTTTTATACATATTTCAGCAGAAGGACTTCATCTATATAATTCAAAATATAAACTCCCAAAGGTAATATATAATTTGAATTTGTACTTGACTTAAATGCTGTAAAGTATGTTTATTACCTTCCCTTAATGGGTTTATTTTAGTCATAACAAGTAGAATTATTTTTTATTTTGTTTTGTTTTTTTTCTTGAGATGTGGAGTCACACTTGAGATCATCCATGCTTAGCCTCCCAAGTTTCAAGAATTACAGGCCTGAGCCACTATGCATGGCAGCAAATTATAAAAGTGGACCTTTGGACTGGAGAAGTGGTTCAAGTGGTAGAGCACCTGCTTTGCAAGTGCAAAGCCCTGAGTTCAAACCCCAGTGCCACTATAAATAAATAAATGAATAATAAAAATAACTTTTTACCACTTCTCACATATTCTATTAAATAAAATTAAGTTTATTCTTTGTTACACATGGAAAAGTCGCATTCTGCCTCATTCTTCATAGTAACAGAATATATACTGTATATTTTTAAATTTCATCTAATCACTTCCAGAACAACACAAAATTCTAACCTAGTATTGATCACTTAATCCATTTAATGGTTTGTCTTGTATGAGTAATTTAGCATGCATATATTTAAACAGAACTAGAGTGTGTGTAAGCCATGATGAAATTAGAAAACTTTGATCTTCTATAGAGGTGTAGCCATTTTTATTATTTCAGTTACTAAATTTATATAAAAAATTTCTGTCTTTATAACCACAAAATATTGCAAAATTTATTCTTATAAGGATTATTTTAAAATTTGGAAAGAAGCATAAATTATTTTATTTAACTTCATTCTGTAACTATGAAGAACTGATGATAACTGAGTACAGCCTCGTTGTTGGAAAGTCCTGCTACACTAGGCCAAGTTTTTAAATTGCCTCTTTAGAAAAATTATCAATTTATACCTTGTTTGTTTAATCTTACTGAAGTCTGCCAATGTCTAACTTTCGTTGTTGAGTCCTTAACATAACTGCCAACTCCTCCAGCTGCAACTCTACTCCTGAAAAAATTTTGGCAGACGATCCAAAAAGAAATGTATCTTAGAATCTGCACTACACCACTTGGGACAGCAACAATGGGCTAGCTATAAAATAACTGGAGTACTGCCATTGACATTTCTTCCTTCATTTGTTCACTGGACATGGGCTTCAGAGAATCCCTTACAACTTTCAGCATAGCTAGCAAGAATTGCAACTCTCACCTTTGCAAGCTCTTGCAAAAACCATTCTGTCACCCTTCTCCCTTTCAGTGCTTATCTCTTACCTCCAATGTTACAATCCTCATCCTTCTTGCTTTTACCTTTATTTAATACATGGAAGTGAAAGATACATAGCTTTTTTTTTTTTTTGCATTTTGATTTTTATTTGAATGAGTTCTAGTTCCATAGGTAAAGAAGCCCCTACAACTATTACAGATTATAAAAGTGGACTATACTATTACAAAAATTCCTATATATATATTCATATATATATATATCTCATTATACAGTCTGATCAGATAAGTATTTTAATATAAGTGATATTCCATTGTTAAATTACATCCGCTTTAAAACTTTGACATTAATTTCAGGGAGGTATTTTAATAGCAATCTTTCCTATTTAATAACAGATCATTCTGTTTCCTTTATGGTTTCTTACCCAGGAGAATAATGATGCAGAGGAGAATAGCAATCAAGGCTCCGGTGCTGAGGCCGGCAGGGAGGAGCAGGGCCTCGGCGCTGCAGGACTGCATGTTGCCTTGACTGTCACAGGCGCACACTCGGATGGTCAGTGTGCCCGTGCTGCTCTGGATTGGGTAGTCATTGTCTGATATCACCACAGGCAAGAGATAGGTACTTATTTCATGTCTATTGAAGCCATTTTTTCTGGTTAAAATTCTGGCAGTGTTATCTAAAGTAAAATTTTAAAATTACAAATAGTTTAGAACAGTTAATCTGTCTCATGTGAGTATCCATATTTTGACATATAAATAAACATTGGTTTATGTAAAATCTAAAATTGTTATAAGTTTTCCTATCCAGTATGAACACTGTAATTAAAATCACATAAGATACATTAGATAATTCAAAGACTATCATACTATAGATTGCTTGTTTATTAGATTTTTCAAATAATTACCCAATAAGTTTTCCAAATTGGTGAATTTGTTCAAATGAACCATTTGCAAAGTCTACATAGATGAGAAGAATGTTGGAAAAACATGTATGCAAAGGGAAAAATCATACTTTTATTTACTCATGTGTGAGTGTGTGCCTGTGCACACCACGAAATAACTTAATCCAATATCCAGGAAGAAAACATGATCGAGTACAGAGTACACTGGAAGCATTGTTAGATGTTTAAATTAATAAAGCATCAAGAATTCCAGTACATAACTAACAATGAACATGTTTAATGTTTCCAATCATTGATTTATGCCAATGAGAAGAATGTACAGCTCAAATTATACTTGTAGCAAAAGAATTGATGGAAGACTTGGGCTGACTTTGTAAAATGCCTAGTAAAGTTCCAGAAACAAGAATGGACTTATGATGGCTACCACCCAACTTCCTACTAAACTCCTACTGACTTTTTCCTTAACCCAACAACTAACCCAGTATTCTTAAATGGGAGTCATGATGCAAATAAACAAGCAGAGAAATTTCTTCTAGCCCAAGTAACCAATATTAAAAAACAAAATACTGACATGACAGTTTCTATTTTGTTTACCTAATTAAATTATTCTTGTTTTTCTAAGTCCAAAGGTTTGTTTAAAATGTCAAAACAGGACAGAAAAAAAAAGTTACAATCTTTTGCTGGTATAGTAGTTAAATAAAAAAATCAGTTAAATTATAAGTGAAAAGCTAATTACATTATTTTACATCATGAGCTAGAGGAACATGAGTAAAATTTAAAACTTTTTTTTCAAGAAGTATACTTTTAAGATATTATCATGCATGTGGGTATTTTTAGAATCTTACTTTTTTTAACATTTTACAAATTTCAAAATCTTAATTTTGTAATAGTTTTGATAAATTGAGGAGCCAAATGAAGTTTTACTCTAAAGTAACCACTATATTTCAAATTATTTGATTAAGCATTTAGATTAGGTCATCATACCATCTTTGAACTATCATAGATTCAATAAATTGATTTTAAAAAGGAACAATATCATAGACTTCAAGATATTTTAAGATGAGCATGTAGATAAAAAAGGAAATTTTCTCAAGCGTTAACATTACATTTATGTCTATGTCATTATAATTCCTTTAAAACTTCATGCAATAACAGAAAGTATTTTATATCTTTAATTGTATGCTATCTTGAGATATTCAGGTTTATATAAATATGGGTTTATTCCTGGTTTGAGCAATTTGTGTAGAATCAAGCATTCTTCCTACTATAACAAAATAGTAATATTTGTCAAAAATGAATTAAGGTTTGTCTTGAGTGGTTTCCTCTAGTAACTTTGAAATGCTGCACAGAGACAACAGTATTTCAGGTCTACATCACTTTTTCATATCAAGTGTTCAGTTTCACAGGAACAGAAAGTAAATTAAAATGCAGCTAGAAACAGGTATTGTCAATTCTGTACTCTTGGTTCAATATTACAAACTCTGTACTAACAGACAGCTTCTATCTAAATTTTATGTTTAAGTTGCCAGGTTCAGCAAACCAAAATGTTAGAGGTCATTTATCTCAAATTCAGATTTAATTAGGCATTCTTTATGTTGACTACCATGTTTATGTTAATTTTCCCAACACCAATAAGTTTAGTTATCTACTTTCTATGGAAAACCTGGATATTTCAGAAGTTCAGGTTTAGTAAAAAAAGATATCATCAATGGGTACCTATTTTTGATTGATTTAAGCAAAATTTCTACTAGATAAAAATCTCTAAATAATAGTTGCCAGTGTAAATGATGCCCTGTCTTACACTAATTATTGTCTGGCACTTTGAAACTTACCTAAAGGTGACATAGTAGCCTGGCTCTGCCAACAAGTCATACATTGTGAAGAAAGTATTGCATATAAGCCAACGTGGTTACTAGGTTTATTTAAAAGCACATGCATCTCCAGTCATTCTAAAACAAACAAACCTTTTAACAAGCATAAGCTTAGTTTAATGTAAAATGTTTAACTATAGAAGAGTTCTAATAACATACTTTTGATTACACTAGAATGATTCCAATGATGCATATTTCTCAAAGAACACCAATATTTCATATATTTTCCTTTAAAATATGTTCCTGCCTTTATGAGGACATAAAAAACAATTTCATTGACATAAAATTTATATATTATGAGGGACCAAAACATACCTTGCTTTTGCAAAAATGGCTTTGCACTGAATTATCTCAGTGACTAGCGTGCTTCTTTCTCGTTCTCTTTGCTGTTCTTTTATTGTCTACTTGGTTTAGTGAATCTGCTGCCATTAAATCCCACTGAGGTTTGCATAAGAGTTTCACTTAATTATTCATTTATTAACGTGTTTTACATTTTTGTTATATAAACTGAAATTGTTTCTAATTATTTCAAAATCCAATCTTTTCCTAAGCACCCATTGAGTCTTCTAATACATTTTATTATTTCAAATTCAAGACAGCAAGCATTGTACAAGATATTAAACAACATGTTAATAAACATCTGTTGGGAACAAAATTTTGTTCCTCAGATCAATAAATTGATATATTGCATATATTGCAATGGTTAATTTGGGGGAAACTTCCTGTTAAATGTCATTTTGAACTACAATAAATAAGTTCTAAAAATTACCTTCATTATCCTGTACTGTGAAGTTCGGATTGACAGCAGCTAAGCTGAAGAAAAATTTCTGCCCTCCTAAAGGGTCATCTTTGTCTATTGCACTTATCGTCTGGATCAGCTGCAGGAAAGAGAACATTACACAATCACTAGACATCCAACAGTATAATAACATACACAATAGGTACTTTTCTGACACTTTATTTTTTTTTAGAATTTTTTAAAAAAGACAATTGATTTTGTTCCTTGTGCATGTATCTTTCAGTTAATTCATCTTATTAACGAATACTTTTGATTCTTTCTCCTCTCTCTCTGCTGAATGTCGTCTTTTTATCCAAAATGATAAATGATAATATTACATCCACTGAGGACTTTATAAACTTAAATATAACATTTGATGTAAGTAGGTTATTTCATATAAATTTAAACACTGATATGGAAAAGTTAATCTAATGTGGGAAAACTTTAGGAAATTATTGTGAATATAGCTTTGCCCCTCTCCAAAAGTAAAGTGAAAAGTATTAAGATAATTTATAAATAATATTATTATATATTACTTTAAAAAGATACTTTAAGTATTATCTACTTTATTTGCACTTTTAATACAATTTTATGTATTTTGAAGTCCAACATATGCATCAAATGAGGGAATGGTTATTTTATAAGTTTCAATTCTCGTTTTTAGGTAATAGATAACATAAGAAGCTATCTGGTAACAATGTAGACAATTTAATATTTTATTCATAATCACATCACTGGACATTTTATATGATAGGTATTATACAAATATGTATTATCTATGCAATAATATATATGTATTTGGGATATATATTATTTATTCTTTAGCTTATCTAAAAATAAAAATAAGTTTTTCTTTTTAAAAATGTGCTAATTTTTACATGGGTTTCATTCAGTTGACACATGCTGACTGCTGCCTGTATAATATTCAGACTTGCTTAGCTCATTAAGAATTAACTCAGCTCATCACCGTATGCATATTAGGTGGAAACATTTCTTGCTGAGGTATTGTTGGTCTAACGAGGAGCTTCAAGATTAGACATTATGTAAAATCATTAGAAAAAATGGAGTAATAATTGTAACCACTGTGTATAAAATTACTTTTCTTTCAAAGTGTGTTTTAACAATAAAAATGATAAATTTGAGATGTTAGCCAGTTTATTAAATTTCTAATCATTTATTTTAGTTATACAAGAAATTTAAACCATACAAGATACTTGTTTATTGCCTAGAAATAAGCAAGAAAAAAAATCTAAAACTTCAAGGTATTTTAAGTTTTATGAATATACTTGACTCAATTTTAATTATAGTAAGATTAAATAAAATCAAGAAATACAGAAGGACGTATTAACCTATGACTGAATTAAAGAAAAATAATAGAAAAAATTTAAAATGTCAACTAAACTATTGCCAAACATTTCTCTTATTCTTTGGCAGGACTGCCGTTTGAACTCAGGACTGTGTTTGCTAGACGGAATGTCTACAACTTGAACCACGTCCACAGCCCTTTTGGCTTTTGGTTATTTTGTTTTGAGATAGCGTCTCACATTTATGCTGGGGCAGGCCTAGCCCAGTCCCCCTATTTATACTCTACAGGAGAAAACCCCCATGCCCAGATTTAATCGGTTGAGATGGTTTCTCACAGACTTTTTGTCAAGGTGGCTAAGAACCTAGACCCTCCCAATCTCCAACACTTTGTAGCTAGGATTATAGCCCTGAGTCACCACACCCAGCTATTTCGAAGTATTTCTTGAATGACTCTCCACTCAAGCATCCGCTACAGCATTTTTTAAATTACATTGTGATTTATAAGAGTATATTGAAGAGAAAAAAGATGCCATAAGTGAAATAATATCAAGAAAGCATAGTATAAATTTTTATATTTAAACTAAAAATTTTTATGTAAAGATTAGTATGTTAATACAGGTCCAGGTATAAAAGTGGTAGAAATATAAAAATAGAGGTAATGGTCTTTTAAAACAAAAGTTTCAAGGTCCAAAATGCCAGTTGCTACTGTGACTTCAATCACTCCATTTTTATAAGCCAAAATAATATATTTCTTAGGACAAATGTCCATATCTTTACATACATGTATAAGAAACTAAAACTTTTACATAAAATTCTCAATAAAATGTATTTTTCTTTGCATTCAAAGATTGTTGCACCTTTGAGTTAAAGATCAGCAGTTAATTCATATTTTTCTTTTTTTCTGGCAGTACTGGGGTTTGAACTCAGGGCTTCAAAATTGCTAGACAGGAGCTCTACCCCATGAGCTACTCCACTAGTCTTTTTCTGTGTTGGATATTTTTGAGTTAGGGTCTTGCTTTTTGCCTGAGCTGGCTTCAAACTGCCTTCCTCCTGATCTGTGCCTCCTGAGTAGCTAGGATTATAGGTATGAGCCATTGGTACCAAACATTGATAAACTTTTGCAAATGAAGGTATGCACTTTACAAGAAGAGATTCATTTTTCTTTGACACCTAATTCATTTTTAATGTCTAACTCCTTATTCTCTAAAATATACTTCTAGTTTTCCTTCTATTTTCAGTGATACATTTAAAATCACAGTACTCTTGTTTTGATAAATGTTCCATAAGTAGTTGCAAAGGAAACAAAATTGGGCAACCACCCAACTCTCTGCATAAGTGCTCATTATTTTATTTCTACTGAGAAAAATTCATTTTAATGCACTTAAAAAATTGCTACAACTAAAAGGCCAGGTGTGGTGCTCACACCTGTATCCCAGCTACTCAGGAGGCAGAGATGAGGAGGATGTATGTTTGTAGCCAGACCAGGCAAACAGCTAGCAAGAACCCATCTCATTCACTAGGCTGGATGGTGGCACATTCCTGTGGTCTCTTGACAAAACCTTAGTAGCCATTTGGTTTCATGCATGTCATTCATTGATATTTGCTTTGATAATCTGCATTTCTACAAAAAGGGAAGTATCAACAGTATCCGTCATTAGGAGATCTTTGAAAAATGTTCCTAGAGATTAAAAATGCTATTTCCTTTCCCTGTATATGAAAAATTATTAAAATATATTTTATTGACTGAAAGAGTGAATACAGGTGAGAGAAATGGAAAGAAAGAAAAAGAGCCAGGTCTCTCTTCTCTTTTCCAAGGTCTCCTGTCTCTGTGAGATGAAGAAGGTGAGGAGTTAAGTCATCCAAAGTAGGCACAAGAGAGGACAATTAATGACTTGGGTGGCAAGCTGCATCCTTCCTAAGGGAAGAAAGTCTTCCATTCTTAAACCGACTATCAATTTGTCTACACAACAAACAAGTGGAAATATTCCCCATGTTGTTCTAAGTGCTACTTAAAGAGCACTTAATTTAAAAAAAAAAAAAAAGAACAACTTAATTTGCAGGAGTATTGGGTGGACTGAGACACTCTATAAATAACTAAAACAGACTTCCTAGGAGAACACAAAACCAAGCTAGCAAGTGACTGTAATAAAGGACTCAGTGAAGAAGCTTATCAAATACCACTTTGATTTTGCCTGTTTGGATGTCATAGCATAAAAGTTCACCATGTCACATAACAATCATGTTTATGCAAATGAATTTTTTAGCCAATGAGACCAAAAGGACTTTGAAATGCTCTGATTAAAAACAGCAAAGCACAAACAGCTAATTGGAAGACTTCTTAATCATGTCTTTCCTATCAAGGTGGTCAAGATAGGCTAACTGCTTTTCTGTTTTTCTTTTTACTAAATTCATTGTTTTTCTTCAATATTCCAATAGATTTAAATGTCCTGAAAGTCTGGAGAGATTATTGAGCCAGTTATAGTTAAAAAGAGAAGAGGCATGGGAAATAAACAAACACAATTCTTTATCTTGTATATTTTGAATGCATCTGTAGATCAGTACTTGTGACTTAAATGGTTTGAAAAGATATCTCTTGAAAATCCAATAGAACAATCATAGAGGGAGCAACACAAGCAGTAGTGGCAAAGTAGATAATTTATCTCTTAGAGAAAAGAATTTAACTTATATCATGCTGAGCCTACCAGGAAAAGGACTATTTTGAATTATATTTTTAGGGTAGACGGTTTCATTAAGAAGAAAGTTGGAAGCAGTGAAGTCATTTAAATAATCTGAATTAAACATTTCCATAACATTTTCCACTAAAAAAAAAATCCAGTTGTGACAATTTTACCATTTCAAACAATGAACCGGCTATTGAAATCCTGTTAGAATCTTTAAAAGGAAGAATTGAGTTATTCCACAATATAATTTGCATAGAAATATAACAGTAACATTGATGTTCATAAAAGTATCAAATGATGTCAAAATACAATGCAGTTTCTTGATGGCTTCCCTTCTTTAATAGAACACATTGGATTCACAATTATTATTTATAACATGCAGCTTCCTCTGTGAAGATAGCACTCAAGCCAGCTAAGAGCATTTCCTTCAGCCATGTATGCTGCAGCTCTTTAAACAACAAATGAGTCCACTGAGGAAAAGATTTAAATAATTATAAACAAAGCTGGTGCAGGCAGAATGCTTTAAAGAGCTAAAACTGAGTCATTAAGCTTCTTTATCTGTTGCTCTCATGATGAAAAGCAATGTATAAGACCATGCAGAGCACACAGTGCAGTCCCATTTCAACACACATTTGCATATATTCACAAGTTGAGTGTGTCAGTGCTCCCCAGCATTTGCCTCTGGTTTTTCCCCAGCTCTTAGGTCCCATTTCACTAGCAGTTATCAATATTTATCTAATGGCACAGCAGGGGCATTTGGTATTTGTTCTTGTTTTTAAACATTTTAAAAGTTAAGAGTTATTTCTCATACCACAACTTTTGTGGCAGGAATGATCTTTGCATTAGAAAGTTACAAAGGAAATAAGAAAACTGGAAAATTGCTATTTATAATAGCTTCAATTTAAAAAATATCTGGTCCTTTTAAAAAATATTGTTAGGGGCATATGTTGGGATTATCCCTGTTTATTCATTCCTCTCAAGATTGTGAAAAGAAAATACTTAACACACAGCTAAAATTGTCCCATGTTATCAAGTCTATAGTTGTTTACCTGTCCTGGTCTGGCATTTTCACATACAAAGGTGTCGTAGAACACAGCAAATTGTGGGGCGTTGTCATTAACATCCAAAATTCTCACAAAAACAGCCACACGAGTTGTCTCTTTGGGATTATCTAAAAAGTGGGAAGGAAATTTTTGTTAAGGAAGACATATTTCTGTACCAGATTTAATTTATATAGGCATCTTGTGGTATATTAACTGCTTCACATACAAATACATATATTGCTTTCATTCTCCTAACATAATGAGCAAATGCAATAAAGAAAATTACTGCAGAGTCTAATTAAGTAAACACAAAGTCAGTTATTATTGGGCACAAGAGTACTAGTATTATTTTGGAAAATCTTTTAAAAAATTTAACCCAATGTAATTGAGTTCATATTATATTGTGTCCCTACTCTCCAAATATATAAGATGGGAACAAATCACATTAAATCCCTGACATATATCACCATATTATTTTTTGAAACTATCTTTAGAGGAAACAGTTTAAAATAAATTAGGAATTTATCAAAGGTCGCTAGCTCATAAGTGGTAATAGTTGTACACTTCTTTGATTGTTTTCATCACTAAATTATATTTTAACAGCTATTTTCAAATCTCCTTTTGGAAACTGTACTAGCAAATTTAAAAACTGACTGGAAAATATACAATGAATTATAGATTCAAGTATTTTTTTAATATATTTATTACTGGTACCATTTCAACAGTCCAGGTTTGGTTTTGCATAATAATTTGTTTCCAGGTTAGCTCAAACAAATTTTGTTGTGTTTTCTTTTTGCTAAAATCATGTGCATCACAGTTTTCACATAAACATGCACTTTATAAATTGTTTTGATTTATGAATGAAAATTAAAAATACAGATGCCTTTTTATTTAAATTAGCACTGGGCAACACCTTGCATTTGTCATAATTGCACCATCTCTATTATTGGTTCTCCAAACAGTTGCACTGATATTGGAGAGCGTTTTGACACCTTAAGTTCAAGATAAGTTAGTTCCGACTTCAGAATATTAATAACTTCACTCTGGATATACTTCAGTGATGAGACCTCTGCCAAAGTCAAGCTGAAGAGTCACATGAAAGAAGACAGGAATGCAGAGGGGTATTATAGATAACAATGATGTACTGCGCATTCCAAAAAAAGAAGAAAGCAGCTATGAAAAGTTTCACCATGACGATATGATAAGTAGCTATGAAAAGTTTCACCATGACGATATGATAAGTATCTGGGGATATACACATGTTTGACTTGAATTATTCCATGAACACATGTTCAAAACATCACATGCTACCCCATTAGGACTTGCAATTTTTATGTTTAGCTAACAATAAGACAAATAGACTTAGCGATCATCCTGAATGGTCTAAACCGATATGAATGTGGATATCATTCATTCTTGGGAAATTTATCTTTTAAAGTTTTTTCTAAATATTTTCCAAATGCAAAGGTAAAAATACTGCCACATGCAAATAGGATGTATATGGCTGACAAAAGAATTTTTCTTCCCACCATGTAATTGCATTGTTACTAAATTAAGGAAATCAGTAGGCTTTAAAACAATGTATAAGAACTCATTTCTCAGCAGCCACATTTACAAGGTTGAAGTACAAAGGAAGGCAAACAAAATTCTCAAGTTATTTGAAATATTTTTACCTCTCCTTCAGATTTTCAAGAGGAAATTTTAAAATGCACCTGTCTTCAACACACCTTTTATGTCTTACTTTTGTCTTCCTAACACACATGTATTTTGTTCACAGGTTCTAATTTTGTTTTTGTCAATATGGTGCTGCATATTATCTATCTTGTTACTGGTGGTTAAGAAGTGTTCAAAGAAAAACTGCTTTGATTCCAAAGTCTACCAGTTACTGTGACTTGGCCACTCTATTCCACTTCTCCAATGACTCAGTTTATTCAAAATGTATAAAAGAAAAACTTCCAGCTTCATAAAGTTATTCTGAAAATTAGGTAGGATGAGGCACGAGAAGTTCTTATCAAAGTGTCAATTGGTGATTATTGTTCCATATGTGTTAAATGTGACCATTAACATCATCTTTAATATTGTTATCATGTCCTCTTCACTTTCTTATTAGTTCTTAAGAGCTTATGCTATCTTTTTCCACATAAAGAAAAGTAGTAACCAGTTTTCTCACAATTCACATGGGTCTGAAGATGGGGGCACAAAGAGAGAAAGAGAGAGGAGAAAAAAAAGAGAGAGAGAAATGCTATTCCATTATTTTCCTACCTCCCTTATTCCTAGATCATTTGCTAATACTGGGAGTCATCATATTCAGCTATAAATGGCTTCTTGAGAACCTCATTGCTTGTTATGGAGAAGAGAGGAAAGGTGTGTCTCTTCATATGTTCCAGAATGCGATATTTATCCTAGTGATGTAGTGTGTGAACATAGGCAAAATATTTATTTTCAAAACTAAGTCTGAAATAAAAACCAACTCTTGTTTGAAGCCATTCGCTTTCTCACTATGCCACAGAATTCCAAAGGAAAAGTTTCATATCTTAAAAAACTGAGTTCTCAACCTCTTCCCTAATACTATATATGAAGGCTCTCCAGCCTCTTTCCAAATAACTCTAAGGCTTTCAAATCAAAAGCTAAATCCACAGGGATGAATGTGCTTTGTAAAGCATCAGGCTAGTGTAAGCATTAGTGCTTACACTAATCTTTTCTGCTGGCAGATGCTGCAGCTTAAGTATAAATAAAAATATAAAGCATTCCAAGGAAGAATCACGCTGAATAGCAGCTGGCTTATATTTACCACCTGAGTCTCCCTCAGAGTCCTTCAGGGAAACTGTACTGTAGCAAGAATGTATCTGCAATAAAGGATCTTAACCTGTATGTCCTCAGGTGAGGCCATACCTCTTGCCTCCACAGGCTCTTTTCTATACCTTTAAAAAGAGGAAAGATTAAATGATTCTCTTGAAACTACAGGCTTTCAAAAGACTTAACTTTTTTATAGGCTTAGGGCAAGAATTTTCACTAATATAGAACTTGCTATAGATAATGTGTTCCTTCATCCATTGCTTTACTGTACTCAGAATGTATTGCAATGGTTATGAATTCTCAGATTTAAAAGAACTCTTTGTTTTCTACCACAAATGTGTGCTAAAAGCCAACACTTATTAGTAAGTCACTGGTTGTAACCTTAATTTTAGATTTTTTTATTCTCCGCATGGCATTTTAAAATATGTTTAAAGAAGGGGAGGATTGTGCCATGGTATAATGCACTAAATAATCACCTGCAGTAGACAGTGCTTGCCACACGATGAGACATACTGCTGTGATATGTAGAATGAAACTGTTGCAGGCAGGGCCGGGAAACACATTGGTAAGGAGTACATTTATTCATTATTCTGTCCTGCTCCGGGCTTGGTGTGTGACAGACACACTTTCCTTAAACCCAGTGTTTAAAGTCTAGTAAAAGCAACGCACTGTGTTCTGCTTCCTTTTCACTCTTTTTGCATTTAATACCCAGAACAGCATAATAGGACCCTGACTGCTTGTGGTTTGGCAGGTAGGCATTTCTGGTAGTTGCTGCAAGGACTGATGTCATTCAAGGGCAAAAATAGGTTTAGTTCTTAAGAAGTAATTGGCTTAGCTTTTTACAGAATCATAATTACTTCAACTAGCTTTAGCAGTTAAATTTCTCAAAGTCTCTGAAATAGAAAATACGATTCCAAGTTCACTGGACTCAAATAAGAAACTTGAATTGAGCAGATTACACAAAAATTTCTGACTCTGGAATGTACAGATTGGATCGCATTGGATATAGAGACAGATAAATAATGGTTTTCCTTTTTTGGGAAAACTTTAAAAATTCACTAGTTAGCTTTAAAAGGCACCGGCATTGTATCTCTGTAAGGGAAAACTGGATCTTTTTGTGTTAATCTGTACTTTCAACACCAACTGGAATGAAATAGCTAAATCTACCTTTTGAGTTTGAAGGTTTGAATGGATTGATAATGATTGGCCTCCACTGTTTCCATGTTTCTGAGACACTTGGAGGTTAAGACCTGGTCTAAATCTGGAATGGATACTTCAAATACCATAACCTTGAAACCTGTTTGGGGATTAGTTTAGTATTTCAGTTACAGAATTTACGGGCTTGGTTTTTCACCAGGTGTCAGTCCCAAATGGATGCTTCTTTTCTCTACTCCATGGATCCTTCAGTACAGGATCAGAAACTATGAACAAATTTAATGACTATAGGCATGTGCTCTGACCTATTGCCCAGGGCCTCACATCTTACAGGACCCTAAATTTCATCTAAGATTCTGCTGATGCCATCATAAATTTTGTAATGATTTTGTTTGTTTGTTTATGAGATTTTTGTTATTAGTGTTGTCATTTGTTTTCTTTTCTTAATGTAAAAAATATTATTTTACACAGGTCTCTCTATGCAGTTCAGCCTGGCCTTAAACTTGTAATTCTCTTGACTCAGCCTCCCAAACATAGGAATTACAATCATGTATAACCATACACAGTTTATTAATAATCTTTTTAAGAATGCACTTCATATATCACTTTGACAATGGGCTCCACAAATCATGCAGCCATCCCATGCATGGACAATATTTTTGAAATAAAAAAAAAAAAAAGATGTAGTTCAAGTCAGATGTCTTGAAAAGCCAGATTCAGTCTGCCGGCTTTCCCAAGATGGCATCTTGCCATAGCTCTCTGAGGTATGAGAAATGTGGAGTTGTCCTGTTTGCTGTTGGCCTCCTGCACAAGGGAAAATTACTGTCTCTTGATAGCCCTTCTCTTGGTTAGGATTTGTAGGTGGCATAAACATCATAGAGCTAGTTTTGCTAGCCTGTTGTGGCTGTCTCTTGCTTTAATTTCAGGTAGTCTTTCCCTTCCCCAGGGGGAGCAGAGATGGTGGGCACTGCAAACTGAATTCTTCAAAACAAACCAGTTAACCTTCCTGGCAGAGAGCTCAGACATCTGAAGCAGTTTGCAGACAGACCAGTTTGGAGACTGAGCAGTTGGGAAGATATGCAAAATCACAGAGCATAGATTTCTGGGTCTCCCAGCCCCATTGTCCAGAACATGCTAGTCAGGAAACACCCAGAGGTCAGCACCATGGTCCAACTTTGCCACAAAAGCCCCATTGAATAAGTTGATTTTAAAAACAAAACACTCAGACCCCACTGACTGAGAACTGTAGTTAGAGCACCTGCTTAGACAAGTAACAGGCTTCTAACTGAGCAAAACTGTGATTTAACAGATCACTCCAGATCTCCAAATCATGGTATCAGCTTAGAAGTCCATCACCAGAGGCAGATATAGAGAGGGCAAAGTTTGGACCTGGTCCAAGTGGGAAAAGCAATAGGTGGAACTGCCCTCCTAAGCCACCTGTCACCATTGCATGGAAAGTGCCCCCCACCCCCAGATCCAAGCTCTCCACATCTCAGAAGGAATTCTCAACCACATATCTACGGAGGCCACCAGACCCAAAACAACTCAGAGGGCAAAGCTCTTTAAGATAACTGACTGTCTAAGCTGCACCTTCCTGAGGACCAGGCTAGATGCACAACTCCACCTTTCTTAAGCTGTTTCCATAACAAGCAGGGCAAGAAGGACAGAGAGATGTGCTTCTCACAGAAAAGAAACAGAAGTTTGTTTTTTTTCCTATTTTTGTTATGTTTTGTTTCTTGCTGTTGTTGACCTTACTTTGTTTTTGTTTTGGTTCTTTATTTCTTTTCAGCCATTTTGGCCTTATTTGCCTGTTTCTCTCTTTTTCTTTCATTCTCTATACCCTAGTTTTTAGTATCTAGAGCCCTTTCATGCTGCTATGTCCTACACCTTCTTCCCCTTCTTCCCATCAGACCCCCATCTTTTCCACATGCAACCCCCACAATACTCAATTTCCAATCCTCAGACCCTTCAATCAGTGTTAAGCTCCCAGATCATCTATCTAGAAATCTGAATTTTGCTTCCATACAATCTTTCTCTGGACAGATTAGGGCTTCAATTTTTCCTTATACATTCAAGTTCTTGATTTATTGCTGAATTGTTTGTCCTGCTTCTGCAATAGGTTTTTCACTCATGCAAGGAAGCAAATGGAGTATTAGACCAACAAATGTGAAAAATGCAGAGTAGAGATTTAAATATGAAACACCATGGCAATGTATTACCTACAAACTCCCACCAAAACAACTCAACATCTAAATCCAACGATAATGAATTGGTCAAAATGTCAGAGAAAGAATTCAGAAGTCTACCATTAAAAATGATTAGAGACCTTAAAGAAGACACAAATATACAGATAAATGATGTTAGGAAATTAATCCAAGACCTAGACAAAAAGTCAACATTACAAAGAGAAATTTAGAAAGGAAAGGGAAATTGTGAAAAATAAAAGTGGAAATGTTAGAAATGAACACCTCAATAAATCAAATACAACTACAATGGATAGTATTATATACAGACAAGATCAATCAGAAGAATACAAGAGATGGAGGACAAGACTGAGGAGCTATTGCATACAAACAATCAAGAACTCTGGTACACAATCAAAAGAACAAGCCTAAGAATTCACAGGATAGAAGAAAGAGCTGAAGTACAAACTAAAGGCATAAGAAATATATTCAATGAACTCATAGCAAAAAATGTCCCAAATCTATATAACAATATATACACAAATTTACAGGAGCCATAATCAGAAAAGAACTATACCATGGCACATCTTAATTAAAATGTCAAATCTAGAAAAGAAAGAAAGGATATTGAAAATTTCAAGAGAAAATGGCAGCCCAAATAAAAGATAAATACATAAGAATTACCTCAGACCTCTCAGCACAAACCCTAAAAGCCAGGAAAGTATGAAGCAATATAATTCAAACTCTGAGAGTAACTGTCAACCAAGAATATTTTATCCAGCAAAGTTGTCCTTGATGGAGAAATACAGACCTTCCAGATAAGGACAAGCTAAAGTAGTTCATGTCTACCAAGACTGCATTACAAAGAATGCTCAAAGGAGTAACACCCATGGAAGAAAATAAAAAACAATCACAACTCTAGAGGCTACGAAAGAATAAAATTCAAGGGAAATTGATGAATCGACAAGAGCTGAGAAAACAGCAAGCATGATCAACTCAGAAACCCAGCAAAATCTGATGTTAAGCAAAGCCAAAAAGTAAAGAACAACCAACAGATGACTCAATCTGGAAAAAAAGCAATAGAAACACAGGAATCAGTAAACACCTCTCAATCATAACCTAGATGTAAATGGACTTAACCCTCCAACCAAAAATCACATATTTTCAGAGTGGATCAAAAAGCAAGATACAACAATCTGTTATCCATAAGAAACACACTTCACAACCAATGATACACACAAACTAAAAAGAAAAGGCTGGAGAAAAATTTACCAGGTATGTGGCATGTGTAAATCAAAAGCAAGCAGGAGTAGTTATTTTCATAGCAGACAAAGCATATTTTTTTGCAAAAATCAGTCAAAAGAGATAAAGAAGGTCACTACACATTAATAAAGGGAACAATAGGGCAAGAAGATATAACAGTTCTAAGTGTATATGCACCCATCATCTGAGTCCCCATGCTCAGAATACAATCACTTCTCGGCTTAAAGGAACAGAAAAGACCAGGTACAATAACTGTGGGAGATCTCAACATCCAACAGTTCAAAACACAAAACATTCATACAAAAGGTCAAACAAAGATATCCTAGAACTATATAATACCATGGATGATCACACCTGTAATCCTAGTTACTTAGGAGACAGAGATCAGGAGAATCACAGTTTGAATCCAGCTTAGGCAAATAGTTTGTAAGACACTATCTTGAAAAAACCCATCACAAAAATAGGGTTGGTGGAGTGGCTCAAGGTGTAGGCCCTGAGTTCAAAACCCAGTGTCACATTAAAAAAAAATACCATGGACAAAATGGATTTAACAGACATTTATAGATTATTTCATAGTATGACAGCAGATTACATATTTTTCTCAGCAGCAAATGGAACTTTTTCCCAAATAAACCACATCCTAGGTCATGAAGCAAACCTCAACAAACAGAAAAAATAAAAAATAAAATAATCACTTGTATTTGACCAGACCACAATGGAACAAAACTAGAAATCAATAGAAAGGAAAACCAACATTCAACACACTTTTGAACAATCAATGGGTCATTCAAGAAATTACAAAATGCCTAGATTAAATAAAAGATGAAGACATAAGTCTTCAGAAAACTAGAACGATCTCAGATAAATATCTGATGATACATCTCAGACTCATAAAAAACCAAGAGCATGCCAACCTCCAAAGTAAGAGATAGAAAGAGACTATAAAAATCAGAGCAGAAATCAATGAATTAGAGATCAAAAAAGAAAAATTACAACGAATCAATGAAACAAAAAGCTGGTTCCTTGAAAAAAATAAATAAAATCAACAAACCTCAAGCCAATTTAACTAAAAGAAGAAACATTTTGTTAGTTTAAACTAACAAAATCAGAGATGAGGAAAGGAGTATTACAACAGTCACCAATGAAATTCAAATGATCATACAGGAATACTTTAAATAACTATACTTCTGCAAACTACAAAATGAGAAAGAAACACATAAATTTCTTGACACAAATTACTCACCAAAATTGAACCAAGGTGGTCATTAAAAACACACCGATCTATAATAAGCAATGAGATGGAGACAGTTAAAAAGACCCTCCCAACAAAAAAAAGTCCAGGTTCTGATGGATTCACTGCTGAAATCTACCAGACATTTAAAGAATATCTAACACTACTATTTCTCAAATTCCTCTATAAAGTACAAAAGGAAGGAATACTACCAAACACATTCTACAAAGCTAGTTTTATGCTAATACCAAAGTCAGGTAAAGGCAAATCTAAAAAAGAAAGTTTTAGGTCAATATCCCTGATGAACATAGATTTGAAAATCATAATAAAATATTTGCTAACAGCATCCAATAAAATATTAAAAAGCTCATGCACCATGATCAAGTATGTTTCATTCTAGGGATGCAAGAATGGTACAATATTGGTCAATCAGTAAATATAATACAACACATAAACAGAATCAAGGTCAAAAGCTACATCATCATATAATACATGCAGAAAAAGCCTTCAACAAAATTCAATATCCTTTCCTGACAAAGCTTGGGAAAACGAAATAAAAGGCACATTCCTCATCATTATAAAAGCTGCATATGACAAGCCTATAGCCAACATCATACTAAATAGAGAAAAACAGAAACCATTTCCTCTAGAATCAGGAATGAGGAAAGGGTGTCCACAACTTTCCAGTCTTATTCAACAAAGTGTTGGAATTCCTAGTGAAAGCAGTAAGATAGGAAAAAGAAATACCAGGGATTCAAATAGGGAAGGAATTAATTGTCCCTATTTGCAGACAATATGATCCTATAATTAAAAGACCCAAAACCTCAACCCTAAACTGTTAGAGCTCATAAACACTTTCAGCAAAGTAGCAGGATACAAAATATATACACAGAAATCAGTAGCATTTCTATTCACAAACAATGAACAGGCGGAGAAAGAAATCAGAAAAACAATATCACTCACAATAGCTTCAAAAAACCTATGCAATGAAAATTACAAATAACTAAAGAAAGAAATCAATGAGGACATCAGAGGTGGAAGGAAAAAAAGAAAGAAGGTGGAAGGACATCCCATGGTCGTGGATCGGTAGGTGCAATATTGTGAAAATGGCTATTCTACTGAAAGCAATGTATATGTTCAATGCAATCTGTACCAAAATTCTAATGACATTCTTCATCAAAATGGAAAACTCAATCTTAAAGTTCAAATGGAAGCACAATAGACCACAAATATCCAAAGCAATCCTGAGGCAAAACAACAATGCTGGAGGTAACACAATACTGGACTTTAAACTATCATACAGAGACATAGTAATAAAAACAGCATGATACTGGCATAAAAACAGATAAGAAGACCAATGGAACAGACTAAAAGGCCCAGATACAAACCCATGCAACTACAGCCATCTGATTTTCAACAAAGGTGCCTGAAAGGTGTTGGAGAAAATATGGCCTCTTCAACAAATGGCGCTGGGAAAATTGGATTTCTACCTGTGAAAGACTGAAACTACACTTAGATTCCATCCCAGTCAAAATGGCTCTCATCAAGAACACAAACAACAACAAATGCTGACAAGGATGTGGGGAAAAAGGAACCCTTCAACACTGTTGGTGGGAATATAAATTAATGCAACCACTATGGAAAGTCATATGGAGGTTCCTCAAAAAACTAAGCGTAGAACTAGTGTAAGATCCAGCAATGCTACTTCCAGGAGTGGTATTTACGAGGAGTGTGCTGCAGGATATGATAGAGGCACCTGCACACCCATGTTCATTGCAGTGCTACTTACAATAGCCAAGCTTTGGAAGCATACAGATGCCCCATGACTGACGAATGGATTAAGAAAATGTCGTATATATGCACAGTGGAGTTTTATTCCACTTTAAAGAATACACTTATGTTGTTTGCAGGGAAGTGGATGGAATGGGAGAACTTTATGTTAAGCGAAGTAAACCAAGCTCAAAAAGTTAAAGGGCACAAGTTTTCCCTCGTACGTGGAAGCTAGAACTGTAAGTTAAATGCATATATAATTACATAAATAATCTCATGTAATATGCATATAATTTGTATGGGCAATAGGAATTATTTTAATAACACCTCTGCTAAAATACATTAAACAAAAATATACATAAAATATAAGCATGTAAATGTACATATTATATATATATATATAATTCATCTTACTGATTTCAGCAGCTATAACAGTAAGATTGTGCCACTGAGATAGTTCACGGTCAAGTGGTTTTGATGTATAAAGCGATCCATTTCCAGAATGTATGTTAAAGATCCTGTCAAGGTCAGTATGGCGATCCAAAGAAAATCTGAACATAGAAGGCAAAGAAAAATACATGACAATATTAATGGTGGTTTTCAGGAGAAAATAGTAAAAGGCAAAGACACACACTTTACTAACAAGTACAAGAAAGAGCACAATACTGATCTTGAATGTAGATGGTTCATGGTTTGTCACAAACACCCTCACCCTCTCCAAAGTATGAACAGGCACTGTGTTCTGAATGCAAATAAACGCTAGTCTTCCAAATGTCTGTGTTATTTGAATCATTGCCTATTGCTATATGCAGTGAGCTAACTATGATGTATTTTGTTCCAAAATAGTATGTATATCATGAAGTTAAATTATTTTGCAATTAAGGGTTTTGAGGAACTACTAGTAACTATTGCAAAACATCAAAATCAGGAGCTCAGGGTTTTTCTTAATGAAAAAACTGGGGACAATGTTGGTTTTAAGTAGTGAGGTCATCAGCTTACCAGGCTTTGCAGTTTCAAGTATAATATCCATGCAGCTTCAGTTTCCTAACCACATATGTCATTATAATATCTACAACTTTTACTAGATATCTTTTAAAAAGAATATGCTTCAGGATAAGAACCTTTTGTACATCTGTATCAACAATCCATTTATTTAAAAAAACTGATAATTGATTGCTGGCAATGTGCTGTATATCATTTTGAAGTATAATATCAGGTTTATCAATATGGATGGTGTAGTTGGGATAAATCAAATTATCTCTATCAAACTGCATGTTTTACCATTCACAAATAAAGCAATCACTGTAGCCCTCTGTATCTGGAACAATTTTCAAATTAAGAAACAACTTACTACTGAAAGGCCAACATAAATTTTCCCTCCTCCTTAGAGCTGTCCATGATTACATAAAGTAGAAGTTAACTGTCCCTTAAAACACTTGTACCACTCCTCTTCACTATTATGATGGCGTATTTGAAATTTGTTTTATCACAAATTTAAAACAGAAAATAAAACTTGAAATACCAAGCTCACTACTTACTACGGTACTCTAGTGGGCACTCAATGATTCTCATTCTGGAACTTCTTCCCTATCAGAATTAAAACTTCTTGAGAAAAATATTCCTGTCTGATACAGTGATCCACCACTATTGATGCATGAAAGAAAACCTTACTGAATTATTTGGCATTTTGGCAACTAGAAAGGTCTTTTATTTCTGTAGAAATACAGCATGAAGTTGCAACATGTAAATTAATACACAGTCTCTGTTCTCATGCATCACCAACTTTGCCAAATCCATTTTATGTGTGTTCTTAATTATTTCCTATAATAATGACAAAATTTGGAGGGTTATGTGACATTATCTTGAAGATAAAGAGAGATCATAGCTCTTCATTTTCAAATATGATTTTCTTATACTCTATTGTCAAATTATGTGTGCTAGCTTTCATTTTCATTTTTGAAATCAATTTCAAAATACACTTTAAAGTAAATTATGTGATTATTGCATAAACATTCACAAAATGACATAATTTATAGTACATTCAGTACAATTTGTCCAATACATATATTGCACTAGTAAAAGCTACTTTATTTCTTTGAATATATATAATAATTTTTTGGTATCCATTGAGGATTTTTTCCAGGCCCTCTGTGAATACCAAAGTCCTCACAGTCTTTATATAAAGTGGCATAGCTATTGCATATAACCTATATGTACAACCTCCTGCACACTTTTAGCCATCTCTAGATTGCTTATAATACCTAATATAATATAAATGCTATTTAAATACTTATTAAATTGCACTGTTTAGGGAAAAATAAAATGAAAATTTTCTGTACCTGTTCAGTACACAGTACTTTTTTTTCAAAAAATTTCCACTGCTGTGTGTTGATTGAACTGACAGATGAAGGACCCACAAATATAGAGGACAGACTGTGCATGCAGTCACACATGTGTGATAGTTCTATTTTGCAATATAATGCACATATTATATGTCTACATGTTCTATCAAAACAATAACATTTAAGAATATTCATTTGCATTTTCTATAACAAGATACTATAAAGTTGAAATATACTACGAGGTTTTTATGGCATAAGCTCTGTTGTCTATAAGGAAAAAACCATAAGTTCTATTGCACCCTGGCTGTGTAAATGCACTCTTTCTGATCCTTAGACCTGTATACTCATAAAACACTTTTATTTCATTTTTAAATATCCAAAAATATATTTTTTATATATAAGAACAATCAGTCTATATGAGTATGAAGAATCAATTTCATTTTGTGGAGAGATACCTCAGTATTGTGACTTAGTATGACTTGATTTAAATTTATCTCACCAAAAAATATTATATATCATTTTTGAAAGATGGTTTTGAAATCAGGAACCCAGACCACAGTTTGCATAAGTTCGAATCACTGTCAAGGATAAGCTTGGCAAATGTTTAATGGGGAAAAATAGGCATGTATATAGGTTATTTAAAAGTTTTAAAGGAAAAAATGCAAGGAATGTAGCAATTAGATGTAGATAAATGAATTAGAGAGGAGGCATTTACAGTGAAGTCCTGGTGGCAGAGGGAGCACTGTGTGACTACCACAGGGGTTTTATCTGCTAATACATAACCTGTATTGCTGTGCAAGAATATAAGAAAATATGTTTTTTGGAAAACTATGTGAGTAAAAGTATACATATACACATATATTACTCTTTACATAGTGTGACTTCATTTGAAAATTGGTAGAACTATAGAATTTTTGACTTGAGTCTTGCTGGAGTACATAGCACATGAAATTGAAAGTTCTACAAATTATGCAGCTGCACAAATCCTGAGTTAACTCCAAAATGACACAAACATTTAGATTCGCACTTGAATTGTTCATACAGATGCAAAATCAGCCTGTTGAGAACAAGTAAACAAATTCAAATATCATGGACTAGTAGACTAACGTAAATAATCATTTGATAATGAATATCAAATATAGACATTTGTATTTCTCTAATATATCAGTGCAAATGTCAAGGAAAATTTGAATCTTTCTCATCTCTATGTGTCTATGAAGTCTCATATGTTTTAGGTTGCCATAAGAAAGAAAATTTTAAAATGCGGAAAGAACTCTAATCTTTCTGGATGACCAATATTTTTAAATTGTTAAAAATTCAACAATCACAAAACTGAGTGTCAAGACTGAAATTAAGAAATGGGCAAGTGAACTAAACAAAACTTTCTCAAAAGAAGAAATTCAAATGGCCAAAACACATGAAAAAATGCTCACCATCTCTAGCAATAAAGGAAATGCAAATTAAAACCACACTAAGATTCCACCTCACCCCTGTTAGAATAGCCATCATCAGCAACACCACCAACAACAGGTGTTGGTGAGGATGTGGGGAAAAAGGAACCCTCTTACACTGTTGGTGGGAATGTAAACTAGTACAACCACTCTGGAAAAAAATTTGGAGGCTACTTAAAAAGCTAGACATTGATCTACCATTTGATCCAGCAATACCACTCTTGGGGATATACCCAAAAAACTGCGACACAGGTTACTCCAGAGGCACCTGCACACCCATGTTTATTGCGGCACTATTCACAATAGCCAAGTTATGGAAACAGCCAAGATGGCCCACTACTGACGAATGGATTAAGAAAATGTGGTATCTATACACAATGGAATTTTATGCAGCCATGAAGGAGAACGAAATGTTATCATTCGCTGGTAAATGGATGGAATTGGAGAACATCATTCTGAGTGAGGTTAGCCTGGCCCAAAAGACCAAAAAATTGTATGAGCTCCCTCATATGTGGACATTAGATCAAGGGCAAACACAACAATGGGATTGGACTTTGAGCACATGATAAAAGCGAGAGCACACAAGGGATGGGTGAGGATAGGTAAGACACCTAAAAAATTAGCTAGCATTTGTTGCCCTCAACGCAGAGAAACTAAAGCAGATACCTTAAAAGCAACTGAGGCCAATAGGAAAAGGGGAACAGGTACTACAGAAAAGGTTAGTTCAAGAAGAATTAACCTAGAAGGTAACACCCACGCACAGGAAATCAATGTGAGTCAATGCCCTGTATAGCTATCCTTATCTCAACCAGCAAAAACCCTTGTTCCTTCCTATTATTGCTTATACTCTCTCTACAACAAAATTAGAAATAAGGGCAAAATAGTTTCTGCTGGGTATTGAGGGGGGGTTGAGGGAGGGGGCGGAGTGGGTGGTAAGGGAGGGGGTGGGGGCAAGGGGGAGAAATGAACCAAGCCTTGTATGCACATATGAATAATAAAAGAAAAAAAAACTGTACTTACATGTGACAGGCAAAAAAGAGAAAAAAAAATTAGAAATAAGGGCGAAATAGTTTCTGCTGGGTATTGAGGGGGTAGGGGGGAGAGGGTTGGGGCGGAGTGGATGGTAAGGGAGGGGGTGGGGGCAGGGGGGAGAAATGACCCAAGCCTTGTATGCACATATGAATAATAAAAGAAAAAAAAAAGACTGAAATTAAATGTCTGTTTTTCGATGACTAGAATGTAAATGGAGCTTCTAAAATCACAAAGTAACTGTTCCAGATTTTAATTATATTTTCAATGCTTTTAAATTTCTCTCAACCTCACATATTACATAATAGCTTGGAAACATAAATATAGTGACTTGATTGCTGTTTAAATATACACCTGACAAAGTGTCCTTGATCTGTACCAGGGGTCAGAGCAATAGTACAAACACAGTATAAACCTTGGGTATTCTCCGCTCCAAAACATTCAAAGAACGTTTACCTTAAACAGAATTTCATGATTTCTATATGCATTTCAATTCCCTTTCTTTTCATAGTTACCTAATGGGGCTGGAAGTAGAATCTGGGTCCCTCGCCATTACGGTGCCGATGATTGTGCCCACTTCGATATCTTCATGAACCTCAAACAGGTAGGACGATCTGCTGAAAACGGGAGGCTCATCCACATCTTCTATAGAGATTTTCACAATTGTAGTATCTTTAAATGGTCCTAGGTAATAAAAACGTGGATCCACATGGGTGTTTTCTGCTTCAACCTTCAGAGTATAAAGTCTGCGACTTTCGTAGTCAAGTGGCTGTATGAAGACATAAATAATCAAATTAGGGTGAGAAACACTGGATGACATGCTCCCTCCAGGTTACAGTATGACTTAAACACTAGCTGAGCTCTGTTAAGGTGTTCATTAATTGCAATAATATGAAGTAATACAAATAATACAAGTAAAAAGTAATCTTTACTTATCATTTAGAATTCTAGTTTTAAAATGTAATATGTTATATTTACAAATATAGGAAAATGAACTTTTAAATTCTTGAAAACATTGGATGGAAATTTAAGAGTATCTCATAGGATGGAGACTTCTTACAAAAAATAGCCTGGTGGATTGTATATTTGTGTGTGTACTAGTGTGAGCAAAGGTATTTTACTATGGTAAAATTTTAGAAAAATTTAATTATTTCTGTAAAATTTCAGTGATTTAAAAATTATATTGTAATGTTTTCACTTGGTATCATGGGCTCATGGAACTATTATCAACTTTATGAAGTTTTGAAGACTAATATAAAATTTTTAGTAGTTATATCAAATATTCAAGACAAGGAATGTCTTATGTAAATCATGAAAAACTAGAAAAACATTCACAGCAATTTGGTTATTAGGGTATATTATAAAACTAAAAGAACACTTTAAATGTCGATGTAATATTTAACTGTCACAAGTTAAAACCAAGTCCCTTCACCTCACATTCACTGTAAAAGTTATGTTTATTAACATTCTTGATTCAGATTTCTTCAGTCTTCTTGCTCACTCTCAGAAGCACAAGATTCTGTTTGCATTGCCCCTACTTCCTGGTTATGAGAGAAAAGAATGGCTCTCTCCTCTTTGCTGGTCACTCTCTAAGTGATGATGGTGGTGCCTTGAATGGTGCAAGAGGCTCTCAGGATAGCTATACTATTAAACAGTGCTTCAGAGGATACTTTATGCATGACATTTCATATGACCTGCATTTTAATATGCCTTACTTTTTCTCATAATGACTCTACAATAAAATTGGTTACCTTTAAATTGTATCACTGAACATATGTTAGTAGAAAAGTTTAATTTACATAGCAGAAGGGAAAATGTGAACAATTAAATTATGTTCCAACACATTCTGTCTCTTATTATTAGCAACTCTAATTATTGCTTCATACATCTGGATGGCATGCTACTTCTTACACCTCCAACTGTGATTATATATTGCCATTATTAGCTATCACAATTTTTAAAAGAAAACAATGTTATTATGGTGGGTTTTTATTAACAGGTCTCAGAAATATAATTAAACATACATTAACTTGCCTCTTAATTATTTAAAAATCTCAGGTTTCCTGTTTCAATCAACAGAAACTCAGTCAAATGTCTAAGGAGTTCCTTGGTTTCATCTTCTTATTTATGTATAATATAAGTTACATTTGAACATGATAGTAGTATTTCTTTTCATAGATAATACATGGGTGAATACTACATAGTGAAATCTCTACTCTCTAACACAGAGATGCTTATTTATGCTGAAACTAAGCACCTTTTTCACAGTTATGATGCCTTCCTGTGTGTCCTTCTCAGTCATAATGTCAAACATATCAGTCCCATCTCCATCAATAATTCGGTATTCTACTTCAGCATTTTTTCCAGTGTCAGCATCTGTTGCTTTTACACTTCCAACAGCTGTGCCAATTGGGGAGGATTCAAGAACCCGAAGATGGATTGTATCTGTAAAGAATAAAGAAAAGAATGGATACATATAAAGAGATTTCTCAACAGAATATCCAAAAGTACAATGTGTCAAATATTGTAATCTTAAATTTTACATGCTGATTAATTAAATATATTGATATCTAATATGAATAATAACAAAGGCAAAGAGAAAAAAATAGTGGAACTTTGAAGGCTCTGTTCTGTACATATCAGTATGAATAGTACCAGCCTCTAAGAGTATCAGTAATTCTGTTCTTAAAATGAGCACTTCTTTATTTTATTTGTGTAGATCTGCTTTGCATGGGGATATGTTTCTCTGTGTTTATACAATTTCAACAAACCACAGGATATGCTGTGGATATTTCTATTTAATGTTTTTATTATGTTATATTTAGTTATTTGCTTCTCTTACTTATTTTGGCTTAAAAACAGAACATAACAAAATTCAATGAAATCAGCCATAATGTATAGGAATTCTATTTCTATTTGTTACAACAAAACAAAGGATAGTCTGTGAGAGAAATATAAAGATGCCCCTTACAGTGTCAGAGTGAGAACCAAGTTTTGATAAACTCTCCTTCATTCCAGAGCAAAATAAGAATTTATCTAAGGCCTTGGTGTACCTGGATGCACTTCCAGCAAGAAGAGTCTCTACTGCTAACGAGATTTATGTTTTAGCACCAGTCATAAACTCTAAATTTCTGATGGATTAATCTACTAAAGCACACTTGTGATTATAGCACCTTTTTGATCATAAACCTTAAGCACTAACATACATAAAAGTCCTTTATCTGGTCATGATATTGCCTATGTATTTCTTTTTAAAAATATATACCCTTGAGTTACATCAATCTGGACCTTTCAAAGTTTTATATCCTAAGATTTTCCTACATCACTCTATGTAGTTTTCTTATGCTATTTCCCTCGCATAAAGTTCTTTCCTCATTATCTTCATTTAATTAAAATACAGTTCACCAATTTGAGAAAATGACATTGCTATAAGCTAAGCATTTCACGGGCTGCGCTAGGGCCAAGAGAGGTCTAAGAAGAAACCAACAGCTTCGGTAACTGTGAAGCAATGCATTTTTGTTGTTTAAGCTAACCTGTCTATGAGACTCTTGTGGGAGCTCTGCAAACTAATACAGGTACACACATTAGCTCAGTTTTAGAAGTCATTTCGTATGAGACAGCTTTAAACCTCAGTTTCCATCACACTCCACGGGGTACGAACCTGAGTTTTTCTACATTTTTCACTATCCATCTCTGGTTCTCCAGAGTTGAAAGCAGCTCTCAACTCGTGCTCTGGTTCCTGTCTTACTGATTCACTCTGCCTTTGCTTTCTTTTCTCCTGGAAGCTCCTCTGGCCTGGGTGTACCCATGACTCACTTGCTCTTTCATTCAGGTACTTGATCCACTACAATATTTTGGAAATTCTCTCCAGGAACTAAATGAAAATAACTTGATCAAAAACAGCACTCCCAGTCACTTTCCCTATTACTTACCACAGTAGGTATTTTACTTATTATCTATTATTCATTTGTGTGCACCGTGAGAATGTAGCCAATAAGATTTTTATGGGCTTTTTTCAACATTATTTTCCCATTGAGTTCCACTAGGTATTGCAAACAACTATATAATTATTTGTCCAATGGATAAATTATTTGGATATTGAATGGAGACTTGCTAAATAGTTTATCAACTCCTTTGCCAAATCCAAACAATTCTTAGGTTCAGTCCACATTGCAGTACATATTACCTCATCTGAAAGCATTAATTCTACCAGTAATTACTTACTACTCCCATTTCACTTAAGGTAAAATAAAACATCAATAGGCTTCTCTCCATTAATATTTTGCAGTAACATTTTTCTCTTTTAGGTTTTTCAAACATATTTTTATTATTAATTTAATACATTTTCCCTCCTTATGATGAAAGATTTCTGACCTAACTTTGCCTGGCCACCACTTACTCTTCTTTTTGGTATATAGCTATATTGTCATTCTTCTGCTATTGAACATCAACTCTAATCTGCTTGCTTTAAGCACTTAAAAAATTAAATCTCATAGAATCACTACCACAATAAATTGATTACACTATGTCAAGTGTCACCTTTCCAAATACAAAAATTATATCACTACACTACTGAAACACCTTATTGTTAGTGATAAGTGTTTAATTTTAATTGGTTTGTAAAGTCTTAAAAATATAGTTTCTGCTAAAATCTCCAGTATCACTATCTATTGTCAAAATATAGAGAATTTATTAAATGAAGAAAAGATAATTTATAACTTTATGTACTTATATACGAAGAAATACAAGCTGAAATTAGTGAGTTAAGTATTAACCACAGTAAATTGATGTAATAATCCAAAAGCACAATATTAAAATAGTAAAGATTAAAACAGAAATTAAATGAAGCTGAAATATATATATGGGAAAGAGAATAAAAAGTGCCATTTTTAAGAGGTCACAAATGAATATATACATATATCTGTATATACACATGGCTATGTGTATTTTATATATATATATATATATATATCAAAATATAACAAAAACTGCTGTGGAAAGAGATGAAAAAGCAAGAAGTATTACTGAAAAATTTAATAAGGCAGGAACACAATAGGAGATATAATCAACATTGTGAAAGTTACAGAATGTAATGAACATTTATACGTCAATGAAATCCAATATTTCAAAGGACTTCAAATTAATTAAAAATAAAACAAGTTGTATGAGTGAGGAACTAAAACATGATTTGAAATGATCTGTGTTCCCAAATACTAGTAGCTTAAAATTTTTTCAAGGATCATTCATGGAACAGAAAATTCTAGTGTTTTCCAAAGTCCTCTGGAGAACAGAAGTGAGGACTGCTTCCTAACACAAGATCAGTGTAACCCTGATAAGAGAACTAAACAAGAATTGTTTATGGTTGCTTAGTTAGGGTAAAAATTTCAGTTTGTCCATGTGTGAAATTATACCATTTAGTAAGTTCATTTTTCACTTGTAGTCCATAATCACATATACAGTTTAGTTCATAACAGACATTTTTCTAGTTGGTTTAGTGTTAGCTAATTTTATCCTTAAATTTCTCCAACTCTTCCACTAAAGTTATACTTCTTTTCCAGAAAGCATTTTCTTGTCATGTTTCATTATTTTCTTCTAATCTCAAAAATTCCAAAAGTATTCTTCAGTGTCTTTTTTTCTTCCACAACCTAGATACTTTCAAAGTAGAGTATCTACTCAAGTTACTTTTAGAAGCACTCTCAGTTGGACATACCCAACACTTTTTCATCATCAGATTAAGGTAATGAATCTTTGGGAAGGATTTAACAGTGGTACGCTCTACCACGCATGGTGGTGCATACTTGGACTCCTAGCTACAGAGGATGCAGAGACTGGAGGATTTAGAGTACAAGGCTAGGCCTGGCAAAGTTAGTGGGAAGTCCCTATCTCACAAACAAGATATGAGCAAAAGGGATGGGGCATGGCTTACGTGGTAGCATCCTTGCCTAGCATACCTGAGGTCCTGGGTTTAATTCTCAGTACCACCAAAAAAAAAAAAAAAGTGTTCTCTCCACACGTTTTTACCTATAATTGAGACCTATTTTGGGGAGAATATTTTGAGCTCATGGGAACCACTGTAAGTACATACAAAGATCTTGTTTCTCCTCAAGAGTCTGCATACCAATTTTAGCATCAATCAATGATCTTGCCTGCAATAATTCATACCTTTATTAAAAACAGGGATTTTCTGTTTTTTATACTAAGCTGTACATCTATTATTTGGAATTCTGAGGGCTCAAATTGCAGTACTATCAAAAAAAAAAAAACATTCCAGGTGGAATTCTTCTGTAAGGAAAAGCTGTCCCTTACTCCATATCTATTTTGTTCTATTGTTTATTATAAACAGGTTTATATGACTCTAATCCTGTTTTGTAATAGTAGTTTAGAGGAACAGCATCACCCTAGTATCCTGGAGACTTTGGCTGTATCCACATTGGCACTGTTAGCAAGACTACAATAATACCCAAGTCTTGGTGGAAATGTGAGCCTCCAACGACATGGCAAGGTAGCCAGTGTTATAAGGAACTTCACATAGCTATTTCTCCTTTGCTTCCCTGGCATCAGAGAAACTTGGGACTTTACACTTCACATTTTCTCCCATGGGTTCCATCTGCAGAATATAAAATGACTTGGATGTCCTGTGGAATTGGCTTCTCCCTGACAGAGCAGCACACCTCTCTTGTTGCCTGTCATCTAGCCATTCACTTCATTGCTGTCCTCTGGGGTTAGGGCCAGGGCCAGAATTTGAATGAGGTGCCTATGGTACAAAATTTAAGGAGACACATATTCTGAGCTCCTTGCATGATTCTTAGAGTGAGTGCCTCCTTATAAATTTTGTGTTCTAAGTGCCTTTTTTTTAACCTTACCCTTATCTTGGCCTTTCTAGAGAGCTGGGGAATTGAAACCCTGTGGTCAATGTAAGTAGGAAACTATAAAAACATTTTGATTAGTTCTACGCTGAGTAAGTATTAACTGAAAATATAATTCTATCCTTAGCATGTGAATCTATAGAAATATGGTAAGCCAACATAGCCTATCTTGTGTTATTGCTGCTTTGCACTAGTGTTACATATCCTTTATGCAAACTACTATCATCGGTACAAAATAAAATAAACCGGGACCTATTAGTTATATAATCAACTTTAGTTCTTAAGAAAACTTTAGTCATGAAGGTTTCATTTCCCTATACAAAGTATGAAATAGCTAAGTGAGTCACTAAGTATTCCTTGATACAAGCTGCATGGAGTCAGACTGTTAACACTGGGAAGCTCTACTGCTGGGAGAGAAAATGGGTGAGCCAAGGTTGGTTCAGGAACCATTATTCCCACAGCCTGGCAAGGCTGAGTTCCAGGAAGGGACGGCAATCAGTGTCACAACTCCACACAGGTTTATAATAAAGGTCACATTACACATTACTGTCAGTTTAACTCAAGGACAGTCACTCTATTTATTTGCATGTGCAACAATGCACTTTACATATTTACATACATATGCATGATACATATATATTACAATATATTATATATAGACATTTGGCTTATATATATGTGTAAGGGATACAATTCAACCTATAAAGGGAAATTACATGAGGTTTTATACTGTGAAGTTAAATATTACCATACCTGGTAAACTTCAATGTGTGAAGAATGCAATTGCAGAAACACCATAAAGAATTGTTGTTTGTAAAAGGAAATAAAAGTGTGAATGCAAATACCAAAACCATGTGAGCAAACAAATATATCAACTTAAAAACACTCATTCTAACATAATACAGAAGTGGAAGTTGTGAGCTACAGTTGCGTGCAAAAATATAGTGGAATCTTGGGAACATAATTATTACTCATTTATTTATGTAATTTTTTGGTATTCTGGGATTTGAACTCAAGCCCCATGTTTGCTACTATTTGAGTAACATTCCCAGCCTTTTTTTGCTTTAGGTAGGGTCACACATTTTTGCCTGTGGCTAGCTTCAGACTGTCTGGTAGCATGTCCCACTACACCTGGCTTATTGCTTGAGATGGGGGTCTCACTTACTTTTTGCCAGGCTTACTAAACTGTGAACTTAGGTATATAAGATGAGATGAAAAAGATACATTTCAAAAAGATCATAAAATATACAGTGTATAATATATATTATTCACATATTATCTTATAAACTTTAAACAAGAGAAACTCAACAGTATTTTTCAGAGATATATACATACCGTATATGGACATTGCATCTGATTACTTTCAACAAACATTAGACATATATATGTGTGTGTATGTGTTTATGGAGTAAAAATGTCATAAAAATCTTACATATTTGATATAGGGCCTCATACAATAACAACATTAAAAGTAAAATCACTGAAGTAAAAAAAGTAATGGAAGATGTAAGTAGAAGATTAACATCAGCTAACAAGAGAATCGGTAAGAGAAAAAAAAAGAAGTACACATATGTAAAACTAATAGATAATTTTCAGTGTTCAAAAAAAAATAAAAAAACATGGATTCGGATGTCAGGGTCCTTTCAAACGAAATCTAGAAAGTTATCGAGCAATGTCATGGACATTTGATGCTAAAATTATTTTGACCTTTGTATGCTCACTCTAGCTATCTTATTAATCACACTTGATTCCTAACATGAGTAGTTTTAGATTGGTCCTTTTTAAAGGAACATAGTGAAGAATATATTCTTTGAAAATAAAGAACTGAATCAAGAGATACAGATATATGAGACCACAATAATACTACGTACAAAAGCCAAGGATATTGTACAAAATTAAAAAATAAAAATGCCTGCAATGGCAGGTTTTCCTGACTATAGAAAGTAGCCCGCCTATTTTGGAATAGTAATACCAAGGCTGTAGAACTATAATTTTGGGCCTGCCAAGCAGGATCAAAAGGACACAGGAATGCTCACTAGTAAATTTTGAGCAGCTGAACACATAACATATTAAAATATCTCAACAAATAAAAGCAGCATGTTTTTTCAGAGAATTGCAGCTTAACCCTCGATGAACTTTAGCACAACAGTTTAAAGCTATTTTCCCTGAGAATTTGAACTATGAGGGAGGAAGAATAGAAAGGGTGGCATATGAGCTACATATGTTTACTTACTGCTTTAGTGAAAATATTTTCAAATATTAAATTTGGTGGAACCAGAGATTATCATGTTGAGCAAGATAAGCGAAGCTCAGAAAGACAAAAACCATATTTTCTCTCATATGAAGAATCTAGACCTAAAATAATAATAATAATAATAATAATAATGATATATGTACATATATATATATATTGAAAATAGCATAATCAAACTCACTAAAAACTATTAAAAAGGGGACAGAGGAAAATAAAGGAAGAGTTATATAGAGTGGATGAATTTGATCAAAGTACATTGTGTATATATATTACTTTATAGTGCAAAATTTTTATCTCATGATACTAGAAATTACTAGGTTGTACTTAAAAATACCATGTTATGAAATTTTTAAAGAGAGAGAGAGAAAACAAAAAATATTTCTGTGTCCTATTAATTTTACTGTCACATGGATTCCATTATGAGACTATGAATATTATCGCTGGGAATTTGTTCTTCTCCTTTTTATTTTTAGCTCAGATTTCTCTGAGATGGATTTGTATTCTTAGGCATATGCTCAGATTCTGAAAGTATGATTTCTTTTAATTTGTCATTGTAGCTCTAGCTAAGTATTAGTAATTATTTATCATTTCATTTATTTTCTTGATTAGTAGAGACACTTTACCCATTACAAAATGTATTTCATTTCAAATAGAGTTTGTTATTCATGTTAATTTTAGTAGACTCTGAGGCTTAAAAAGAAAGTGATCATGCCTATTGATATGTTATAATTAAATTTTATAACTTTTTTATACAATTGTATTGAAGATCTATCAATTCTTTTCCCTAGTAACTTTTTAAAAGATATACATATATATGTATACATATATGTGTGCATGTATGCAAATACATATACTGCTTTTCCCCTAAATATTTATTAACTGTGTTTTCAAGGTGTTCTATATTTTTGTGAAAGCCATGATGAAGACTGATATCATCAAAGTAGTACAGATTCAGTTCATCCATCAAATAATCCAAATAGATTCATAAAAAGTAAATCTGTTGTACACACATACACATGCAACTGTTTTCACGACATGACTTTTGTTGTTAATTCAAAACATTTTTATTAGCACATATTAGTTGTAGAGGGGGAAACACTGATTGTTACATATGTGCTTACAATACATATTAATTAGATTAACCCCTTTCATCATTCTCCCATAACTCCCCTGGTCTTAGAACAATTTCAGCAGATTTCATTGCCCAATTTCATACACAAATGACAGGTACTTCAACCACACTTACCCTACTTTACTCTCTCCATTTACCCTCGATCCTTCCACCCCCAGAAAGGACCTGTTTTATCTTCCTGTCCTTCATTTTTATACGAACGTTAATTGATAAATGGGGTTGTGCCATGGTAGTTTTCACGTGTATATATCATATTTTAATCAAGTCAATGTCCTCTGTTACTTAATCTTACTCTATCACCCTGCACCCTTAATATTCAACAGCTGACAATGCATTTCATTCTGCCATCACACACAGATTCGATGAATTTCAATAGTATTTACTCTCTGTCTTTTTTCCTCTCCTGCCTCCCCATAGTCCTCTTGGACAGACCCACCATAACAATCAATTTTCTCTCTCTCATATATGTCTGTGTGTATGTATATATACATGTAAGATCATATATGCATTTTTGTATACATTTATCATTTATGTCTAGCTTCCACATATGAGGGTAAACATGTGGCCTTTGTTCTCCTGAGCTTGGCTTACTTCACGTACCATGAGGATCTCAAGTTCTATCCATTTACCTGTGAACAACATAATTTCTTTCTTCTTTATGGCATCAGTTGTAGGGTATCTGGATTATTTCCGAAAGTTGGCTATTATGAAGAGTGCTGCAATTAACATGGGTGTGGAAGTGGTCTATCATATTCTGGCTTGCATTCCTTCAGGTATATGCCCAACATATAAGCATAGGTTAAGCCTTCCTGAATAAAAACCTGATGGCTCAGCAGTTAAGAGGAAGAATTGAAAAATGGGACAGCAACAAACTAAAAGCTTCTCCACAGCAAAGGAAACAGTCTGAAGAGACTGAAGAGACAGTCCATGAGATGAAAGAAAAGTTTTGCCAGCTATACATCTGACAAGGTATAAATAACCAGAATATAAAGGGAGCTCTTAACACTAACCCCACGAAAAATCAACAACCCATTGAATAAGTGAGCAAATGAACTGAACAGACAATTCTCATAAGAGGTACAAATAGCCCATAAATACAAGAAGAAGTGTTCAATGCTCTCTGCTGTGAAGGAAATGCAAACTCAAACGACTTTGAGATTTCACTTCATTCCAGTCAGAATGGCCATCGTCAATAACACAAACAACAGCAAATGCTGCTGAGGATGTGGAGAAAATGGAACCCTTATCCACTGGTGTTGGGAATGTTAATTAGTGCAACCACAGTAGAGGTTTTTTAAGAAACTAAAAACAGGCTTAACATACAATTCAGCAATACCATTCAAAACATTTTTATTCAGTGTACTATATAAATATTTGATAAACCTTTCTTTGGAATTACATTTGTACTCAAAAACCATTTTTAGGATAAAGTTTACTGGGTCTATTTCAAAATTAAAAAGTGCATTTCTGTATTTTAAATCTATGGAAGAGTGATTCATTCATACTTTGCAATTTATTTCTTGGTCTTGTATGTTGACTACAAGTATCCCAGTTTGTTAGAGAAATGGAAATTGCTTTACATGAGAGCCAGCCTGTTCTTCCTCCAGTGACACTTACCATGTCCAGCAGGCAACAGAGAAGAACCGTGAAGGAGGGAGAGGTTTTTATGCATACACCAAGACAGGCAAAGGAATGTCTGTCACCCATCTCAGGTTTCATCTCTCCTTAAAGACATCTATTTACATGCTCCTTATTTTTTATTTTGTAGCTGATGGAGCTTTAATTATGTGGTAGGCTTTCCTATCAATTCCAATTTATGGTTGTTTTAGATTCATTCCCAGGTGTCAGATTGAATCATCTGCTTCTTTTTAATGTTTAGGGCAGATAAATATTTCTCCCTCGTGCACATGCTCTTCCTTTGGTTATCCACTTAAGCACCTGAACATAACGTGCTGAGACAGGTTACGCAGTTTCAGTATCACATACACAAAACTGTACTGAGCAAATAAGGACTCTGGAAACTAACATCACAAAGAAGGCCTACTAAGAACTGAGCAACAAATATGGACTACTTGAATTAGTTCATTTCCAAATGGTTTTGACAACGTCACACAACACCTGAGTTGTTATTATTAATAACTAGAAATAACTTTGATGTGTGTCTAGGTTTTTAGTATTTGGGACTGTTACTCTGGGTTGATTGTTTCCCCGTGCATTTGATCAATAGGACCTTTGCATTAGAATATTAAAAACACTGCAGATTTGAGTTCTATAATTTGAAATAACTGACAGCTCAATATAAGAAATATTGAGGAAATAAATAAGTTAAGCAAAGTAGGAGATGTATCAGGGTTACTTCTTAAGACAAAAAGATGCCAAAAATCAACTGGAAGGAGAACAAGGGCAAACTGCATTTCTCCAGGTTTTGAGCTGAAAAACAAATAGCTGCTGTGTTGTTCTGTTGATAAAAAAACAATGAGGTTCCAAGAGATGATTTTTCCTTATCCTTTGTTCCCTGCCCTTGTTGCTATTCACATTTGCATAAGAGCTCCCTACTTTTCCACAGTTGAGATTAAAATGCTCTACATATATGAATCAACAAATAATTTAAAATTATTTTATTTTTTTTATTTACTTTGTGTATAATCTTATTGTAACATCTCTGTGCTGCATAATAATCTCAAACAATACTTGCTTTAAGAAAAATGGCACAATTGTGCATGTTTATAAACCATTCTATTGTATAATGCTTAAAAGATGTTTTTTAATGAGCTTAACAGGAAGAAATTAAAAACAAGATAATGCACAAAGGAGGCAACAGCAGAATAGTTAAGGAAATTACGCAATGCTAAATGGGTGTTTAGGAAAAAGCAGAGGAGAGTTGAAAGTCACACAAGAGACTGACAAAGTACTAAGCGTTTGGAATTGAATTCGTTCACCAGAGGAAAGACAGAAACCTAAATTTGTGGGCATTGGAGACATGATCACTAACTTAGTTTTGTGCATTTCAGTTAAATTAGAACAAACAGAGATGCTGCTGCATATCTTAGTTTCCTGTTTATGCCATTCAGGAGGCAACAGGACAAAGCTTTTAGATAAGCCATCATTGATCCCCAGAGTCTATGCTATCTGTCTTGATAGCATTTCTTTGAAATTATTTCCAAGTAAATTGGCACAGTAGATACACAGAATTGCAATGTGCAAAAACATAAAAAGTTATATAAGATTACAGGAGGTTAAGATAAATTTTAAATTAGTCCTTTATAAACATATCACATTGTACTACTATGAAGTCTCTTTAAAATGTGTCTCACCTGAAAATTTTAGTCTACTAAAAACTCTAACTAGAGCCTGATTCTAAACATAGTTGCATAGCCAGTATTCATTTATATTTCTATATCTCTACCTACCCATGGGAACCATCCAAGTTTACTCTGGAAGATAACATAACACAGAGGGATTTGAATCCCATTAGTTTAGTCTTAAGGCTAGTTTCCACTGGAATAACTGGAGGATTTCAAGTAGGTTTTTGTGTAATTTTCCTATATATGAAAAATTGTATTGGAAAAATTGTATTATTCCCTTGCGTGTGGAAAATGGTGTGTTTTACCAGGTTCTATCACCCTAAACATTTAGCTGTGTTTGATCCTGTGAGTACTGCTGAAGCAACCTAGCTAAATTTCTGTCCAGCCCCAATCTTGTTTATCTTTGGGCACAGGATGTCTGGAGACAAGAAGTTACTTTTGAGGTGGGATACACAAACCTGGGTGGATCTAAGGTGGCTGCCAAAGTGACTACCAGATAGCCTCTGACTTCATTATAATCCATGTATGAGAAATGATACATGGAAACTGACAGGAAACAGTTAGACATATCCGTGGCCTCAAGAGGAAAAAAAATCATTGTAATTAAATTTCCCAGCTCTACTAGTTAGACCAAGGGATAGCACAGGATGCTTTAAAGTCAGCCACTTACCTAAAGCTTAATCCTTTTATTCAAGAGTAATCTGCACCTTAAACATCAGCTAGGCCCAGCACTGGGAGTTTGTACAAATATCTCTTCAACAAGACAAAAACCCAGATCTAAGAGTTGTACCCTGACTTCTGAGAGAGCAAAACTAGCAATTTCACACAAGAATTCTCTACCATTTAGAGAAGGAACCTGTAGTTTAAACAGGTAATCTCTCTATTTTCACCAAAGATTCAAGCCCAGAAACTCATCCCAGAGGCCAGTTGGATCTGAGGCTTAGGATTCCTCAATGAATATTCCAACTTTAAAACCTGAGTGCCCTCACTCTAAAGACAATCCACTTTCAGTCTGTTGAAAGTGTATTCCTTTTCTAATAAACTTTACTAGTACTTTTACTATATTTTTTAGTATTGCTTGAATTCGTCTCTTGCTGGATGCAAGAACTGAGGTATTTTTCTGGTAACAACTACTGGAAAGAACAATAAATGAGGGAAAAGAGGCAGCACTGGAAGTCCCATTAAATCTCCACCCACTCCCAGAAAAGATAGACTGCTCCCCTTGCTCATATCTTTACTTTATAATGGCCAATCTCCAAGCATATAGAAGTTGATTTCTCACTGTCTCTTCTTTTTGGTCATTTTACCTATTCTCAGTCAACAATAAAAGTACCCTTCACTGCTCAATTGGTGTTGGGTCTTGTCAACAGGTTCCACAATTCTGAGAGGGGAAATAAGACAGAGTTTGGGGACAAAAACTGATAACAAAATCTTATATGCCTTTGTTCAACTAAATGTTAGTTATGCACCTCAGATTGACGTATGTCACCAGGTACCAGATATTCACAACCCACTACTTTCCACTACTTTTCCATTTCAAAATGTTCAAGCTGAAGTCTCTGGTTTCTCTCTTTATACAAACTCTTCTAGAAAGCTTGTCTTTTTATTGGTACTTTTGTCTTTGATCCCTTAAATCTTCTGTTGACCTGGTTACTAAAATCCTGTGGATTACCCTCTTAAACATACGATAATCTCAAATCCCTCCCCTCAGCATTAGTTCAGACTCTCATCAACTTTTGTCCTTCCTGTCCAAGCAGTGTGCTTCAAGGCTACCAGAACAATTCATGAAAATGAAGAACGATGACTGATATCTTAAAAAAAAAAAAACCAGTAGATAATATTTACAGCATTTTTTTTTCATTCCACCCTCTACATGATGCTAACACTGTCTAAATTATCAGTCTCATCTTTTATGATCCCTGCTTTGAACATGGGGTCTGGCCATGACAGACTGCATACTGTTCCCTGACTATCTCCATAATTCATTCTGTTGTCTTTAACAAACATACTCTTCCCCTCAGTGCCCTGGTATTTCTGTCTGGAAAATTTTGGTTTATTATAGGAGGAGTTTTCAATAATTTTCTCTTTCTGATTCCCATACATCTGAGAGAGTTTTTATCACTTGACAATTATAGAACTAATTTTATTGAATTAATCTCTACTTTATATGTTTGTATATGTCTTTGCATACATGTGTACATATGGGTAAATATGCTTATAATAATACATATATACACAACATGTGTGCAAACAAAAGTAGCAAGAAATATAGTGAGACAATATAAGAAACCACAAAATAAAAAAAGGAAAGTAAACCCGTGTTTGTGTATATGTGTGCCTGTATGACAGAGATGCAGAGAGAGAGAAACTGTGTGTTTCTCTTCAAAATGTAAATTATTTGTTGGTGTGCCCTATATCTTATTTCTTAATTGAAGATTATTACAATTTATTATTTTTTAGCATAGATCTTGGCACATAGCACGACCTTAATCAATATTTAATAAAACCAAATGCTTTAGTAGCATTATTTTTGTTTGTAATTCTTATGAGCCGTAGTCATTGGGACCATGAGGAAAAAAATCTTGCAAATCTTTGAAAGCATTTTGGCCATGATGGTAAAAACCACTCTGTATCTAACCAATACTGGGTATGGAACACTGCTTTTAAATACAAGTATTATACTCATTTTTCTAGAAGATAAAAAGGGAAAAGGAGACATTTTACATTTCATTTCCATCTTTTGCAAGCTGAAGCATCTTCTTTGGGACACAGCTGACAGTTGCTCTAGTTGAAAGGGGTTTGATAACTTAAAATATGCACATCAGCCTGGGACCTACAATCCCCTGGGATCTCCAGCAAGGAGAGGCTGGCTCTATTTACAAAGTGAAAATCAGAACTTATTAACTGAAATCTCTCTTGTGCCAGGCAGAGATTATGGTAGTCTCACAAGTCACTTACTGAACGTATGTGCCTTAAATCCCTATGACAATATATATAATTGCCATGAAAGACCTCATCTACTGAAAACTTGTTTATTTGTCTCTGAAGAGGCATAAGGATTCCAGAAAAGGGGACAGTTATGTATGGTCCTCAAACACCACAAAATCACCAACCCATAGAGGTAAGATTTTCTGTTTTTGTGTCAAAATGCATAGAAATTTAAAAAATTCACTGTGCCCTACCTGAATTGGCCCTATAATCCATATTTAAATAGTGAATCACAGAATTAACTAAAGGCAAGAGGTGCCAAGAAAAAGAGAACTTTTGATGTTCTGATTTCTCTCCTGGTGTTGTGGCAAGAGGCATGGAAGCCAGAGCCAAACTGCCTCTTATTTCCCAGTTAAGAATTATGAACAAGAGATATGAGTTTACAAATATCAGTTTTTTTAATTTATAAAAGGGGGATAATTATAATATCCACCCTATGAAAATGTTACAAAGATTAAATGGGTTTATATTTTGTATTTTTAGTCCATGCCACAATAATGTCTATTATTTTTATGCTGCTGCTCAATTTTATTTTGAACAAAACATACAATCCACATGTATATAAATTAATGGCCTACAGTCAGTAGGCAGTCAAGAACATTCAAATAAAAGGAATGAACGAGCATACATGGGAATGAAATCACACTTAAGCTCTGAGTGACTCTGGAATTGTTTCCCATCACTTTGAGTTGGGAATTATTGTGTATAAATCTTTAGAGATAGTTTGAAGTGAAAAATAAAGTGATGATACTGACGGTACTCAGGAAAAATGAGCCTTGTTAAGTTGCACTCCCACAGATCTATTATCTATAGCTTATCGAAATAAAAACTTCCCTATAAGTGAGACATTCTGCATTAATTTTCACAATTAACATTAACCAAATGGCAAACACTGATTTCTGTTAGTATTCTCAGTAATTTAATGGAAAAATGTAGTAATAAACAGTAAGTTCACTGTTTTGAGTGCATCTGACATAGATCTGGGTGGTCATAAAATAAATACATTAAATTCTCATTAATTTGGTATTGATTAGCTATACACATGATATCCAACAAACAAATGAGAGTCTCTTAATCACACAGTAAGTGATCCTTTGTTTGCAGTCTCCAGGGTTTTCCTCTTTCATAAAATCTCAGCTGAGCTGACAATAACATGAATTTACACGTTACTGATCCCTGACATTTCAACCTAAGTTGTGTAAGAAAATGTCTGTGGTTCAAGTCTAAGTAAACAAGGGAGTATGGTTTATGAGGGCTTGGTTTCCTAGCATCCTGTAACCATTGTTAAGTAGAATGTCAAAGTAAACTACTCTTTTGGTCTTTGTCTCTGTGATACAGAAATAGAAAGCTGTGGTCTTTTTGAACTATGTGTGTCCATTTTTTCTCTCATTCTCAGTTGCTAGGTTTTCGTCCTTTCTTCTTGAATAGTAGTGTTATCAGTTTTTCCTTTGAAAACTGTAGTCAAATCCTAGACACTAATTAGTTGGATGGGAACCTGTCCACCTCCTTAAATGTGTAAGCAAACTCTTTTTCTCTGGAACTTTCTGATGCTGCCTTGACCTCCCTTAAGTGGATTAGAGGGCATTTTCATACAGCCATTCTCTCCTTGGACAAATTTGACCTCTGTAGGCTGGACATCCCTTACTTACTGACTCTGGACTATATGAAAATCAATATGGTTAACATACAAGGAATGTATTATTTAAAAGGCCATTTGGAAACAAATATTTTTATTAGAGTTAGTTTTTCCAGCCCCCACAATGATCAGCTTCCAGTAATTTAATTGTTTTGTAGACCTTTTCCTGAAGCCTTTTAAAAAGAAATGATTTTAGGAAAGAAGAAGGAAATAAGGTGGACAGGCCTAAAATATTCAAGTGGCCATGCCAAGTGGACAGATTTAAGTTGTGATGTATAACATTTTTGTGACATTGATTCAATGAAACTGCAAATGTTTAGTTGAAGTCCTTATGAATGGTAGTATTAGTTGGTACATATGAGGCAAATGCACTAATTTTATTGTGGTCCTCATAGTTAAAGATCTTTCCAGGTTAGATGTGTTTCTATTTCATCTTTGAAATAGAAAGTGAATGGCAGCTTGGCACCAGAGCAAGCACAGCACTAAAATTAGAAATATGAAACCTAATCCTTCAGAATGAAGAGGGGAAGGGAGGAAATCCTGATGTGTTAAGAACCTGTTATATGTTACATGGAACACTGAAGACATTTTATTTTTGTGACCTTATTTCTTAAAATAAATTAGTAGTGTATATGTAGGGGTTGAGGTCCAGAGAAGTTAACTGTCCAATTTTATTCAGTATCAGGTTTTAAAATTATCATACTCAGAAATTTTTACCTAAATTATGGTTTTACTTTACCTGTTCTTATAACATATCTAAATTTTCCAACCCAGACAATACTGATATACTCGTCCAGGCAGTTCTATGCTCTGTGGCATCCACAGATCCCATTCACTAGAGGCCAAGGATACTACTAGTTAACACAACAACATCTGAAGACAATGGCAAATGACACATCGTAGCCAAAATTATCCCTGAGGACCACAGTTACAAATACATAGAAAAAATTAAAGGACCTAGACCCTCTGGGTTTACACTTGTCTCTATCTCCTCGAAATGACAAAGATTTCTGCTCTGCATATCAGAAAATACTGAATTTGGATCAATTTGAATGAAAATTTAAGTTCTGACACTACTTTTGTAAAATTTAATGGTAATAATAAGAATAGAGCAGCACCTGCATGAGTCAGCTCTATTGAATACAATACCAAGGGCCAGCCACTGCGTCAGTGATCAGAGACATTAAATTATTTAGCTTTACATCACTCTATGGAGTGCACACTAGCTCCCAATGTTACTGCTGACAATGACAATTACAGAAGTCAGTTTAACTGGCCACACAGCAAAAACTACTCAGTGGATGACATCACAGACTCATGCCAGTTACTACAGGGTCTGCTCCTGAGCTATTCTCTATGAAAGCCACCAGGTAAACCACTAACCAACCTATGGCTGTGGTCTGTAAATACAGTTAATATGAATGAGATTCTACATCAGGGGAGCATACTTGACATATCATTTATAAGAAAAATAAATGTAAATATCTGAGTAAATTTTATATTGATGACTTATGTTTAGGAAAAATATTGGTTGTAAAGTAAAATACGTAATTAGGCTGGGTACAGTGGCTCATGCCTATAATCCCAGATACTTGGGAGGCAAAGATGGGGAGGATCATGGTTGAGGCCATCCCACACAAAAAAGTTAGTGAGACCCAATCTTAAGGAAAAAGCTGGATATGATGATGCCCGCTTGTCATCCAGGCTACATGAGAAGCTTAAGTAGAAGAATTGCAGTCCTGGCTGGCCAAGACAAAAAAAAACAAACCGAAACAACAACAACAATAAAAATCAAAGAAGCTGGAGACCCTATCTGAAAACTAAAGCAAACAGGACAGGTTGCATGGCTCAAGTGGTAGAACACCTGCCTAGCAAGCATGAGAACCTGAGTTCAAACCTTAATACTGCCTAATTTTAAAAATGTAAGAAAAATATGTATTAAAATAAATGACTTCTGCTTCTCTGAACTTTTTTTTATGTGATTGATAGAAAATTTAAAGTTACACATGTAGCATGCATTTCTGGTTTGCATTACATGTCTATTACGCAGAACTGGTTTGGTCTCTTTATCATATCTATCCTGAAGCGCCTTCTTGGTTTTGTACATTAGGAATGACAATGACAGTACTGGGTTGATATTGTTTAATTGTGAATTTCAATAAGATACTGCATATGAAAAGGTTCACAAGCAGTATGACTAACTCTAAACTTTGGATATTTAATAAAGTGATATTAAAAATTATTTTTCTATGATAGATGACTTAGACTATCAGGTAACACTCCAATTGCCTTGGCTGAGTGCTCCCAGTAGTCAGATCTGATTGCATATATTCATAACATAAAATATAATTTGGGAAAAAATCCATAAATTATGTTTCCATCTGTAATTGTAAGATAATGAGATAAGATACAGGATGTTCTAAAATTTCTCAAAATCTATTATGGGGTTGGATACTGATGTCAACACCTTTCCACCATTACTAGCAATTTGGCCTCACTGTCTTTAACCTTTGTTTCCCATTTGTAGAATGGAATCATAATACCAATAACTGAGTGAGTTATTAAGACTAAATAAAGCCGGTCAGTAAATAACCTGGTGTCATGTCCAGAAAAATGCCACTCAGAGACGAAAATGTATGCTGCAATTGCTTCTTTTTCTTGTTGTTATTATTGTCATTGTGATTATTACTGAAACTACAGTTACTACTATATCAGGTTGTGTGTAATGTGCCTAATAGATGCCAATCATAAATTTCAACTTAATAAAAGGAAAGGAAATATTTATTGAATGAATGAGTCATAACAAGTGAAAACATAATAAAGTAAATTTTAATTGAACATTATTACATTTTAAATGTCCATTTTTTCATTTAATTAGTATCTATGACTTAGCCCATTGAATGTACCATGAAGAAATAAATGAACTTCATTTTAGATTCCTGACAATTTAAAACATAATACTCCTCCAGGTTGGCATTTATTCTTGATAAAGTACTTTTTTCAGGATTTGTTTTGTTGATTGTGGGTTATCCAATTAATGATTTATGTTTTATTTCACTAAACTTCCATGTTTACTCTCCTAGTAATGGGCTCAAGAGAAAAGGTAGTCAGGAATATAGATATAATCTGAAATTTAAACTAAATTTTGTACATGTCTTTAAACCTGTTCCTGGGAACTACAGAGGATTAGTATGTTTTTTTTTTTTCTTCCTTGCCAGATGACAAAGATAACCTGGAGCTGAAGCCTGCCTATCTGAGAGGTGTACAGATGGATACCATCCCCTGTGTGTTCAGCAGGCCCGCTGGGCATGTCAATTAAATACCTAACAAAACATCCGACATAAATGCACAGACGTGATTAATCCACTCAAGAAAATTCTATTTGAATTTTATAGTCCTTCTGCCACCTTAATTTTAAGCATTTTAGTTCAGATAGTACACTACTAATAAGCAAATTTAGATTTTAAAACATAAGAAAGAGTACAATACTTTTTAAAGAATAAACAGTACAGTGAAAGTTTATAATCTATCTGAGTATCAATTCTTAGTGTAAAGATTTAAAACCCTACTGCAATTCATATTTTAATGTTTTATCATTAAGGTATTGAAGTGAAGGAAAAAACCTAACTAAAATTGGGGTTTGAGTTAGATGTTAATGCTTAGCAGTTGATGAAACTTGAGGACATAGACCATACTAGAATCTGCTTTTTATGCCTGATTTCTAACAACTTTTGTACTGCAGGATCTTTTTAAAAATTTTATTAACAAATATTCATTGTACAGGGGGAATTTATTGTGATAATTCTGAATAGTTTTACACTGTTCATTGGTAAGACAGCCCCCACCAGCTCCCTCACCTGCATCCCCGTCCTCACTAATAACAATTGCAAGAAGTTTCATCATTCTATTCCATATATGTATACTAAGTCCATCAACCGCACTCCCTCACCTTCATCTCCTCCATTCTCCTTACCCCCTTCCACAAGTACCCTCCACACACACAATACCTATATTCTATAGTCTTGCAGGATGTTTTTGTTTGTTTGTTTGTTTTGTCAGGACTGGGGTTTGAAGTCAGAGCCTATACCTTGAGCTACTGCATCAGCCCTTTTTTGTGATGGGTTTTTTTTTTTTTTTTGAAATAGGGTCTCATAGAACTATTTGCTTAGGATGGCTTCCAACTGTGATCCTCCTGATCTCTGTGTCCTGAGTAGCTAGGATTACAGGCATGAGCCACCAGCGCCCAGCTTACAGGATCTTTTTAAATAGAAAGACGTTTGGTAGAGTCCACTCTCCTGTCTATATACAACAAGACACGCAATCCGCCACCTTTGTATGAATAGAGAATAAGCACATGCACTGCATAGTCAGATGCTAATGATTCTTAACCTATTTTTAAATTAGTTAGGAAATATAATGTGCTAATTCAAAACAGATCAATACCTAGACCAGGAATACAAAATATTTGTGTGGGTGCCTATCTACACATAGTGATTGGAAATATAAGCTGCATTATTTTGTAAGGTATTCCTATTTAACCCTTTATGGCAGAGTCCTTATAATTTCTCAAATTAGATTTTTATTGAAAAATGTTACCCTCAAGTTAGAGTCCTCATTATTCAATCCTAAGTGGTGTCAAGCACATTCATTTTAAACTATGATTGCATTTTTTGATAAAACATTTTTTTCTTTTGCTAACTGAAATAAAGTGTTCTTAAATAACAGTGCAAAGCATATTTATGAAGAAGTCTGGGGATCATAGCTCCTGCCTCTATGAAATATGACTGAAATATTGATTGATTTATTTTAATTTTTTTAAATTAGGATATATTCTTTGTTCAGTTGGGATTCATAATGACAACTCCAAATGAGCTTATATTTTTCATTGGTTTGATCACCCCGACTGAAATGTTAATTTTATTTTTAATGACAATGAGTCCATCAATCCATCAGTACACACACTTTTTATTCATTTTGTAGCACACTTTCAATTTAAATCATCTCCTTCTCTCTTCCTCTCTCTCTCTGTCCCCTATATCTTTTGTCACGCAGAACTACCCTCACAGGACACTTACTCTGGGGGAAGCGAGGTGGGTTGTCGTTGACGTCGGTCAGCGTGATGTTCACCGTGGTGGTCCCGGACAAGCCTCCCATCTGGCCGCCCATGTCCTTGGCCTGGATGACCACTTGGTACTGTTCCCTGTTTTCTCTGTTCATGTTTGGTAAAGCAGTCCTGATGATACCTTGTAAAAGATGCAAGTGCTTTTGTAATTTTCATTGCAGTGTCAATTACTGTGCAAGCCAACAAGCATTAAGCAGTGATATTTAAAAGATAAAATATATGATTGCTATTTACATTTTTGTCTAACAATTGTAAAAGTGATTCCAAATAAATATTTTAAAGTTTGTTTTGCTTTTCTAATTCTGAGCAATACTGCATCTACAAAATGTTCTAATTTTATATATTAAAAACATCAAAACTTATATTTCCATTAATTTACTCAATTACTTAACTTTGAATTTTTAAATATTTAGCATGGCATCACCACTCTTCTGTGTTTATTTGTTTGTTTGTTTCTTTATTTGAGGTGCAGGAAATGGAGCCAGGAACTCCTGTGTGCCAGGCAAGCGGTATACCACTTGAGCCCTACCCTTAGCCCTTATGTTTTGGATTTTTTTTTTTTTTTTGAGACAGGAACTTGCTCACTCTGGCCTCAAACTCAGGATCCACCTGTGTCCACCTCCTAAAATGCTGGGATTGCAGTATGTATCACCATGCTCAGCTCTTCTGAAAGTATTAATGTTAAGGTTTTATTATTATTCTCTCATCATCTTTCAATTTTCAAACATCATAAAGATGATTAAATTAATAAACACTGATTCATTATTCCTGACCTGTTTCAGGCTCCACAGAGAAATAGGGCTGCCCTTGCAGTATGCTGTAAATGACTCTGGCGCTGTTCCCATATGAGGGGTCATCGGCATCTGTAGCTGTGACTTGCACCACAGAAGTACCTGAAGTATCCAAATTCAGCTTAGTTCTGCACAGTACCAGAAGGAGGAGCAAAAGCACTGGTTTTCATTGAAGACTTGAATGATTTTTAGCTTTAAAATGACCTCTTTAAGAAACTTTACCATATAATTTGGATAAAATTAACACACACACATAGTACTTCAACAGGTAAACTCCAAGTTTAACTACATAGTGCTTACTTAACAAACAGGTGTATTTTTATGTATGAAACAGATAATGCTGCAGTGCTTCACAATATAATAAGTGTGGTCACTGTACACATTTTGAAGTTTGATATTTTGATTCATTTTCACATTATATATTTGTTTTGTGTAAAAGGCACTAATTAACTATAAAATAACTTAGATCTTCTCTCGAGTACAACTTTATGAATAGGTTCAATTCCAAACTTAGAAACAATCCAAGATGATTCCAAGTTCCATGAACTACTAAAATTTATTTAACAAATTCCATGATATTTATAAAGGATTTATAGTAGGTGATCAGCCAAAGTCCTTGGGATTTTGAAAATTAAATATTAAATAGCAATTTCAGAACAGATACTTTTGAGAAATGCAGAGTTTAATATTCAAACTGTTACAAGTAAAAAAAGCACCAGTGTGGTTTCATCAGTCAAAACAAGTTCACACACGTTAGAGAAGTACGTGTTCTCTGTTAAATTCAAATATATAGAGATATATAGCTTAAATGTTATCAGTATTTGCTGAAGTTATTAATTCTTTGTCAAGTTCTAATAAAAATAAAAACTTTAATATATTTTCCTATAAAGGTATCTCATCTATTTACTTTGAAAGAGAAATTTCATTTTCTTGAATATAGTTCTATTTTTTACGCCCTCTATTTCAGACATTCCACAATGTAACTTTGTAATTCTCTGCTGGTATGTGATTACTATGGTTAACTGATTTATTCGAACATTAATTTATAACAGCAGAGTTCTATTCAGAAGATTATAAAGCAAAGATATATTTTGATATTTAGTAAGGAAGAATTAAATGAGCTTATGAACTCTATCTTCTGAAATATTTTGATAATCTTTTGAAAATTGTGATATTTGTTATGTAATACTGGCTTTCCCAAATTGCAGTTTTTGCATAAAAGGCATCAAATATTCTGGGGTTGAAACATTTTTGCAATCTACTTAATATGTAGAAATTTTTTCTGGCCATTTTCCCTAAATAATATACAGTATAATGGCTACTTATATAACATTTTCATTGTATTAGGTATTGTAAGTAACGAAGAGATGGTTGCAAATACATGAAAGGAAGGCATTGGTTAATATGCAAATGCTATTTTATCTTATATAAGAAAATTGTGCCTACAAGGTTTTTGTTATGGGTAAGAAGTCTGGAACCTATCCCTTGTGGACAGCAAAGAATGATCATATCTGTAATACATTTTACACAACTGTGATCCAATTCCATGTGACAAAATATTAGAGGCCTCATACCTCTAAATATTGTAGAGTTTTACAAAACCATAAGAAATCTAAAATGCATTAAAGTCATTTCTACTCATTGTTTCCTAAATGCAAATATTAAATATGCGCTATTGGTAAGGAATGCAGTATGATTTCAAGGAACTAATCCTATTATGAGAACTACCTTGAATTACCTGCATGCTCGCTAACGCTCTCGTAACGCTAACTCACCTACAACAGACATTTCGGGGACACTGGCTGCATAAATTTCTTCTGGGAATGTTGGCTCATTGTCATTTATGTCATGGATTTTGATCACAAATTCCGACTCTGGCTCCACTGGCCTCAGAGTTCTTCTGTTGACAGCTTGAGCACGTAGAGTATAAAAGGCTTTTTCTTCTCTATCAATTCTTCTTGTGGCGTGAATATCACCTGTTCTTTCATCAATAACGAAAAGAGTACCAGCTCCATCTCCAGATAAAATATATTTGAGCGATCCATCTCCTTTATCCTGGTCTGAATGAAGCTAGGAGAAATAAAAATGAGTATATTCATGATAATGTCTAAAGGTACATAATGCTGAACGAATTCAAAGAAACTCCTTCAGACTCAATCACTGAGTGATGGGTTCAGTAATCTCAGTTCTACAAACGAGAGTTCAGTATGTTTGATCACATTTACTTAATGAGAGTTCAGTAAGTTTGATCACATTTACTTATACATGTTAAGCACTAGGAATAGCATTCTACCTGTCATCATGATATTTACTCTAAATGGAAAAAATAACAGAAGTAAACCAAACTCCTTTCTTTTTGCTTGGTGAATAAACATTGCTATGGACACATAAATCCTGATAAATGATAAAAGTATCAGCCATGATGGTATAAACATTATTCTCTCATCTCTTTCTGCCAATTAAAACTTCTTTTTCTCTCATATTTTGCAGGAAATTTGGCTTCTGTAAACTTATTATTAATGATTATATTTCTGTTGGGTAATTGATGAAATCTTATGATCTATAAGATAGGCAAAACTGTATGAGGTGTATCTCCTATTTCAGGAACACCATACACTATTTATTGATTCATATAAAAGACATCAACAACCATACAAAAGTCTGTAGGTCTCAGGAAGAGTGCAAATAGATGTCGGCACAACACATGCCTATATACACTGAAGCAATAAATAAAAGAAATAAAACTCCTACCTTTTCAAACCTATCTTCTTAAAATCTACAAAGGACAAGGCAGTGCAGATCAACCTGTTTATTGTGTCCTTGCCTATGCCTATAACACAGCCATACTAAATTTTTCAGAATCAATATTTCACATTGAAGAGTTTTTTGTACATTCATGTGGACATTCTAGTCCAGTAAGCATGTCAGCCACCCATGTGTCATGGGTAAATCCCATACACATTTTTTTTCAATAGTTACTCATAAAGTTAGTCCTCAGGTTTAGGGATGCTTATATAGACGTGAGTGAATATCGCCTTTGTGAGACTTACATGGACAAGAGACCTTCTAGGATTCAGAAACAACTCAAGGTGTTTGGAATAATGGGTCCCAAGCACCTGGCAATAAATGGATATATTCCCTCCTTTCCATAGGATTTTTGATATGAAAAAAAGAGTTTGGCCATAAAAGGAACAGAGGTTGACATAAAAAACAAGGATTATTAATTTTTTTCTTTAGTTGTACTATGCTACCAGCAAAGATTGCATACGACAAGATCACAGTTTTGTTGTTTAAAATAAAATAATATACTTTCAAACTTTTTATTATTCATTTGATGACGTACACAAAATATGTAGCTTTTCTTAATTTATACAAAGTATGTACAATAAATTAATAGTTACTAACATATTTTATTTTTAATATTCATTTAAAATCCAGACATAAGATGGAGACAATATACTTAAATTTGTAAAAAACTTCCTGGAAAGACATTTATCTAAATATATATGATTTTTGCTCTTTTGATCACTTGCATAACACACATTTCACTGATTAAGTACAGGAATATTAAGTGGATTTTTCCTTTTTAAAGTAGAATTTGGTTTCTTCATATGAAAGTTACTTTTTCCTTAGGAGAACTTATGTTAATGAATTTGAATGTTAAAATATTTTTATGTGAACATAAAATGGTAAAAACAAAGAAATGTTTTTATATAGAGTATATTTCATTTCAAGTTACCACTAGGTTTACAAAAGTAGACTGCTTTTTAAAAATCCTTCATAATTAAAAATGGTTTCTAATTGGTAGTCAACCATTAACTATGTATACAAATATATTTCCTATTTCAGAATAAACAACTCATTATTATGCATACGATGGATAAAGAAAATCCAAAGTGGATGTATAATTTAGACAAAAAGGTAAAGAAATCATGGAGCAAATACCTTTTTACTACATTTTTTCGCTAGTCAGAAACAATAAAGTAAGGACGAGAATTTCAGGAAATATCTGAGCTCTCAGAAGTAACATATGACTGTGTTGTCCTGGGAACACTCTCAAAAAGTCACAAGATTGATGCTTTTTTCGTAACTGAAAATGCACATGGTTGCTGGGAAACTTTCCAATTCCTTGTGTATGAACCAAGTGGCAATTTTCAAATGGTAGATTTAAGCACTGCATATTTCTTTTTCTTTCTGGGAATCAAAATAATTCAAGAAAATATTATTGATAAAAATCAGTAAGACTCCTTGGAATAGCTAACTTACTGTTTTTAATAGACAATTTATTATGTATTCTTTCAATAATTTCAATTGAGAAATATTTGTGTATTCTCATAAGAATTACATACTTCTGAAAGCAAACGAAAATTTTGCTTTAGTTCTATGGAAGATTCTAACAAGGCATACAATGGAAATTCATACTGCTGTCCTAAGTAGCTCACAGGAAGGAGTGAGAATTTATTAAGCATGCAATACCTAAACTACCAGATAAAGAATGAGTAAAGGTTTGAACCAAGAAAATATTTTATGTGTTACAGATTTTACATCTGAAAACACTGGATGAATATAGAACACAGATTTTTTTTGGGGAAAAAAAGATATAAGGGAAGATGGAGATGATTAAAACCAGTTTTCCTACTCTAATCAGTTAGACATGTATAAAAAGCTGCTCACACAGTGAGATTCTAATTTTCATAAAACTGTGTCTTAGAATATAAATCACAGCAGGATTCTTACCTTCACATATACTACAGAGAGTGAAAATTAAATCCTATAATTGGACCACATACTGTGGAAGTTTCTGTTGGATTAGAAAACTGAACATGGTAGCAGGGAATCAAAGGGATGAAGGTTGCAAGTTAGACTGCAGTTTGAAGAATCAGAAAATGGAAGGATGTCTTTTTTTCCTCCCATAGGAATATAATTAAGAGAAGCAAATAACACCTATGAATTTATAATTTTTTGTTTCAAAAAGCTAGACATATGATTATAATAAATGTTTCTTTAACCATTTAGCTCTTGCAATAGTGATAGTTTGTACTTTTTTTAAAAAAGACTTTTTTGTAGAGGAAAACTGAAAACTGACACTATAAAAAGGATAAAAATGACCATATTTTGGGCCTTGACATTAGCTGATGTCTAATGAAACCTTGCTTGCAAAAGTGCATTTGAGAAATGGGTACATAAAGTATTCCAATAGACATTTGCTATGCTATGTGAACTGAATGAATTTCTACATCTGAAACCTGCCGAAAAGCGTCCTCTCATAGTGGGTTGCAAAAGCCCACTTCTAACAGGTATATTGGTGCTAATGCATTTCTAAAAGTCACACAAAGAAACTAATGGATAAAGTTCCTTGTTGTAGGCTCTTCACTAGGCTTCACTGTTCTAAGTTATGATTTATAATTTCAATTATCTCTTTCAGTGCATCTTCTCCACCTTTACCTTGGTATTGTCTCTTCCACTCATTGCTGGTATGTGTGATGCAAGTTTATTTCCCATTCCAACAATTTACTAAGATAGATCAGAATTAGTTTTCTCATTATTCTTTCCTTGTTTTTTTTAGGATATCAGGTATCTATACTTGGATTTTTTTCAAACATTTAATTAAATAAAATCATATGTTACTGTAGCAGAGAAGATCAATAGGTCGTTCATGTACCAAAAACCTGATAGCATCTACTTTCACAGAAATAACTTTTATATGGATTTGTTTTGTGCTATTTTATTACATCAGATATTAAGTTTTCTTTAAACATAGGAAAAATATTAGATTATTGTGGCTTTAGTTCTTCAGTAACACCTGTTTTCCGGAGTGAAACATTTGTGCCACAAATCTTTAAGAAGAATTTTATGTTAATACTGACCTTTTCTTTCCTTGAGGAAAACCATTAAAAATTCACAACCTGCTGTGTTCCTTGTAAATTTGCAGGCAGATAAAGGATATGGAAAGATACATGACAACTAATGAAAATAGAACAACTGGCACTGCACTGCACATGTAAAAGTCATTCTCCTATTTCTTAACTTTTAAATTCAGATATGTTAAAATATAAATCAGTATTACATTTACATATAGAGAGTAATTTTAATATTTAAAACTAAGAATTCCGCAGCAGTTAATGAAATATTTTAAACACAAATTATTTAATGAATGCCTGGTAACTTGAAATGTGGTGGAGTTCAACATTTCTTATAAAATACTTAAGATATTTGTACAAAATAAAGTTTGTAAGATAAAGGAATATCTATTTCTTTTTGAAGTAGGAACTAAGGGAAAATTAATTGCTTATCATAGAAAAGTTAAATTAATATTATATTTCATGTACTATCTTGGTGGACAATTTCAGCTTTTCTGTCTTCTTTAATCAAATACCACAGACTGGAAGGCTTCTAAACAAAAGAAAGTTACACTTTACTGTTATAGAGGCTGGAAATCTCAAGTTTAATGTGCCAGTATGTTCAGTGTCTAGTGAGGGATTGGCTTCTGGTACACAGAAGGTACCTTCGAATTATTTCCTCATATGGTAGAAGAGGTCAGAGGTTACCATCATGTCTCTTTTGTAAGGGAACTGACCTCACTCATGAGGGCTTATATTAATCTGGCTTTTGTGTAATTGTGAGAAAATATCTGACAGAAGCAACACAATGGGAAGAATTATTCATTTTGCTCAACTTCAGAGGTTTTAGTCAATCATGTTTGGGGGATGATTGTAGAGCAGATCTGTTCAATTCATGGCAACCAGGAAGCAGAGTAAAGACAGGAAAAGGCCAGGGTAAAATATGTTCTTTAAAGACACACCCCTAAGCACCTAATTCCTACAATCAGACTCCAGCTTGTAGTTTCCACCACTTCCTAACAATCTGTTCAAATTTGGTGTCCATCAATGAATTTGACCATTCAGTAAATCAGACCCCTCACAATCCAGTGTCTTTGGAAATGTTCTCAAAGACAAAAGAGGTGTGCTTTACTAATCTAGGTGCCTCTCAGTACAGTCAAGTGGACAATCAAGATTAACCATCACAAGTCTACCTTCTGTCAATTAGATACATAAACACATCTCCTTAAACCATAAAATTCTTACTCTGACCCCAAAGGTTAATGTCCATCTTATAATGCAAAGTACACTCAGCCAGTCTCCGTGAGTCACCATAGTCATAACAGTTTTTACACTGTTTAAAAGCTTCCTCAGGGAGAGTAATGGAAGGGGTTATAGATCAAAGTAAAGCACAGCCACAGTGGGCATACATTGAGACACTCCCTTGAACATCAGCTTAAATATTAATAATGAAAACCAGGACTGTAAAATAGGTACAGAGTATATGTGGTGGTAGTGGGGGGGTACTAGTGGTAGGAGGGTGGGTGAAGGAAGGAGATTAAGGTGATAATATATGGCAGATGGACTTCATATACCTATATGAAACAGAAATAAGAAACCTCGTGCAATTGCTTTAAGTGGGGTGGGAAGGGGGCTGAAGGGGAGAGACAATGGGGGCAATGTAACTAATATACAATATAAGTCTAATCAGAATTGTCACTATGACTCTGTCAATGAAAATATTCTAATAAAAAATTTATTTTAAAAAAAAGCCTCTTCTGTTCAAAGTCTCTTCTGAGACTCAGATAATTTATTTGTGAGTCCCTGCAAAAACACAAACTACACACTTTCAATATACAATAGTATATATAAAATATAGTATATATACAATATACTATTGTATATTGAAATGGGATGTACATTTCCATTTCCAAGGGGAGAATGAAGAGAATAGCAAGGAAAGATCAGACCAAAGCAAGACCTAACCCAGCAGGTCAAACACTAAATTCTGTAGCTACATGTTTTTTTCCCTATGGCACATGGTATTGTGATGTGAGCTCCAATGAACCTGGGTAGACCAACCTTATAGCCTTGTCATTTGTACCCCACATGGCCTCTCTTGATCTGAGTGGAGTCAAGACCACTCACTTCTTGCAGCTTTCCTTGACAGATGTTCCAATTTCCTGGTATCTCCACCATCCTGGGGTTTTTAGTCAAACTTTGGCTTGACCTTCACAGCTTTGTCCTTTCAAGAGATTATGCCAGGAAACCTGGCCATGCCACACATTACTTTGTCTTCCAAGACTTATTTTGAAAACTGTGTGGAAGGCTCCAAGACCCCACAACTCTTGCATTTTGCATGCCTGCAAAACCAGCATCACATGGACAATGACAAGGTATTCCCAGTTCTAGCAGTTGTTAAGTTCCCTGGGATCATGGCTGCAGCTGCCTATGAGTATCTGGGCAACTGAGCATGATGAAAAGAATCCTGGTAAACAAATTTCCAAGCAGGCCATTTGCAATAAGTGCAATTAGAACCCCTGGAGGCACTTTCTTCTCAAAGGAACATCTTTTAGATGAGTTTAATATTTCATACCCTCGAGGTTCTGATGGGTGAGATCTGGCCAATTATTTAGATGCCCTCAAGATATTTTTCTTATTGCCCCAAATCAAAGACTGGACTTCCTGTTAATGACCTTAATATCTTCAGTAGTTACACTTTCCTTGACCACAACATTACATGAGCTTTTTCTCTGGGAAAACTACAAGTTTTTGAAAACTTCCTCTCTGATATTTCCTCATAATTCTTACCATAAACTTTAGTAAACACAAGTAGCAATAACTGTACCAAAAGCTTAATGTTGGACTGTCTTGAAATTTTCTCCTCCCAATTAATTAGTCTGTCACCTTTAACACAGTCTTCCACCACGTCTCAGAACATGGACAAAATGTAGATAAATTCTTCACTATTGCTATAATGTGACACAAATGACTTCTAGTCCAGTTCCCCATACAGTCTATGTTCCCATGAGCCTGGTGGTCTTTACTGTCCACATCCATGTAGGCACACTGGTTTTATGAGCTCCCATCAGAATCACCTATTAAACTCTGCAGATAGCATTCAAAGCATTTTCCAGCCTCTTTTTGCAAACTTCTCCAAATGACTCCAGGGAACTAGTTCCAAAGATTTCTTAACCACATGGTCAAGCAGTTATAGCAAAGAATTCATTCTTAATACCAATTTTCTATATCAGTCAGACTTTTGTAGTGCTGTGACAAAATACCTGACAGAAATATCTTGAAGGGAAAAATAGTTCATTTCGCTCAGTTTCAGATGTTTTGGTCCCTGTGGTGGGGAGGGGAGGGTAAGGCAGAGCTGTTCAACTCATGGTAACCAGGAGGCAGAGCAAAGACAGGAAGGGACAAGGGCAAAATATGTCCTTCAAAGATATGTCACCAATGACCTACTTCCTCCAACAAAACCATCTCCCAACAGTCTATTCAAATTTGATATTCATCAATAAATCCAGCCATTTATTAGGTCAGAGCCCTCATGATCTAATCTTCCCTGGAAATTCCCTCAAAATAACCAGAGGTGTGCTTACTAACCTCCTAATCATTTCTCAGTCCAACAAAGCTGACAATAAAGATTAACCATCATAGGACTCCTTCACCTGTGTGACCCAATTCCCTCTCAAAGGCCCATCTCCTAATACCATGACTTGGAGGTCAGCGATTCAAAATATGAATTTTAGAAGGAACTATATAGCAAATATTTACCTCTTAATATCAGTTATTTTAAAAAAAAATTTCCAGTGACTCAATAAATAAGGAAAGAATACATAAAACAACCAAACTATTTATAGACAGAGTAGGTGGAGCTTATGTCTTTTGTTACCAAAAAGCATAAGAGAGAAAAGATAAATGAAAATAGAAAACCTTCTGTGTTCACATCTGGGGAGAACAAGTTTCAAAAATAAATTTTGAAAGTTAGAAAAATGTGTCAATGACTACAGCCGGTAAAGGTGGTTTACTAGTTCAGAGGAACTCACTAATGGCTTCTACTGTGAGCTTCGACACTCAAAACACTTATGCCATGTTAGACACTGATGACTACTGGTATTTGACTCAGTTCAAAAACTGAAAAAGGCAGCAGAGGAAACTAGAATTATATTTATAATGATTAAACTAGTTTTCTGAAAGATGAATTTTGATGAATGAATCAAGAAAACTGTATTATGTACTATTGAGTTTAATAATTTATTTTGTCATGTTCTTTAAACTAAAAATGTCAGAAACTGTTGAATAGAGTTTCTAACATACAGTGATGATTTTATGCTTGATTTCCTTTCAAACAGCTGAGGAATTTTATATTTGTTTAAAAAAATCTGGAACGTGGAAAATATGCCATGCTATTCTGGTGGCATCAACATTAGCATATTGCTCTAATTGCTCCAGCAAGTAACATCTTATCAAGTAGAAAATAAAACAGTGAATCAAATAACTAAATTTGCATCCACTAAGAAGTACTGGTGAAGATGGCCTAGCATCAGAACGTAGCTGAAAGCATGTTAAAAGCAGTTACTCGGGGCTGGTGGAATGGCTCAAGTGGTAGAGTGCCTGCCTAGCAAGCACAACACCCTGAATTCAAACCCCAAAATGCTGCCAAAAAAAAAAAAAAAGACCTAAAAACAGTTACTCATTGTTGGAACTGAGATTAAGAGAAAGAGAAGAATAGCAAATGGAATATATGAAGCTTACAGAGTAACATAAGAAAAATTATCCTCCATGTAGAGTTGCTCCTTCCAGAGCAACTGCTTTAATATTATTGACACAGAAATACACAGATCAATTTTTTAAGTCCTAATGAAAAAAATACTCCCTCAAAAACAGAAATGGAGATGAGCTATAAAACTTATCAGTGAAATAGAATGCAAAAAGTTACAATAATTTAAAAACACACCATACATTCAATTTTGATTGGTAAATAATTTTCTGAACAATTCTCTTCTTGGGTCCGAGGCAAGAATATAGGATTGAAATGATGGATGGACATTGAGGGCTGTATAGATCAGTGCCTGGTTGGGGAGGAGGCAAAGTAGTTTTTGGTTTTATTTTTTTTCATGTGTGCTAGGACTCCTTAAAGACCTGTTCCAAGAAGAAGAGCACTGTTGTGGTGTAGATTAAATAATGAGGACTACTCTTTCTCATTTAGTTTTCTAAGAATAAGTCTGCTAAAAATTAACCTTGTGCTGTGTGCCACCTTTGATGGTGAGTCCAATCTAGGATAGTCCAAGGGTGAGATAGTCCAGAATTTCATGTTTGGAAAGGTTACATTTGAGATGTCCATGAGATACCCAAGAGTGGTTCTATCTGTGGTCTAATAAAAATTTAATAGGTAAAAAAAAAAAAAGATTTACTCAATAGCAACAATATATCAGATAGCTCAGCAGAGAATGCTTAAGATTCCAGAAGGCATGTCTGTTTAGAAATGTTGCTAACTGACATCCTGAAGTGGCTCAACTCATATGTGTTTCTTTATTCTACTGGATAACACCAAGACTAAATAAAATATATTGCTTTCAGTTTTTCATAGACATAGACATACCTCTGCTGCAGAGATCAACAATTAAGCAATACTTTAGAAAACTTTTTAATATCGTGTGTGTAAAATATAAACCATAGCTATGTTATTCCTAACATATTAGGTTATCCTATGTATGGAGAGTACTAGGAAAACATATTAGAGAAAAGTGATAATCTTTTAGAAACTGGCGCCTTACTTTCTCAAGATATGAAAATCATTAAATAATCCAAAGTATTCCCTTGTGGCCTGAAGATCACATTGAATATTTAAACGTGGATTTCCCACAACTTAGAGAAGTCCTCTGAAAATCCTGGATTTAGGATATGTATGCTGACACACATAAAAATATGTATATACACACACACATGCCTGGAAGTTATTAAATAATGTGGTGTTTAAATTTCATGGGCTCTTTTATAAACAAGCTGATAAGAGATCAGAGAGTAATCAGTAAAGTAAGGTTAAAATACGGTCAGTTCTGGTCCATGGCTTTACAAGCATTTGAGAATCCATTCCTTCTTTTCACCAAGAAAGACTTGGTAAGAGAAGACCTGGTAAGAGAAGACGTGAAAGCAAAACGAGGGCTAGCAATAGGTAGTCACTGAAGGAGGTGACTGAAATATTTCTTAAAATGGGTTGCTCTAAGCTCAATTTTATGGAGAATATTTTAGGAATTTAAGAGTTCTGGAGTTATAAAGGGTATATTTGAAGCTCTAGGGTTTCTGAGGCCGACAGAAACCCAAGAAGAGTATAAATCATGAAGGCTATAGAGTGACAGGTACAAGACAAGATGCCCATGAAGGACCAAGCAACTGCATGCTATGGTAAAGTAAGGGAAATTGGAAAAGAAGTTTGGATGCTGATGCTCATTGGTGTTTTTGAGATGGTGACTGAAACAATAAAGCAAAAAAAAAAGGGGGGCAAAAATCCTACTATAGAAAAAAATTAAATATACTTATTTTACCTATGTACAAAATACAAAAATAATGTTACATTCAGTACTAGGCAGTATAAAAATCGTACAAATAATGTCCTTAAACCATTAAATTGAAAAATATATTATAGTTTGATTTTCTGTGTTTCCCACAATCAAAAGAATTAGAACATTATAATAGATAATTCAGGAAAGAAGACTTCTCCTTTGGGTGAAGAAACATTCATAACTTAATGAAACGAAGCCACCTAGCCCCCAAACTTATGAGAAAATTCATGTTTCTCTAATTTCTTTCCTTACCTTATCTTCTCTGCAACTTCTTACTCTCTATAAAGATCCTATTTATGCCTTATCTCTGACACAAAGCAAATTTTCCAACTCTGTTGTAAAGCTGAATTGATCTCTTTCTTTTGTACACCAATCCTGATTTTTATGTGTGTGCTTATATATAATTGTCTATATGTCATATGCAACAATATATGTTATATACATATATATTAACATTTTTAACAATTTTAACAATTATTTTTGTAAGTCTTTCTAAGATCAATATATTTGTTTTCAGTATACCAACCAAGTTCTTTGCTCTTTTGGGCTCCTACTATTCACAGTAGTACATAGGTCACAATTACTCATTTGTACAAGGAAATGGACATCAGAGTCAAATGTCACACAAGATTCTTTTTAAAATGATGAAAAATAGATCCTGTTTTGTTCCAATTCTTTGAAAAGTATGAATAGTTTGAATGAAGTGATACACATATTTAAAACTGCATCATGAAAGGTGATCAGTGATTGTACTGCATTGCAACAAAGCATTAATAAATCTTATTCTACATATTCAAAAATGTTGTAAGATAGGGGCTCTAATTAACTTTGAATGTGTATGAGGGGGACTATGATATACACAGAATTGCAAATTTAGAAATGGAAACATTATAAACATCTGCAATTTATCATTTTAGGAGTAGCAGTAATTATCTCAGTAATAGCATGCCAACATACCTACTGACAACAGGTGGAATATCCAGAAAGACAACTAATATATAAATATATATCAAATTGCCATGTCCAAATCATTACATAAACAAGAACTGAAACCTAAGAAAAACCTACAAAGGTAGTTGGTGGCTGGTGATTAGTAGGTGCTCTTTCCCTGGAGAAATTGCCCATTTCTGGGGACAGGCTTGAAGGTGAGGCACTATGGCTGCCACATGGGTACTACTGGGGAAACAAAAATTTGAGCTCATATGGTACCCATGTAGTACTGATGACATGAGGGAGTTCAAGCACAGTATCAGTCTTCTTCAAAAGACAAGAAACATTTTGAATTATGAGTCTGAGAGCGGCTAAGGAACCATGCTGAAAGCCTCTGAAACAAGAATATAATTGTTCACATTTCTGGAAATGTATGGTTCTCAGTTTGAAAACAAAACAAAACAAAACAAAAAACTAGGTGAAAGCTGAAAGTCTTCCAAGAAATGTCAAATTGAACCTAAGTTTTCATGAGTCATTTCACCTGAGGCATTCAAACATTTTCGTGATTCTGAAGTCTAAAAATAAAGCCTTGGTGCCTTGACAAACACCCACTGTCAGAGACAAGAGAAAGCAAGAAGCAAAAGAAGTACTGCTCTTCATGCAAAGATAAAGTAATAGAATACACAAATGCACAACCAATCTCTTCTTGGAGACCTTTGCCAATTGTTGAAGTATGAGAGAGAGAGAGACAGAGATGCAGGTTAGAATGTGGGTAAAGAATCAGTGTATGTAATTGTAGGGGCTGTAAATCTAAGATCTATGGGGAAAGGCAGCAATCCTAAAATTCCATTAAGAATTGATGTTTCAATTTTGAGTCAGAAATTCACAGGATAGGGCAACAAGTTGAAAATTCATGCAGGGTTTCTATATTATAGTCAAAAGCAAGATTTTTTTTTTTTTTGGAAAAAAATGTTAAGGCCTTCAACTGATTCAATAAGGACAAGCTACATTTTGGAAGTTAATCTTCTGAAGTTTCTTTTGTTCTCTCCAGTGCAGGGAATTAACCAAGGGTCTTTCACACAGCTAGGCAAGAGTCTGTTTATTATAAATGATAATCCCATCTAAAAATATACTTATGCCAGTATTGAGACTAGTGCACCATTTTCAATCAAGTTGACAAATAAAATCAATGTTCACAGGTGATAATCAAGTAATCTAGTAAGCAAAAAGAAGCCTTTGAGTAATAGTACTTGTCCTAAACAAAATACATCATTTCCATTCTACCCACAAATTAATTCTCTAATTTCAGTAAACTGTGCGATTATTTGTTCAAATTAAACATCTAGGAGCCATGGATTTTCCCCTTTATTCTACCCACTAATTGCATGGGCAAATTCTTTCTGAGTTTAAGATATATCTGAAATTCATTCTCATAACCTCCACAGTTTCTGCTCCAACACAAGTCATCATAACCTGCCACCTAAACTCCCAGCTATTATGTTTGCTTCTATTTCCACCATATCAGAGTAACTAGTCAGAGAGATCATTTTATTTATTTATTTTTTAATAAAGTTTTTATTAGGATATATTCACTATACGAAGGGGATTTATAATGACAATTGCACTCAGACTTATAATTGTACATGAGTTTCATTGTCCCTATCATTTGAAACATAAAATAGTGCATGCTAGTACTGTATTTAATAACTGCCAATGACTTCCCATCATATGTAGAACATATCTAAATAGCTCAGCCTAAACTGCAACATCTGTGATTGCATAGCCCCTGACTATCACTTTGCTTTCATGTCACACCATTCTTTCTGAGCTAAATAAACCCATGCTGGCCTTCCTATTTCTTGAATATGAACTTGCTATACTTGCTTTACTATGATTCACACTCACTACATTTACTTTTTGTAAGCTATTTAGTTTGCCTCTTTTGTGCACTCATGTCTTTCCCCTTTGTTCCTGTTCATCTGTTGTCATAATCTTCTCAATTTTTAAGAGATTCTTTATAAATTATAATTTAGTACTTTGCAGTTATATCATTATGAATAAATTCTTCAGGTTTGGAAGTTATCTTTTCCCATTGATAATAGTTTCTTTTGTACTAGAGACATTTAGTTCAAATACAGTCAAATTTATTAATCATTCATTCTATGATTACTCCACTTTTTATTGCATTGTAGGAATATTTTCCTAACTCAATGTCATGCACATGGTATGATAAGTCTCCTCATTCTTAATATTTTAAAAGCTTTATTTGAAATTTAGCTCAGTTACCATCTAAATTTGTGTGTGTGTCAACATGATGTTACACACCTCACAAAAGACTTGTGTCTTTCTCATCAAGATTCATAGGAGGTATTCATTAAGTCATTAATTTTAATTTCTAGTTTATCATTTGAATACATCCTATCTAGCCACAAGTAGGTTTAGAGCTTTCTATTTTGCTCACTTGTCTATTAGTACTGGCATGGTTTGACTATGTCCCCCAAAGGCATGTGATAGAAATTTAATCCCCAATGCAACAGGGTGAGGATGTGAGGCCTTCTGAGAAGTGATTAGGCCACAAAATGATGCTCTAAGAACTGATTAATGCTGTTATCATAGGAGTGGCTTTTGTATCATGGGAATGGACTTTCAGTAAAAGCACAAGTTTAACCCCCTCTTGCTCTCTCACCTTCTTGCATCTACCATGGAATAAAGCAGAAAAACTAGCTCTTGTTAGGTGCCAATACCTTGACATTGGACTTCCAAGCCTTCAGAGATGTGAGAAATATCTTCTATTTGCAAGTTACCCAGACTCTGTATTGTGCTAGAGTATCGCAAAACAAGGTAAGAACCACATTTGCATTTAGAGTGCTCTTTATTTCTGAAATCTTGTAATAATTATTGACACCTATTCAAATTAGCACTCTTCCTCATCTGTCTTTTGCAAATGACTTGAAACTCTTGGTCTTTACTACATGGATTTTTTAAATTAGCATGCAGTAATTGTACGAAGGGATTTCATCGTGCTATTTCCATACGAGCTTATAATATGCTTTAATCAAATTCACCTCCTGTATTATGCTTTCTTATTCTCCTTCCTTTTAAGCAAGCTTAAATAGGTTGCATTAGTCTATTTTCATATGTGTATAAAGTACTTCCCCCCTTCCTTTCACCCTACTCCCTCCCACTGGAGTGGCACCCCCCAAACAGTCATTTTACACTCCTGACATTCATTTTAAGGTCTACATTTCACATAAGTGAAAATATCTGATATTTCCCTTTCTCAGCCTGGATTATTTCACTTAACAAGATGATCTTCAGCTCCATCCATTTTCCTAAAAATGACAAAATTTTCATTCTTACTGATGGTTGAATAACACTCCACTATGTGTATATATCACATTTTCTTTATCCTTTCATCAGGCAATGGACACTAGTTTACCTAGTGTATGAATCACGTTGCTATAAACACGAACATGAAGGTGTCTCGATTATATGCTACCTTATACCTTACTGAACGTATGCTCGGGAGTGGTATAGCAGGATCATATGATAGATCCGTTTTTAGTTTGTTTTTAGAATTTTAGTTTGTTTTTAGAAATCTACATACTGATTTCCACAGTGGCTGCACTAATTTTCATTCCCACAGTGTATTTTTAATTTTTTTGTTTTGACTTCCATATATTGAGCATTTATTTCTTCATGCATTTATTGGCCATTTGTACTTCTCTTCTTTGGGGAAATGTCTGTTCAATTCATTTGCCCGTTTATTAATTGGATTGTTTAGCCTTTGAGTGTTTAATTTTTGGGCTCTTTATATATTCTGGCTATTAATCATTTATATGAATAATACCTCACAAAATTTTTCTCTATTCTGTAGATAGTTTCTTGAGTCTAGTAATTGTTTTCTTTGATGTGCAGATGCATTTTAATTTGACTCAATCCCATTTATTACTTCCTGCTCTTATTTGTGAGCAAATGGAGTCCTATTCAGAAAATCATTGCCCATGCCTACCTAGATCTTCAAGTGTTTTCCCTGGTTTTTCTCAAGTATTTTCTAATTTTCAGGTCTTATGTAAGATCTTTGATCCATTTTGAATTCATTTTTGTGCAGCAGAGAGATAATGATTTAGTTATGGACTTCATCACCACGTGACTTTTCAGATCAGCATGTTTACCTTCTGCTGTAAGACATGAAAGCAATCAATATATTAGAACAACTATGCTTGCTAAAAGTTTGATTGAGATTACAATGAATTTACAGATTTAATTTGAGAAGATATAAGTTTGAATATATGAATATTTCCTGACCCTAAATAGCATATATAATTCAATTTCTTAGGCTATCTCTGTCTTTTCATTTAATTTTACATTTTTGTTTTGATATTTAGCTCATATTTGCTCTCTGACTTAGTGAGACTCCTTGTTAAATCTATAAAAACTTTGTGCTATTGTGATTAAGAAATTTTTATATACTTTTTATATTAGTTATTTCCACTTTTATTAACTTTCCAACACAGTATCTATGTCATCACTATTTCTCCTTTCTTCACAATTACTAATATTCTAAATTATAACTTATCTTTACTATTTTTCTTTACTTTTTATTTCAAACAACATTTTTCCATAATTGAATATGTTTCTTCTCAAACTGTGAAGCTAAATAAGATTCATCTTTCTGAAGACAAATCTCCAGAGCCTCCTGACATGTTCCAAAAGGGACTCTCAGAAATTCAAAGGGTTCACAGGTGTCATCCTGTAGCAGTTGTTCACAGCATCTTGTCACTCTAATTATCAGGATGTTTTGCTCTTTTTATTTGTTTGTTTACTCATTGATTTTGGTATGATATCCAAACACTGAAAGTATGTGTACTTGCTCTATGAATCGATACCCAGTCAATGCCAGGAATCATGTTTCATGTGAATATTATATCTTCATTATCTTCTTAACCTTCAGATTGCTGTTAAGAAGTCTGTACACATTCAGAACTCTGAGGTTTGTATAAAAATCATGGATTTATGGTTCTCTGTAATTTTTCATTTTTTGTTTGTCCAGATTTCTGAAAATTTATAGTGCAGTTCCTTGGTATGTGTGTGTATGTGTATGTATATAAACCTGTATATATGCAACATGCTCTCTCTGCAGGCAATTTGTTTGCTTCAAATGTTTCTTTTTATAAGAATACTTACATTTTCCTACTCTCTTGGAGGATGTGATTTAATTATCCCTAAGTTCTTTAATTTCTAGTACTCCAGAGACTGATGCTCAACTTATTAAAACAGTCTCTACTTTTTCCTTTTTTTTGGCAGCAATGGAGTTTGAACTTAGGGCCTCATGATTGCTAGGCAGGGGCTCTTACCATGGTGGTATAGCCACCCCCACTTTGTTCTTCTTTTTTTAATACAGTTAGATTACCTAAAGTGTCAGTAACTGCATTACTCTTTCATACATTTGTAAAAGGTTCATTGGAGGTTCATTTGCCTTTTCTCCTTCATTACAAGCCTGATCATTCAATAAACGCAAAGACTTCAACTGTCCAAGTACGAGTGACGAGCAGACAAGCAGTTGTTAAGCAGTGGCATGGGATCAGCTGCTTGCCACACTTTCTTAGATTTGGCCACAAAAGACACGTGAGCCTCAATAGATTTAGATAGTTTATTATTCTGTCACAGAACAGGTGTGATAAGCTTCAGGTTAGCACTAGATCCCTTGTGCCCCAAGTGTCTTGGGGCTGATACCACATCAGAGTTCCAGTGAAAAATAGTGGGCCTGTATCACAGCTGACAGACACTGAGCCCAGGAAACCCCCAAGAGAGTTTCTCACATTATTCATCTCTCCCTTGAATGCAAGCAGATCTTCCCCAGGAATGAGAGGAAGAGACATTTACTTCTGTTCTCAGGTATCAATAGGGAATAAGTTATTTTGTATTTATGTTACAATAGATGTGGATTAATCTAAGGAAATTGGTTGTTAATACCTAGAAGTGAAGAAATGTGAGAGATTTATGAAAAACTGTCTTCTAGCAAGGTAAGCATATGTTTATTGAGATGGGAGAACTTCAATATAAACTGTAGAAATGGGAAACATGAAAATGAGGGGCTCTCATACCCACAATCCAGCACAAATATCAGACTTAACATTAGGTAGTCACAATCAGTTTGGAAGCTATAATCACTTGTAGAAAGATATATTGTTGTGCTGTTTTGTTTATGCTAATTACAGTTGGCACTTGAAGAGATAGGAATAGGAAATCAATCAGCCCACCTAGTTACTGCAAAGAAAATAAATAAAAAACAAATTCAAACTAAAGGTTAAAATACTATCTACTTCACATTGATTTCCAGTACACAAGATGATCCCCATCATGTGTACTGCTCTGGTGATTACTGCAGATGGCATGGTAACCCAACAGACATTTAATTCCTAATAAATTTTTCATATCATAACTTTGTTCCTTGTGGTTCTATATTTGCTATTTTCTTCTCTTTTAAGAAGGAAAGGAAATAATCAAGAGTAATTATGCTACCATGTTGAAAGAAGCCTACCCTTTCAAGAAAAGGAAGTGAAATTATACTAAGCCAATTTGAATTACCATCTCTTTGTTTGACAGATAATCATGGCTTGATATACATTTTTAAACAAGGGGCTAGAGGTGGTGCTCAGTGGTAGAGGATGTGCCTAATACGGGCATGGACTGGGATTAGATCTCCATAACCAAAACCAAAATTGAAAAGTAAGCATTATTAAATAAAATGCAACTGTATGTTAATGTTCACATTTTACTGCAGAAACTCCAAATTTTAAGGATATTTAAGGTGTATAAAATGCAGTTATTTTGCATATTCACCAAAGATTTCTTTGTAAGACATAATTAAAGTCAAAGTTATAGGCTAAGTTCCATTTTTCAGGAAAAATATCTTAAACATCCTTCTGTAACTAATGATTATATGGATTTTGTATTGAACCAGACATTAAATAGTAACTACTTGGAACTTTAAAAAATAATTTAGTGACTAGAAAATTCCAAGTAATAGAATTAAAATATCAATTCACTTTAATAAAATATTTAATATGACTATTAAAAATTAGCTCATCAATTAGCCATTCCTGCCATTCTATAATAGAAAAAATTAATTGAGCATAATTTATTCTTCATAATACTATGGTAGCTGTTACATTTTCATTTGATCTACTGAGTCATTCACAAAAATATATACATATATACCACAAATTAAGTGAAATGATTTTAAACCAAGTGGATACATTTTAATCTGAAGGTTACTTTTTCATTACAAACTCTTAACAAGAAAATATATATGAAGGCATTTTTTTCAGTTTTCCTAAACTCATTTCACCTGCTTAAGTTGTATGAAAGCTACACATATGTATAGTGGTGAAAGTGGGGTGAAGGTGAAGTTTATGACTGTTGTTATGTGTACCTATATATTCTGCTACTTTGAACAAAGATAAAAAGAGGATCACTAAAATCCACTTATGATTATTTTCTACATGGTTCTTATTCTTCAACTTAAATTCTTTCTATTTATGTCTGATGTTTCCTACACAAATTTAAGTTGAAATTTTCTGTATGTGGGTGCATTATTTGTAATTTGCTTTTATTGCCAATTCGGAAAAGTATGGTATTTTTCTTTACCCTATTTTACTGTCTGTAACTTAAATAATGTTTTTTCTTTCCCATTTTGTCACTTTACATCCATTTGTTTTTTTAGGAAAACAGAGCCCAATACTAGGTGAACAAAATGGAAAGGACTCCATGTATTTCCCTATAATTTTATGCTTAATTTCATTTATGATTCCCCAGTCCCTTTCACATAAAAATAAAGATAACAAACCATTACAGTTTCATACTTAATTTCATTTTTCATCTAAATTGTTTACTTGTATCCTTTAGTCATTAGTCAAGGGAAAAGAAAATGAGATGAATTCACAGTGCTAATTTCTAGTCAGTTAAAAAAAAAGGGCCTGAGGTTACCAATGAGTATCTCTGTCTAATATGAGAACAAATAAGGACTTCAGCTTCTGCAACTAATGATGTTCCAATAAAACCCTCCCTGCAGAATTTAACAATTACTTAAAAACTGGTATAGTCACTAAACAAAGTAAGATGAATGGAATGGATTAAAAATGCAAGCGATGATGCATATCAGTTCTTTCAAGCAAGAACTAAACTTAATTGTTTAACCCCTGTGAGAAATTATTGCAGCAATATCATATTTTGTTTAAAACTTTTAACCATCCTCAGAGTTCAAGGTTTTTGAAACAAGACACAAAATATAAAATAAAATGCTTTTGGTATCTATTAAACCTTTATGTGACATAAACCTAGGCAAAAGAATAAAAGGGAAATTGAATTTTTTTAAATTCATTGAACAGAGGAAATTGAATATATACCAGCAGTCATTTAAGTATTGAGAATCTGCAGTGCTTTCAGTTAAATAACAGCTGAAAATTATTTATATTTCATGACAAAATTTCTCAGTGGGGGTGTTTAATGCAAAGTTAGTGTATCTATCACTTCAAAATATTTAGTTATACAGAAATTAAACATATGATAGTTCATTTTTACAAGACATGAATTTCTAAATTTTCTAGGGCATTCATAAGCTCAAATATTTCACAATGTATCATTTGAATTTAGCAAGCAATAATACTATGGCAAAGAAATTAAGTAAGGCAATCCTACCTCTGAAGGTGAAAATTGTAAAAATCATAGTTTAGAGTAATATTTTAGATGACACAATTTATTTTATATGACCAAACTTCATGCAGAATATTCAACTGTTTATGCATATACTTGAAGAGATAACAGAACTTATGACCTAATTCAAGGAAATAAAACTAAAGACAGAAAACATTTAAAGTAAAAGAATGGAGAGGTCAGCCAAAAAAAAATTAAAAGGAAAGGAAACCCAGAGGAAAAAGTATATGTGTGTGTGTGTGTGTGTGTGTGTGTGTGTGCGCGTGTGTGTGTATGATTATATCTGTATTCTATCCAGATTATATCTGTTTATTTCAGCTAACACAAAGCATGTACACTATGTTTAGATTGGGTTCTCAGCAGCACAATCTATGTTTATTTTGTGGTTAGAACACAAGATGAGCTTTAATATATACAAGTTATCAAAATTTAAAGTATTCCAGCATCTAGGCTAGCTCAATTTCAGTCAGTATTTTTTGTCATTTTTATTTTTACATTTTCAGTGATGGTTTTAAAAACCATCGCCCTTAAATACCATCATTTTGCTTCATTTCATGTAATGTTGACGAAGTGTTGGTCCTGTTTGAATTATTTAATATAGCTCTTCAGTAGGATAATTCTCATAAAAAAGTGTTGATACCATGTTTTGTTTTATTAGTGCACACAAATAAATATGCTGCTGGGACATAAGTAGAAGAGAAATTATTTCAGCTTGGTTTTGTCAAAATATAAAAATAAATAATATAGGATGTTACAATTTAGTCTTCAAGCAAATCACCCCCCACTATTTTTTATAAAAATGCATCACAGTCAATTTCAGCAATGAATAGACATTGGTTGAAACTTAATACTTGGTTCTGACATTATGTAAACAATGCACATTCATAAAGAATTATCTTTGCTTTTATCAACTGAGTGTGTATTTGTAGTGTGTATTAATTGATCAGTATCAATCAAAACACCTCCTTCAACATTTTACTATTGGACTTATTCACAATGCAATATTCTCTTTATCTTGAAAACTATGTTTATTGAAAGAGGCAAGCTGAAAGGCTCCTGATTAGTTGCAAAATTTCAAGGGAAAGAAAGAAGAACAGAGGTTCCAGATACAGTTAAATTATGGTCAAATATTACCCCAAACAGATGCATCTTTGCATGATAATGAAACAATTGAAAATGATAATTGATGGTTTTAAAGAAAACAGCAACTTGCAAAATTGATGCTTTAAAAGTAAATTCCAAATTTCCCATGAAAGAAATGTTACAGTCTACTTGAAATTTTTTATATGAAAATGGGAAATGACTATCTTGTATTTGAAACAGTTTAACTGATTAAAAATCAAAAAGAATAGCTCACTTTATAGGGAAGATCATAGTTGCTATATATTGTTTGTCACTAGAAAACAAATTGAGTATGTGGTCATACTTTCTGCATTTTAAAGTATGACTTTTAATATTTGCTATTTTTGTGTCACCACTCTTAAATGACTTGTTAGTATTCATTACTTCATCTACATATGAATAGTGAGTGAACAGCTCACTACTTGTATCTTACTTTTTAACTTAACATTTTGGGTGATTTTCTTTATTAATCCGTGATCCTAGATGCCCAAACAAAAGCAGAATTTCTTTACTTTCTGTTGATTAATTTAAAATGGGATAAAGTTGTTTCTTTTGAAAACACTTCTAGTACCGTATGTGTGTGTGTGTGTGTGTGTGTGTGTGTGTGTGTTTGAATATTCTATGTACTTCCTTTGGCTTAAATATTTCTGGAATATTAAAGAGGATGGAAGGAAAAATCTGCTGGGAAGGAAGGAGAACACTGAGAGAGCATGTGGCTTTCATGAAAATATTACTTATGCTGACACTTCCCTTCTGATTATATGCTTGAGCGTCTTCTTCCAACTTATGTAACTAAAACTGAAATGAATTAAATATGAGCTTTAATAAAAAGCTACTGTATTTTTACCTTGAAGTGTGCCCTAAGTTTTAATAATTCTGAGCATTTGGATGAGTCTTGGTAGATTTTTAAAAGTTTGCACTTTCATCCACTAATTTTGATTTCTAAAATTGTATCTTGCATGAATAGATGCAATTATTTCATTTAATAATACGGAAACTGAGAGTATGGGAGAGTAGGGTATGTTTTCAAAGAATTGCGGCTGTTAATCCAAAGTTCTTTTCTGGAGAAATGGTAATCTGTGTATTTTTAGAGTAAAGCAGTTTTATCCTGAAAATTGATTGGTGGTAGATTTGTGAATTCAATTTCTGCCTTTGTCTGATCAGCAAAACAAAATAAATTATTCTTACTCTGATGCTTGACACACATTTACTAATATACTGGTATACTACACTATAGTGAATTAAACTAAATTTCTTGGTTATATAGCTCCAAATTTGAATCCTATCTGTGTAATCTGTTAGATAAATGTCTACATAAGATAACTAACTTTCTTAAGTTGCGATTTGTTTTGTTCATGAGGCAGATGTTATAAACCTTGCACTATAATTCAGTGTAGTGGATTTACATGCAGTATCTAAAATGCCATGCCATAACTACCACCAACCACAAATTTCATAATTGTCAACTAGTATTATTTAAATTACTTTGCATCATAAAATGTTTCATACATTCATATTTTTTATTTTGGTGATACTAAGGTTTGAACTCAGGGCCTCCTGCTTGCTTGGCTTCCTGGGCACTCTACCATTTGAGTTACTCTGCATATATTCATTTTAACTATAATGCTGATATTCAGTCAATATGTATTACACAAAGAAAAATATGAATTGAACAGAATATACGTAGGGTTTGAAAGTAGTAATCTCTGGTAGAGCAACATGAATTTCATGTCTGTATTTACTACTTCAGAAATATATGTTGGTATTAACATAAAAAGCTTTTCATAGTCAAGAAAAATATTTTTAAAATAATTCTACAAGGACATTATGAGGACAAACTTTCATAGGAAGAGGCAAATGACAATACTATAGTATTTCTAACTGTGGTAATGTTAATTTACATTGATCTTAATTTAAGAGTAATTTTCCTGGTGATTAGCTCAAAAAGAGTCAGGATTTCTGAATCTTTTGCCTTCATCTGTGTCTTCTCCATGTACTAATTCTACAAGACTTTTCCCAATTTGTAACAATTCCTTCTCTCACACAGTAAGAAAATGAAATATTTCACCTATGATTTTAAAGAATAAAGTTTCAGCTGCACATTAGAAAAAAAGCCATAAAGAATCAGAGAATTTCACACATTTTAAGATAAATGCAGATTGTTTAGAATGATTAAAAAAATAAAGCAAAATAAAAACCATAGCATGAAAGAGCATACTGAAAGGTCAGTGCATCCCTAGGACATTCTAAGACACTCAATCTTGCACAATAAATGACACTTTTATAAAGAAGGCTGTGAGAGAGAAAAAACAAATACATATAAAGGTAAACCCATCAAAATCACAGCAGATTTCTCAATGGAAAACTTAAAAGTAAAAAGAGCATGGAGTGAGGTCTTCTGGGCACTGAATGAAAATAACTTCAATCCTAGGATACTCAACCCAGCAAAACTGTCATTCAAAATAGATGGAGCGATGAAAGTCTTCCATGATAAGCAGAAACTAAAACAATATATGACCACCAAGCCACCACTACAAAAGATTCTCCAAGGAATTCTGCACTCAGAAAATGAAAGCAAACAAAACCATAAAATGGCAGGCAATACCCAACCAAGGAGAAGAAAAGGCAAAAAAGTAAAGAGTAACATTGATTCAGCTGCACACAAACTCTTAAGCAACAAAGACAACTACATGACAGGGATCACCACATACTTATCAATACTAGCACTGAATGTGAATAGACTAAATTCCCCCATCAAAAGACAATGATTGGCAAACTGGATTAAAAAAGGAAACTCCAACAAACTGCTGCCTACAGAAAACCCACCTCATCAACAGAAATAAGCACTGGCTGAGAGTGAAAGGCTGGAAGAAGATTTACCAAGCCAATGGTCCCCGAAAACAGGCAGCAGTAGCAATACTCATCTCAGACAAAGTAGACTTCAAACTTACATTGATCAAATGAGATAAAGAAGGACACTCCATACTAATAACAGGGAAATACACCAAAAGGAAATAACAATTATTAACCTATATGCACCCAACATCAATGCACTCAATTTCATCAATCATACTCTGAAGCACCTAAAAACATATATAGACTCCAAAATAGTGGTAGTAGGGGACATTGACATCCCCCATCACCAATAGAGAGGTCATCCAAACAAAAAATCAATAAAGAAATCCTAGAAATAAATCACACCATAGATCAAACGTAGCTGATGTCTACAGAATATTTCATTCAACTTCTGTACAATATACATTCTTCTCAAGAGCCCATGGAACCTTCTCCAAAATTGATCATATATTAGGGCACAAAGCAAGCCTCAGTAAATATAAGAAAATAGAAATAATCCCATGCATTCTATCTGACCACAATGCATTAAAACTAGAAATCAACAACAAAAACAGCAGTAAAAAGCATGCAGACAACTGGAAGCCGAACAACACATTGCTCAATGATGAATGGGTCATTGATGAAATAAAAGAGGAGATTAAAAGGTTCCTGGAAGTTAAAGAAAATGAAAACACAACCTACCAGAACTTATGGGACGCAGCAGAGGCAGTCTTAAGAGGAAAGTTTATAGCCATGAGTGTATATATTAAAAGGACAGAAAGATCTCAAATCAGTATCCTAATATTACAGCTCAAACTCCTAGAAAAACAAGAACAAGCAAATCCCAACAAGCAGAAGGAAAGAAATAATTAAAATAAGGGCTGAAATCAATGAAATAGAAACAACAGCAAAAAAAAAAGAATCAATGAAATAAAAGCTGGTTCTTTGAAAAACTAAATAAGATTGACAGACCCCTGCCAAACCTGACTAAAATGAGGAGATAAAAAACCCAAATCAGTAAAATCAGAAATGCAAAATGGGAGATAACAACAAACACCATGGAAATCCAGGAAATCATCAGACTACTTTGGGAGCCTATACTCTAATAAATTTGAAAAATTTGAAGAAATGGGCAGATTTCTAGAAACTTACAACCACCCAAAACTGAACCAAGAGGAAATTAATCACCTGAATAGATCCATAACACAAAAAGAAATTGAAGCAGCAATCAAGAGTCTCCCAAAAAAGAAAAGTCCAGGACCTGATGGATTCACTTCTGAATTCCATCAGACATTTAAAGAAGAACTGATACCAACCCTCCTTAAACTGTTCCATGAAATAGAAAGGGAAGGAACATTGCGTAACTCATTTCATGAAGCCAATATTACTGTCATCCCAAAACCAGACAAAGAAACCTCCAAAAGGGAGAACTATAGGGCAATTTCCTTAATGAATATCCATGCAAAAATCCTTAATAAAATAATGGCAAACCGAATCCAACAACACATCAGAAAGATCATACACCATGAACAAGGAGGCTTCATCCCAGGGATACGAGGGTGGTTCAACATATGCACATCTATAAATGTAATACAACACATCAATAGAAGCAAAGACAAAAACCACTTGATCATCTCAATAGATGCAGAAAAAGCCTTCAACAAGATCCAACACCACTTCATGATAAAAGCTCTAAGAAAACCAGGAATAGAAGGAATGTACCTCAACATTGTAAAGGCTATATATGGCAAACCTACAGCCAACATCATAGTTAATGGTAAAAAACTGAAATCATTCCCCCTAAAATCAGAAATGAGACAAAGGTGCCCACTATCCCCATTCCTATTCAACATAGTACTCGAATTTCTAATCAGAGCAATTAGGCAAGAAGAAGAAATAAAAGGAATACAAATAAGTCAAGAAACTGTCAAAATATACTTATTTGCAGATGATATGATCCTACACCTTAAAGACCCAAAAAATTCTATCCAAAAACTCTTAGACAGCATAAATAACTATAGCAAGGTGGCGGGATACAAAATCAACTTACAAAAATCATTGGCTTTTCTACACACCAACAAAGAGAAGGAATATATGGAAACAATTACATTCACAATAGCCTCAAAAAAAAAATCAAATACCTAGGTGTAAATTTAACAAAGGATGTGAATGAACTCTACAAAGAGAATTACAAACTCCTGAAGAAAGAGATCAAGGAAGACTACAAAAAATGGAAAGCTCTCCTGTGCTCATGGATTGGTAGAATCAACATAGTAAAAATGGCTAAACTATCAAAATCAATCTACATATTTAATGCAATTCCCATAAAACTCCCATTGACATTCATCACAGAGATTGAAAAATCTACCCTAAAGTTTATTTGGAAACACAAGAGACCGTGAATAGCCAAGGCAATACTCAGCCAAAAGAGCAATGCTAGAGTTACCACAATACCTGACTTCAAACTATATTACAAAGCAACAGCAATAAAAACAGCATAGTACTGGCACAAAAACAGACATGAAGAACAGTGGAACAGAATAGAGGGCCCGTATACAAATCCACACAGCTATACCTTCCTCCTTTTTTACAACGGTGCCAAAAATATACAATGGAGAAACACAGCCTCTTCAACAAATGTTTCTGGAAAAAGTGGTTACCGTCTGGAAGAAAATGAAAGTTTAGATTCATGTCTATCACCTTGTACTAATATAATATCAGACCTGAAACTCTGAAGTTCCTACAGGAACGAGCAAGAAACACTATGGAACCAATAGGTATAGGCAAGGACTTCCTTAATAGAATCCCAGCAGCCCAACAACTGAGAGAAAGGATGGACAAATGTGACTTTATGAAATTAAAAAAAGAAATGGTCTCTAAACTGAAGAGACCACCCATAGAGTTGGAGAAAATATTTGCCAACTATACATTAGACAAGGGACTGATAACCAGAATATACAGGGAACTTAAAAACTAAACTCTCCTAAAATCAATGAACCAATTAAGAAATGGGCAACTGCACTGAAAAGAACTTTCTCAAAAGAAGAAATTCAAATGGCCAAAAAACACATAAAAAAATGTTCACATCTCTACACATAAAGGAAATGCAAATCAAAACCACACTAAGATTCCACCTCACTCACCCCTGAGAGAATAGTCATCATCAAAAACACCACCAACAACACGTGTTGGCGAGGATTTGGGGAAAAAGGAACCCTCATACACTGCTGGTGGGAATGCAAGCTGGTGCAACCACTCTGGAAAAAAATTTGGAGGCTTTTTAAAAACCTAAACACAAACCTGCCATATGATCCAGCAATCCCACTCCTTCAGATATACCCAAAGGAATGCAACACAGGTTACTCCAGAGGCACCTGCACACCCATGTTTATTGCAGCACTATTCACAATAGCCAAGTTATGGAAACAACCAAGATGCCCCAATGGATCAAGAAAATGTGGTACTTGTACAGAATGGAATTTACTCAGTCATGAAGAAGAATGAAATTTTATCATTTGCAGGTAAATGGATGGAACTGGAGAACATCATTCTGAGCAAGGTTAGCCAGGCTCAGAAGACCAAAAATCATATGATCTCCTTCATATGTGGAATTTAGATCTAGGGCAAATGCAGCAATGTGGTTGCTTTGGATCACATGACAAGGGGAGAGCACATATGGGAGATACAGGAATAGGTAGGAAACCCAAAACATGAAAGCATTTGATGTCCCCACTCCAGTGGTGCTAATACAGAAACCTTAAAGCGACAGAGGTTAACATGAGAAGGGGATCAGGAACCAGTGTAAAGTTCAGTTAGAGATGACTCAACATCGGTTGTAACACATGTGTACACAAAAGCAATGCTAGAAATGTTTCTGTATAGCTATCCTTAACTCAACTAGCAAAAATGCTTTGTCTTCTTTATTACGCTTATGTCTTTTCTTCAACAAAATTAGAGATAAGGGCAGAACAGGTTCTGCCTAGAAGTGAGGAGGGAGAGAGGGTGGGGGAGGGGGGAGAAATCACCCAAACAACGTATGCACATGTGAATAAATGAACAATAAAAAAAAATAAAGAAGCCACCATGAGGACTGGCAACATGACTCAAGTGCTACAGTATCAGCTTTGCACATTCAAACCCCAGTCCCATTAAAAAAAAAAAAAAAAAGATGATAAAGAGGTCATGAGACAATGACCACAACAATGAATTAGAGACAGGGATATTCATGATATTACATGAGGTCTATTCCCACTTTTCTATTCCCACTGTGGATCACACACAGGAATAAAGAATAAAACAACAAAAAAAAATGTCATAATGTCTTTTGTAATAAAGTACTAAAAGTAACCATCTCAAATCAAACCTCTTTTGTGTAGTAAATATGCTATCATCCTTTCTTAAGAGACTTCATGGTATTGCCCATGTTTTAGTAACCCTTCTGTGTCTATGACCTCTTCACTCAGTGTATATGCCTTCTTCCCCCAGCGTCACTCCCACTCTTACAGTGCGCCACTCCACTGTGTGTTCATCCATCTCTCCTGTTTCTGACTCTTTCCACAGCAATCTCACGCCCTGTACTACAACTCCTTTTCCCCTAGTTCACCCTCTTGAAACTCCACATCATGCTGCCTTCTATAGAGCTGCCTGTTTACTCTGATTTGGTTCTGAAAGTTCATTCTGTGCAACATAGGTGCTTTCAACACTTGAAAGTAGATGTCCAGTTCAATCTTCTAGATTTAGAACTAGATTGTTCAGGAAGGAAGAGGAAAAAAAAGAAGAGAAAATGAAGGGTTATAAAACAATCCTTATTCAGACATGATTATTTTATGTAGAAAATCTTAAATTACATATATATCACAAAAAAATACACACAGAGAAAAAACCTTAGAGTTTCTAAGTAAATTAACCAAAGCTATAGTATGCAGAATCAAATACAAAATAACTTTGATTTATAAATACTAGCACCACATACTTGTAAAGTGGACTCTAAAATATCAAACCTTTTACAATAACATTAGGAACATAAAACACTTCAGAAAACTGTGATGAGATTTGCCTAAAATACACTAAAATCTGCAAAATATTCTTGAGGGAAATCCTAAGCAGGTGGAAAGATATACCATGTTCATAAAAAGGAAGACTCAATGCTAAGATGTGTTATGGATTTAATGTTTGTGTCCATCCCCAAAATTCATAAGCATAAGTCCTGACAAGACTGTATTTATAGATGGCCCCTCTAAGGAGCCAATATGAGTTAAATGAGGTCATAAGAATTGGACCCTTATACTATAGAATTAGTGTCATTATGGCTGTAGGATAGTGTCTCTCTCTTCCCTCTCTTCCTCTGCCCCTTCCGCCTTTCCTCTTCCCCACCCTTCCTCCCTCTCCTCTCCTCTCCTCTCCTCTTTTCTCTCCTTCCCTCTCTGCCCATCTCCTCCCCTCACTCCTCCCCTCCATTCCTCACTCTTTTTCTCCATGCATACATAGCAGAAAAGACATGTTAGGACACAGCAAGAAGGTCACTGTGTGCAAGCCAGTAGGAATGCTCTCACCAGAATCCAACCTAGCTCACCTTGGTCTGGATCTTCTGGTCTCCAAAATAATGAGAAAATGAATTTCTATTGTTTAAGCAACCCAACCTTTGTACTTTGTTATGGGAGTCAGAAGGTACTAGTTCCTTCCAACTTGATTTAAAATTGAAGAATATCCAAATAAATTCCAGGTTAAGTTTTTCTGGTGAAGGTAAAAGTTATATGAAAATGAAAAGGACATAGAATAATATTTTTTTTAAATCTTGGGAAAAAATATCACAGTTAGTGTTTTTATTTGATCTTAAAACTTACTTTGAAGGTACAGTAATCAAAATAATGTTAGTGTGACATAACTCTCTGTATAACTTTCTATATAAACATATATACATATATATGTAACAGAATCAACTACTTATAATTAGATCACAAAGAATACAGTCAATCAATTTCTGACCAAGGCATGACAACACTTCAGTGATGACAAGAAAGTTTTTTCACAAGTTTTATTACGAGAATTGGTTCTTTATATGGAAAACAAATCTATGCATACATTATACTATACAAACAAATTGTTCAAATTTTAGGAAATTTAAAACTGCAAATTTACTAAAAGGAAATAAAGGTGATAAGCCTTCTGATATTAAGTTAACTAAAGATTTGTAGGAAAAGTCCCCTATGATCCCCAAAAAACAGTAGCCATAAAAAGGAAAGAAATACGAAATGGACTTCACCAAACTCTAAATCTCCAAAACAAAGAAAATGAACCTATCAAAAATAAACTGGGAGGAAAATCACTGGGTATAACCATACAATTGACATAGATCTTCTATCTGAAATAAATAAACTCCTCTGACTCAATTATAAAAATCCCCAAACACAGCAAACTATTATTTGGGCAAACCTAATAACTAACACACTCGATAAAAGGATCTACATTGATGGTCACTAGGCTATTGTATTAAGCCATCTTAAAGATGGTGAGTATCTTTAGTCATCAAGGAAAGACAAACCAGCATTGAAATGCCATTATACACATTTTTAGCTTGACTAATACTAATAACATCAACATAATCACTAATAACACCAACATAAGCCAAGACATTGAGAATTTGGAGTCCTCATACATTAGTGATAATAGTGTAAAACTTCACATATACCCAACGTAAAAAAATTAGAATTTTCTCATTAACGTTAACAAATAACTGACCCATGACCAAATATTGGATTTCCTTTCTATAAAGAAAAAAAGATAAAAGCATGTAGATGCAAAAGTAGTCAAAATGCCCACCAATAGGAGTTGAGACAAATTGTGGTAAGCAAATGCAGTGAAGAGGTCTCAGCACTAAGAAGGAATGAATCACAGATAAATGCAATGGCAAAATCACCCAAAACGATGGTGCTGAGAAAAGAGCAGCCGAATCAAAAGAGTAGATATCCCGTAAGTTCATTTCTGTGGAATGTCAAGTGAATGGAATATTAATTTCTTTTGAGAGAAATCAGAAAAGATTTGGTTACTGGGATAGTGAATGATGGGGAAGAGGGTCAGGCAAATTTCTGGACAACAGAATTGTCCTATGTCATCATGTGATAGCAAAGGAATATGCCCGTGTCAAAATAGCTCAAACTATTCTCACTATATTTTTCTGAATTCAAACATAAAATGCAGAAATGTTTCTCAGGAGATTTACTGAGAAATTTTAAGTCAGCCAACAAGCAGCACTCTTTTTTCCAGCAGCTATCTGTACTATATCTTCTTTTGTTTTTGTAAGCAGTATTTATAACACAGAATGTAAATATGGCTCAAATTTCATGGCACTCCATTATTCTTTTTTAATCATGATCAAACCAGAAACATAAGAAATTTAATTATTTTCCCACAGTAATCTAAAAAGCTAGCAACAGAGCAAGCAACTCAAAAGTTCTTATGCTCTACTCTCCAGAAAACATCCAGATAAGTATTTCCTGTAACTGTGTATTTTCCCTTTTAGTTTATACCATAAGCATCTTTGACAGTTTTAAGGGTAAGGTTGATATAAAATTAATTTTAAAATACAGAGCAGAAAGCAGAGGTTAAATGTTAATATATTGAGTATATTAGCTCCATCAAGCAATATTTAGCAGAGTGAGAACAAATTCTCAACTCACAGAATAAAATCATTCAAAATAAAAGTATTTCAGACAAATAACTCAATTAAAAACTAAGCAAACAACTGCACTAAACATTTCTCCAAAGAAGACAATGGCTGATAAGTTCATGAAGACAAAAGGCATTAACAGTCATGAGAAAATGCTAATGAAACCACAAAGAGGGCTTGTTCATATCTATTGTACTTATTGTTAATGAAACAGAAAAAACAGAAAACAAGTCTTGATGAGGATGCTGTGAAATCAAAACCCTATATGTTGCTGGCAGGAATGTAGACTGGTGCAAACACTGTGGTAAAGAATATTATGGTTCTGCAGGATAATTAAATATAGAATTGCCATAACCCAGCAATTCCATATAGTCACGCAAACAGGGACTGAGGACAGGAACTTGACCAGATATTTATAGACCAATATTCGTAGCAGAATTATTTATAACAGCCAAAGGGAGGAAATAACTCAAGTGTTCATCTGCAGATAAATAGATAAAAAATACAATATGTGTATTACAGATAGATTATAAATAGACTACTGTTGAGCCTTAAAAAAGAATGCAATTCTGAGGCTCTACAAGATGCATAAATCCTAAAAACTCTGCTAAATAAAATAAACCAGACACAAAAGGACAGACATTATACAATTTCACTGACATGAACTACCTAGAATAGGCAAATTCATAGTGACAGAAAACAACATAGTGATAACTAGGGGTTGGGATAGAAATAGACATAATTATTGTTTAGTGGGAAGAGAATTTCCATCAGGAATAAAGAAAAAGGTTCTGGAGCTGGAGAGTGGTGATATTCAAACAAAGCAGTGAATTTAATTACTGTCACTACCTTATACACTTAGAAATAATTAAAATAGTACATGGTATTTTGTGTATATTATCACAAAAATAGTTTCAGGAATTTTATCAGCATAATAATTTTAATAAATTTGACAAGTAGTGGCTTTCATATAAATGTACAATGACTGTTAGATGTGGGAAGCTGCATTGAGATGTTTTCAAAATATTTTTTGTCAAAAACATAGGTTTAGCTGGGAATAGTAGTGTACACTTGTAATCCCAGGACTTAGGAAGCTAATACAGGAGATTTATGAGTTTGTTTGAGGTCAGCCTGGACTACATAGCAAGACTCTGCTTCAAAACACCAAAACAATGACAGCAACAGAAAAACATGTTTTCTTCAGAACCATCAATGTAATTTCTTTAAAAATTTGTAAATCGAGATTATTTAAAATTGTTCCATATTTCTTTTTCATCCAGGTAATTTTTAAAAAGAATACTAGCAGAATTGGTGAATTTACTTCAAATGTATGTGTATTTTTCAAGCCTTTATTATTTATTGGACGATCCATTGTTATCAGAGTACATTTCTGTGTGAGCAAGTATGCTCTTTCTATGAGAATTATTATTCATTTATTTTTTATTGTTGTGCTGGGTGGGGGTACATTGTGGCATTTACAAAAGTTTTTACAATATATCAAATGTACACACTGAATTCACCCCATCCACCATTCTCCTTCATCCCTCCCTTTATCTGAAATTGTTTTAATATTCTGCCAAATTGGGAGTCTATTATTCTTATTGATATTAATTTGGAGAAACTTTCACATAGGATTTTAACTCTGATAAAGTATGTCTATCCAAGTTTGTTTTTACTGAAACCAATAACGCTAAAATGTTTATCTGGATTTGTGCAGTGTTGATAGCTGCAATGTGTTGTTGAAGGGTTGGACTTTGCAGCAGCTGTGTGGAATCTTTTCTTATTTTTTTTTCTTTTATGTGTGTATAAAAATCCCTCTTAAGAACTGTCTCAGCTTCAGAGAGCCACTCAGTCCCAGTTCATCATTGGGAGGACACCTGTATCCAGGGTCTGATGGAAATGGACAAGTAAAAGTCTGGCTATTTCATTCCTTGAAGGATAATTTTGACAGAAGGTTTAATTTTTGAGACCCCAAGGAGGGGATGATGCTTAGGGACTGTCTCCCCAATTCTATTATGTACAACTCCCCTTCCACAGGTGTTCATACCAAGAACATGCCCTCACAATATTCCAAAAGGCTGTGTTGTGCAACACAAAATATACAGTATTTGCTTGTTATTTGACCACTGCCAAGATCTTATACTAGTAAAATTATGAAATCAACTCTTAAGATTTAAAAACTATCCTTACGGAATGTAATGAAAACATTACGGTAACAGGTGTTTCACATTTTTAATCTAATTTTCTTTCTTACCACTTAGCTTTTAGCATTTGGAAATAAGCAGTTGTTGTGAACGACTTGAAATCATATTTTGTTTTTAATCAAAGGAAATGATGAGTGACCATACTGATGATCAGGTGGTGTGAGTGTATTATACCCTCTGGATTTGAAGTCCTGCTGTTTTAGGAAGACCTGTTTCTGATGGCATGGTATCCATTAACTCATTCCTTCATTTAGAGGTTGCATATTATTTGAAAGGGAATTTGGTGTCATTAAATTCAAAGTGAGTTCATTTTATTGGGGGATCCATCATAAAAAGCATTTCAGTAGTCATGCATGAACTGTGTATACAAAGTAAATATACTAATAATTGATACACTTCAGTGCATTTGATCAGTTAGACTCATGGTCAGTACTGAAGATTATGGACATACAGTTAGTTTTGAATAAGTTTTGAAGAAATTGGAAAAAACAGGTATCAAGAGTAAGAATACAGCACAGAGAAACAGGTACCTGAGGAGTTATATGACAGGAAAATAAATTAAGTCAGAAGCACAGAAAGCAATATTATTCAGTTTTGAGTCAAGGTCAGTGAAATGATTCAAAAGGAACAGGATAGGTGTTAAGAGCAGCAGCCAGGAGAGAAGCAGAGGGGATTTACTGAGCACTTATATATAATATGCCAAGAAACGTACTTAATGCTACACCAAATTTATTATATTCAGTTCTAGTGTCAGTACTGTTAAAATCATAATTTTATACATTCATGAGCTAGAAAATCCTTCATAAATACTTCTAGCAGCAGGAAGCCAAGTTTGAAGTGTTCTCCAACTTCAGTGGGGTAAAGGTAAATCTCATTCCATACCCAAAACAACCCAATGGCATCAGCCAGGATGGAAAAATGAATGCTAGTTTCTTACAAGAAGACATAAGCTGGCTGCAGTGCATAACCTCAGTGTGTGTTTTACAAATGAAAACACTTAATCCACAAAAGGGGGGCTCAAACTCATGTAAAGTTTACCTGGCTTAAAAATCATTATCTTTTCTAAAACAGTGTTCAGGAAACAGACAGACAACCAACTTGTCTGATTGGTTACGGTAAAGCCAATATTGTGTGGCAAGTAAGTGAACAAGAAATCAAAGGTAACTTGGAGCTTAACAGGACATGAGAAACTCAAGGAGCTGATTTTAGGAAAGTAGTTCACCATTTTTTAGGCATCCAGAATGGTGATGTTGAAACATGCCTTAAACTTTCAGAATGGAGAACAGCATGGAGGTATCTCAAAAAGGTAAAAGTATAACAATCATGTGATCTAACATTCTTACTTCTGGGTATTCAAGGAAATAAAATCAACACACCAAAGAGATCCTGCACGTTCATGTTTATTGCAGAACAACTCAAAAAGCTAAGCTATGAAATGAAAATTGTTTCCCACAACAAATGGAGGAATAAAGAAAATGTGTATACATACACAATGCAACCTTACTCACCCATGAAAAAGAGTGAAATCTTATTATTTGCAGCAAAATAGATGGAATTGAACAACATTATGCTTAATGAAATAAGCCAGACACAGAAAAACAAATACTGCAGGTTCTCTTCCACATGTGGAAGCTACAGAAAGTCGATCTGAATGAAGAATGGTGGTTACTGGAGATGTTTGGTAGATGTGCAGAGGTAGATAAAGGAAAGCAGATTTGATCATTACACATGCTTGTGTTGAAATATCACAGTGAAACCCTCTTGTATGTATGTAAAATTAAAACATAGGAACCAAAATTAAATAAAATATACAATAAAAAATTATGATAGGCAGTGAGAGTTTCCCACTTCACCTTCTTCTGGGAGATTAAGCAGGAAAACAACTCCACTCATTGGAGAAAAAAGGGCTAGTCTATGTTTTTGTACATATCACAACTGTTTAACTATCAGGGAGAAATGAAAAGAAGGGAGTGCATTTGGAGCTGAACATTAAGAAAAACCTGGCAGAGTTCAATTTGATAAAACATACTTGACCTTTGGACAATATTGGCTCAGTTATATGTAGATTTTTTTTCTTTTGGAGAGTTGCAACCATTTGAAAAAACTTGCAGATGGCCACATAGCATATAAACATTGAAAAATAAGATAGGTTAGTAATCTATAAACTATAGCTAGATAATAGTTATCACTTTCAACCATAAAATGTAAACAAATTCATTAAAAAACCAAAGCAAGTATCAAAATGTATGCACACAAACACCGACCGTACTGGAGCGATTCACAGTGGAGAGGATGTAAACAAACGGAAAGACGCAGCATTCAATCTAACTGCACAAAAACAGCTGTATGCACACCACATGCTACAGCAAGGTCACAGCTACCTCCCTTGTGACTGTGTGAGCTACATGCTGAAAGACCTGCTTCAGATGTCTGTGACACTAATCAACTCTGCACAGACAGGTCAGTTGATCTCTCCTGTAATCTATAGCAGAGTAAAAAGTGATTCCTCCCATTTCTTGCATATTTTTCACCTAGAGGAGACATATAACATATAATGTATGTACTGCTATTCTACTTTATGTTGTCAATACAACCTCTCCTCCTCCAGAGCAGGCTGAGAGCACTAAGCATTTGGGAAGTCAAAAGTCATATGTAGACTTTCAATTGCACAGGTTGGCACCCAATCTCCCACATCATTCAAATTTAAACTATAATTAATATTTTAAAGAAAGAAAAAAAATCAACCCCATCTTGTTTAGAAAAAAAGTGAATAGTCTTGCAGGCCCATAAGAGAAACACAGGGGATCAATTCTGACAAAAATAAAAACATATAGTAGGATAAAATAAATCAAAGAGAAAAGTCTATTTATGGGATCTGTGTATGTATGAGACAGACAATGTAGAGAAATTTTTTTTTTGGAGCATCTTAGAGCCACTAACTTCAGCTGACTGGGAAGAAACAAAAGCCAATGTGCATGTACTTTATGTCTCGTTCACATCCCATTCCTGTATCTAGAGAACCCTACACCTTGCCTCTGCTTCACATATTACCTACCTATAAATGATTACACTGGAAAAAGATTCAGTTGACTGAATGATGATAAAAAAAAAAGACCAGCTCATGATTTGTAAAATTAACTACAAAAGAAGGAAAAGAAAGGAGCTGAAAAACAGGGCAACACAGATGTATATAAATAAATAATGTCACCTCAAAATTGTAAAGAAAATGTGTTTCTAAGTATTAAGACTCTAAATATTGAGCCAAGAATTGAGAGAAGATATTTCAATAAAGTAGAAAATAAATACAGTTCAGTAATAAGTGTGAATAGATAAATGAAACAGTGACAAAAGAAGTGTCAGCACTGGGAAAAAGAAAAAAGCTAATAAAATTTGCTGTGCACAGTAAAATGCCAAGAAAAAGCATCAAAGAGAATAGAAAGATAGACTCACAAAGATTTAGAGAAAAAAGAATAATGAAAGTTCCCACCAAGAAAAGTCAGAATAATTGAAGAGAAAAAGCATGCAAACAAAAGCAAATAAATATATTGACTTCATGAAAATAATAAAATAGTATGTTTAAGAGAGTACACTCAAATGGTTAAAATGCAAAATACAGTGAAAATAGGTTTGCAGTTCATACCAAAACCTCATTTTCAGACATGTTGGGAAAGTTAGTTTGAAAAAAGATTATATTAAAAAATTTTAAGTGTTGGATAGGATATAAAGTAATTATTTCATAAAGTAATAAAGAGAATATACAGAACAAAAATCTAAGGTCAAGTAGAGACCTATGTTAGTAAGGAGAACAACCAATCACAATTCTGCTTTTTCTGTTGTTTACATAGCAAAACTTGCTTTTTAGCTTTGTGGCACTCTTGGAGTAAGACATCCACAAATCAAAACCAAAGATGTAGATTCAGATGTAGATTGTCTTATAAGTGAAGCTACAGGAAAAAGGCAAGAAAATACACAAGTAATACATACACAATTATAGAAAAAGAAAAAAATACTGATTCTGGGAAGTCGCACTGGTTGGATCTCATCAATATTCTGACCAAAATTTAAAATATGTAAATAAACCAATGTGTAATTCTAATATCTTGGCCTTCGTGCTCCTTATTCTTTTTTTCTGTAATATCTAATCTACCAGTAATTACACATTCTGTATCTTTCAGTACACACATTTTAACTTCCAATTTGAAGATATGATTTACACATCTTTTCTATTATATTCAATGATCCTACTTGAACTTTATCATGTGAAACAAAATTACTCTATTTTCATATTCTTATCTAGTAATTATAGCATGTTTAATTTCAGAGTAGATTTAAGTGGATTTATTTGTCTCATTGTGGGTTGTTTCTTGCTTCTTTCTTGACTAATAATTTTTATATTGGACATACAATAAGGATTTATTTTGGGATTCTGGGTGTTGTTTGAATTACTTCAAGCAGTCTTTGGGTTTATTCTGGGACTGTTTGTGCTTCAAGTATTTTTTTTTCATGTATAATGGGTGCAGTAGCTCTGGAGTTAAATGTTCCATAACACTGAGTCACAGTATTTGTATGTAATCAATAACCAATAAATCTTACATGTTTTTCCTGCCTGCTGGTGAGCATGGGGCACTGTTTTCTCCAATGCCTGCAGGAGGTTTTCTTTCCAGACTTAGGTGGCTTTCACACATGATGAATAATTGAGGGGAGGGTTATGAAAATTTAAGGAGTTTTCTCTCTGCATGGCTTTATTTTCTCTAGCCCTTGTCCTGTGTTACTGAGATATGTGAACACAGCTACCTCAGTATTCCTAGAATCTCAGCAACTTGGCATCAGGTTTACCATGGCTTCTTCTATTCACTTCTGTCTCAAGGCAGTAAACTAAGAAAAACATATTTTTTACTTATGTTTGTTTCCTGATTTCCATGAGAAAGACTATTGTTGCCGAAAGGGGAGAAAAAAAATGTTTTCATTTGTTGCATGAAGTGGTAAAATATAACAAAAAAATAGATAAGTTAAATATATGCATATGGGGTCTCTGTTTTGCACAAGTCTTTTGCAAACTGATGTCAGGTGTTACAGTGAAGTTAAATAATACCAGTCAATATAAACTTAAGTTTTTGAATATTGCAGTATGTCAACTTGAGTAACTGCATAAACTAAGATCTTTGTTGCTAGGTCTACAGTCAACAGACCTCTACATAAATAATAGTGATCACAGTTAGTGATTTATTGTTCTACTTTTTAAAAAAATCTGTTGGTCACTGAACCCTGTATATCTGCTAGCATGTACAGATATCAAAACGTGTAATAGCTTTGCCATGTTGGCTACCAGTGACAAACTCACATATTACACATACACACACACACACACACACACACACACACACACACAAGCCCCTAGATAATTGGAAGAGAATATTAGATGACAAAGATGAAAGTTAAGCGAACCAAAACCAAACAAAAGAGACCATATGCACTCTAAGTGACCCAATAGTGCAACTCTAAAAGGTGTCAATGACCATGCAGATGTTGGCCCTGACACCACTTGAGACTCTAGATTTAGAGTCAACAGAACAATGAAGAAAACTTACTCTCACACTGGGGAAAGCAGGTGATGTCACAGAGGAAATGGCACCAGCACAAAATGTCCTATAAAGGGAGCTCTCGGAGATATGTCATAACAACAAACGCAGAAAGGAGTAGTACAATTTTCCATAAAAGTGATGCTGATTCTCTATCATGTTGTGTGATGAGAAGACCAACACTATTTAAACTACTCTTGAGATTTTTGTAAATAAATAAAGCATTTGATTATTGATATTTCTAATGTTTTGACATACTCAAAAATATTAATTTACTACATTTTCAATTTCCTATGCACCAGTGACAAATATTGGACCAGCTTTAAAGCTGTGAGGAAAACATCTTCAGGTTGAAGGCTATTAATTACTTAGGTCACTATGCATGGATTCGCTTTGCCCAGATGTTTGAGGGTCTCACATGGCCAAACAAAAACAGGACTTTCTGTACTATGATTCTTAAAAAAGCCCATGCAGAGAAGGTCAGTATGATTTTTTGGGAAATGGTGGTGGCAAAGAAACAGACATTAATTATGTTAGGATTCTAATACCATGTTGGAGCTCTACAACATAGTTTTCTTTTCCCTTCTTTCTTTGTTAAACACAGTTTTAAAAAATGCAAAATCCTTTCTTCAATCATAAGCCAAATTACTGCCTTCTGGATTTAGTCAGCTACCCATAGCTTGCCAACTCCTACACTAAAATAACAAAAAATGAGAATAAGTAGAATAAAAACGTGATTAACATGGGATTATGACAACATTTACTTATATTAAAAAATAGCAAAGAGAAGGAAAAAGGCAAGAAAAGCAGATGATACAAATAGCAAACAAAGAGCAGGCGACAGATTTAATCCTAAGTGTATTAACCTATTAGAATTTAAATACCTCAAACACCTCAATATATTATTCAGGAATAAAAGCAATGATCATTGAAAGAAGAACGCTTTTTGGATAAATTTCTCTGCTATCCAATATTTTCCAAGACAACAGATTGATATTCCCTCCAAAATGTCTCCTGTAGTTTCAGCCTGGTATTTTAGTCTATTGCTTTAATCTTTTTTAACAATTAATATATTTAACCACCAAATAAACTTCATGATGACTGAGTCTTATTTATATTTCTTTAAATTGTTTTTGTTTTTTTCAATTTTTCTTTTTTACTTATAGTATACTCAATATTTAACACTCATTTTAAATGCACAAACATTTTTGGATAACTGATGAATGCATAAATGTGAATAAGCAAACACCTATATTCACAAAGTTGTAAACAGTGCTTAGTTTCTATTTTGTAACCTTTCTAGTAATGGAAAATTCCTATCCAATAAGATTTCCACATGCTTTCACAGTCTGTATTTTTATTATAAGATTTAATTTATGTTGTAAGATATCTTAATTGTTTAGCCATTATTCTGCTATAGGAAGTTGAGGGTTTATAGCATTTCTATAAAGAATAGTTTTTCCTTAGACTTCTAAACTGTTTAAAGTAGAATTATCAAATCAAAAATATAAAAACTTACTATTTGGTTCAAAGTGTATGAAATACTGACTCCTTAACAATTTGAGCCAAATCACAAACATGTACCTGTTTCTTATTAAAGTGCCAATAACATTCTTACTTAATTTTTGCAACTTAATTATTGTAAAATATTGATTTGTGTTAGTTCCAGTGATATTCTGATTTTTGTATGTGATAATTTGCCATCTGCATCCCCTCAACTATGTCAGCTCTCAGTTGAAATTAGATCATCTGGGTGGCTGTCTTGTTGTTTCTAAATTTTCTTCAGATATTGTTGCTTCATAAGTCTATACTACCTTCTTGAATTCATTTTATTATACTTTTACATTTTTATTTCAACTCAGAGTTATGTGCCTTTCAGCATTATGACATAAGTTTAATTAAATTCTGGAAGGTTGAATTTTCTTACATCTTTCTATTTGAAAACTGCCTTTTAAAATATTTTTTAATGTGTGTGGGTACATTGTGGCATTTACAAAATATCAATTCTTTAAAAACATCTAATTAACCCTCTCCATGCCTTCTATGCAAAATATCTTATTCTAGCACTGAGCTGATGACACTTCAGAGTGCCAGAAAGTAAGAAAACCAAAATGATTGACTAGGCTTCCCAATGGCCGAAGTTGGCTCAATTTAAGCAATAAAGTCAAGATGTAGTAAATTATAACCAAAAGTAACACATATATAAAAGAATTACATAAACCAATAGAACTTGAAGGCTAAGAATAGTGGTTCACACTTGTAATCCCAGCTACCAGGGAGTGCAAGATATGAAGAGAGAAAAATGTTAAAAACGGATACACAGGAGATCGATATATTGGATTAACAGACAACAGAATTTAAATAACTGTGATTAATATATACAAAAATGATTGGTAAGATTGACAAAATAGAATGAAAAGAATCACAAGATGTACATGGAATATGCTGAGAATATCAAACATTGTTGAGTAAACTTGAAGTTCCAGAAGAAGAAGAGACAAAATAAGAGCTAGAAGCAATAAATCAGAGATTGTCAGACTGGAATAAAATGCAGGAGTCAAATGTACAATGACTATAAATTCATACTTTATATGTAAGGGTGAAAGCATGTTAAAAAGGAAAAAGACATACCATGTAACCACGAATGAGTAATCTGGAAAACCCAAATTCATTCCAAATAAAGCTGGCCATACCCCTGTAATCTCAGCACTCAGGAGGTTGAGGCAAGATGATGGCTAGTTCAAAACCAGCTTGGTCTATGTAAGAACAGCTTTAAAGGTCTGATCTCAGCTCTGTGTGATGCCAAAAGTAGGAGGATACACAATCTGAGCCCAGCCCTGGACAAAAATGCCAGACCCTGCCTAAAAATTAACTGAAGCAGAAGAGCTGGGAGTGTGGATCACATGAGAGACTATGCCTAACAATCCAGAGGACTGCAGATCAAATTTGACTACTGTCAAGGACAAAAAAGGATTAAACTGATTTTGTAGATAGTATTCCTTAGGAGTTAGAGAACAAATGCCAGTTTCTTAATTGTTTTCTCAGCATACAGAGCACAGTAAGGTGTCAAAGTTATGACCATCAGTAATAAGAAACTTTGAAACAGTGTGACAATGACATGATACCATGTACTGAGAAAGCTACGTCACCCTTTGTGGTTTTCCCCCTCAAGGCCCGAACCTCATGCTATCTATGAGAAAAATATCGGAAAAATTCCAAATTGAGAAACTTTCTATAAAATATCTGATGTATAAACCTCAATAATGTCAAAAAAATCAAAACAAAAGGAATTTGTGACACTCAAAAAGGAGGACTGAATGCAATGTGGTTTTCTGATAAGATTTTAGAAGGCAGGAAGATTATGGGAAAATAAAATAGAATCAAACATTGTACAGGGTTTAAGTAATTAGGGATACATATTGTTTCATTACTTGCAACAAATGCATGGAAGTGATTAAAATGTTAATAACAGGGAAACTGAGTATGTGACATAGAAGACCTTTCTGTATTACCTTTGCAACTTTTATACAAGACTAAACCTTTTATAAAATGAAATGGTTCATGTTTAAAAATCTTTTAGGGAGTCTTTTCTGTGGTGTTATGTGTTTTACAACCAAAATTTAATCAATGCTGCAAATGTACTTTCCTATTACTATAAGGAAAAAAAAAAGAATTTAAATATCCCTATAACCATTAAGGAAAACAAGTCAATAGGTCAAATTTCCCTACAATAAAACTGGAGCACTATAAAGTGTCTTTGGTGAATTCTATCAAACATACAAGAAAGGAATACCATCTCACACAAATTATTTAAAAGAATAAAAATATGTTAATACTACATAGTTCAATTTATGTGACTAGTATAAACTGACATCTAAATCTAATAGGAGCAGTTAAAGTAAAAACATTTTATTGGGTAACATCTTATATAACATGTATCACTTCATAAAATCAAAATCTTAAACAAAAAATGAACAACTGGAATACAAAGTATAATGAAAAACATAATAGCATTAGGAATGTGGACTTTTTTCCAGAATTTAATGTTTAATTCAAATAAGAAAAGCTACTTAAGGTAGTATCTCTGATTTATTTATTAAAAGAGAAACAAACAGTTTGATAGACTCACAAATACATTTGGAACTATGCCATGGTTATTTATGAGTAAAAATCATAAAGCAGTAGGATTTTTTTTTCTTTATTCATATGAGCATACGTTTTGTTTGGATCATTTCTCCCTCTTGCTCAAGCACCAGGATTTAAAGATAATGTCTTATTCTGATCAAAATAGGTTTTACAACAACTTTAAGAAACCTTATAATTAATGGTAAAATATTAAGCATTTTCTTTGAAATCAAGAACAAATAAGAACTATCACTATAATTTGTTCTATTTATTATTTACTGGAGTCTTATCAAGGAAGGAAAGACCAGTTGAATAGATTGTCTCTTGATCACTCCACGCTGCTTCCTGCCACATGCAGTCCTGCTGCACATTTGTTATCTTAGGAATGTGTTTTCTCCAGTTTCTCTCTCCATTTCCTTTTAAATCCACTGCATTAAGAATTATTGAACCACTCTATCACTGAAATAAAAACCATCTAAACCATCTGTTATTTCTGTTTAACTAGACACCAACTCAAAACACTCATCAAGCTTGACTTAGAATCCGTTTTTATAAAAGATAACACTCTCTATACATTGTCTGCATTTCACTTGTGAGTTGCCCCACACTCTTAAGATTATCTGCAGCTAAACAGATATTTATTCTCATTTTCATTTGAGGCATTTTTTCCTCTTCCTACCCTTCTCTGCTATGTGTCCATGTCTTACTGTGTATTTGCTCTTGAAAAGACACCTATATCATTTTGTCTTACTACACTCAGTTTATTAATACCATTTGGTACTATAACACTAAATACTATCAGTGCACTGACAATTCCCATCAGGATCCAGTTTAGACTCAAAAGTCCACTTATTTGTTAAAATTCCACTTTTTATTTATTACTCTTATTTTCTGAGCAATTCAAATCCTATTCAGAATATAAGCTATGCTTATGTCTTCAAAGGTCTTCCTTAAGTTTTTCTCTAGTAATTTCAAAGTTTCATACCTTACATTTAGATCTTTGATTCAATTTGATTTGATTTTTGTATTGGTTGAGAAATCTGAGTTTAATTTCATTCTTCTACATGTAGATATTCAGTTTTCCCTGTTGAAGAGGCTGTGTTTCTTCCAACATATATTTCTGGTACTTTTGTAAAAATTAGCTGGCTGCAGCAATGTGCACTTATTTCTAGATCTTTCCTTCTATTGGTTTACATGTGTGTTCTTGTGCAAGCACCATGCTATTTTTATTACTGTGGCTCTGTAATTAAAATGATTCTGTACAGCAAAAGAAATAATTACCCAAGTCAAGACAAAAACTACAAAATGGGAAAAAAATTTTGCCAGCTATTCATTGCATAAAGGGTATATCCAGAATATATAAAGTGCTCCAAAAATCAAACCACAAAGAATAGTTAAATTAATACACAAACGTATTGAACAATGGTTCCCAAAAGAAGTACAAATGACCAATAAATAAGAAATGTTCAATGCCTTCTTAGCCATAAAAGAAATGAAAATCAAAACTAGACTGAGATTCCATTTCATCCCAGACAGAATAGCAATTATCAAAAAAAAAGTTAGAGTATGGGAAAAGGGGAACCCTTATTCACTGTTAGTGGGGATGTAAACTGTAGCAGCCACTATGGAAATAAATATGGACTGGTTTCCTCAAAATTTAAAGACAGAGCTACTATATGATCCTGTAATACCACTCCTGGAATTATAACCAAAAGAATGTAATCTGCTTACAATAGATACCTCACATCCATGTTTATAGCATCACTATTCATAATAACCAAAATACAGAATCAACCTAGGTGCTCATCACTAATGAATGAATAAAAAAAAGTAGTATATATACACAATGGAGAACTAATTATTTAGCCACAAAGAAGGATGAAATTAGACCATGTGCAGGAAAATGGATAGAACTAGAAATCATCATGCTAAATGAAATAAGCCAGACTGAGACAAATATTGTATTTTGTCTCTCAAATGGGAAAAAAAAAAATTGAATGACATGAGTGTAAAGTAGGTTATTCTTTGGGGTTGAGAAGTAGTGGAGGGGAGGGAGAAAAAGTGAAGGGGAGTTAATGTGATGAAAGTACTTCATACATATATATGATAATAATGAAACTTAGCAAAAGTGTAAATAAAAAGGGCAGGGGAAATAAAGAGTAATAAAGAGGGTGAATTTGATCAAAGTATATTACATGCATTTATGAAAATACCACAATGAAACCTCTTTGTGAAAATAATAAATGTTAATAAAAGAGAAAGACAGAAAAAAAGTTTAGTCCATTTATGTTACCACACCCAAAGCTGAAATCTGATCTTTTTCCTTATTGCTCTACCAATCCAAATTACAAAAAGTACCTATTTTCAATTATTCAGGCCATAATCTTTGGAGTCATCCATAACAATACTCCATAACAGTCCATATATCATAGACCAAAAACTTCTATCATACTGCCTAGTCAGAGTGAAAATATAAAAACATGAATATAATGTCAGTCTTCTGATAATAATTCTGTAATATTTTCTTATTTAACTTAGGAGCCTATTGTTACTGCAATAAACTGTCATAAAGAATAAAATAACATAATAAAAATTAATTTTCTTATAATTGTAGAAGTCAAACATTTAAAATCAGAATGTTAGTAGACAGCTTTTAGGAAAAACTTTTCCTTTAATTTTTAAGCTCTCTGCACAACATGGCTTCTTGCTGCTTTATGAATCTTGAAAGTGTGTCTATCACTTCGGCCTCTGACTCCATTGTCACATCTCTCTTTTCTGAGTTTGACAGTCTTTCTTTACTCTTTTAGCATCTCAAGTGATTACAATGTAATCCAGGATAATCTCCCCACATCAAGAGTTTTAGCACAATCTCTTTTGTCATTTAAAGCATTACATTCACAATTGAGGATTAGGACATGGACACCCTTGAGGCCCTAACTCTGTCTAAGACACCCTACAGGACCTTGGATTTCTCATTACCTCTTGGTCCTCATCTTGTTACCACCTGTACTTGACTTGCTTTGCTCCAGCCACACTCACCTCTTTGTCTTCCTTCACCACTCATCAGTCACTCCCAAATTAAAAGACTGTTTCTTCTTCATGCAAAAAATAAATAATTAATATAACTGCTTTGTTGTAATATTCACTCTCTCCAAGCTTTGCTCAAACACCATCTTCTCATGGAGGAAACTGTGACCACTACCGGGTGCTCTGTCCCATTCACCCTTGATATATAATTTTTTTACCTTGTTCTACCTATTACTTTCTGGTACAATTTGTCATCTTTTTTTACAATAACAAAAGCAATATGCAAATTGTGCTTATTTTAAATTTATTTATTTTCCACTAAACATTTAAGCTTCATGAAAAGAGAATATGTTTTCTATTCAGTCACATGACCTTGTAAGGAAGAGAGCATTTGGAAGATACTGAGTGCTCCACACTTGTTATGGATTTGAGAATGAAACAACTCAAAAGTACAGAATAGCTGACATGAAGACACAATTAGTAAAACACTTAACAAACTTCTTTGTGAAGATAAAGAAATGCAAATTAAAAACATAAGATGAAAATATCTAAAAGCAAATTCTTTGGGTTGACAGTGAATGACAAGACCTCATTTATTCCTAGGTGGAGTATGTATTGCTTAAAAGTTACAAAACAAAATGTAACGTCTGGAAAAGCTAAAGTTAGCTACAGACTGTAAGTCAGCAGTTCTGCTTCAATTATACACATCAAGGTCCTCTTTGTGAGTAATTATTAGGATGTACCTAAAGAAATGTTCATAGAACACTGCTGGTTATAGCCAGAGGTAGCGGAAGAGACAACATTACACATGCATATATGATAGGCTGAATAACTGAATGTAAACAAATTCATATAAAGAGATATTCTATACAAAACCATTCAGAAAATGAGACAAAAGAATATCTCACCTTTGATTACACTCTTAAATTTCAGAAAGAGGAAAAACTCTAGCATTTTATTTAGGAATGGTTAAAAAGAAAGTCACACTATAATGAAACAGACATTATTATTACAAAAGGAAGCTTGTTGTAGACAAGGAAAGAGAAATTGCAGTGTTATGATAGATCACACAAAGGGATTAGGGTCCGGAAATTTTATATTTCCTACACCAGATGTTGGTCACTTGACTTATATTTATTCATTAATTTATCTGTGCCTGTGTGTGTGTGTGTGCATCTTATGCAAAATTCAGCACATATTACATTTTAGAATAAAAATGATAGTTAATGATAAAGTGATAAGGAGACCTAATGGATCAAAAGAAAAAAGACTGTCAAGTCAATAGGAAAACAGGCAAAGGATAGGAACACTTAAAATCCAAAATACTTTTCAACATAGGAAGAGTTGCTCATGCTCACTTATAATAAGAGAAACATATATCACTCATAAACATTTTCATTTATAAAATTGAAAAATTTTGTAAAATACTAATTTCAGAGATTTAATAATGGTATGGATAAATAGTTACTTTCAATTATTGCACTTAATAAGGTTAGTTGAAGCAACCTCAGGGGACAACACTTTGGCAATCACTACGGAAGTATAAAATTGCTCAAGACTTTCCTTGGGCAATTCCTCTTCTAATTGCATGATAAAGACTATCATTTCATGAAAAAACCCCTGTCAAATAATTATATTAGCAAACATTTAAATAAGAAAGAGTTAAATGTCCTCCAAAGGGAAAATGGTAAGACAGATAATGGTAATCATGGTAGAGCCACTGGAAAGAATACACTTGGGCTAATTAAAAAAAAAAAAAAAAGAATGCCATTAGGTATTGAAAAAGAATGAGCTTTCAAATTACATTTTTTTAACTAAATAAAAATGCAGGTTATGTAGTGCTGCAGTGAGTACACTGCAATTCTGTAAAGAAAAGAAAAGACTGTACACACTTTTTCAGTTCTAGAATAGCTATTGAATTATTTTTAAAAAACATGGTTGATTTTAATGAGGAGACCTATGGATTCCCCAAATCCTGTCAGTAATTTTGTTTGAACTGTAAACCCTATTTCACTTTTAAAACTATTTACAAAGTGGATGCGTTATGAATTCCATTTTTAAACTTAATATTTATATTAATTTCTAAACAAATATAGTATTTGCATTAAATTATATGATAGTATTTACAACAGTATTTTGCTTACAAAAGAGTATAAAATATTAGTGGTGAAAACAGCCTTTTGAAAAGTTATTTTCATTGATAATCGATAATTTTTTGCCTCACTATTACATAGGGTGTTGACTGTCAGCTTGTTATTGATGTACCTAATATTTAACATATGCATCCTGAATTTCTGTCCACACCACAATCAAGGACAGACTGCAGGAGGTCCCAAAAGGTGATAAGTGGTCAAGGAGACACCTCTCCTTCCCAGGAAACTTCTGTCTGCACCTGAGAGATATCTCTGCCTTCAGGCAATACTCAAAAAGACTATAAAAACCTAATCCCCAACCTGACCCACAGGACCACCTGTTTCTGGGTCCCCACTATGCAGTCTTTCTCTTCTATTCTCTACGAATAAAATCTTTCCGACCTCTGCTGTTGGAGTCTGTCTGTGCTTTCATTCTCAGAGCGGGCTCAAGAACCCTGAGCACCCGAAATTCCTGCACGTGTCATCTGTGCATCAACAGCATCAAAATATCTTTCTCATCACATATTTCATCTTCCCCATAATACCCCCCATGCTGTTTCTTCTAGTCTAAACTAATGCCATCTGACTTCCGTTTTTCACAGGTCATTGGGTAGCCTTTCTGGGGTCCACATACTGCTGTGTTTGTCCACTTGAGCTTTCAGTATAACTCAACAAGGAGAATACCCAGGCTTTGAAACCTTTTTCTCTCTGGCCCCATAACTCCCATCCTGAGAACACTCCTCTTTCTTGGATATTCTCTACCACTAAGACTAAAACATCACCAAATCTATGTCCTTTATCTTTTCATCGTCTTTTTGTGTGAGTGTACCTCAGATGCTCACCTATGGCAGGTGAAGAATTTAGTCCATAAACAATTCACAATTCTATTTTCACATGCAAAGCTCTGCTTTGCGTGACTCAGTAGAATAAAACAGGTCAAGTGAGATTTAGTGCTAATCCTGTGATGCTGGTGTGTAAATAGTAAAAGATGTCAGAGAAAGTTAAAAAATATAAATAAATAACAAACTCCATGATTCCGGGGCTTTTTTCTGATACATGGAGGTGATACTACACTTTGGAAAATTCAATGGTATAATTTAAGGTAAACATCAACCAAAATTTGAAATATAACTTCAGAAAAGTTAATCTAAAGTACACATTCATTTCATGCATGGCAGTACAATCTTGATCCTGGGTTAGTATTTTTGTATTTAAATTTCTAACTGTAATAGTTTCATACAATTCATAAAAATGAAAACTATCTATTAAAATGTGAAGAATTTGACTCAGGGAGAATTTTTAATTTATATAAAATGCACTTTGCCTATTATGGATTAGCGCTCTAAGGAGAAAAGCACAGTTTCTTCAATAACAGCACTACCCCTATCTCAGCTGTCCTTCTACTTGGAAATTTGCCTTCTCTCTCTGATTTATCTTTTAATTAAAATTGTCAGGAGCCATGGTGCATAGTTACATGTATAGAAACAAAATAACCACAGTAATAATGTTAATGATAAGAATAAAACTTCAGGTTGGGTAGTGTTAGGTGTTAGGTCCCTGGCATTCTTGGGGCAGGCGGAAGATCCCGAGGTTAGCACCGAAAACAGACTCCCTGATTAATGACCACTTGCCCAACTCCCCTGTTTGTTTCTCTGATTGAAAAACACCTCAGGAACTTCCAGTTACTCAAATAGCCTGGCATGTCGACCTGTTCCATCTGGTGATTGCAGATAATCAGAGATCAGAGACTCCCTCCCCCATGGCTTGGCCCTTCCTATAAAGCCTACTACCCATTTTCAGCCAAGCTGCTGCACTCTGAACCCGAGAGTGACAGTTCTGAGGTCTGGCTCCTAATAAATCTTTCTTTTCCACAAGTGGCATAGTCTTTATTTGGCAGTTCCTTACAGGTAGTATTCATTAATACAATGAATGTACAGTCGAATGTGCTGTAATCCTAGTTACGCAAAAGGAGGATCCTAGTCCCATACTGTCCCTGGGCAAAAGTGAGACTGTATCGGAAGAATAGCTAAAACAACATAATGGGTTTAGGACTTGGCTCAAGGGCTAGAGAGCTTACCTAACAAGCTCAAATTCATGAGTTCAAACTCTAGTATCACATAAATAAATGTAGTAACTTTTAGGAAATTTGTTAAAGTATTACCTCCAATTTAGTCTTTCATATGAAACAACTAAAAATTTGAATATTTGAGCATGTAAGAAATTTGTTACATTATCAAGCAATCACAACATGCACCCCTTTCTCATTTTCCTTGCTGAAAAGAACATTGTTCTCCAATACAATGAGGACAAAATTTAACTGAACATGTAATTATATTGTCTCGAAGAAAGAAAATGAGAGGGTTATGATAGATATACATGATGTGAAAATAATCATTCCCCATGCTGCATGAGCATTGTACATGCATCAGTTGTTCATAAATTACATTCAGACACCTTCTTTAGGTCAAGTTTATGTGAGATTTAATGTATTTTTCATTTCTAGAGACCTCTTAAGCTTTTGTTAAAAGCCATTGATTCAATTCATACAGTCTTCATGCTTAAGTGAATATATTTGAACAAAGTTCAGTATTTAAAAAATTACGGATTAAACTGTTTTATATGAATTTCAATATTTTCAAATCATAAGTGTACTTTTCTAAACTTATGTTGATGCCAAATACTTTTTTGAGTCATTTCTATTGCTACCAAACTCTTCCCCATCTATCTACTTGTAGCTATCAAAAGACAGTAAAACCATTGGCAAAAAAAACCCAAAAAAGCAAAGAAACACTTTTTCTCAGGAAATACTTCCAAAATTATTATCTCTTATCTAAAATATGTTCCAAGATACCTCATTAACACAGTAGGTAGTAAGTCCCCAAAAAATATGTCCCAATAAAACTAAGTTCATGTGACCCAAAAAAGGTAGGTGGATTTTAAAAGATGCTCTGTTACTAACTGAAAAAGAGGAAAACATCTGAGTGGAAGACTTAAGGAAATAGTATGACAAGAAACAAACAAAAACAAGACTGTGATGAGAAAGAAAAAGATGGTACTTATAGCACCTCTGTGGGTCCCTATCAAGGGAAGAAAAGTGTGTAGAGTTGTGGACTTTCCACATACCCCTAGAGTGTGCAGAGTGGAGAGTAGTGAATTCTGTAGGAAGTATGTGTTGTTGTTCAGTGAAGGCTGTAACTTGTAATACATGTGCCAGAAAACTTTGATGTTTAAAGACATGCTATGTAACTGACTTAATGGATAAGTATGACAAACCCATGCATATCACTACTGTATGAAAGAGCTTAGAAGAGAACATCTGTAGCTGCTATTGATATTCTATACTTGATGTTATTTATCTATTTAAATTTTCTTTTAACTGAAAACTGAACAAAAAAAGAGAAAACTGATAATTGTATACATTTGTAGTGTATATTTTCTTGTTTTATATGTATCACATAGAATGATTGTTTGGTGAATAAACAAATTCATCACCTCGCATACTTTTTCTTTTGAAATGGAAGTATTCTTTAAATAATTTAGAAATAGAATGCATTATTATTGGTTGTGCCTATTATTCTATGCGGTAGATCACACAAGTTGATTCCTCTTACCTAATTGAAACTTTTTACCTTTTTTGATCAACACCACCCCTTTCCTTATCCATCCTCCCTCCTCCAGACACTGTAAAGCAAAATCTATTCTCTACTTCATTAAGTTCTTCTTTTGAGATTCCATGTATAAATGAGATCCTGCAGTATTTATCTTTTTGTTTCTTGCTTATTTCACATAGCATTATGCTTTTTGGGTTCATTTATATTGCTGCAAACAGAATTTATATCATTGTTTAGGCAGAACAGCACTCCATTCTGCAAACAAACCACATTCATTATCCATGTATTTGAAAACAGATTGTTAGGCTCTTACCATTTCTTAACTACTGTGAATACTGCTGCAAGGAGCACAAGAGTGAAGATATCTTTTTTGACATATTGACTTCAATTCCTTTGGCTATATCTCTGGTACTGGGATTGCTAGACCATATGGTAATTATATTTTTAATTTTCTGAGGAAACTTCACACTGTTCATGATAATGGCTATATTAATTTACATTTCAAAACAACAATGCACAAGTTTCCCCTCCTCCACACCCTTGACAACACCTCTATCTTTTATCTTTGTGATAGCAACCAATCTAACAATTGTGATTTTATTGTTGTTTTAATTTATAATTCTCTTATGATCATTGATGATGAAAATTTTTCATGTATTTTGGGGCCATTTATTTATCTTCTTTTGAGAAATGTCTACTTACATCTTTTGTTCATCCTTTACTTGGGTTTTGTTTTGCTTTGCTACTGACTTGTTTGGGTTCCATGCATAAGAAGACTTTAAGATGTAAGGTTTGTAAATTTTCTCCCAATCTATACTCTCTTACACCCTATTGTTTCCTTTGTTGCATAGAAATCTTTGAATTTGAGGCAATCACCTCAATTAGCATTTTTCAATTTTGCTTTCATTGTTTGTGCTTTGGGGTCATTTCCAAGAATTCTTTGACCAGAACAATGTGAAAGATTTTGACTAGGTTCTCTTGTAGCAATCTTACAGTTTCAAGTTTATATTTAAATGTTTAAAGTATTTGGAGCTGATTTTTGAATATGGAATGAGATAAGGATCCAATCTTATTCTTCTGTATGTGGATACCCAGTGTACCCCAAATTTATTGAAGATACTGTCCTTTCTATATTCTGTATTATTGGCACCTATGTCAAAAATCAATTGACAATAAATTTGTGGACTTATTAATGGGTTCTCTGTCTCCACTTTAATATGCTTTTCATGCCAATACCATGCTATTTTGATTACTTTAACTTTTTGCCAGATTTTGAAGTAGTATGGTATCTACATGGTTTTGTTTTGATTTGTTTTATTTTTTTCCACTCTTTTTGCTCAAGATTGCTTTGGATATTCAAGGTTTTTTTGTAGTTATATATAAATTTTTGGACTTTTTTCTGCTGTAAAAAAAAATGACATTGAAAAAAGAAATAAAAAATCAAAAAGACCAAAAAAAATGACATTGGAATTTTGGCAGGGCTTTCATTGAATCTGTAAATTGCCTTGGATAGTATGGGGTTTTCTTTTCTTTTTTGGGGGGTGAGACTAGTGTTTGAGCTCAGGGCTTTGTGCTTACACAGCAGATGCTCTACCACTTGAGCCACTCCTCCAGTGCATTTTGCACTGGTTATTTTGGAGATGGGGGTCTTATGAACTGTTTGCGTCGGCTGGCCTCAAACATCCTGACCTAAGCTTCCCAACTAGCTAGGTTTACAGAGATGAGTCACCAGTACTTGGCTCTAGTACGGTTACTGTAACAATAATCATTCTTCAAATCCATGAACAGCAGGGTATATTTCTATTTATTTGTGACATCTACAATTATTTTCATCAATGTTTCATAGTTTTCAGAATATTGATCTCTTACTTCCTTGGTTAAATTTGCTTCTAAATAGTTTATTTTGTTGATGTTGTTGGAGGGAGACTGATTTCTTGATTACTTTTTCAGATAAATCATTGGTAATATAAAGAAAATCTACTGATACATGCTGATTTTGTAACTTTCAACTTTACTGAATTTGTTTATCAGATCCAGCAGTTTTCTGAGGAACTCCTTGTGTTTTCTTTCTTTTATATAATATCATAAGCTAAGAAACAATTTCAGTTCTAACTTGCCTATTTAGATGACTTTTATTGCTTTTTCTAACTAGTCTAGCTAGAGTTTCCAGTACTATGTTGAGTAGAAGTTGTCAAAGTCAGTATTCTTGTCTTATTCCTGATCTTCTGGTAAAACATCAAATTTTTCAATGTTTATTATGATGCTAACTGTGGAATCTTCACATATAGTCTTTGTTGAAATACAATCTTTCTATATCTAATTAATTGAGAATTTTTATCATGAAAACATGCTGAACTTTGTCAAATGCTTGTTTAATCTATTCCAATGATCAAATGAATTTTACCTTTTATTCTATTAATATAGTGTACCACGTTTATTGATTTGCATATACTGAACTATCTTTGCATATAAAGGATAAGTTTTATTTCATAGTGGTGAATGATGATCTTAATTTTTGTTGAATCTGTTTTGCTAATATTTCATTGAGGAATTTTGCATGTAGGTTCATAAGGATATTGGCCTGTAATTTTCTTTGATTGTATTATCTTTGTCTTGTTTTGCTATTGGGATAATGCTGGCCTTATGAGATTGGAACTGCCCCTCCCACTTTAATTGTTTAGGAGAACTTGAGAAGGATTGGAAATGGTTCTTAAATGTTTGTAGAAGTGTACTGTGAATCCATTCTCTCCCGGACTTTACTTGATAGGATTTTTTTAAAACTTTCATCACCTTACACATTATTGGTTCTTCACATTTGTTTCTTTATATCTTCTTGATTCAGCCTAAGTAAATTCTACATTTCCCTGTTCAAGCATTTCTTCTAGTTTATCTAATTCACTGTGGTACACATTTTTACAGCAATTTCTTCTGATATATTTCATTTCTGTGTTTTTATTAGTCACAATATCTTCTTTCTGCTTCTCACTTTATTCATTTTAGCCTTCCCTTTTCCTTAGGTTAAAGGATTGTCATTTTGCTTATATTTTCAAAGACATAGCTCTTAGGTTCACTGATATTTTCTATCTCTTCTCCTCTATTTTTTGTTTCATTCAGTGCTACTCTGGTTGCAATTCTTTTCTTCTGACTTGGGGTTTGGTTTGTTGTTTTTCTTTTTAAAAACAACAAACTTGAACTTCAATGCTGTTTATCTGAGACTTTCTTCTTTTTAATGTAGGTATTTATTGCTATAAACTTTCCTTTTTAAACTGCATTTGCTGCAGCCCATAAGTTTTGAGGTGTTGTTTCCATTTTCATTTATCTCAAGATACTTTTTAATTTCTTTGTTGGCCCATAGTTTTGTCAGAAACATACTGCTTAATGTCCATGCATTTGTGAGTTTTCTAAAACTTCTGCTATTATTGATTTCTGATTTCATTCCATTAAGTCAGAATTACACTGACTATAACCACAAACCTCTAAATTTGTTATGCTTGCTTTCTGGTCTAACATATTTTCTATCCGGGACGATGCTCACGGTACTTTAGATTAATGGCAATTCTGCTGCTAACCAATAGAATGCTCTAGATAAGCCTGTTAGGTCCATGTAGTCTAAAGTGTCCTTCCATGTCCACTATCTCTCTAGTGATTTTATGTCTAGGTGATATTTTTGTCTTTCTTACATAAAATGTTTGATATTTTGTATGAAAATGCTAACAGAGTCTACTTTCCATTATTTTACATAGAAAAATTTTAAGTGCTATATATAAAACATGACCTAGAATGTCATGGAAACACAATAAGACTACTATATAGGAATGATGTGCTAAATGTTAGTATGTAAAATGGTTAAACTAATGTCACCTGGCAACTTATAAATTAGTATAACTTCATGAACACAAACTTTTAGATTCACTCTCTTTTTGATAACCTTTGTAATCTTCAAACAAATAAACAGGATTTCTAATTCTGTCAGGGGTATCTGGAACACAACTAAGATCTTTCTGAATACTGCTTTGTTAAAGTATTCTGGTGAGATTTGAGAATATAAGCACATTTCCTTATATAACTGCTGGATAAATTATCAATGTATTGAGAGATACATACATTGTATGTATTAATAATTAAGGGGGTGAACTTGTTCAAAATATACTGTATGGCATTACCACAATGAAACTGCTTCATGTTATTAATGAATGCTAACTCAAAATAAATAAATTGAAAAGCAAAACAATAAGCAGTTTTCTTGGAAACTGTTATCAGGGATCTGCAAGGCATGCCTGTGTTTTAAAATGTTTTTGTCACCTCTTGCTTACTATTACAAAAAGTCATCATAAGGCTGGGTTAAGTGACTCATGTCTATAATCTGTTATTTGGGAGGCAAAGATCAGAAGGACCATAGTTTGAGGCTAGAATGGTCAAAAATGACCAATCTTAACAAACAAGCAAAGTGAGGTGGTACATAATTGTTACCTCAGCTAAGCAGGAGGAGGAGCTCGGGAGAATCATCCGAGGTGATCAGGGCAAAAAGTGAAACCCTATCTGAAAAATAACCTAAAGCAAAAAGGGCTAGAAGGCATGGCTTAAGTGGTAGAGGACTTGCATTAAAAAAAAAAAAAAAGTACCAAAAAAATGAATTTTATATTCTAACACAGGTTTCCTCACTTTTTTTGTGAAAAAAAAAATACACACACACACACATACACACACACACACCAGGGAAACAATGTTTCTTTTCATCAAAACATCAAAATGTCTACTCAACAGGAAGACATTTTTAATTTGTTTTAGTTTTTTACAAATATTGTTTATTGAAAGTGGTATAGACAATGCCCATTTAAAAGCCATGTTCCAGGTCAAAAAACACAAATAAAACCAAAAGGAGCGGTGTTCTGTTGTATACACTTCTGTTTGAATAACTATATTAACTGCTAATGAAGATTAGAATTTCTCTGGTTTCTTCTGACAAGATATTTATATATATATATATATTTAAAAATTTTTAAACGCTTTTTCTTCAGTAAAGCCATCTTTTAGGTTAGTCATTATTCTAACCGTGTCTATCATCTTAACTCCAAACTTGATATTCCTCTTCTTTTGGTACAGATCCCCAGACTTTAAAAGTAGCTTCAAGCTAAGGAAAGGTCATTTTCCTAGAGTTCAGTACTATGAAAAACTTCCATCTTCCACTGCAGTCGTAGTTCAGGAGTGAAGCAATAACAAGCTAGAATGTCACGGCCATTTGGAAAGTATTTTGAACACTTGTGTTAGTCCACCTTATTTATCACCACAAACCTGAAAACGCACAGTCCTGAAAAAAGTGGCCTCTCTGTGCACACACATAGTATTTCAAAAGAGAGGGCAATACTAGGGGAGCTGAGGTTTGATCACCAAAAATCAACACAATGAAAACAAATGATAATGAATAATGAGGACTAGAATTCAAATTACCAGATGTTTTAAAGCAATGGAGTGCCAGTATTCAATTCCAATCTGAACACCACATTACAAAAGAACTATTTTTAAAAATAAAACAGGATTGAGGGAAAAGAAAAAAATTAAAAGATTATCTGAACTGCTGAGTGAGCCCCCACTAGTTCCTGACAAACTTCAATCACATCTTCTTCCTCCATTCCCAGTTCTTTTGGAGTAAGATTATCAGCAATTCTCTGAACTTCAAAGGGAAAGCTGAGTGAATGCATTGGAACTCCATATTGTTGACAGTATGATTCTTTGAGTTTCTTAAGATGCACTGTCATTTTCACTTTTGAAGTGAATCCCACCGATAATCTATCCAATGACTTTGAGTTTCATATATTCTCTTTCTTTCTTATTCCCCAACTCCTCAGTTGAAGGTTATGCCTCCTGGTCAGACATGGAGATGGTGGCTTCATCTGGGAGACTCCACACAGCAGTGGCCTCAGGCAGGCAGAACCTTGCTCCAGGGTTTACAAAACCTTCCTTACAGCACAATCAGGAAGGTATTTTTAGTCATTTAATCTAAAGGAGTCTCTACCATTGTCTATTACATCACCCTGATTTATTTCATTACACTGCTCTTTGTTACTTAAATTACCTACTGCATATGGCACTGTTTTTTTTTTCCCATCTGTTTTGTGACTGCTATCAGTAGGGCTCAACTGTACCCAAACATTCCCACCTCTGTCTTACCAGCAAAGGTCTATATTTTCTGAGCAAATTAATTTTTTGTTTTTTTGCATAGGTCTTTTCAGTCATATGGAACCAAAAGTCACCCAGAGATTATTAATTCCCCCAAATAGTCTTATTTCAGTAACTCAAATGTCCAAGGAAGTATTTTCCACTCTCTGAGCTCTGGCATAATATAATGTTTGTCCAGGAGCTCATTTTAGATCTGTTTCACTCTAGGAAAATTGCAATGATGAAAAATAGGACAGTCTCTTCTCTCTGTCTCAGTTCCAACCATGCTGTTCACAGCTGTAGCCATGTTGAACTTGTGTCCATATAATTAGGACCAAAAGATACACAGTGTGATGTAGTGGGCACAGTTGGTATCTCTGAGCTTTATGAGTATTTGAATTTGAGTTAGTCCTTCAGAGTGCCCTTAAAAACTGGGAGGTCCTTTCTGTAGAAAATCTTAGAGATCATTTGTTATCAGGGATTTCCCATAGAAAAAAACACTTCCAAAAATAAACAGACAAGGAAAAAAATGAAAGCACGTTCTTTGTTTAGTCTTAACATTTAATTAGTAACGTTAATTCATGTAAAACGTATTCTAAAGCTTTTAATTTTCACTTTATTTTCAATTACTGTAGAAATGGAACATAACAATATTTGTTACCTATTCTGTTCCTAGCTTTGTGGGTCTTGGCTGTGTCTGAGAAAAAAAACAACCTCATAACTTCCTATTACCTTTATTCACTATTTTCTCCATCATTCAAAGTCAGGCGGTTTGTGAACATACAAATATTATTTTCACCACTGTATGCTTAATGTCAAGTGGTACCTACAAGGTCCTCTAGATAGGTATTTATTGAAACATTCAATGATTAAGTTCATAGTGGTGTTTGGAGACCACAAGTTTACAGAGAAAGATTACTGCAAGGCTGAGCCAATGATACCCTTAAGAAAGCCTCCTTTTAGTAGTATCTCTTGGACATAGGTCACACACTAAGGGGAGAATACACATGGGAGAAATAAGGAAAGGAAAGGAAACCTAAAACTTAAATGTGGTTGATGTGCTCTCTGTTGAGGAGTGAATAAAGTCATTTTAAATTGGTGGTGGCCACTATGCGAAGGAGACCAGCAAATAGTGAAGAGGTCTGGAACCAATGTGGGTTGTAATACACAAGTTTGGAAGCAACACTAGGAATCTTTCTGTATAGCTATTGTTATCCCAAACTAACAAAAACAGTATGTCTCTCTTATCTCTTAGGCTTTCTCTTCAACAAAATCGGAGAACAAGAGGGTGGAACGGGTTCGGCCTGCAGGGGTGGGGAGGGAGAAGGTAACACAAACAATGTATACACATGTAATTAAATGTAAAAATGATAAAATAAAAGGAGAAAAGAAAACAAAATAAAGAAAAAGAAAGAAAACCTCTTTTTAATAGGTCTTGATAGAAGCCTAAGCTGGGAAAGCATACACTAATGACCACTCTGAAGGAAAGAAACATAATTACATTTGAGAGAAGTTTCAGATGCAAGAACTCAGGAAGAAGTAAAATTATGATTACTCTGTTTAGGAATGGGTTAAAAACTCTGGGAAAGGCTTTCTCAATCTTAGTACTATTGACATTGACAACGGAAAAGCTCATGTGTGTCCATGTGTGCTTCATGGAATGCTCAGAAGAATTCCTGGCCAGTATTTACCAGATGGAAGGAACACAGCCTCCATGCACACCAAATTGTAAAAGAACCAAAAATGTCTCCAGGCACAGAAAAATGTCATCAGTTAGAAAAATACTACTTACAGTCATTAACTACTGTAGGATATGTTTTGCTGATCTGTCATTCAGGGTCTGTAAGCAAATAAAGTACCAAGGTATAGAATTGAGATAGAATGGCAAGAAACAGTTTTCCTGGATGTATTTGGGATTATAATTTATTTGAATGACTTAGAGTAACATCCTTTTTGATCACTGGAAGCTGAGCAGAGAAATGTTTTCAATTCCTATGTTGCCTTCATTTCATGGCATGTACAATTTACCCATTGATCTCTCTCTCATTCTTTCCCATCCTCTATTTATTTCTTCTGTTCTTTTATCAATGGGTTTAAAAATACACTTTACATTAATAATATAAATAGGGTAATTAAAGAGTAGATATATGTCTATATTCACTGACATAATCTACTTTAATTGGATAGATGATAAAATAAGGCCAGGAGACAGTAGTTAATTACTGAAAGAGAAATAGTGGCAAATACAATGTTACAACCATAGGCTTTCTGTAGCCAATTGAAAACTGTCCTCAACTTTGACCTTATAAGTATAATGTTTTTAATATAAGAAATTATATGCAGCCATTATTTCTAGATTTTTTTTGGCTAATTTTTTTTTTCTGCCTCACCATACACGTATTTTCTACTCTAGTGTACCTCCCATTGTTCACTGGATTGTAATTCATTCTGTTGCCTTTTATTCTGAGCTCCCTAAACATTCCCACTACAGGGGGATGTCTGTCCACATCTTCCCATATGCTAGTAACTACAGCATATATTACACCTACATCTGAATCAACGTAGAGGTGTGAAACACGTGGCATCAATATCATTTGACAATCTTATAATAAGTAAAAAGTGGAGAAGAAATGTCTGAAAGAAAAGATGACTATGTAACCAATTCATTACAAATAATGTTAGAATACTCAGGGGATTTTAGGGGCTTTATATTTTATAAAGAAACTATATCTTAGTTTCAACTAATATTTATTAAAATGCATACTTATTAAAATACTGCATGTTTAATTTTGTCTCTTGGCATATACAAATGTGTATATTCATACTGAAAATAAGAATTTAAATTGTATAATAAGGGCAATATAAATAATAAATAATAAATGCAATACTATACTATAGACAAAAATATTCAAGTACATATTTCATAAATCATGACATGAACAAACCCCAGAAGCTCTACAATGGAATTAATACAATAGACACTTGGTCATTGGACACTTTGAGAGTTACAACATACTAAATGTCTTTTGATCTGGTGGCTCAGCATGTACCGTGTGGGAATGAACAGTCCGTAAAACTCACATTCAAAAGGTTTCTTATTTGCTTTTACATACAAGAAGGAGAATAAACTTGGCCTCCATATGAATATATATATATATATATATATATATATATATATATGTATGCGTATATACATATATATATATATATATATATATACTGTATATATAAATATACCGTAAGTAGTTACTAACTTTAATTGTCCAAAATGATTTATAATTCCAGAGCAGTCTACATAGTCAAATAGCCAAATGGAACCAGATGGCTGAGAGAATTCAATTCACTGTGACTAAAGGTAGTTCAATCAGCTAAATAGTTATTGAATTGTAACAGCTATAGACAAACAGATAAGAAGCATAGTGCTTGGTTTGGAGGTATTGATATTCTGTGGGAGAGGTAAAAAACAAAAGGAAAAGAAATAGTATCCTATCAGAAGAAAGTGTATGATGTAATGTTAACTCAACTTACCAACACTTATTACATCCTTGTTAAGGACTAGATAAAGGGAAATAGATGAAAAAAGACAAATAAATTTTATGTCTAGGGAAATCTACACAAAACAATTTATAGTTTCTATGGCCCAGATTTCTATTATTATACTTTTTATTATTATACTATTGCTACAATCATAAAATTTTCCTTGACACACTGTTCTCCTGCATTCAATCAATGAGACTAATGAAAAGTCTGTGCCTTCTTGCTTTCTGCTACGATTGCTCAGATAACTGTTTCTTTTCCTTTTTCTTCTACTCTACATAAAATTTACCATTATGGCATCTTTCCTGTGTTACCAAATATTTACAAAGGAGTGAAATAATTGGAATAAGACATACAAAATTATTTCAAAATCAATGAAAATGTATTCCCTCAAAAATATTTTCATCTTAGAAAATGAAAACTTAGCACACTTTTAATAGAAGAGTTTTTTCTGTCCGCCTCATACTTCATATTCCAATAAGTGAATTATTTTTACCTGCTAGTCTTCTTATATGTTGTTCCTTTATACAGTGCAACCATGTTTTGACTCAAGAAAAGAATACAAGCAGCTGGAATATGTTTGTTTACAAATAAGTTTTACCCTTAGGACATATTTTTAATGATATTTGCTTTCTCATTCTATAGGAGATTAAACATCATATATATATTTTTTTCTCTTCTCACTGAAAATAATGACAATAGCATACATGGTCATATATATTTAATAATTTAAATGACCATACTAACATGCAGTATAAATTCCAAAGCTGTAGTTTTAGTAGCTTCATAGTCCGTAAGTTATTGGGCAGAATTAATTCTAACCAAATGAATTTCTACATTTACTATTTTATGTCCATTCATAGTTTTTCAAATTAGAATATTTATGATATAAATAAAAGCATTTTGAGAATCAAATTTATAAGAATGCCATCCTGAAGACCATCCATATTCCTTAGAAAGCCATATAAAGTAAGAATGTAAATATGTGCCATTTCAGTATGGCCTTACCTTGCCTACGTATTGATAATCAGATCCTGTATATTCCTCCAGCAAGAAAAATTGATTCCACATCCAACCACGTTTCTGACGATGCAGGATTTTGCTATCACTCCTTGGTACTCGTGTACCTAAAATCCTTTGCTGAGGCACCGGAGTCCTTCTGAACATTATCTCTGGAGAATATGAATGTGGCAGGCACACCCAGAGTAGAAACAGTCTCAAAAACTGATATATTGTCATAGTTCACTTCTTGACAAATCCCAATGTGGAAGAAAAGAAAGCAGTCCTGTTTTACTGGATTAGAGTTCACTGTATTTCAACTGGCTTCCAACATTTCATCAATGTTTTGTGCATGTTTCCAAAAGCTTCAAACAAACAAATAAATAAAAATAGTCAGTTGAAACATTATGACTGTTTCTATTCACTTGCAATTCAAAATGACAATGGTATATTAATAATAGAAATCAAATGTTTGCTTTCTCTCTTTTTCACAAATTATGGCTAGTTTGGGAGATTACTTAGTAAAATGTCTACAACTAAGAAAAGATAATTGTGAAGAATTTCTTTCAAACAAACTGTTAAGAAGGGTCATGTTTATGCTTTCTTTTTTCTTTTGGCATTTCAACAGTTTTCAGTAATTATAGTTCCTATATAGAGCAGAGAAAAATGTCATTTTGCATATCAACTTTTCAAGAGTAATTGGACATAAGGTAAAGCCTTTCAAACAAAAGAACAATTTAAATAAACTACAGGAATAACATATTGCTTGTGAAATGCAATGATATTCAAATGGTTAGTAAACAGTGGCACAGTTTCTTCAAATGTAGTCCAATTCAGAGGTAAATGAAAAGGCAAAGCCAGAACAAAATAAATATCAAGAAGGCCTTCTATAGAAAACCAATGGTTTCCAAAAGCAGAAAAAAAAAGTCACTACTACAGTGAATTAAATCATATTCACAGTCTGGTCAACCCCATTGCTTTCATCTTGGTCTTTTGCTCCACGATGCCCCAGATTGATGGCCATAGGTACACAACTCCAACCCAACAGTATTTTCTCAACAAAACCTCCAGCATAATCTCATTAAAATATAAGTTAGATCACATCACTTATCTGCACAGATCACTTCACCAGCTTCTTATCATACTTGAGTGAAATCCCAAGTCTATTGAAGAATACTGTACTAGATGTCATGATTACCTTCACCTCTTTGACCTGTTTCACCTGTTTCACTTCAGTCCCCCAGAGCACCCTCCTAAACTGACCTCTCCAGCCACAGGGCCCATCTCACTTCAAATTGGCCTCACTCTTTATCTACTCCTTCGTTTAAGATGGACTTTCTGCTTGTTCTGTCTGGAACACTTCCTGAAGACAAGTCCCCTGCTTATTCCAGGCCTTGCTTTGAATCTCCCCTGACATTTCATATATATATATCCCAATATACAACATGTTTTATTTATTTGCCATGTATATATTCTGTCACCATGCTACAATTTTTTAGAGGAACGCGATTTTCCTTTTCTTCTTTACTGTTGTACTCACAGTGTCTAGAACAGAATCTTCTCATCCTCAATGCTCAACAAATGCTTTGAATGAATCTGTAATTTGTACATTAATGTAAACATCTGATAATCACTACCTATTCTATGCTGTCATGCTCCCATATTTATGCATGGAAATGCATATTTTAAATAATAAATTCACTTATTTTACTTTTAGAACATTATTTCTATTTTAAAATTTTGTATGGTTTCTTGAAATTTTCTAATAGGTGTGTATTTGTTTTCAAGGAATTATTTATAATTAAAATATATTTAACTATATTTTGTGCTATGTTACTATTAAATCATATATTTACTAATGATTCTTCAGGAATTTTATTATTAAGCAAATGAAAATACAATAAGGCAAACAAAATTGCATGGAGCTCCAGTTACTTACAAGTTTTAGAGATATAATGTCTACTATAGCTATATGTTTATAACTATATGTTATAAAGTGGCTTGGAGACCAAAAGGATTGAGTTCCACTTCTCTTACATGAGATCACATTCTAAGTACTCTTGCATTTACACTTATGCTTTCATCTACAATGTGGTGTCAGCAGTCTGTTTACTTTTTTGTCTTGTTATTAAAAAGATTGAAGGGTTAATGAAAATGTGCTTTAGAAATAACATTAATGATGAAGCAATATTTCCCTTGAGTGTATTGATAGTGAAGAGTTCTGTAGCACATGAAGTCATATAATATGATAGATCTAAACTCTATTAAAATATGTCATCTAATACTCTAATTGGAGTTTAGAAGTTACCTGATGCATAAAATAGTCTTCTATCCCAAAGTGCCGACTTCACTGACACTCAAACCGATAGCATTGTAAGTAATGGAACATTTACCAAAATGGTGTTTGTCTGTATCTACAATAGAATGTGCTAGATGGTTTCCTCCAGAACCCTACCATATTCCTAAGGGCAAGGAGAGTATGTGTAACTGGTTTTCTGCTCTTTCCTACAAGTGTTAATATTTATTGAAGCAACAGTCATTCTCAGCACATCTTTTTCTTTTTTCATTTTAAGATGGCTAGAAATTATACTCTCTATTTGTAATCACTTCAGTTTACCAATAAGCTTATCAATAATGTTAAAAGTCAAAGCACCAATATTTGGTGAAGGAGAAAGTAGACATTATATCTCTAAAACTTGTAACTGGAGCTCCATGCAATTTTGTTTGCCTTATTGTATTTTCATTTGCTTAGTAATAAAATTCCTGAAGAATCATTAGTAAATATATGATTTAATAGTAACATAGCACAAAATATAGTTAAATATATTTTAATTATAAATAAAAACTTTATTTTAAGTATAAAATAAAGACTATTTGACAGAACCATTTCAAACAATGACAATTGCTGCCCAGGCCCAGTGACTCACACCTGTTTTTCAGGTACTCAGGAGATAGAGGTCACGATTCAAGGCCAGTCTGGGGAAAATTTAGCAAGATCCCATCTGAATCAATAAGGCAGGCATAGTGGTGCATTCTTGGATCCCAGCTATGTCAGAGGCATAGGTAGGAGGATCAGGTTCAATGAAACCCTCCCAGGTTGAAAACAATAACTGGCAAAAAAGGGCTTAGGGGTTATGGTTCAAATGGTTGTGGCTTAAGTTGTTGTAGAGTGCCTGACCAGCAAATGGGAGAGTCTGAGTTCAGCCACAGTACTAACAAAAAGCTAAAACTTAAACAGTAGCCTGACTCAAATTATAGAACACCTTTGAGAGTTCCACTAAACCAAGTTGAACTTTGACATGGTCAGTCAATATGTACTATTGCTTGGGGTTTTCTTCACAGCTCTCAGCTGCATTCTTTCTCTTCTTTCAATGTGCTACAGATTTTAAATGATTGTCATTTCATGATAAAAAATGTACAAAATCTACTTTACAATATCTACTAACAAGTTTTCTCAATCTCAATCTTCGTATTTAAAATATATCCTACAGGGTGTGAAGTAAATCAATTCTTCAAAACCCACATCACCAAGACTAAAATCAATTACAAGTTTTGAACAGGTCTACCACTGAGAAGATGACATCCAAAATTCATATTTTATCACAGCATTTAGAAGCAAAAAATTTTTTGAACTTATTTCACATTCTCATTGTTTTTTCAACTCTAATATGTAACTTCTTATGCCTACAAACTGTTCCCCCTATGTATAAATCTGAATACTGTCCAGCTGATGACACCCTGTAAATTTCCCTCACTAGTGAATAGGCATATCTCATTAGGTGTATAGAGGTGGACAAGCAAACATGAGCAGTGCTGCCATTTGAAGCCAAGGTCTTGCACGTGCTAGGAAAGCACTCTACACTGGAGTCACCTTTTTGCTTTAGTGCGTTTTCATAAAGGGACTCACTTTTGCCCAGGGCTGGCCTCAGACCATGTCAGACTATAGTTCTCCTCCCTGAACCTTCCACTTAGCTGGGGTTCAGGCCTGCTTCACCATGTGCAGATCCTTCTTTCCTAAGGTGATATGTGTTTTATTATATATATGCAAATGAGACTGTACATATCATATACATTTTAATTATTGTGCCAGGTGGAGGTACATTGTGGCATTCACAATTTCTTATAATGTATGAAATATATCATATTTGAATTCAATCCCTCTCTCTTTTTTCTTTTCTTTTTTTTTTTTTTTGAGATAGTCTTAACTTTTGCTTTGCCAGGATTGACCTCAAACAAAAATAAATCCTCCTACCTTTGCTTCAACATAGCAGGATTACAATCCATGCCAGACAAATGTTTCTTGAATTAAGTAATTGATATGTTTTTAAAAAGTCTTTATGAATAGGTTTGACTATTTATGATTAAAAAATCCTATACCTAAATTTCAGAATATAAAAATATTTTATAAGAGAGCTATTGTGCTTATTTAAAATTATAAACAGTTTGATCTGAGGTATGGATCATGCAGTAGAACACCTGTTTTGCAAGCACGAAGGACTGAGTTCAAACCCTGGTCCCATTAAATAAATAAGTACATAAAATTATAAGCAGTGTTATAATTAAAAAGAGAACAGTAGATTGAGATCAATGAAAAATATTTTAAAATTAATGAAATTCTAAAATACAATTTTTGGTTAATAAATTTAACCTCATCAATACAAGGATAGACAATATTATAAAAAATTGGTCATGCTAAGGGAAGGTCACTACCAAGAGACAGACAGGAAGTTAAGCAGGTGAATATGAGTGATGTACTTTCTATACAAAAATGAATATAGAATTTTTAAGCCTGTTGAAATCACCATAAGAAGAGGAATAAGCTAGAAAGGAGAAAAATAGAGGGCATGAACCAACTTGAGTTATAATACATATATACCTGGAAAAGTCACAAGGAAACTCCCTATATAACTATTTAACAAACAAAAATGCCTTTTTTTCAAAAACAGAACGGGAAGGTAAAACAGGAAAACAGGTCCTGTCTGGGGAATTGTTACCAGTTGGGGGGTGGGGAGGATAAAAAGAAAGGGTATAGGAGGGTGAATATGGTACAAATACTTTGTACACGTGTATGAAAATGGAGAAATGAGACCTATTGAAACTATTCCAGGAATGGGGATGGGGGGAATAAAGGAGAATGATAGGATAATTCAGTTGTGATATATTGTAAGAACTTATTTAAATGTCACAGTGCAACCCCAGTACAATAATCTAATAATTTTTTAAATAAATTAAATTTAATCATTTGACTGCAGTTACTTATTTTAATCTCAAAAATAATTTATCATATAACATGCAGTTTAAGAATTCTTTAACACTCTGTACTACCATTATTCCTTTAGATCCATGCCTCTCAAATGACAATGTATATTCACAATTTCTGCGTCTCTTGCTTAACTGTTTAAGCGCTTATTCAGCACATCTTGGGAAGGCTTCAGTACTCTTATTTTTAACAAACTCCTATGTAACTCCAGTGCAGCTGGACCTCAAGCTTTGAATAGCAAGAGTGTAGGCCGCCCTCAAACCTAAAGTCACTATCAGACTATATTTATGGCATTTTTTGTATTTATTGCTTCACTACAAATGACTAGAAAGCAAAATCTAAGATGACAGCTGTTAGAAGGTAAGAAAATTATTTCTAAATGTTCCAAGTTTTTTCTGGATTTTTAAAAAACAAAAAACATGGTTCAACTCAAGTCAGCACACATTAAAGCAATTTTTCCTCTGGTCACGATATAAACTAGGTTTTCCTTTATAAGTGCATTTTAAAAGCATTTGTCTCACTGATTTTATTTCAGTTTTGTAATCGAAGAGTTTTCATTATTCTTCTGAAATACTGATCACAAACAATACTCCTTCTAAAGCCTGTGAATTTGATTCTATGAATAGCAACCAAGAAAAGCAGATTACAAATATAATATAAGATTTTGGTGAATATCAATTACTAATTAAATCTCCACACTTCACAGCTGGTCACTATAATCCAGCCTTGGCTAATGAAAAGAATTAGTCATTTTTTCATTCAATTGATTATGTTTATTAGGATCTAATGTACTGACTTAAAAAAATTCACCATTTACAGTAAGAGAATATGTTAAAGGTTAATGAGATCAAACTAAAGCCTGTATGGGTGAGAAGTTTAAATCCTTTTAGAATTTCATGCGATAAATGGAATCTACTGAAATTTAAATATTGAGAAACAAAGGAAATTTTTTCAGGTGTGTTTATATAATCAAAATGAGTCAGTGCGTATTAAATACTTCCTTTTTGTTCAGCTAATGCCATTTCATGCATCTAGTATGAAGAACTTTGTGAGATAAATGAATCAAAGTGTTACACTCAGGACTCAGATAAAATGAGGACAAATCATTGATCACATTTCCCAAGAGTTCATTGCACATTACCTACTGTGCTCTAATGTCTTAGAAAATATATAATTCTACATTGAATATTTATCACTCTATTTCAAGTACTCTGAATATGAATTTCTGTTTAGACAGTAAATTTAAAGCAAGGTCTTATATTTTGCATGCAAAGTTACTAATATAAGGATTCACACAAAGTATTCAATAAATATTTTTAATTGGACTGAATATTGCTATTCCCTCTAAAATAATTCAATGAGAAGAAACTTGATTTCTTTCCCTAAAAAACAAAACAAAAGAAAAGAAACATGTCAAAGGCCATATATCATTTTTGTGCCTATTCCTATTTGTATGTTTAAGATGGCAGAACTCACATAAGACGTTAGTCATATAATCTTTACATCTTTGTTGAGTCAAATCTGCAACACAAATGTTTGGTAGTCTCAGATAAGTTAAAACACATGGCTAGAATCATTACCAATGCAGAGAGAATTCGAAAAGGCTCTGGTCCTTGCTATTCTTCTCAGATTAAATTTACCCTTCAAGCAAAACTGTCTGAAATGAGTTTTATTCTCCAGGAATGTGACTTGCACATAAACTGGTAATACACTTCTCCAGCTATACTCTGTGCTAATGTCTTCACAGGATAATTTGCAAAGCCAGATATAATCCACGTAGATTTGAAGCACAGAGTGTATAAAGCATATAGCAAGGGTAGAGAGAACCATTGGTGAACGAGGCACCTATCTTGGTGTGACCACTATCTCTAAGATTCCTGCTAATAGACTAAAGAACAGCATCCAGGAGTTCTTGCTACTCTCTCCACAACCTTTCAAACTGAGCAGCAACTGTGACAGTCCCAGAGGTAATCTTATCCATGACCAAGTCAGCAGTGCCAATACAGCTGTGACATTACACCTGGTGCTTCCTGAAGTCTCATTTTACTGTAGTTGGGATTTATGTCATTATGTGGAAATTGGTAGCAAGAATGCTCTCAGCATAACGTAAAGATGTTCAGATAAAAGCCATCTGTGTACCCAATTTTCTTTGATCCAGGACTTGAACTGATTCTGTAAAACAATAAGTGAAGGGGAAAAGAGAGAATTGGGGATTTTTATTTATAATTTGCATTTAAAATGGGTTATTTATTATTTAATACATTATTATTAGAACCTCAAGGAAAAGATGACCATGCTGAAAAGAAAGAATCCATCAAAGAATGCATCATTTGACCCTCTATGGATGTACTAATGAATAGTGTGTAAACAAAGACATTATACACCTTAGTGTGAATATATCTTAGTGTATTCTACTGTGTAAATATATTCATGAAAATCAAAGACACAGTCATATGTAGATGTACAAATGTTCCTTAAAACTGCCCTCAAGTTAAAAATATACAGTCATCTACAGGAGGATAAGCACTAATCATAAGACAGATCTTTGTGGCATGTATTTGGTTAATTCAAAGAAGCAGAAACCTAGGTGCTGGTAATCCTAGCTACTCAGAGGCAGAGATCAGGAGGATTGCAGTTTGAAGTCAGCCCCAGAAAACAGTTCATGAAACCCTATCTCAAAAATATAAAAAAGGGCTGACAGAGTGACTCAAGAGATAGAGAGCCTGCCTAGCAAGAATGAGACCTTGAGTTCAAACCCAATACCACCAAAAAAAAAAAAAAGTAAAAAAATGTATCAGCACTCATTTTTTTAACTCTAATTGTGCTTCAGTATTTGCCCAATATTAAACTACCACTTGTAGTCTATCTCATCTCTATATGGAAGTTCACTCCATAGGGGGAAAAAATCTTCCACTAATAGCTGTATCATGGCACTGGAACATTATGTTAGTTGAATTTAAAATTCTTAATGGCAGACTGAGTGTAGTTTGTAATGTATTTTCTATTTATTATAATGTTTGGTTCAATGATGAATTGTACTTTTAACATGGTTTTCAAATGAACAAAAATGCAAGATTTATTTCTTTATTTTTAACATTTATTTTATTTATCCATTTTTATTCTTAAAAGTATCAATGCTTAAGTATAGGCGCTAGACTCCAGGATGTGTTTGTTACATAAACACTTGGCATAATATTAAGTTTATACTATAATGAGAACCTCAAGGAACCAGTTATTAAACAAGTCATTATTTATATTTTTGTTGTTTTGCATCTCAGTGGAATGTGTTTAGCATTTCTGTTCCATAGATGGTGCTGTGGAGAATCATAATTACTTTCTCGGCAATGTTGTGGAGCACTATTTCTGTCCCAGCAAGCTTGCTATATGGAAGCTGTCAAATAGTACGAAAGTGAAATGGTCGTAACCATCTAAGCCACAGCAATAGGAATGTTTGAAAAGAGTCCTAATCAAATCATGAGTCATTTAAAGAATCTTTTTGGCGCAATCATGCCCTAGCTGATATAAAGGAAAGAGTACACAGACTCTTTGTGTGTGTGTGTGTGTGTGTGTGTGTGTCTGCTATATGTACACATGTGTGCATGTTTCCCAGAAAGTACAAGAGTTAAACTCAGTTGTGGCACCATGGTGAAGTGGAATTGTGTTTCACGCACTGGAAAAATGAGTCATGAGTATGGAAATTGTAACAAATAGAGGATGCAGAGCTCAGAGAGGAAGAAGCAGAATGTATATTTTATAATGTAAATAGCTTCATTTTTCTATGATGATTAAGCTCAAATGTAACTTAGATTTATCTGTTATACTGTAGAGTCTAAATCAGATAAACTTTTAGTCACAATCTTTTTCTATGTTAGCCATGATTGTGTTATGATTCTTCTGAAGCCTAGATAGTTTGTCTTCACGAGCTTCTCCTTTGATAAAGAAAAGAAATATATTTCACAACTGCATTCATTGAAAGACATATATCAATAATATATATGAAAGCCTTTCTTTCATTTAAAAGTTCAGTTTTTCTCTTTGACTTCAAAAAATTAAAACATTTAATGGGCTCCTTAAAAGTATTGTGAGGCCTCAGCAGGAAGTCTATCCTTATCTTAGAAGCAAACATGACCATGTAATTTTGAATTCAGCTTCAAAACAAACAGAAGTGACTTTTCTCCTGTGGGTTAATCTGACAGCTACAGAAGGTTTCAAGAGTAATGCTATGTGTTGTGTTTGATCACAAATAGTTAGTGTTATAGCCAGAAATATAACTTGGGTTACGAAGTTCCTCTTGCACTCTCATGAAATGTCCCATAAAAATTATTAATGAATAGATGTTGTTGTGAATGAAAGTTATACTTTAATGATTTTGTTTAGGAGAAATGTCAGTTAACTTCTGATTGGCTGAACCCAAATATGGAACAGTTGGGAGTGAGAGATTTGCGATGTAGTGTGAAGCATGTGAAAAGCACCATGAAGAATCAGGATGCACATAGTAAGGTGTTTGAATACCTAATTTCCACATGTTGCTTTTGATTTGAAATATATCATTGACATCCAAAATTTTAAGGATAAATTTTCTATTCAAGTCCCTTGAGAACAAAAAATCAATAGCTAATGATTTTAAGATTTGTGTGAGTAAAAGGAAAGTTTGAGTCAAGTTTGTAACCTACTAAATAAAAAGTGATTTTCAAAATTTCCTCTAGAAGTATGGATGCATTGAGTGGTTTCTTCCTCCCGACCTCATTAAATTAACACTCTGATCCAGACTCTATCATTACTACTTCCTAGCTCCTTTTCCATGAATTCCATATAAAGCACAACTTGCAGTCTGTCATTTGAAGAGTTTTAGAACCACACAGCTTCCCAGCTTAACAATCTTTGGGTTTAATACAAGTATGCCTAGCTTTTCTTTCTTTTCTCTTTTCTTCTTTTTTTTTTTGTAGCACAAACATCAATAAGGAAATCATTAATTTTAAATAGTTATAAACCACAGAAAATATCAGAACTTATACTTGTGGTTCATTGTATCATTTGGTGTCTGAATCCAGTGTAATACAAAACTAATCACTACAACAAAAACTCCATTTCTCAATGGAAGTGAATTTGTGTGCTTTTATCCACTAAAAGACATTAAGCTTTAGCCCATGCACCAATTACATACTTGACCTATATCCAGTCACAACTACTATGGGACCCAAAGAGATTCCTCATGTCAGTAGGAATATAGAACGCTAAGAACAGTGCCAAAAACACAATAATACATCTAAATTCTGGACCATTAAGACACAATCTATAAAGTGCCCTTCATTCACTTAATTGCAAATTACCATTTCAAGCAGAGCACTGCTCAGTACTTCCTCTCTCGGGTAGTTGGCGCGCCTTTTGTAAATACACTCCTCTATGTTGAAATGTTGACTTGTGAAATTTTGCGTGGCGATACTTATACCTTCACTTTTTACCTATTTACCTTTTTACCTATTTACTTGGAGAAAAGTATCATCGTACTGCTTGTGTGCATCACGTAAAAGACTGAGTTAATCAAAAGAAATATTTCCATTTGAGGTCATTTTAATTTATTCTCCTGCCTTCTACCATAACATAGGAAGAGATGGAAAAAGATATCTGAAGGTAAAGAGGTAGGAGGAAGATATAGAAAAAACTTCAGAGTTTGTTTAAACCAACTTTCCTTACATTATTTTTCCCATAAATTTGCATGGAATGATAATAAATAGTGAAAATGAAAATATAATTACAGCCTAATTTTCCATAATGGGGTCTTCTACATTTTTTTACTAGTTCTCTCAGATTTATTTTGTAAATATGTATATTCAATTTTTCAACTATGATATGTGGATCAGTCTCAAATCTGATCTTGTATTATAGGAGTTTTATCTGATTATGAAAGTCTAAAATACAGAATGTTTTAATTTTTTAATAAAGAGGGATAAGGCAACTACCAATGAGGAAGTACACACCTGTGGTGTATGGAGATGGACAGAGAACACTGTAAAATAAGGAGTTACAGGGCTCTGTGTAGCTAGTGTCTATTTTTGCCATCTTAAGCTTTAGTTGTGATCAATCAATTCATCTTGCACATTTTGTCTTTGGATTCTAACATAAGCAAGCAATGCATGAGTGTATAAATTATATACCTACAAATACATATATTGAGCAGAAAACACTTCCCAATGAGGATATCATTATTCTGACACTGAAGAAATAGTATGTCATTATGGGTTGTGCATGAAATTGATGAACAACAAACTTTGTGAAGACAGATACACCAACCCTCACCAAAATTGTATCAAGTAGAACCTAGCAATATGTAGAGCATTGTATATCAATGGCTTTATCTTAGCATAAACTTAAGTCAGCATTCAAAACCCAATCATTGTAATTGTGTTATCAATGGATTCTAAACACCTACGATCATTTCAATAGATGAAGAAGAAATAAGTGACAAATTCAATGTAACTTTATGGTAAAAATTCTGGACAAACTAGAAATGAAATTAAGGTTTCATAGTCTTATACAGAACACATATAAAATTATACAACTAGCATGGTTAATGAAGAGAAACTATATGTTTCCCACTATATGATGAAGAACAGGGTATAGGTATCATATCTCACCACTACCACCCAGCTTTAAACTCATACTCCTAAAAACCACACAGGTAAGGGAAAAAAGTAATGAAACCTATACATGTTGAACAGGATAACTAGGACAGCAGAGATTCAACACCACTCACTGTTATATAATAATATCTTAAAAATAAAAACCACAATGCATACCACTGCACCAAACTGAATAACCCTGTAAGTCAGAAAATACATTAAGTATTGGCAAGAATGCTGAATAGTTAGAACAACTATAATATATATTGTGAAATAAGACACCTACTTTAGAAAACAAATGTGCAATATTTTAAAAAGTCACACATGAACTAACCATTTGGAATAAAATTCTCAAGCTAGATTTTCGGTTAGGAAACTTTTTTAGTTGTTTACACAAATGGCATGTATCTGAGGTATTCTTAATCATCTAAAACTGTGACTAACCAAAATATTATCAAATAGGTGAATGGATTAAACAAGCCATACCACAATAAATGGAATGAGTTACTCACACATGCAACATGGATGAATCTCAAATGCATTTTGCTAAAAGAAAGAAGCCAGACCCAAAATTATATATAGTGTATAATTCCATTTGCAGGATATTCTTGAAAAAGCAAAACTGCAGAGGTACAGGACAGATCAGAGATTGCCAATGTCTAGCTAGTCACATCAAAATGAGATGAGGGAATTTGGGGTAACATAGAAGTATTCTATACACTGACCATAGTTGTAGTCATAAAACTGTAGGCCTTTGTTAAAACTCATAGGAATTTATGTAGAAAGGATGAATTTCACTGTATGTAAATATTACCTCTGCATAAATGATCAGAAGGCCTATGAAATGATGCTGAAGATCTGCAGTCATCAGGGAAGTAGAGACCTAAACTCTAAGAACCCATCTCCCGTCTGTTAGGGCGGCTATCCTGTAAAGGCACGAATGAAATTTTTCTAAAATGGTATTTATGTTCACTGTATTTCCTTTATCAAATGTTAAATACTTCATTTAAAACTTTTAAGAGTATGTAATTTTATAAATTATACAGGAAAGAAAACCTTCTAAAGATTAATTATAAGTCTAATCATGCAGTATCCTCAAATGAGTCAAAGTTTTATTTTGATTAATGGTTTCCTTACATTACTCTGAGATGTTGGTGTTCTGGCCCCCTCTCTCCCAAAGATGCCTTAAATTGTATGCCATGCTTTGCTGCCTTGTTTCTTGCTATTCTTTTATTCTAATTAGTTATCACTTGTCGAAACAACAGACTAAACCTAACACCTAACAGCATGGCAAATATTTTGTTTAAAAATAAAATTTCCATAACCACATCAGAACTTCATACTCTCTGCTGGGCCTGGACAATTTGAGCTTTAGCAAACACTGAGTCAATGCAATTGTGCAGAAGATACTAGGGCTGTGAAAGTCTCTGCCAGCTTAGGGGAGGGTGTAATTTAGCAAAGTGTTCATTGATGTCAGCGCACAGGCTCATCAGACTTGTGTTGATGTCGATGCCTGCAGCAGAGAGACTTCTACTCCTAATTAGATGACTGAAGGAAGATCACATTTTCCCTTGGAGATAGATGCAAGGGTGGGAGAGTTACTCACAAAGGGATTTAGACTTACAAGTATCTGATGGAACAGAACAAAAATAGGAAAAGGCACACTTTAAGAAAGCCAACTAGAAAAATGAACCTGACAGGGTTGCATTATTTATAAGAAAGTCATGAAAGATAACATCAGGCTTCTATTGTTCCTACTTTATTCACATACAAATTTCTATCATAAATTATGAAGAGGAAATAATATTTTTATGACTTGTAGGCTGAGTTTACTAACAATCCTTTGTAAACCTTAAAGAAATTTAAGTGATAGGAGCTAGAATTCCGTATATGATACTTTACATTCAATTGTCTAATGATGGTCATCAGAGGGACCTTTTAAAGGTACCTCTGAAAAGGCCAAATTAATGATTTCTCAAAAGAAGCTGAATTATGTATCATTCACAGAGCAAGGAAGGTTTTTACATCTGTGATCACACCAATGAAAAATTTGCACATATTGAAGAAAAATCAAAGACTATGTTTTTCATAAGTGTTATATTAATACTTTAAATATTTTTTCCTACCTTGACCTAAATATTAAAGTTTATCTGGTGATAAAAAGGTTTTAACTCACTATTGTTATAAAGATAATCTTATGTTTAATGTTTATTTATTTGAGGTACTGGGGTTTGAACTTAGGGCCTTGCACCCACTAGGGGAGGTACTCAGCTACTTGAGCTAGGCCCCCAGCCCTTTTTTGCTTTAATGATGTTTCAGATAAACTCTGGTAGTTTTGCCCAGGGGAGGCCTCAGGTAGCCATCCTCCTATAGACACCCACACAGCAGGAGATGCACACCACCACACCCAGCTACTGGTTGAGAAAGGGGTCTTAGTAAATTTTTGCCTCATGTAGCCATCACAGATATTCTCCCAAATTCCATCTTGGGAATAGTTGGGATTATAGGCATGAGCCACCAGGCCTGGCCATGATCATTTCATATTTTAAAGCAGCTATTCTATTTTTTCAATACAATTACATCAATCTGGGTATTTTTGTGCTATCAAAACATTTCAATCCTCACAGTTGGACAATGAAATACCTTTGACAAAAAATATGAGTAGGAGAAAAGACCCTAAAGTGTATGCTGGATAATGTTTTATATTTATATACTAGTTTGACCATATTCTTATGACAGAGAACAGATTGCTAACAGAATTACTCAAATTTAAATCAGTGGTAATGAAAAATAATGTAGGACAAAGACAGGTTCTGTTAGCACACTGTGTTGTCTTCCATGATTTCTTGTACTCTGTGAACACAGTTTGTTCTGTCTCTCAGTGTCTTGATTAACTTATGTTAGGAATGTTTAACAAAATATTTCAAAACAGTGCTAGAGGATAGCTCAGTGTTCGTATGCTTATCTAGCGTGAGAAAAGTCCTTGGTTTGATCCTGCAAAAAAAAAGTTCAAAATACAAAGTAGAAGTAAAATTTATAGTCTCAACAGTTGAGGGAAAAAACTATAAATGATTTGTCATATCATTAATTAATTCGATAACAATTTAATACTACAAATGAACTAGTTATTGTGCTGTATAATGAAGACATAGTGGTACAGCAGCACTCTTAAATAATCCTTAAATTCAGCAGTAGAAAATGAGAAATATTTGAAATAAAATATGAACAAGCAGCTATTGTTTTCAAATTATCATTTGTGGCATATATTAATTGTGCAAAGTAACTATTCAGTCATACACCCATACATGCAAACATCATAAATTGAAGATGTCCATCCTTCTCCTAGCCTGGCCCACATCGTTCTTATTCCCTACCCTGGCATCCTACAAAACGAAGGATTTGTCATTTTTTAGTTACTAAATATGACAGCATGTGATACTTTCCTTCTGGGTCTGGACTTCATATTTTGCTTAGTATGAAGTTCTTAAACTCCATTATTTTGCTACAAACAATAGGGTTTCCTTCTTATTCATGGATGAATATAATTCTGTTGTATATGCATACCATAATTTATTTAACCATTCACTTATTGACATTCACCTTGGCCAATTCCATATCTACTTGAGCCAATGCTGTGTGCTACTGCAATAAATACGAACTTGAAGGTATTTTTCGTATGTGCTGACTTCATTTCCTTTGGATATACACCCAGGAGAGGAACAACTGGAGCTTATAGTAGTTGTAATTTTATTCTTGTAAGGTACCACCATAGTGCTTTTCACAGTGGCTTCTGTAGTTTGTACGGGGGGGAGAGATAAGGGTCGAGTTTCAAATTTCTGCATATGGATATCCAGTTTACCATGGAATATTTATTGAAGAGAGAGCCTTTTCTCCAATGTACATTCTTAGTTCGTTTGTCAAGAATTAATTGACTGTGAATGGGTGGATTTATTTCCAGATTCTCTATTCAGTTCAGCTGGTCTACATGTTTGTTTTTATGCAAGCACCATACTATTGTTTTGTTTTACATTGCTCTCTTGGAGGCTTCCAGTTTTGTGGTTGTGCTGAAAAGTGCTTTGGCTATTTGGGACATTGCACGCATATACATGAAATTTACAATTGTTTTTTCTAATTCTATGGAGAATGTTATTGGTATGTGGGTTGGAATTATGTTGAATCTATAGATTATTTAGAATAGTGATGGGCATTTTATATATGTCAATTCTTCTAATTTGTGAATGTGGGCAGTCTTTCCAACTGTTAGTGTCTTCTTCATTTTCTTTCTTCAGTGTTTGTAATCTTAATTGTAGAAGTCTTTCAATTCCTCAGTTAAGTTAATTCCTAGGTACTGGATTTGTGTGTGTGTGTGTCTACTGTGAATGGAATTGTTTTCATGATTGTTTCTCAAAAAATTTGCTATTGGCATATAGAAAAGTACTTTTTATGTTGATTTTTGTATTCTGCTATTTTTCTGGATTTGTTTATCAACTCTAACAGTATTCTGCTAGGACTTTTAGGTTTTTCTATATACAGAATTATACTATATGCAATCATTTCATATTATAATTTGACCCTCTCCTTTACTATTTGTATGTCTTCTGTATCTTTCTCTTAATTATTCTTGCTAAAACTTCTAGTACTATATAGAACAAGAGCAGAAAGAATGGACACCCTTATCTTTTTTTCTTTATTTTATCATTTTTACATTTACTTACATGTGTAGACATTGTTTGGGCCACCTCTCCCTCCCCCATCCCACCCTTTCTGGCAGAACCTGTTCTTCCCTCTTGTTCTCTGATTTTGTTGAAGAGAAAACATGAAAGATAGTAAGAAAGACATAGCATTTTTTTCTAGTTTGAGGTAAAAATAGCTATACAGAGAGATTCCTAACATTGCTTCCATGCACTTGTGTATTGCAACCCACATTGGTTCATCTCTGCCAGACCTCTTCTCTACTTCCTAGTACCCTTCCCATAGTGGCCTCTGCCATTTTAAGATTACTACATTCGCTCCTCAACAGGAAGCACATCAACCACATTCAAGTTTTAGGTTTCTTTCCCTTTCCTTATCCTTCTTGTGCCCGTTCTCTCCTTAGTATGTGACCCATATCCAATAATATTACTGCATTTGTTTTAGGTCTATAATCCACATACGAGGGAGAACTTGTGATTTTTGGCTTTCTGGCTAACTTCTCTTAAGATGATGTTTTCCAGTTCCATCCATTTACTTGTGAATGACAAAATTTTATTCTTCTTTGTGGCTGAGTGAAATTCCACTGTGCATAAATACCACATTTTATTAATCTATTCATCAGTAGTGGGCAATCTTGGCTGTTTCCATAGCTTGATTATTGTGAATAGTGCTGCAATAAACATGGGTGTGCAAGTGCCGTCATAATAACCTGAGTAGCATTCCTTCAGGTATATCACTAAGAGTGGGATTGCTGGATCATGTAGCAGATCTATGTTTAGCTTTTTAAAAAGCCTCCACATTGCTATCCAAAGTGCTTATACTAGCTTATAGTCCCACCTGCATTGTATAAGTGTATCCTTTTTCCCTGCATCCTCACCAACATTTGTTGTTGGTGACATTCCTGATGCTAGTTTTTCTAAAAGGAGTGAGACGGAATCTTAGTGTGTTTTTTATTTGCATTTTCCTTATGGAGGGATGGTGAGCATTTTTTCCATATGTTTTTTTTTGGCCATTTGGACTTCTTCCTTTGAAAAAATTGTTTAGTTCAGTTGTTCATGTCTTTATTGGTTCATTAATCTTGGGGAAGTTTAGTTTTTGAGCTCCCTGTATATTCTGCTTATCAGAAGTTGTCTGATATAGCTAGGAAATATTTTCTCCCACTCTGTTGGTAGCCTCTTCAATTTAGAGATCATTTCTTTTGTTGTACAGAAGCTTTTTAATTTCATGTAGTCCCATTTGTCCATCCTTTCTCTTAGTTGCTGGGCTGGTGGAGTTCTACTGAGAAAGTCCTTGCCTATACCTGTTGCTTCCAGAGTATTCCCTGACATTTCATGTACTAATTGCAAGGTTTTGGGTCTGATATTAAGGTCCTTAATCCACTTTGATTTGATACTAGTACATGGTCACAGGCATGGATCTAGTTCCAGTTTTCTACAGGGAGATGATAATCACTTTTCCCAGCAACATTTGTTGAAGAGGCTGTCTTTTCACCATGGTATGGTTTTGGAGCCTTTGTCAAAAATAAGGTGAGTATAGCTGCATGGATTCATGTCTGAATCCTCTATTCTGTTCCACTGATCTTCATGTCTGTTTTTGTTTCAGTACCATTCTGTTTTTATTGCTATGGCTCTGTAGTATAGTTTGAAGTTGGGTATTGTGATACCTCCAGCATTGCTGTTCATGGTCTTTTGTGTTTCCAAATGAATGTCAGGATAGATTTTTCATTCTCTGGGACACCCCTATCTTACTTGTGATCTTTGTGAAAAAGCAGGTGCTGTACAACAGGAGCCACTCATCCTTTTGCTTTAGTTATTTTTTTTTTGACAATGGTCTTATTTTTCCTAGGTCAATCTGGACCATGATTCTACTATTTATGCCTCCCAAGTGACTAGGATGACAGGCATGAGCAAACCAGGCCCACTTTACTGGTTATGATGGGGTCCCACTAAAATTTGGCCCAGATTGACCTCATACCACAGCACTCCTAATCTCTGTCTCCTGAGCCATGGCTCCTGGCATACATTTATGAAGTTCTTAAAATTTGTGCATTGAAAACTTTCCCATAATACATATTGTGTGGCTATATTCCAAGTAACCTTACATAATTTTTTGGCAGGGTGCGGGTTTGACACTGGGTGTGAGGGCCCTACAGTGTGGACACAATGAAGCTGTGATAACATGGTCCTAAATTTCAAATTGTACATCTTTCAACGTATCTGTTGAATAAATGCCTTAAGAGTCAGTAACTATTGATATTTTAAAGTTTTACTAAGACCTTCAATATGGAGAGAACTTAGAATAAACCACAGAGGAATTCCCTCCTTATTCACTAGAAGAAAACACTATAAGTGCTCAGGATTGGCTTCAGGAAAAGAAACAAAATGCAAATGATTGATGAGGGTCTGGCAATGTAGCAGGGAAGAGGGCCAAAAAAAGAAACAAACAAGTTCTGATAATGTAGCAGGGGTGAGCAGATTGCATAGCAGGGAGATAAAACTTAAAGAATCTAAACATGAAGAAGGTCACATAGCACTGGGGGTAAAGTAGCCATACATTAACTATATATGGGTTAAACCTTGCTTTTTAGCTTCTGTAACCTGCTTGCAAGGGTATATAAGGCAAGACACCTTTCTTCTTTGGGCTCAGCTTTTGGATGTGAATCCACTGAGCCTCTGTCAACACACTAATAAATATTGTTTCCTGAAAAGTCTTGGTGTCCATGTCTCTGTTTGAGATTCCCGTAACAGCTAGAGGGGAACTTGATCTTCATTCCTCATCTGTGCATATAGTCTGTATTCCTAAGGCTTAGCTGAGGGGTGAGAATGAAATGTTATGTATAGACTTCATGGTAGCTAGGAATGGTTGAGTGTTGGAGGGCATCAAAATAACCACATATTATAAGGTGTGTTGAGGAAGTAACTCATTAACTGGAAGAAAAATTGGTAGGGACACAAAGACAGGACACTTCTAGAAAATATTAAGCCTGACATATTACATCAGAGACCATCTGGGCTTATCTACTGAAATGATTACCCTGAAATAATAATTACAGTACAAGTGTGTAAAGGGACAAGCTACTGTGCAGTAGAGAACCATAGGAATTCAAAGACCAGATGCTATCATTGCGAGGCTATGTTAGTTTCCTGCCAATGTTTTGATTTCTACTCTTCCCTCTAAGATCTCTTCTTCCACATACCTTTTCCTGCCTGGCACGAATCATCTTCACAATGTCTGACAGTTTCCTAATTCTCTTGCCAGTCTCCTTTGCCTCAATGGGCAAGTATTCATCAGAATTATTGGTCTTGCTGGTCATGGCCTATCTGATGTCTATACAGTTCTTCCCCTACCTTTCCCAGACTTCAAGTTTAAAATCTGGTAAGTACTGTAATGCAAGGAAAGGCACAAAAGCAAAAAATCAAGGAAGGGACCCCAGTAAAAGCCACTCAGCAGTATATTATAAGGGAGACCTGAGCCCAGAAATGTTTGGTATTATTATATATACACTGGAGACTTTTACCTAGTTGATCCTTGTATGAAGGATCAACTTTCAAGGCAGAAAATAAACTTTCATGTATGGGCAATTATTACACATCAATCATTAAGGAAGGTGCTTTCAGAAAAGCTAAATAAATTCTTAAAATCCTGTGAAGTACTTTCCTAATCACATAGCTAGGGAAAGTAGGCAAAGAATCTTAAAGAAACATGTGTTGGATTATAGAATCTATGTAAAATAGATTCTTAAATATAAATTGAATTTTAAAATCTTAATTCCAATAAACAGTAGTTTGAGAGTCCATTTAAAAATTGTACTGACTAGGATCATCTGTATTTTTGCTTCCATTATGCTAATTGTATTTGATTAAATTTAGAGATAGCTATTTAAATATTAATGTAGGATATTTTTTATATTATAAATATGAGTGTTTGGCCCCTATTTCAAAAACACATGAATAAAACATGAGGTTTCCTTTGAATGTCAATGTTAAACAGCTCTACCAAATGGAATTATGGTCCCTGAATACAGAGATTGTATATTGACTTAATTTATTTCCAGTGAAATCTTCTTAATAACATCAATAAATATTTCCTGGTAATATTCTCTTGCTCACTTTTGTTTTCCCAGCCCTAAATGTAAAGAGGATTTCAAGTACTTTAACTTAGGTGCATTTAGGAGGAAGGGGAAAATATTTGGAACTGTGAGGGAAGTAGCAAAATGTAAATTAAAAGTTTACAATGCTAGAGAAAGAAGGGAAGCAGCACCTTAAATTACTCTTCCCCTAAGACTCTAATTACTACTCCTTGGCAGTCACTGGTGGAAGGGATTGTGAGGCTTAGCAATTATTTTTTAGAAAATACTAAAAGAAGAAGGAAGTAGATAAGAAAAAAAGGCTTCTTCAGGTCTATTATTTTCTGAGAAGCTTTATAGGTCAGACATATTTCTGTATCCTTTAAACAATTTCTCGTCTTAGATTACTCATTGCTTTGGAAAATGGCTGCTTATTACTTTGATTTTTATCTCTATGATCTATAGATAATTGCTCAATAAATTTCTGAAAAAAGTGATATATACAACCATTTTTCCTTCAAAAGATGCACAAAACTAGGTCATATTTAGTGCTAATTCAGGTAATTAATAAATCAAGCAAAACTGAGGAACTAAGAAACATCATTAATGCAATGTAGCTGGTAGGCAACTACACTGGAAATTGAAAACCTTTTTTTTTCTTTATTATAGTGTCTTCAAACAATAGGTTTCTTAGCATAAAACACCATATTATAAAGGAGAGAATAAAACAGCATCACTAGAAGAGTTGTTAAATAATTCCTGTCTCCTATTTTTCATAGGAGGTTGTTATTAACAATTGACTTTTATGACAGTCTCCAAAGATCATTTCCTTTTGGTGTGTACACTGTGTCCTCTTGTCTTCTTTGAATAAACTGAATACAGCAGAGATGAAGGAATATTACTTCCAAGATTGAGTTACAATAGATTGCAATTTACACCTTGCTAACAGACTCATTCCATTGTCCTCTTGGCTTACAAGCTTAGATGAACAAGTGGTCATGTCGGGGAGTTTCTATGACAAAGAACTGACTGTGGCCAAAGGCCAAGAACCAGCAAGGAACTGAGAACCTCAGCCCAAAAGCCTGGAAAGAACTCAATCCGCAAAAACCATCTGTTCAGCAAGCAGCCCTCTAATGGCACCTTGAGTGTGACCTGTGTGCAATGCTAAAGCAGTGAATCAAGTAAAACCATGCCTTTCCAGATCCCTCACCAACAAAAGCCAAGACACTAAATGCTGTTCTAAGCAGCTACATTTTAACAGAATATGTTACAATTACTAGATACCTAACATATAATAATTAAATTAACATTTAAAAGTAGCATGTCATATTTTCTATAAAATTAGCAGTTACCTATGATTACACAAATATATGTAAGAAAGGGACAAAGAGTCCTAGTGGCCTGTGGGAAATAAGAATTAACTTCTTAACCTGTAATGATGACATAATTAGTATAATTCAAAGCAATAGGATATCATGAATAGGAATTTTTTAAGAGATTTTATTTTATTTTATTTTGGTGAAAATACCAATGACATTAATTCAACACTTCAACACATACTCTTGTCTTCCCCCATATTTTGCTAGAGAAATCTTTCAGTTGATGGTAAAGTTGAGTTGAAAATAATTTGTTCTTTTAGTCAGGAAATAATTTTGCTTGTACTATTATGGATTACAATAGTTGATAAACATGGTAGAAATATAAATTATTTAGTTTACTTTTGATCTTTGTTATTGGGAAGAACAAAAAAGCCAGCTACATGAACACATGAACTGAGAAAATACATAGTCTTCAACGTTATTTGCATAATTCTTGTGATGTCACCCAGGCTGGCTCCAAACTCTCAGTCTTCCTGCCTAGGGCTCAGAAGTTCTGGGATTACCAGTGTGTGCCAGCACTCCAATTTATACATGTATTTCTTTGAAAAGGTTTTTAATTATTTATTTATTCTTTATTTATATGTGCATACATTGTTTAGGCCATTTCTCCCTCCTGCCCTCTCCCCTCTCCCCGGCCCCCTCGCTTCCAGACAGAATCTGTTCTGCCCTTTTCTCCAATTTTGTTGAAGAGTAGACATAAAGAATAATAAGAAAGACATAAGAGGTCAATATGGGAAGGTGACTGGGAAGTAGTGAAGAGGTCAGGTGGAGATGAATCAGTTAGGGTTGTAGTACACTTGTGCATGGAAGCAATGCTAGGAATCTCTCTGTATTGCTATCCTTATCCTAACTAGCAAAAATGCTATAAAAAGGTTTTTTAAATTGCTTTTTCACTTGTTTAAATGTACAAGAATATTTTTATTAACTAACATGAGGCATTGATATAAATTTAATTATGAGTACATAACATAGTCTTAATCCATCATAAAATGTGTGTGGACAGAGACTATTATTATATTTTTCATTGTTTCTAAAGATATTTGGATGTCTTTGTCAAGATTGTGCAGTATCTTATTTTAAAAACATGAGGGCACAGGCTCCTGAGGGATGTAGCCCACATGAACTGCAGAGAAGACAGACTACCACTAACTCATTTGTGGTGTTGTTGTCTAGGATAATCGAAAAGCAATTTCACATAGAAAAATGTTAAAGAATGCAATGTAGTGATTTCCATTATAACATTACTGAAGTTATCGGTTTCTTCAAAACTGAAGATAGATAACAGAGGTACAAATCAGCAGAAAAAACTGTGTGAAGTGATTTAGATATCAACACTGGACTGACACATTCTCATGTTTTGTTTGACTAAACTATAGTCAAACAAAATACCTTTAAAACACTCAGGAAAAACAGTGCATTTCATTTGCCATAAAAGTGAAAGTGTATCCTTAGGAGTACTTGGGTGGCTGGTGAAAACATTCTAAGTAAGTATAAAAAAAAATAAGTAAGTATAAATAGAAACAGTGTTGCTTCCTAATAGGGCATTGTGGCAACTGCCTGCAGATTTAAATAAACAAATTTTAGGACACATCATTTATTTGTTATCAAAGAATAAATCCCTCAAGAAGATGCATTACATAGGATAGGCTAAATGATTCACTATTACTTTTTTTTGGGGGGGGACTATTATTTTGGGGGGGTTTTGAACTCAGGGCCCAACACTTGCTAGGCAGGCACTCTACCACTTGAGCCACACCTTTTTCACTATGGCTTTTTTTTTTTTTTAGATAGGGTCTCACTTTTTGGCCAGCCTGGACTGCAGTCTTCTTATTTATACTTCCCTGTGTAACTGGGATGACAAGCGTGTACCACCATATTCAGCTAATGGTTGAGATGGGGGATCATAAACCTTTGCCCCAGTTGGCTTCAAACCACAATCCTACTGATCTCAGCCTCCTTAATAGCTATGATTAGAGGAATGCCTAGCTAACAATTCACAAACTATTAAGTATTATTTGTGGCAAAAACAACTAATTTGAACGAGCATCTAGTGCTATCACGTGACCTACTGAAAATAACTTATAAACTTTGCATCCAAGTTTATTGAACAAAGCATTTCATAAAGAATAGAAAAAAAATGACAAATTCAACTTTGAATATGAGGAATTATCTATTTGGAGGGTGTTATGGTTTGAATATCAAATGTTCCCACAGGCTGTTTTGAACACTGGGCCCCAGCTGGTGGCTACTTGGGGAAGTTCTGGAAGCATTAGTAGGGATGTCATAGTTAGAGGAAGGATATAGATCACTGATGCAGGTTGTTGGGGTTAACTAGCCCCTAGGCCCTTTTTCTGCTTCTCTCTGCTTCTTGTCAACCATGTGTGAAGAACCATCTCTGCCACCTTACTGTTCTGTCTCTGTATGTGAGGTTGAGCTATCATAGACTGAACTTGCAGAAACCATGAGCCAACATCAGTCTTTCCTCCTTAACGCTTCTGTCAGGAATTTTGTGGCAGTGATGGCAAGGCTAACTAACAGAGGAAACTGGTACCAAAGAAGTAGGGTTGATATTGTGACTACAGCTGACTATGTAGCTGCTAAGCCTCGTGGAGATGGACTGAATGCATTTTGCCTTATGTGATGGCCTTGAGCCTTTGGGAGACAGGGGTGAAATGTTGTAGTTTCAGTATGAAGTGTCCCAAACAGGGTCAAGTTTTGAACACTTGGTACTCTGCTGATTGTGCTATTTTCAGAGGTTCTGGAGACTTTAGTAGGTGAGACCTAGTTAGAGAAAGTGGGCCACTGGGTGAACAGTCTTAGGGATATATTTTCCCTGGCCCTTCCTCTCTTTCTCTCTACTTCTCTTCCAAACTTCCTCTCCTTCATATTTCCAGGACCATGATGTTCTGCCCAAGTGCCTGGAGCCAAAGCAGCCATAGAAGGAACCCTCTGAAACTGCAGATCAAAAGTATCTTTCTTTTGCATTGTTTGACAGTGGTGAGAAAGTAACTAAAACAGAGGGATACCCAAATACTAAAACTAATATTTCTAGTGGAACACTAAGGAACAATGTTTAAATATATTTTCATAATAGGTAAAAGGTTATTATATATAGTCAGTGTTATTATATATCTAGAGCATGTATTCTTTTGTATTTATAATATAAACATGGTCAATGCAAAAGTGTCAAAGAGTAATTATTATCTGAGGACTGGACAAACTTTGTGATATCTTAGAGCAAACTGTATCCTTACAATTAATATTTATGCAATAGGAAAATTTTAATATATAGAAGAAAGCCATATTTGGAAAGTTGGATCTATAGTAACACCACATGCAAGATAGTCCCTTTATTACTTCTAAAACTACAGATAAGTAGAAAAAGATCTCATTGCCAAGAAAATAATTCCACAGCTTGTATCTTTTCAATAGTAGACAAACTTCCTCCTGGTATTGAATTTGGACAATAGTAATTCAGAAAAGAAAAAGTAAAAATCCTAGAATTGTATCAGTCATTTCACTATGGCTGCAGATATGTATAGTGAAGTTTCCAATTCTAAATAATAACAGGATAATAACTTAAGTATTTGGCAAAATGACTATCATGACTTTGCAGAAGGCAATGAAATGGGTCAGGGATTAAACTCACCACCCGTTACCTCTGGTACTGACTTTCAAAGTCACCATTGATGAAGTTTAGATTACTTCAGACCTTGTAGAGAAGTAGGCAGAACCATTAGAGTACTGTATCTTTCAACATTCTCTCTGCCAACTACTTTGAACTTTGATATTTGGAGGTGAATCCTGGGGCATAGTACAAGGCCTGTGTGCACCTAGACTCTCATCTGTCATTTTGCCTCCTACTTGTTCTTTGAAAATCCCCAGAGGAGAGGGCACTTTTTTTTTTATGCTGTTTCTTCTGTATTCTTATCCCCTAGAACAGTAGAAGATGGTGATGGGCAGACTCTGGCCTCAGCCATCACTCCATCTTCAACTGCAAGAGTCAAGAGCCTGGAGCTTTCACGTATTCTGGTGTCACTGATGATTGTGACTATTTTCCCCACAGTCTGGCAAACATTCTTAACTATGCCTTCTTCTCACATTGGCCAAATGACCCACAATTTATGATAATACTGACTGTGCCTAGTTTAAACTCGTCTTTTTACCTCTTTCTCTCAGTCAGTACTCTTCTGGTGCAATAATCTCAATTTCTACCAATGAACCAAACTGATTTCTACATCAGGATCTTTGCAATTATTTGTTTCATATGGAAATCTCTTCTGTTCATGTTTCACATATTTCTGTTTATATTTCTCCAGTCTCAACTCAAACATAATCTTCTTGGCACCTTGTGGCTATCCTATTTAAAACTGTCCCTCAAAAACATTTTCATTTACATCACCTCTTTATATTTTATAGATATTTATCACAATGTGATATTATTATTATGTTAATTTTTAAAGTAGACCCTTGGTATCCATGAGTATAAAGTTCCCAGGAGACTACCACTGAGGAAAAGCTGTGAATACTCAGGATGCATAGTGTTCAATACTGTACTAAAGGTGCTTAATTTTTCTCACAGCTCCACCCAATATCCACTAAAGACATGCCACCTATCAACAAATCTAAAATTTTCACATTAAGAGCATTTTTATCTTGCGAGGATTATCAGAACTTTTGCCTTGCTTTTAGGGCACCATTTGCTTTTTGGAAGGCAAACTCCATTTTTACAAAATTAAGAGCAGAGAAACACTTAGAGCATCGCACAATGATTTAAACACAAGTGACAATAACATGGGACTGACTGAGAACTTCTTTGCATCAATGAATCTTCATAATGCAGGCACAGGCATTTGAATACTTTGGTTTTGAAATACGTGTTTTAATTTACTTTAATTTTTCTTACTGTGCTTGGTCAAAACCACATGTAATAAGTGTGAATAAGGTGGGCTTCCTGTAATTTAATTATCATTTGTCACAAAAATACATCTTATTTGTATAAACTACTTACTGTTCTCTGCTGAAAATGCAGTGTACAAAGCAGTGCTGAATATACTGTAGGTTTTCAACAAATGGAGAGAAACACTGGAGAGATGAACAGAAAATTCTTTTAAAAATAGGTAGCATTTTGAAGCCTCTGGTACCTATCAAGGATGCAGCACTTTCTATTAAATAACAAAGTTTGGTGACATAATGCCTCTAACAATATAAAGACAACTCTACACCCTTCATTTGATTTCCAGGTTCCTTTGGACTCTCCCTGCCATAGTTACCCATTCAATTTTTCTTCTGTATATATTAATTCATATATATAATTCAGCAAAATGATCAAAGTTAAGCATACCATATATTTTGGAAATTATACCTAGAGGCACAAGGTAGTCCTTATTATTTTCAATGTTAATAGTTGTGCATTATCCACATCTCTTACCCATTAGATGTTGTGAGCTCTACCATAGTTTATTTTTCTTTTATCCTTTCACTTTGTTAAAGTATTAGCATGCTGTGTGTTTAATTACTCCATATTGTATCACTGAGAATCATACTCTTTTTATGTAATGCTAGCAGTAATTATTTTCTTTGTTTATGCTCTTCAACCAAAAAATGGTAGATATTCCATTATAATGCATGGATACTTCTTTTCAACAAGTTAAAAAGAAAAAAATAGGCTACATGTTTAGTAATTGCTTACAGGAAGTATCTATGTGTAGTAAACAAAATGGGATTCAATACCTTATTTTTTCTCCTGTAAATACCAAGTAGTATTAAATATTCATAAGGTAAGTTGCTAAGTGATGAATAATTTTAGTATTTTCCAAACCTTGTCAGAATCAGAAATTTCTATCCTTAAGTGATAAATGTGTTTTATGTTAACATTATGACATTTAAGACTTCTTAATTTTAGGAAAGAATACTAAATATAGGTTTTTGGGGTAGAGGGGCTCAAAGACCAAAAGAAAAGAAGAAGAATACATAGAAAAGCAAATGGTAGAAGTAAGACATGGATGAAGTTCATGCACAGTACTGAATACAAAGTTGCAAATAATTTGGGAATCTGAGCATAACTGATATTTTCTATATTTTCACAGGTATTCAATCATGATTTCTGTTCCTTGAGGTCTTAAAGATAAGTAAAACTAAAACTTATTTTTCAGAATGCTTTGATAAGTACCCAGAGGCCTTTATGGTTTCCACATGAACAGAAAGATCAAATTCATATTTCTATTAGGCCATTGGACTAAAGTCAAACCATTGTGTACACCAATTTATATAAAATCTATGTTCACTTTGAAGTAAGACCATAAATTATTCGGGTCCTCAGGTTGTATGCACTGATTTTCCTCTAGCAGCTATCCTATGAATACATCTCATTTTCAAGAATATCTAAGCATGATTTAAGAAAAGCTCTCATGTCTCATTATTATGATTCTATTGAATTTAACATCTCATCCTTTTAAAATACATTTCCCTTTAATGAAATATCTTTGCATCAGTTTTTGCTGATAATGAAGAGTCAATCCAATCCTTTGCAAGTGCCTTCAGTTGTATTCAGAATGGTTTTACATATGAGTTTTTCAACAGTAACAGTCCTGACATTTTGAACAAAATAACTGTTTTTTGGTGGTGGTGGTGGTTGTGGGCATCATGTGCATTGTTGGGTGTTTAGCAGTGTCCCTGTCTCTATTCACTAAATTCCAGTATCAGTACCTCCCTCAGATCAACATGGACTGCAATGTCTCCAGACATTGCCAAATATTACCTAAGAAAGGAGGAACAACATTGCCCTTCATTGAGTACCACAAAATTGGAACATCGCCTAGAATATTCAAATTTGTATGAATAAATTAAGTTCTGAAAGAAAACACTAAACAAAATGTGCATGTTTTAAGAAATATGAGAATGAAATTAGACCTGGTTAAAATCCTGAGAAAAAGTGGGTATTTAAGCTTATATTTGCCAATTAATTCACATGCAATTTAAAATAAAGGCCCCACCTGTATAGAATATGCTTTTGTTTTCCCATTTCTCAGCTATTCTCACAAAAGCTTAAAGTTCAAAATGACCTCAGAGTCAATCTAATCCAAATTAGCACTTGTCTAAATGCAAAAATAATGAGTATGCATAATGCTAGTTTATTTTCCCAAAGGTTCTTGCTAACTTAGCTGATTCTAAAGCCCCATACTCCTGACCACAGTCTCACACTAAATTCCCTGAACATTCTATACACTGTCAAGATATACATAGGTTTCTCCCACTTCAGTGAATTAAAATTCAGAAAATGATCATTACATAAAGGTGAGTTTGATTGATTAAAGCTTAGTAAGTTCTATTTGGCAATAATTAGTAAAGAGACTAGGTGGAAAAACTGACAATTGATGTGGAAGAGGTAAAGGCAAAATTCTCAGGTACAATAGAGCTCAAAATGTCACTCTCCCCAAAAGCAATAGTATACAACAGGTATACTTGTTAGAGATTTTTTCACATTAGTTTTCACTGGAATGGGTTAATTCTACATCCTGTTTGAAAGAATGTCTCCATTGTGGTGTTTGGGACAAATTATGACAATAAAATCATGATATTTCTTAATACTCACAACACTTTTGCATACTAAAAAGGAAATAGTTACCACTAATCTCCAACATGGAATTTTAATTTTTTATTTATAATTTCTTTATAAATTTAAGTTGACTATTTGAAATAGAATTGGATTTACAGAATCTAGGCATAGCAATACAAATTCTAAAAGAATACAATTAATACAAAGAATGCAAACATTTTCTAAAAAGTCCTAAGAAAGTGTTACATATTTTTCTGATCTTGTAATAAAAACAGAAAAAATACAAAGTTTAGACATAAATTAATTTTAGATATAACAAAGAATAATTAAACAATTATTTCTATGTCTTAATTTGCTAATTTTGTTAGGAATACAAAGCTGTATGACTTGTCATGATTCTACCAGAGGTAGAATGGATGACACATGCAGTCCACCTCGAGCATCTGAACCTTGGCAATGTGACTTGTTTATGACAGCTGACTAGTAGGCTCAGAAGCAAGAGAACTAGTAAACTTTTATTCTGCTTACTTGTGGTTTGATTTTTTTAAATCATAACATCTATGAAATAGTTGCAAAATATAAGCTTTGATGACATTATTTCCAAACATATATTGATTTCATATCAGTGGCAAAAATGATTTTGGTAATATTAAAAACATATTTGAAGAAAAATAAGCAAAGATTATAATTCAACAGAATCTAACTCAAAAAAATCTAAGGCTGGGGGCATGGTAGAGTGCCTGCCTAGCAAATGCAAGGTCCTGAGTTCAAACTCCCCAGTACTGAAAGAAAAAAAAAAGTTCAAAACAAAACTTTTGGAGTAGAGGTGTGTGTGGCTCAAGTAGTAGAGCTCCTATTTTGCAAGATACGAAGCCTTGAGTTAAAACCCCAGTTCCAACAAAAAAATCCAAAAGGCAATTATAAAAATATAATATCTACAGCTATAGGTATGACTATTTTGAAAGTCTTTAAAGTTTTTAATTAATGTGAAATAAAAGTAAAAGTATAATAATAACAAATGTATAGATTTTAAAATATACATGCTTGGAAAAACTTCATGTTTGATAATGGATTTAATACCTGTAAGGGATAATGACACTCGACAATTTAGTAAGAAAAAGACAATGGGAACCACAATGATAAAACAAGAAATAGGCAATACCCGAAAGAAAGTTAGGAATTGTATTATTATGTACTTATTATTATTTGTTGTCAAATCTATTTCAAATATCTTTCTAACACAGAGTGAATTTCCTGCATTATAATTTCTGATTCCTGAGGAAGAATTCCAAATAATAGCTTTCATAGCATCCTTTGTAGTTAAGAAATGCACTTGTGAATTTGGTATGCTTACATGCTTCGTGAATCAAAATTCTAAATTATACACAAATTGGTAGCTGAAGAAGCTGTTAGCAATAAAATCTCAGAGCAATAGAAGAAATACTGGCTTATTACCAGTTCCAGTAGAGCTATGCCCTCCCCACCAAATCCAGCTGAAATTAAAAGTGATATCACTCCTTGGATTACATTAGTAAAATAATTAATCAGCTTGTAACCAATTGTAACCTAGAATGTAGTGCTTACTGAGTACAAGAATTTGAGAGACTGGGCTGCTGTTCCAAGAGAATTAAATAACAGGAATGAGGAAGGTGAGTTGGTTGTAGATGTCTGGAAGAAAACGAATACTAAGCACAAGTGCCTGAAGACTTTGGCCTAAAGCACAGAGAGATATGAGAATTTTTTTTAAACTCTGAAGAAATAATCTTGTACCATGTGCAACTGTAGACATAAGGCAAGAGGACTAAACTCAAAAGTATGGTTGGTCCTGCTGATTCCAAATTTTAAAGCTATTTGCACATGCAGCCTGATCACAGCCCCACTATGAGAGCTCAGTGGGTGAATTTAGAAAATGTAACATGTTGAAAATCAGAGCCAGAAAATATGATACGATCCACACAGTTCAAAGTATCCCACTCAAATGTCTCTGAGTCTGGAATGTCATCAGAGAGAAGCAGCCCTTACACATCCAAGGATGACACTCATTTTATTCTTTCTTAAATCCACTAACAACCTCATCTGAGAGATTTACCTTACAAGGAAAAAATATCCCCCACTATTTCTAATTATCTCTAGATCTAAATTAGAAACAGATTTCAACATGCCCTAGAGAGATAATTATAAACTCAAACTCTAAAAGAGATTAAGCACAAAAATATTGCTAAATTTCAAGATTTGTATCCATGAAGGTCTAAAACTATGTATATGAATAAATTCTGAAAGAATTAAATCATAGATTATAGAATGTTGTTTTATAACACAGCAAATATGACTTTTGCTCTCTTTCCCAATGTTTGGAATTATTGCTCTAATCTAAGCATTTGAGAGTGTGGCTTGCTTCACTGTTTGGTTAACTTGCTGAAATAAGAGCTTAATGAAGACTCTGAGATACTGGAGAAAAATTAAAGAATGGATAGGTAGAATGGTTTTATCATGTGTGATTCACTAAACTGCTCCATACATCTTTTAAGAGAGGATGTAATATATATATATATATATATATATATATATATATATATATAAAACCATGACTATAATCAAGGGACTGCCTAGGGGGATACATGGGAAGAGGCAGAGGAAAAGAGAATAATGGGAGTATAGAGAGTAAAATACATCCAACTACATTGTGCCTAAGTAGGAAGATGACACAAGGTGACTCCCTGAAATCTGTTGAAAACTGGGGAGGGGGACAGGAAAAAGAGAGCAACATATAGGGTTAATCTCAATGTACAATATATTCATGTGTGAAATATCATGGTGAAACCCCTTTGTACAACTAATATACACTAATAAAAATTTTTAAGTAAGATAAAAGGACTTATACTTCAAAAAAGAGAGATAAGATGTAAGGTGCTTTCATTTTTTGAGATATATGTGGATGGTGGATCAGCAGCATCTTTGAAAAGTGTTAGATGGGCTGATCTCTGTTGCCAGCAGTGATAGGAGATGTTACCTGTGAAAAATGCACCTTATTTCCCTGAGCGTGATGGCATTCCTCAGTTCTGAGACCAAATAGTATCAGTGATCCGTAAAATGCAAAATGTAATTTCTATAATTAATAGTGGTACATCAGGGAGTATTTTTCAGTCTCTGCAATGGAAACCAAGGTACAGCATTCCATGGTCTACATAAATTGCACAATGAAAATCTCTACTGATCAGACAGGGATGTGTGGTTCATCAGCATAACTACAGACCTGAGACACGTCAGGTCTAGACTCCATTGAATGATGAAGTGTTTTAGTACACCTAAGGAGTGACCCTCATAGTACAATAAATGTGTTTCTCAAAGAAACCAGACATTTTCCAGGCTAACTAAACTGGAGGGTGGGAAGTATTTAAATATTTTGAAAAGTTGTAAAAAGCATCAATTTAATGAAAAGTCATAGGGATTGAAATGATCTTATGATCCAATACCCTCAATAAGAAGAAATGTGTATTAAAATGGACTTGTTATCTAATTTCACCTCACGATCAACTCAGTGAAGCCACAAATTGTTCAATACTGACATAGAATGTCTAGGTAAATAAGTGAAACAAACAGGATTGGAAACTGGAAGAATAGCCTCAAGAACTAACCAACATTCATTTTTTCTCTTCTTTCTCAAATAATCTCCTATTTTGGTTTTTACACTTCTCCCAATTTGTCATTTTATATGTTTCAGAAACGCTTCACTCTATTTAGCTCTGCAAACTCCATTAATTTCATGCCCTTTATTCATGATTGATTAAAGATAGGATTTTCCTTATTTCCTGTCAGTTATTCCTCTCTCTCTCTTTCTCTCTCTCTCTCTCTTCCCCCCTTCTTTTCCTTCTACAGTTATTAATCATAAATCTGAAAGTATATAACCTAGATTTCAAATGTTACTTTTACAACTGTGATAGGTTTTATCTGGAAGAAGTCAAAACTGTGAATTGAAGGAAAGAAAGCCAGAAGGAACATAGGACCTTGAATGGCACTGAATCTGTACACTGGGCAAAACCATCTCTGGTCCTTTAGTTATCAGAGGCAGTAGATATTCTTAATGTTGTAACTGAACTCAGTAACAAGAAGGTCATTAAAATTCTCTGTCAAAATCATCTTAACTTCCTAGAAGAAACCATGGATGTGTAACTACAAGTAAAATAGTATTTGCTGATTTGGATCCAAGTACAGAATAGTGCATTATTTTGTATACGAAACTTTTCTTACCACAGTTATATTTTTGTATTAGCCATGATAATATATCTAGTAGAAAATACACTTTGATGCCATTACTGACATCATATGTGTGAGATCTTTCTAAATAAATTTCTAGCAATGATGTTACATAATGGACCAATCAGTGGTATTTGCATTTGTTGAGAATTTGCCTTTCAAAGTTCTATAGCATGGTTTGATATGGGTGCTCTTTTGTTCATTAAAATCACAGTTGTTAGCACTGAGTTCCAAGCTACTTTATGATGGATTTTCAACTTATCAGTAGATTTAATTAAGATGGTAACATAGCTTATTTTAAATTTTTCTCCATAAATAATACTGACAGAAGATAATAAGCTTCTTTTCCCAAGGTATTTATGATCATATAATCAATCTTAATATTAAAAAAAATTTAAGCATAAAAAATAAAAATAATTTTCTCTATATATCAATATACATTCCATATTTTCATACAATTTAACCCATGCAAAATGTAATGGGTTTTGTTGTGACATTTCCATGTATGCATCTAATGTATTTTTATCGTACATAGCCCCTCTATTACCCATTCCTATATCCCCACTCCCCACTATGTTTTCTTCTTTCATATTCCTGATAGTCCTCCTTATACTTTAATGTACTTTTGCTTTCTCCTAAACTCTCCACGTAAGAGAAAACATGCTATTCTTGCCTTTGTGAGACTGGCTTATTTTGCTTAGCATTACAATCTGCAGTTCCATTCATTTTTCTGCAAATGACATAATCTTGTTCTTCTTTATAGCTGAATAAAATTTTGAAGAATTCTTGATGCTTCAAAATACTAACTTCTTGTACTGAATATATGAGGGTTGGGGTGAAAATTATCAACAGTAGATGATTATATCCCTTGCATTTGGTGAGACATATTTGCAATTTAGTATATTCATCTTATTCTCTCTGGATGTAGAAAGAAGTAAAAATGTCAGTTTCTGTGAAATTTTGTGAAAACTGACAATAGGTGCTATATGTTCCTGAGCTCCTATATTCAACGTTCTTCCCTTTTTTTTCTTTTAAGGGGGGGAGATTCTAAAAGTGAGATGAGTCTGTCAACCTGTAACCACTTATTAAGATTACATTCTGCTTTTTTAAGAGTAATGGGTAAGCAGGTATATAAAAAGATAAAAAACTGCACTGAGTTTATAATAATATTTTAAAAGCATATGCTGAGGGTCTGACTCAGTGGTAGAGCACATGCCTAGTACGTGGAAGGCTCTGGGTTCTACCGACAGGACTGCAAATAAAAAGATATCACTATAAAATTATATATAGAAATGTATACTTTTGAATACCTGATGTATGACTCAGTCCAAAGAAGGGCTTAGGAATTTTTGAGAATTCACTAGGGTGCTACACTACTTCATCAACATCAGAAGACCTGTCAACCTAACAGCCTACCTTCTAAAGGGGGTGTTGTTACCCCTTGCAAAAATAAGACGATGAATATAACTACTAATTGACATATCATGATGGGATAGGTTTAGCTGCTCAGAATAAAACCTCTAATTAAACTGCATATTCAAAATATTGACACATAAGAACTCATTTTTTTAATTTCTTGGCTTTATTTTGGAAGGACTGACAGGTATGACTATTTTGTTGCTGATTTAGGTACAGGGTCTCATTATTTTTTTTTCCTTTATTATTGCACTGGGAGAGGGTACATTGTGGCACTTACAAAGGTTCTTACGATGTATCAAATATATCATACTTGAATTCACCCTGTCCACCACTCTCCTTTATCCCCTCTCCGCTGATTCCTAGAACAGTTTCAACAGGTATCATTTTTGCATTTATATAAATGTATATACATTTTTGCACTGTATTCATCCTCCTACCCCTTTCCCCACCATCTTCAATTTTGTAGAAGAAAATAGATGAAAGATAAAAAGAAAAACATGACTTTTTTTTTTGCCAGTTTGAGATAAAGTTAGCTATACAGGGAGTTTCCTTGTATATTTCATGTAGTTTCATATAGTTTAAGCTATCCTGGAACTCACTATGTGACCCAAGCTGGCCTTAACTCATGATCCTGTTTTAGCCTACCAATACTGAGATTGCAGGCATGCACCACCAAGCTTTGTTCTTTATAGTTCAATGTAGTATTTCAGATTCTAAACTTGTTTTAAGGTGCTTTTCAAACCATGAAGCCTTTCTACAGTATGCAGATGATCTTAAATTCTTGGAGTCTATACAGTAGAGGGCCTCCCATCAAAAGGCATTGATCTCCCAACTAAAGGTAAATTATCTGGGTCACATTATAACTCTGGGAAACTAATTCTTGCCCCTAAGAAGATGGGCCTTCTTAAAATTAGAGTCAACTAACAACATTAATATTTAGTTCAACTTATCTGTAAATGGTTAGGTTCCATAGGATTTGGATTCCTGGCTTTGGGGGTAATAACAAAGTGGCTTTATAAGGCAACCCAGGACCTGGTTATAAATACCTGGCATAAAACTAAAAAGCAATAAAAAGCTTCTTAAAGCTTAAAGGTTTACTTTAAAGGATGGTTTTCACTAACTTTCCTTGATTTCTCTTTTAGTAAAGGACTAACTTTATGTTTCCTGGTCCTAATCTTGTGTTGACAGTTTGTCAACTAAACTTTCTGCTAACTAAATTTCCCTTGTCACCTCTCAAATTTAAGATGGTGAAATGACTTTTTGGTTCTTTTTCCAGGTAGCTCCAGCACCCAAACTCACCAGGAAGAAGCTATAGAGAAAACTGGACTGTCACCTTTCTGCACCCCTTTTAAGATCAAAAGGAACCAAAGTCATGTAGTAAGGAAATGAGGCAGGATAGATTGGTGAGGTAACAGGAAAATTATTTTATCTCAGTAAATATTTAAAGGGTCAGACTCAGATATTGGAATGAGAAGTAAACATTGAAAAGCCAGAGCAGATGCCCTCCTGCCAACTTCTTTGACACATTAAGTTACAGGAATAGGGAGACATACAGTAGCTACCTGCTTCTGCTTTTCTCTTTTGAGATGTTCACAAGCTCCTAGGCTCCTTGTATAGGTGGAAAATATCATGTCTGGTAGAGGGAAGTTCTAAAGCATACGTATTATCTCCGTGTTTTGGGTGGGCCAGGATGATCCCTCCCTGTTTCAACAGCGATCTCAGCCACTCACATCTGTTATCTTACACCATTTCACATTCGTAAAGCTCTCCAGGGTAAGACTAAGAGATGGGCCCATCATTTTGAGTCTCTATTCTCATTTCCTGTGGGCAGGAAATGTTTCTTTCTTTTTTACATTTCTCCTCAGTTTAATCTTGTTATACAAAATTTCTTCCCTAATAAACTTAACTATTACTTTTACTACAAAAAAGGGGGATGTTAACCACTTTATGGGGTATTCAGGATATAGAAACATATACTTTTAGAATTACAGAGTCTAATCATCTTTGCTCCCCATTTTATATATCAATGCCAAAAAAGTTTTGTGATTTTACCTATACCATGATTAATTAGTCAAAGAGTAGATTATACTCCCTAATTCACTAGTGCCTCATCTCAGTATTGTTTTATTGTTAATCATTTTCTTTTTGGATTTGGGTTTCCTCGTTATACATAGAACAGAGGATGGTTCATCAACTCTTTATACATGAGCCCATCACAAAGAAATGGGCCATATTTGTAAGCATGACTATAAATAAAATTAGAAATTATTTGGCATGGATATGATGATCATAACTTCTAGATCTCTAGAAACTGCATTTATGAATGTGGCTGAAAACTGATAGGTTTCAACAAAAGTTGAAACAGTTTTAAGAGACAACTACTTTGGAACAACAAATTCTGTAAAGGTGTTACATGTCTCATGACCAGTATTTTTCATGCTCTCAATTGACACAATATTTACTTAACAATTTCAGTATCACTACGAAATCTCATATAGTTATACTACTATTTTGCATTAATTTCATGTGTGCAAACATTAAGTACTTTGTTATACTGCATATTTTTGCTATAGTTCTAAATTTATATTATTTCTTTTGATACTAGTTTCTTAACTGCATTAGGCATAGTGATTTCAAACAATTACTGGTTCCATTTAATTTCTTATTATCTATCTGACTAAATGAGTGGTCTATGAACTAATGCTGGCCACTTTTCAGAATCATGGAGAAGAAAAAAGTCTCCCTGTACAATGAATGATCTAAATCATGCTTGAGCTCACTAATCAAATGTTTATTCAAGTTCATGAAACTCAATATCTACAGGAACAATTCCCTTTCTTTAACTTCACTTCCTGTTCCCTTGCAGAGGCTATTTTATATTGGAATTAAATGACATATTAGAAAGAATCAATTGTCAGTGTTCAACCTTTGTGTCTTGCAGATCACCCTCACTATGTTTCATAAAATAATTCCTTGATTATTTAATTTTGAGTTAATCATAAACTTTAAAGTTCTCTTCATCATACATTTAATGTTCATAATTTTTATTTTAGTAGTGTGCTCTTGGAGACTGTTGAATAACAGTGCTAAAACAGTTAAATTTATAATAGTTTAAACATGAGCTTTTTGGAGATTGGTCAGATCAACCATACACAATAATAATGCATATTTCTGATTCTAGATCTATTATATAAATGCTAGCCATGATGCCTAAACAATACAGTCAGTAGAAACCCATTGCAACCTGAGGGAGCCAAAGATGAAAAACCTAGTCAAAGATAACCCCAGAGATGAAGCCACTGAAGAAAACTACCTTACAGCAGGGCTTCCCAAAATCATGAGGCAAAGCCACCCCACTCTAGTGTGCCTGGAAGATGGGACTTCTGTCCCAGTAAGATTGAAGAAAACAACTTAGAAACAAAAAGATATTCTTCTACTGCTTGAAGATTTTGGACTTGTGTGTGACCTGACACTCCTTTCTTCTTTTCTGCTTCTTCCTGTGGATATCGAATGCCTAACCTATTCCTGTTCTAGACTTGTATTTTGGAAGCATATAACATGGTTTTACAGGTTCAGAGGTGTAGAGAAATTTATCTCAGGATTAATCATAGATTAAATTTCACCTACACAGGATTTTTAGACATAATTTAGATGATACTTTGGACTTAGATTTTATAGTCAGTTCTGGAGCAAGTTAAGATTTGGGGGGCTATTGGAATGGGATAAGGTTTTGTATGAAAGATGGTTATGAGTAGAATGCTATATAGAATTCATTCATATGCTAAAATCCTAACTCCCAAGATGATGTATTATGAGGTGAAATATTTGGGAGGTAGTTGTCACATTTGAAGTTAGTGTACATCTTTATGACTGGTATTACTGTCTTTACAAAACAGACCCTAGAATGCTAGCTCATCCCTTCCATCTTATAAGGACACAAAGAGAAGGCACTGTCTATGAATTAGAACGTGGACCCTCACCAGACACTGAATCTGCTGGCAACTTTATTTGGACTTCTCACTTCCCAGCCACTCTACAATTATGATAAATCAGTTGCTGATATGTATAAGCTAAACAGCCTATGGTTTGTTTATTTGTTTTATAACAGTCAGAACAGACTAAGTCACCATTGAGATTTGTTCATAGAATGAAATGATTAAATGTATGATATAAACTTACATGTTTCAACTTGGATACTTCTCAAAAATACTAAATTCTTATCTTTTTTATCTTCCCTTAGTGACTTCAGATCACAAAGCTCTTATCTTTTCACATGTGTGAATACATTTAATATTTTTGTCATAGTAGAAAAAACTGTAATTTTTGTAATACAGCTGTGTTTAGATTGTTCCCTGTTGTTCTTTTTGTCATACTGATGAAAAAGTAGTAGTTGATTATTTCATCCACTATATTTTGACAAAATCATATATTAAAAATGGTGTGTATCTTTTGAGATCTATATAATTTCCTCTAAGTATCAAGTCTCCAAATAGGATCAGAAAGAATGCAATTAAAAATCTCTTTAGTTTTGTCAAAAATGAACCATTCTTAATTATGAATAAGTTAAGATATATAAGTGTGATGGTTTCCTTTCTTTTTCAAAATCTGGCTATCGGATAAAGAAAGATCTGTAAAAATAAAGATGTACATTAACACTGTATTTGGTTTTAAATCAAATAAGCCCAACTATTTTTCCATGCATGTAGTAAGAACAGTACATATACTTGTTAAAGTTGTACTTTTCTGACCTTTATATATTGCTTAGAATTATGGTAGGCAATCAACTCTGAATATGTGAGCTATATATTACCACAGTTATGGGACAGAGTAGAGTTTTTTCTCCTCTTGTCATTGCCACAGTTTTATAAGTGATACCTCTACAAGTCTGTATTCATATTAGACATAAAGAACGTTGACGGAAGAGGCAAAGGAAAAATATACAAACTCCATAAAGCAGCAATCAATTTAGCTGACTGACTAGTTCTGGATAGTTTCTTTCAGCTTTTGAAGGTTTATGGAAACCTCTTTTTAGTTTCATCTTATCATCAAGGTCTGACTGCCAACATAATATACAAGACACTGGGATCTATCAGCATTTGACTTAATATTTGAGATTGAAACTGGGATATATCTGCCAGCACACAGCAAATATCACTTTAATTCAAAAGGAAGCCTCCATCAGCCGTCTTCACAAGGTCAATGAGAACTGCCAGGTCATGCAAACTCTCAGAGTGCCTATGCACACCCTCACCCTTCCGCTCATTCATAACAGCAATGAATGTCATAGCAGCAGTGAAAAGAAAAGAAGAATCAGAGAAGAAATCTAGTCTCCCTGAAATCTCTGGGATTGGAAGTCAACTAGATACTCAACAGAAATACCATATCCATTCATTTACTTATGCATTTATTCAATTCATATCTATTGACAGGACACAGAGTTAAACTAACCAGTCTTCTCAATCAGCATACAGCCTAAAATTGAATGGAAAGACTTAAGACAGTCAATTCAATGCATAAATAATGCAACAGAAACAAAACAAGTGAAACTGTTGCCAACAGGAAGCTTGAAATAATTGGGAGGATAGCAATAATAAACAAATGGAATAAATAAAATATACATTATGTTGCTGGTGATTAAGTGTTTGGAAAAAAACACAACAGGAAAATGGCATAGGGAATGTTTGTGGATTTCAATTGTAAATAGTAAAGTCAGGGAAAGTCTTGGAGAGATCGTTCCAAGGAAAAAAGAGTAACTGATATGGCCACATGTGCATAAATGTATGGGTGGATATGGGTATATACATATTTGTTTATATAGATAAATATCTATATACATATATGTATCTCAATGTTTCCATACACAGGGACAGTAAAGTACAAATGTTTCACACAAGACAGGGGCATGATGGAATGTTGTATGATCAGATAGACTCGGGATAGCTGGACTGCCTTGAGTTCTGGGAAAGATAGGGGTAGGTTAGAAAGGCAATATACACCCAATTCTTGCTATTTCTTTGGATTTTATACCAAGTGAGATGTTTGTACAGGAGAGTGACATTATTTCACTCACTTGAGTTGAGAGAGATTGAATTACATCAAGTATAAAAACAAAGATAGTCATTTGAAGGCTACACTATTCTTTGAGGATTAAGACTACAGACAATGTGAAACAAACTCAAATTGTCTGGTTATACTGACCTTTTGAGGAAACTTTAACCTGATATGGTGAATGATTGTTGACCATATTATTTAGTCTGTAAAAGTTATGGGAAAGAATAAACATGGTGCACCATTCCACAAAAGAACAAGAAATCCAATCAATAAATGGCCAGATAATCCAAACAGACAGTTACAATTCTCAAAAAAAGAAGTACAGATGGCTAGTAAACACATGGAAAAAAAATGTTGATGATCTTTATCTATCAGGGAAATGCAAATCAAATCTTCATTAAGATTCCACCTCACTCCAATCATAATGGCTATTATTAAGGGCGGAAAAATAACAAATGCTAGCGAGGATGTGGAGTAAGAGAAGCCCTTACATATTTCACTATGAGAATCAGTATGAAGCATCCTCAAAAGAACTAAAAATAGAACTAACATGTTATCTAGCTACACCACTCCAAGGTATATACCCAAAGAAATCAAAGTCATCATACAATAGAGATAACTGCACACTTGTGTTTATTGTGGCACATTCATAATAAATAAGCTATGGAATCAGATTAGGTGCACATTAACAAGTGAAGGGATACAGAAAGCATGATATATATATATAGATAGATAGATAGATAGATAGATAGATAGATAGATATACACAATGAAGTATTATTCAGCCATAAAGAATGAAATCATGTCATTTGTAGGAAAATGAATAAAACTAGAATTCATCATGTTAAAGTAAATTAGCCAGACACAGAAAGACAAGTATTTCAAGTTCTCTCTCATATGTGGAAACTAAAATAAAATAAAAAATGGTTTTTAAAGAATTTATATCACAATTAAAGATAGGCTATTATGGAATAAAAGGGGAAGAAGAGGACCAAGAGGAGAGAAGGGAGAGAGCAGGGCAAGAAATAACAGAAAGGAGGATACAATCAAAGTAAAATACATGCATGTATTCATGAACATGATGAATTCATCTGTACATGTAATAGGAGTTCATAATTACTTCTTATAAGACTCATAAGAGGGCTGTGAGAATTTGCAGGGATGAAGAAGAGTTCTGAAGGACCATAGTTGCCATATTTGTCTCATTTGCTCTGTTGAGGTTAATGGATCTATTTCTAACAGGTTGCAGGATAGGGAATGCCTTAGAATGGATGAGAATTTGCAGAATCAGTGATAGGCGTTAGTTGAATCACTGTAGCTTTTGAGTAGAAAATGGATGACCATTCAAAACCCTGTCAATTTTGACAGTGATAATCATGATGCATTTTAAATGAATACAAATTTTTGAATATAGATAGGTCTAACTCTTCATCAGGTCTCCAGAACTTAATAAATTGAGGACAGAGGGAGCTTAGAAGTTGTTGCAAGTAGTGAAGTGGTTCTCAATATTCATGAAACATCAAACATTGCTCCATGTATCTTAATTATGAAGAAATAAGAATATAGGTAAATAAGAGGGAAAGCAAATTTCTAATATCAGGAGTACATTTTAGCCACATATTTTTTAAATAAAAATTTTACTTAGAATCTTTACATTTTGTAAATACCCAGGGGGGAAAGTGTTAGAAATCATCCAGTTCGATTTTTTCATTTACAAAAGAATATTCTGAGACCAAAAATGTATGTGACTTGCATTCTTAACCTTAGTTGTGGCATTTCTAGGATACATAAAAATGTGAACTAGCTTCAAAGAGTTCTGTGCTGATAATGTCAAGCATATAAAAAAGGGGAAAATGTTATGCCTGTGCCATAAATTAGTATTATTTCACCTTTCTTTTCTGTCCCACAGGAGGAAGATAGAAGATGAGAAATAGAGCTACTGAGTAAGGGTAGCCTATTCCAAGCCCGAAGTTCGGCAGATGCAGGGACATAACTCAGATGCTTTCCTGGTAAGGATATGAGTTTTATTTAACAGTCTAGAACAGCTGGAGAGCACACTACTAACATGCACTTGAGCATGAAAGTATCTGATGATTTCAAATAAATTTTGACATGCAATGAGGAAAAAAAGTAGTAACAATATACAAAAAGGCATATGTGCAGTGACAGGCCAAAACATGTAAATTGCATAACAAATTTTGAAAAAGAACTGCCATTGTAATGTGCACTTGTATAATGGGGTTTTTCTTGCCAATCAGAAACAATTTAAATAATCAGACAAATTCTCTATTTTCAATCTCAACATAGGTGAATGGAAAATGATGCCAGTTAACAATAGAAAAATATGAAAGTTACAAACAGAGATTGTCAACTTTGGCAGGAGTTTTTCAATGGTATTTAAGCATCTTGTGAATAAAAATATTTATGAATTGGAATAACCCTCTGTTCAGAGTATTTCTTACCTTGCAGAAAAGGAAAGCTATCAAAATCAAAGGAAATGGAAAGCAATGCTGAATTCCAAATGCAACTAAAGGGTGAGATGTGCTTTTAAATAACCATATATGTGTTTTTACGGGTTTGTCTCACAGTATGTGCCTTTTGTTTTTGTTCCACGTACCTGTCAACTGTATCAGCGATGAAAATGAAAAATATATCACTCAAAACCAGTTTTTGCATTTTCTGAACTGTATCTTATCTAGTGAAAAATAAAAGCTTTCTCTCTCTCTTCACAAAGAACAGTTTTGTAACATTTCTACACTATCCAAGCACAATGCAAGGTTGAAAGGAGACACAGGACATAGCCAGATTACATGCAAGAAGTATATTTTTGAAGTTTTACTAGATGCTACGAGGTGTTGTAGGGGAAGACCCTACCATCAAGTACTAGTGCCCTGTTGTCAGAAGGAGACAACTTATAAACCAGTAATATGCCATTTCTCTGTATTGCTTCCTCCATAGCATTTATTTCAGGCAAAGTAAATTTTTTTATGCATTCGTATATTTGTTAGGTATTTTATTTATGGATTTTCCCTACTGTATCAATATATAAATTTATGAAAAAAGTTAACAAGTATTACTGTTATACAATCAAACTGTGAGTAAACAACATACACAAAGAAAGGAAAACACAACTCTGAAATGCTTACAGAAAGCTATGATGAAGCGATACAGGCTGGATCTGATGATCATGAGAAGAGTTCTATTTCAGCACATGGAATTGCTTGGCTGTTTCCATGTTAGTCACCATAGAGGTGAAGTCTAAGACATTTCAACATATTGTTTTTCTAATTAACCAGACCTAAAGTACTTTCTCTGTTTTATAAAAATAATAATTTTTCAATTTCAATTTTGAGACTCTTGATTCAGAATGGAAGGTAGAAGTCATTTTCTCCAAATGCCCATGTTTTGATGAATACAAACCAAAAATCAAAAGGTATTAATGCAGGTGTTAAAGTCACTTGACTAATAGAAAAAGCAGAATAGGAACCCATACGCTGATATGTTCACTCTTTCCACTGCTAACTTCGGTACCATGTGGCCTCATCTTCTCACATCAAGCTGAAAGCATTACTTCAAAGAAATAGAACAGCACTATAAAATGCTCACAGAAAGACAACTGAACCATCATTAAAGAAATGGAGTCGCTTTGTAGGGGAAGACCTTAAAGATTAGGATCTTCAATCTAGAAACTCTGACATCTATTAAATCATGAAGAGAGTGGATAGTGTAAAAGCCAAGTTATCCACAAACTTCAGTTATACAAGTTCTAAGGGCACCCTTTGAAGTGTAAAAGAGATAAATTTAGGACAAATAATGGGAAGTGCCATGCTACTTTATTTATTAGGTAGAGTGCTCCTGGAAGTAACACAGGCTGAAAATATAATAGGTTCATAAAAGGTTTAGATAAAAAACATACAATAAATCAATTCTAGACTATTAAAGGGAATTTGGTCCAATATACCATTAATACTGCTTTTATCTTTGTCAAAGTACAGAGCTTCCCTTTCTGTTTAATATACTCCCAGAGACTAAGCTTGAACATTTTTACATTAATATTTTAAAAATAGGTGTCTTAGAAATACATTCTAAATGTAAGGAGTTGGTGTGGTATAAAACTCAATAGGTAGCTGTTGAATTAAGTTTCCATAGCAAAGGTAAAATTTCCAAACGGCCATATTAAAATATGAGATATATCAAACTCTCTAGGAGGGTGCCTTCCTCTCAAGTGTGTGAATTAAATCTCTACATGTAGATATAAGATATCTGTCTGACTGGGAGATATCCACCAATACATATAAATTCATAAACACAAAAATGAAGCAAAGCCTATTTCCTTACTAGATAGGTATTTTAGAATTTAGATTTTGGTACACAGAGAACATTATTTTGAACCATTATCTTAGGTTCCTGATGTCAGGCATGTATAAAGTTTGCTTATATCATGAAATTTGTCACATTTTGAAATGTTCATCTTTGAAGCAGAATAAAATATTTTCTTTGTATATCACTCTCAGTAATTATGATTTGCAATATCTTTACTAAACACTAAAAGAGATAATTTTGGATTTATCTTGTGCTGTAGTCAGGTGCAATGGTGCACAACTGCAATACCAGCACTTGAGATAATCAAGAGTTCAAGGCCAGTCTGGACTACATAACAAGAACCATCCTTTTATTATGGAACTGCTACTGCCTACCACCATGAGGTGAACTGCTTGTAGAATGATCTTATTAGAACTGGTATAAACAGTTAAAAGATTATGAACAATTTTTAGCAAAACAAAAAATATTTGTGCTTATCAAATATATAAAGTCAACACACAAAAGGTAAAAATAATTGCAAACCAAAATCACAAAATCAATAGCTATACAAATTAAAATTAAATTTTCAGAGTAGATTCTTCTGATTTACAGAAATGAAATCCTTTATGACTCAGTTTGGCACTAAAAGCCAAGAGGGAGATTCTCTGGGATTGAGAAATACGGTGAAAGTAAACTATTGATCTACTTTTCTCTACATGAAAAAACTTTCACATGATTCATACAATTCACCATAGCATCATTTGATGCATATTTGGCAAAATGCATCAGATAAATAGCATGTCCCTCTGTTCCTTTTTCAGAAACCTAACAGCATGTGTGAAAGACACATGGATCACTGAAATAACATGAGAATAACTAATTACAAAGCAGTCATCAACCTTAAACATATGGTTATACTTAATATATTCATAATAGCACAAGAAGCCCACAGTTTTCTAAATTTTTATAACCTGAATCAAGTTTTAAAAACATAACTTACATCACAACTTCAATGTGGTTTTTCTAAAAATGAATTCTTATAAAAATATGAAACCCCTTTTATGAATAGAGCCACACAAAGACAAAGTGTTTTGTGTGTGTCTATGTGTAGCTTCTAAATAAAGACAACAGTGAGCCAATGTATGTGATAAAGATGAATGCAGACTTTGGAATCTATGAAGTTTTTTTAATGTGCAGTGGTTTTCAAAATGATTGATAAGCTTTTAAAAATTAATCCATTTTCACAGCAATTTCTAATATACATATATTCTAATATTTATATATGAAAAAGGTCTTCTAACTGTAAGCATAAAAATCTTTTTCCCATCTATCCAGAGATGATTATTATTACTATTTTCCTTTATATTCTTAAAAGTATTCTATGCTCATTAAAAATATGAGCATGTATTATTTGCCTAAATTAGAGCATTTAAAAACACTCCTACATAATAAGAAAGTAACATGAAGTTCACTAAGGAATTTATGGCTGCTTTTCAGTCAGTTGTTTTCCCACATGTTTACACCTATAATGTTTATCTCCATGCTGTATATGGTTCACAATAAATATTGAAAACTCAATGTTACTTATTGATAAAATAAAATAGTGTTTAAAGTGTAGTGTACTTGGTACACTTTCAATGCATAAGTCCAACTTATTTTTAGCTTGATAAATGGAAATTTAATAAGGAGGAAAATAAGGGTAGAAAAGATGATCACATATCTTTTTTTCTTCTCAGGAACACTAAAATGAATGTTCAAATGTGTAGAAGAGATTAAGAATACAGGAGAAGGGAGCATATTATCAGAGTTTTATTCTGTTTCATGTAATAAGTGCTTTGTGATTTGTAGAATTTATCTAAACCTCTCTTTTCTTTTGTCCTCTCATTTGTAAAATAAGGATAATCATATCACCTTCCTTCTTTATCATGATAATGAAAGGAAATAGCAGGTGAAAATTATCATATACACTATCTAGCATGCAGACAGTATTCAATAAATAATAGCTATTACTAGTATAAGTATTATCAATAATGAATTGCTTTCAACCTTTTCAATAATAGAACTAACATCTACATATAATCCATATTAGTAAAAGAATGATGACAGCTTTAATTATATTAACAGTTTGTACTGTACATCATATTCGTATATTATGTTATCTCAATTAATTATAAAAATAAACTCAAGAAGTTGATATCATCCAATTTTTTATTTTATCATGAGGAGAACTTTGACTACACTTATAAAATGGTGACTGAAAAAAAGGAATGGTGTATAGGAGGTGTGGCTCAAGCAGTAGAGTGCCTACTTTGCAAGCATGAAGCCCTGAGTTCAAACTCCAGTTCTACCACAAAAAAGAATAAGAGTAATATGTGTAAGTTCTAGTTCATATGTTGTCAATGAGTAGTTATAATCTTAAGAGCAAATTTTTAAAATAATGAAATAAACAGTACCTGCCCTGAATCACACACACAAGCTTACAGTGAAGTTGGTTTTAAAGGAAGACTATGACACATCAAAGATACTAACTCATCACTGTGACCGTCAGTAGATTTACAAGGTGCGGAAAGTCAGAACACCATCAGAATGCATCCACTAGAGAAATGTATACTTCCATCTGTAGGAGAAGATGCTAACAACCAAACTGTGAAGAATGGAAGAAAACTGCAGACCCCGAATGGTAACTCAAGGCTCATAAGTATTGAGATTACACCTGAGGAAATCACAGGGTAGAGAATGGGCAGAGAAGCAGACCTGTATTAGTCACTCTTATGACTCCCAGATTGGCTCATTGCAGAGAAATATTTGCTTTTGGTTGACAAGGAAAGCTTTAGAGTACTTATGAATATTGCCAGTTTATGCATACAAACTGCTAAATGTAATGGTTGGGGTTTTTTATTCATCTTTTCATGTTTATTGTTTGATTGGCTTTGGTTTTGTTTTGATGTGCTGGTCTAACTTGCCTATGCTGGTCTTGAACACCTGCACTCAAACAATCCTCCTGCATCTGACTCCCCAGTGCTGGAACTACAAGTGTCTGCCACTATGCTTACCTTTTTTTGAGTAGTTTTTGGTTTTTTGAGGTCTTTTTTTAAGACCTTTTTATCTATTTATTTATTTTTTTGGCCCCTAGACCTTTTTTGCTTTATTTATTTGTTGGTCTCTGGAGTTGAACAACCACATATGGCTCACTTACTAAGACAGGGGTCATAATAACTTTTTGTCCAGTCTGTCCTTGAACAACTGTCCTCCTGATCGCCTCCTCCCATGTAGCTGAAATTACATGAACCACTGCACCCAACCCTAGTATTAAAGTTTTTTAACAAATGTAGTTTTCTCAGTATGAACATAGCTGGGTTCCTTAGGAACCAAACAAACCTCCATTTCTATTCACGCCTGGACTCAGAGTATTAAACATTCCTGAATACTCGTCACTCACACAACTTCTACATCTTCTCCAAGACCAAGGTCAACTAAAAACCCCATCTTCCCCATTACTTTAGTTTCCAGACTCATACTGATGATTCCTATTCCTTATTGTTTTACTATTTTAGTGTTTAATTATACACTACTGAGCATGTCTGTGCACTATTTTATTTCTTAAAAACATAGTAAGTCTCTTAGTTTTTACATTCCATTCAAAATGGTGTGTGATGCAAAGCTCTATGCAGAATAGCAGTAAATGGCCAGAAAATATGACTGAGTACCCAAAAATCTAATGAAATGTCCCCAAATGAGGAACGTCTTCTTTAGGAAGCCTACTTTAAAGAATAAACACCTGTCATTTTTGATGTCTTTCAAAAACTATCCCTTTTAAAACTGATTTTACAATAAATTTGCAGGTTCAGACATATGAACATCCTAGTATTCTGGTGACAATTATTAATCTGGTGTGCATGATGAAACTACCCAGAAAACATTTAAAAATATACATAGCCAAACCATACTCCAAAAATTATGACTCAACAGATACAGAATGAGGCCAATTGTGCAAATAAGCTAAGAAATAAATAAATAAATAATGAAGTCATCAGATGGAGAAGAAAAAAAAACTGCATTAGAATTTCTCTTTGAAAAAAATCTTACTTTTTAAACAGGATATTGGAAATATTGCCCAGAATAACAATGACAACAACAAAAACACCTCTTTCTTTGTCTTTCACTAATCATTGAATCTTTTACTTACTCAGTGATAGCATATTTATCCATAAAATGCAATCCATAATATGTTCTACTTAAATGAAACATGAATTTCTTATCCTACATGTTCTAATATGTGGGAGACAGTGAGGTAAGTGTAGACGAAAACAAGGATGATCCTGTGCTTAAGAAAGCAATAGCATTCAAAAGGAATAGTCATGTATGCAAGATAATTCAAGCAGATGATGACTCATGGTAAAATTAACTTCTAAATAAACAGTTATAAATTTTCAAAGCTAGAAAGCTGTTTAGTTGGAGAACTCAAAGAATATCTCAAGGAGAAAACAATATTTCAGGTTATTTGAATTAGGGATGAGTTTAACAGGCAGAGTTTGGGGGCAGAGTGACCAAAATGAACAGTTAAAGAGATTGAAATAATAAAAATAAAGTAAAGGGGAATCTGGAGGAACTGAAAACTAGTCTATCTCTCTGTAGGATGAGGCAAATTACAAGAGTACGGGGCCTACGATGCTCAAGCACATCAGGTGAAGGAATTTGAGTTTCACACAGTGATGCTGAATTTTCAGCAATGACACTGAAAATAGACAGGAGGCATTGATGACCGTAACTCTTCAGCTAAGTGCTTCACAAGTATAGCTTCACTTAAACCCTTCAGCAGAGTTAGAAGGCATTATTTTCCCATTCTCTAGACAATGACACTGAGTGCTAGCTAAAAATGAAAGGCCTTTGCCAAGACTCCCAGGCTCTTTCCTTTGTGCAGAGTTAAGAATCTATGAAGATATACCCACTTCTGGGGTGGGAGCAGCTCACTGCTCTGCAGTAGTGACTCTCAAAGGGGTCCCACAGGGAAATACTGAGCTAATGAATGACAAAGCATTACAGTCTTAGGGTTTAATTTAATCCCATTTGTCAAGGAAGACTTTCCTAGATCCTAACACTGGCATATGCCTTTCTCTTTAACTCTTCTAGTACCCTGTGCTTACACTGTACAATGCAATTAGCAGCCTGTATTATAGTTCCAATTTTTATTATGTCCTGGAAAATATCAGAAGTCATTGAGGTCAGGAAGTGAGAATATGACTTATGTTTATCACATCATATTGCCTAGTATGTTTTGCATAATAAAAATCAGCACACGTTATCAAGTGAATAATTATAAGAAGAAATAAATTAAGAAAACTATATACTTTAGGAAGTCTTAGAAGAGGAAAGAGATACAAGCATAAAGTTCAGCTAGGAGCTCTTTGGATTTGCAGAGCCATGCTTTTTGTTTCCCATTTCAATGTCCAATTGCAGGGGTATCAAGTGTCCATGTCCCTCTCCCCATGATTAAATGTCCAAGTTCCCTCTGCCACATTCCTCTCACACTTCACTCTATTACGAAGTGCTAAACAACTTACAATGTATTTACATTTTAAAGTGATAATCTCATTGAGGAGGAAAAAAAAATCTTTACATCCCTTTCCCAAATTCCTAGTAAATTCTATTATATATATATATATATACATACATATATATATATACACATATATATATATATATATATATATACATACACACACACACACAGAGTGCGAGAGAGAGAGAGACAGAGAGAGAAACAGAGAGAGAACTACAAAATGTTGGTTGAATGTAAAGATGTAATCTGAACCTTGTCTGTGGTGTGCAGCTGGAATAAAAAGAAAAATATCACTTTTACTGGGTACCAGTGGCTCACACCCGTAATCTAGCTCCTTGGGAGGATAAGATGAAGAGGATCATGGTTAGAGGCCAATCTTGACAAAAAGTTCCTGAGTTCTTACCTCAACCAATAGCTGGACATGGTGATGAGCACCTGCCATCCTAGCTATGGCGGGAAGTATAAAATAGGAAGATTGCCTGTCTAGGCTGTCCTGGCCAAAAAGTGAGACCCAAACCCCCAAATAATCAGAGCAAAAAGGGCTGAAAGCATAGCCAGAGCAGTGGAACAAGCACAAACCCCTGAGTTCAAACCAGAGTACCACCAAAGTACCATCCTTTTAAATAAAGATACATTTCAAACAATTTGGTAAATAATTTTATGTGAGGGAGAAAATAGCTACTAGTTATAGTTAATGAATTTTTATCTAAAAAATGGCAAGTAGAAGTAAAATATTAGTCTCAGAGAGAAAATTCACTGTGGAAATCAATGAAGAAAATTATATTGGATCAATAGGAATCCTATATTCAAAAAAAAAAAAAAACAGGAGTAGAAATTTCTGGTTAAAAGAATTTTTTGTGGTTTCTTGGTTTGTGCTCACTTTAAAAAGGGTTTTCATATGTCTCTTTCTGTATTTTTGATTATCCATTTACTATTCATTCTGAAAACAAAACCCTTCACCTTAAGCTGTAGCACTAAATGTATACATGAGGTTATCAAAAGTTTGCACCTGAATTTTGAGCACTTCAAAACTCAAATACACTATTTCTAATTCTGTCTTGTTTTTGGAGTTGAAATAAATATTTTAATGCTCTCTTGAAATAATACCTCGTATTCAACATGGGATAGAAAAAAAAATCTAGCAATCTTTTGAAATGTAAGCAAATCAATAATAATACCTCTTAGAGTAGAAACATTTTTGATGATAGAAAGAGCATGGTTTTACTGGGAAAGAAAATAATCTCTATTTTAGTCAGACTATTGGGTCATGCATGAGAAACGAGTTGCACTGAGCACCTTTTACATCAAAGTCCTTCTCAAAGTAAAGAGAGGATAACTGTCTTACAGCAAGGAAAAGCTCATGACTTTAGCACCTAAGTTTTTCATAATTTAATAAATGTATCTTCAGTTGTCATTGATAAATTCTATTAATTAAACCAAATTATCCCTGTACCACAAAGAAGGGTAGTACAGGAGCTGTTCTATTGTAGTCTGGGTGGCTAACCCACTCCATGTCCAATCTTGAAGATTTACTCAGGTTTTGCTGATGGTGATGATGATATGATACTAGTTTAGGAAGTAAAGGAAATGTGTCTATACAGATGTAACTAAAGATATACCTCTGGATAGATATAAAAAGAAAAAATGTATTGCTCATTTATTATTATAGATTATGTACAAATAAAATTCATTTTGACCAAGTTTCTTCATTTTTACCTTCAGATTTAATAAAGAAAATAATGAGTGAGAACATATAAGCAATCAAAGACTGTTCTAAATTTAAGTAAATAGGTCAATACTTATTTCCAGTTTCTAGAAAGTAATTGTATTTTTAAGTGTAACACTTCCTTGTAAAATTATAAGAGAAACAATATGAGTTCCTCTCATGAAAAAACAATTGCAAAATAAGCTTGCTATCTATTGAGTATGTACATTTTGCTAAGTAAATACAAATTATCTTAATACTTACTGAAAAATGAAGCAAACAGATTTCTCTCTGAACTGCCAGTGAGCATAATGAAAAGCATAATCAATGACCAGGATTTACTGGGCATCAATTCTTTGCATTTAAGTTTTACAAAAATCAGAAATAACTAATATAGTCATGGGTTTCTTTGTGCTGCTCATAGTAGACGCTTGAAGGAATTTTGACGTGAAAAGTTAAGTAGCTAAGGAATCATTTGAGTTTACTTACAATTCTGCCATAAGAATAGCTTTTAATTTAAAATTTGTGTTTTGCAGGCCAGTTCCCACATCACTACTTGCCCTGCAGTTGTTCCACCCTCAGGAGGCCTGGGGATCTGGCTGCAGATCAAAAGGCTGGAGCTGCAGGGGCAGCACCCAGCATCTCTGCTCCCCATCACCTCCCACTGGGGCCAGGCCCTACCTGTGTGATGATCGTTGGAATAACTGCTAAGACATGTGTCATGTACACCTGTACTAATGTAAATAAGTGACTTATGAAAAAATCATCTTGCTTTAACAAAAGTGTGGTTTAAATTATTTTAGATTTTTGTAATACAATATTTGAAACAATTCATATAAATACATAAAAATAAAATGCATTCATATATGATCTGTTTTAATGCCATTTACTAGCCCTTCATGTAAATTCAGATCTGTTTCAAAACTTTCTAGTGTGATGTTGCCTTAGAAAATAATCCAAAACCAAGGAATATTCTCTAACTACCATGACATGACCACAAGGTGGCTCCAAACACTGAAATATGTTATTTCCATCTGGGCAAGTGAATAGGATGTTGCTAGAAGAGTTAGCAAGAATTTACCCTATAAATGGGTCAATACTTCAAAAACGTAAGTTCTTCCCAATCCTCTGGTAAAGTTAGAAAGTATAATTTATGTTGATTTTAAACTGCAGGCTTTAAGACAACACATCAAATGACTGAAAACCTTTAAACATTTTGAAGGATTTTGAACAGAAATAATTCACTCAGTAGTCAACATAATTAATAATTCAATAACACTTATATTATTAGTTTTAAAATTAATTTTACCACTCATATTACACAGTTTTATTCTCACTTTATTTCCAATTAGATAAAAAGAAAATATATGCAAGTTAATGAACTTTGTCTCTAGTATGATTAAAGAATCTTAAAACTAATGAGAAAGCATTTCTAATTCTTTAGCCCTTGGAAGGCCTAGTAATCAAGTGTACTTAGACAATCAACTGCACTAAAATTAAAATGTATGTAATATTAATGTATTATTTTTTAATTAGCCTTCCTAATCAGTCAGCCATAAAGTTAAATAAGTCAATCACATACTGTTGAGAGTTTGTTTTAAAAAAATTGAGCCAGTCACAGTGGCACACACCTGTAATCCTAGCTACTTGGGAGGCAGATATCAAGAGAATGGCAGCTCTAGGCCAGTCATGTCATAAAGTTCACTAGATCCCATCTCAACCAATAAAATCTGGGTTTAGTGGCTCCAGACTGCCTCCCTATAAAGCTCAAGACCCTGAGATCAAACCACAGTACTGTGCCTGTCCCTACCCCTCAAAAATGATACTAGAGCCAGGTATGATGTCATACTCCTGAAATCTGGCACACTTCTAAAATCTCAGCACTCAGGAGACAGGGCCAAAAGAATCCTGAGTTCCAGGCCACCCTGGGCTACAGGATGAGTTTCAGGTCAGCCTGGCTAAGAGTGAGATCCTCTCTCAAAAAAAGGGGAAGGACTGACATGGTGGTACACATGTGGAATCCTAGGTATTGGGGAAGCAGAGATATTAGTATTAAAAGAGGTTGTCTTGTGCAAATACAGGAGAGACCCTATCTAAAAAACAAACTAAAGCAAAAAGGACTGCAGTAAGGTTCCAGTGAAAGAGTACCTGCCTGACAAGAGCTAGGCCCTGAGTTCACTAGCCAGTACCCCCTTAAGTGTACTAAGTGGCCATAAGCATTAAATAAAATTGAAAAAAAGGACTGTCTTCGATTAAATAAATAATATGTGATTAGATAACAAAGAAATGAGAACCGTCCTTACCCTTATATTCAGTAAACTACAGCTGTCTTCCAGGCTTAGTCTCTATCATGACTGACCTAACCTTAATAAACTGATAGATAAGAAAAAGCATTACATATGGCCTTTAAGTATGTGAATTTCTTTGTAAAAATTCAAGAATTCATCCAAAATTATAAATAAAACTGAAAGATAAAAACTGTGACACAATTCTGAATTCTGAAAATGGAGTCTCAAAAATATACTTATGCACCCCCACAAATGTGTATTTTGTGACATCATTGCTTCATACCATTTACGTAATTCATAGAAATCAACTTACGTTCATTTTTAATTACCATGTAGTTTCACAAAAAGGAAGGAAAAGTCAGAAAGAGCAATTTATAAATTGATCTTCATACCACCTTGAAAGTGAAAAGGAGTTATTTAAATAAAACTCATTAAATTTTTCAAGTTTTGCAGCAGGTTCTTTGTCTTCATTAGACATTTTCAGAGATTTCATCTAAGAAATCAGTAGCCCACTGACCTTTCAGCTTGTAATACAGACTGCAAAATTATTCTTGAGATTTATAGGCATCAAAACTTTAATGGGATTATTTCTACAATGCACTGCCTCTGTTCATCATTCTTGCTCTAATTCTCATCACTGTGACCTCAAGAAGGAGAACGTGTAAAAGGAGTCGTGATTGCAGTCTATTCAGAAATGGTTCACGCTTCACCCCGGTGAGTTTATGTGGCTATGGAACTCAACACTCATTAGCGTCACTTCTAATGTGTTCTCTCTTCCCCATGTCCCCGTTTTGGATCTTTTACATCATTTTCAAAATTCATACCCATTAATTTCCTAGTTCTTGCAATGTCCATTTGAAAATGCAATTCATTCAACTCTTTATGCACCTGACATTTTCACAATCATTAGGGAATGGATATATTTATAACTCTAATATGGAGTCATTTCCAGTTATAATAATAGACTCTACAAGACCTTTCCAATTATAATAATTCATAAATGGACTGTGTTCTTGGAAATCTTATGTCCCAAACACTCATTTTCTCAAAAAAGTTTAGAATGAAGAATTTATGATATTGTCAGTAGAACCAATACCAGTATCAGACTTAAAACATCAAGAAAACCTCTTGGTTCAACTAAATATAAACTTATTATCACATGATACAAGCTAAAATACTTAAAAAATTTTAAGTAGTAGCTCAGATCATGTGATATGCTATGGTTAAAATAAAACATCTTACTGTTAAAGGGAAAATCTGAGGTCACGTGAATTTACATAAAAATAACAGTTGACAATAACAATTAGAGTCCATACTAGAGCATGAATGTTTGCTTGGTATTGTTAGGTGTTTTTTTTAGACTTTATAGTAATTGCTTCTTTTAACCATGGCTATTGCCTTATATAAGTTCAATGATTAACACCATTTAATGAAACACAAACTACCCTGATATTAAATATTAAATATATGGCAAATGTCAGAGCTAGAATTTTAACCCAGACAGATTGGTGCCATGGTCTAGTTTTTTTAAGCTATTAAAGTTCCTTATGAAAGTACTTAGACTAAGATCTAACATTTTCTAACAAAGAGAATGCCAGTGTTTCTGGCACACATTTATCACTGCGCAGTCTCCTTACTAAAATTGATCTTTTAACGTTTTATATAGGATAGACTTTTTTTCAGAGTGACCAAGTTTGATAGCCAGGGGCTTATATGGAAAGGCGGTTTTCAAGAGCTGGGGTTGTGGAAGCTCCTATTCATAAGAAATTTTAGTGATAGAACTTTGGAATATACTTGGCCTATATACTTCTCTGTATATTTCTCTGGTGTAGGGATTAGTCTCAACTTTGGGCCTTGTTTTTATTCCACATAATCCCCTATGTTTGGAGGATGAAAATTGACTAAATCTGACATGTAGCAGAGATGCCAACCAAGAGAATGCACCAAGTGAAGCACAATTCCTAATCCACCCTTTGGGCTCCAGTGAAGAAGGCTGCAGCAACAAGAAAATGTATCTGGAAGCAAATAGCTAAATCATTCTGATATTTTCTTGAAAGATGGTATGGCTTTGAATTTGATAATATAGGTGAAGTCAGATTTCCAAATTATGCACTTTAAAGGCACCTAGCACTGTCCTTCTTACAGTTATCAAAACCAGAATATGATAATGTCATGTGATTATTTAGTCAATGTCCCACTGTAGTATAGATTTCAGTTTATTGGTTGGATTTTCCTCTTTCTTCGAGATTTGTATCTCTAGCTACTCAAACAGTACCTTACATATGGTAAGCAATTAAAGAATACTTGCAAAATAAAAGGAGGGTTGAAAAAAATGAATCAATATACTAAAATGTTTCAAAGTATGTGTAATAAATGGTCAAAAACTGAAGAATGGTCACGTGTGGTGGTATACTCCTATAATCCCAGCTGCTTGGGAAGCTGAGTAGGGGGTTCTCAAGTTTGATGGCAGCAAAGGCTACATAGCAAGACCCTGTCTCAACAAAAAAACTGAGTTAGATGGAAGAATAAGTGACTGCCCAATGATGTATAGCTAATTTTACTTCTATCTCATGAAAATGGAAACATATGGAAGAAAACTACTGACATTTATATTATAAGTCATAATCCATTTAATTGTAAACATCTCATTAGAACCTGCCTTCTTAAGAACAAAATTTTTATTAGATACATTTTTGGGGGTGACACAAAGGGAAAGGCTCACAGTCACTTTCCCCAAGATGAATAAAATGAGTGGGAAACTAAGGAAAAATTGAGCAAAAATTTATAGCAAAAAATGCAAAAGAAGAACTATGTCATATACAAAAGAATGAATAGCTATGCTTGACAGCTGCAATAAAAAGACAGTTAAATAAATGATTGTATCTTTTGCCTTACCATAGTACTAAGTCTTTTAGTATTATTGAAAACAGAAAATGTCTATAAAGATTGGGGGGGATGGTTGATATGTAAAGACTTAATTTACTTCAGTGAAGGAGAATTCATACTTTGTTCTTCTTTAACCTACCTAAAAGCAGGTTTGATCTACCTCCCACCTATCAAGAAAACTGAATTTAGGTCTTTGCTCTGAAGTCAACGTGTGGTTGACTTCCCTCTAACTTTACATGTGCATTAGGCTGGTTTCATTAGGCTGGTTTCAGATTTAAATTCTATGATTGTAGACAACTCCAAGAAAAAAAAAATTCTATCAAAGAAAATATCTCTCTTAGAGTTTAAGAATTTTCCATTTCATTGTATGTGTATATGTATATATATATATATATACATATAACGCATAAAATACATAATCAATTCCACATGTTACATGTATATATGATTATACTTTTAATATGTATAATTACATATTTATCTGTGCATATATTTAAAAATGAGAACATTGTCTATTAATAAATTAGTATAAGTTTTACAAATTGATAAAGATTTTGTGGTACTATCTAATTATTTACTGCTAAGAATTAGGACATTTATTGAAATTTTAAAAAATTATTAGCATATATTAATTTACAAAGGGGTTTTGCTGTGATAGTTCAACACATGCATACATTGTATTTCAGTCAAATTCACCCCCTCTGTTACTCTTTCTTATCCCCCCTCCTTCTGAGAGAGCATATTTTAAAAGTGCCATGGGTAGAAGAGAGGAGATTCTTAGAAAACTGTAGTCTTTTATTTTTTAACTGCATTAATACCACTTATTTAGTGTACAACTTTTATAAAAAAAAAACATTTTAAGCAGTAAAAAGAAAGAAAAATAGTGAAAGAGGAAAGAATGCTTCTGAACACAGGACTTTGCTTAGGACTGAATTTTTAATTAATCTCTAAAAGAAAAACAGAATCCTTGGTAGGGGAAGTAGTAGATAAAGAAAACCTTTCCTTAAGTTCCTATTGTTGGAAAAAGGCTTTTGTTTAAATTTAGGAAGCTAGATGCAGACGGAATGCATCTGAATGTTGGAGATTTTCACTCTATAGAGACTATACATATTGAAAAATCACTCTGGTGACTAAATATGGTTCAAGACTAAAGAACAGAAATAAGCCTCAATTTACACTTTAGAAAGAAGTTTTTTTAAAAAAAGAAAACTTTAGACTTGACTGAACCAAGTTAGTCATTGTGTACTTGGTTTGTTATTGGATGAAATAAATAGAAATACAATTGATTTTATCCCAAATGGCTTCTTTTCTTTACGTCATTGCCAAAGCACAGTGTTGATTTTAAAAGTGTTTTAATTCATTTTCTTAATATTATTCCCAATTGGTTTAAACCAATTGAGATATAGTAATATTTAATGTCTGTTTATTCAAGGAATTGGTTTTAATAAAATAATTGTTGAATATAACTCATAGATTGAAGATTTACATGGAAACATGAAACACATTAAATTCCTCAGCTAATTCAAATGTTTTCAACTCTACCAAAATATGAGGCTGTTAACTTATCTTTAGAAGTCAAAATACCTGAAAAAATCATGATGCCTCATTTAAATCAGAAATTTGATTCAAGAATTATAGAAATCACTTATTAATTTGAAAAATACTGGAGGCACAATATGTTCAAAGCTTATTTTACTTGGTTTTATTAGGGATGGAGCTGCATGACAAAGGGTAATCATCATATTTTAAAAGCTTATTTAGAATTATGAACAAAAATTTAGTCAGAATTTTCCAGCTAGCGAGGTAAATGTGTGGATTACCTTTGCTATTTCAGGTAACTACATCAAATTTCAGCTTTGATTCTTGTATTTATACATACTTTACTAGAGTAGCACAAGTTAAAATATTTATTTTATTTGGCTTGTTTATTATTTTAAGTTGTCACATATTCTGCTTCACCTGATTATTACTCATTGACTTCCCAAATTTTCAATTGGAAACCTGAGTCACCATGATAGTTTTATTCTACAACACAGAGAACAGACATCTTTTCTGATATAGTAGTTTTCTTTCTTAGATTACAGACTGGTAGATTTGTTTCTCACAGCAGAGAAGAATCAACATGTATAATAAAACACTGCTTTCTGAAAATATTCAATTTATGTTTAATTTATTCTTGAGATCAGGGCTCCGTCAAATTTCTTCAATATTCTCTCTTACAGTAAATCAACCCAGATTCACAATCAATAACTGATGCATTGTGTGTAATAATTCATGTCTACTGTCTGGATTCTGATTATTTGCAGAAGCCATTTTCATTAGTGAGTGCTGAATTCCCACATTTTCCTTGCTAGTACTGTAAACTACATTGGTGTCAACTGCAACTGCTCAGAAGCCTCATGTTATAATAAGAACTGCTTTCATTCAAAAGGACATGCTGTAGCCAACACAACTGTCAGATACATTACGTATGATGCAAAGGATAATGCAATGAATCCAATATATGATGTGGCAGATATTCAAATATTGGCCATAAAAATCACAAGATTTAAAGAAATATTATTAGAGATAGGATAATATTTAAAAGCACATGGAAATTTTATTCAAGGACTTTGTAAGTGTCATAAATTTGGGAAGAGAGAAAGGAAGGGAGGAGGGAGAGAGAAAGAGAGGAAGTTTGGGAAAGAGTTTGGAAGGCAGGAAGAGGTAAGTGACAGAGTGAGATGAGAGGGAATATTCACTAAATTTATGAGAATCCACAGGGATCTGAAGTGTTTAGTAGACATGTCATTTAATCCTGAATTTCCTGTTGTGAGACAATGTTATATCATATCCTATGGCCTATTGCCTAATCCTGTCTTGAAGCTTGAAATGTCATTTAACTTTAATTTATATTACTGCAGCATATACTGTATGTAGAATCAAGACTGCTTTCTATAAAAATAAAATGAAAATTGAGATCATATGATTTGGTAAAGTGCTTCATAATGTTACATACAAACTCTTAAAGAACATGTATTTCTTGACTGCAAGTGATTGTTTTATGAAGGTATTTAAACCTCCCAAAAGCAGGAATTATTTCTAAGGAATGCTGCATCCTGAAATCATGTAGAATGTGATTTTATTTTACTCATTCATATTCAGCTTGCAGTTTTTCCTTTTTAAAGGTCACTTCCAATATGGTTAATGCTTAGAAAATGTTTCTTAGATATATAGCAGACATGGCATCACATACATTACAACAAAGAAATTGAACAAAATGAGGAAAAAAAGTCAAAAAGTTATTTTTTGTAAGTAATTGCATGGACAATAAATAGTTAAGCAAAAGTTATTTTAAAAAACATGTTTAAAACCTGTCGGATTCTTTTAAGCAATCAATGCTTAATATTTCATTAAGGATAATACATTCTGAGAAATCTACAACTTTAGTGTGACAGATGAGTTTCTTACCTTGTATCTCTTATGTTTAGTTGGATTGAGTGATGACAAGAAAGGTGGGGAGAAGCAAAAAGGCCTGATGCTTCAGGCACCTTCCAGTGAAGAAGATAAGACTGGATTTTGGGGGCTCAAAGGCTTCTACTAAAATGTCAAGTGAGGTGAGGCTGCTCTAGAGTCCGAAAACAAAAAGACAGAGGTGACCCTGAGCCAATATTGTTCTTACAAAACAGGCATTGCTTGTCGATTGAAAATTTTCTTGTTATATGCATGAAAAAAAGTCTGTAATTTTTATTGTTGAACTTATTGAAGTAAAAAAGCAAAAAATATTATAAAAATGCTCTGTGAGCAGGATCCAAATGCATTAAATAAAAAAGGCATATCCTTAAAGACTTTTTTCCTATCTGTATATTTCAGGTTATTATACTTAGGACAAAATAAAATCGTCTAGATGGACTTGCTCCTTTGAGACAGTGTCAGGAAAATAAATATAGGGTCTTCTATGTTAACTTCTCATTTTCCAATTATGAATTCATAATGATATTCCTTAGACTGGATTTTTCCCCAAAATGTCCACAATAGTTCCCAATCAAGCAAGGTTTAAACAATTTAATCATTGCTCAGTATAAATCTATATAAGAAAGAGGGACTCTTTCTTGCAACTTGGTTTTTAACTTCAGTCTAGTTTGGACATGACTATTAAATATAACGTGGTTGGTAAATTGACTCTTCTGAAACCCTATTCCAGTTAAAATTTTGTTTTAATCAAAATTAGGGTTTCCAAAAGATACATCTGAAATTCAGAAATTAAGTATCTGCATTAAATTACTTATTATTGTCATAAACAATGATTGTATTTCTCTGTTTGCACTTTATTTCCACTATTTTACAAGTACTTCTAACGTAACAATGGAATTAGGATCTAATTTACATAGTAGAAATAATATAGTTAAACCTTCTGAAACGCAAGGGTTAGACTAGAGGTGGTTGAATTTACATCCCTGATTTTTATTAATTTCTTACAATTCGTCACTATTACTGATGATAACACTTAGCAAAACTATGATTCACTTTGCTGCTGAATCAGCACCATCAGAGCCAAGCTGACACTGTGCTGCAGCCTAGTGGAGTGATTTGGTATAAAAATGACATATTCCAGGAGGAGCTGGTGCTCTCACTGTGCAAAGTAGGTTAAGAGATACAGGAAATAAGTAATATGCCAAGAAGAACCCTTGATAGTGTGTACTTTGCCTTACTATTTGTTTATATGAGAAATTAAGTAAACATCAACAACTTCACCATGCATTGTGATGAGGATTCACGTATTTTGCAATTAACCTTTTCAGTTTCAAATATTACAATCTTAACAAGAAAAAATTCATACCTCTTTCATAGTACATGAACTGTCTTAATGTGTCAGAAATTGTGTATCTTTCTAGAAATAAAAAATTTTAAAAGAATATCCCAGTGCAGGTAAAAATCTAACAGTGAAATATTAAATTGAATACCTGTATAGAACTATTCTTGTTAATAAAGAGCTAGTTTTTATAACAATGATAGAATATCACCTGGAGCTTGAATCAGGTAGCAGGCAATTTAACCATTAGCCTAACATTAGCCTAAGTATATGCAGGTGGGTTCTCATACCGTTTACATTCTGCTCTCCCATTTCCCTGGTTTTTCCCCTCTAATGTTTCAGTGTGTGGAATTCTATTCCTCGGAGTCAGGGAAGGCACATGCATTCACCAGGGAAGTCAATTTGTTAGCAGCAAGAATTTGAAACCAAGAGGAATCTGATTGAACGAAAGCAGGCACACTGACTCATACTTTAAAAACACAGCCAAAAAAAACCCAAAAACCTGAAAGCAAAAATATTTCTTTATATTTTTATCTTTAGCATGGTTTTGCATTTGATATGTCCCTCAGACACACCAAATATAAGCATAGTCTGTTTATATTTGCTCATTTTCTAATCCCCATTACTCCTCTCCTCCAATAAACCCTATTTCCTTATGCATTGCACATTGAATACATATGTGCCACATTTACTACACAAGGGATGAAGAGTGCAGACTACCTATGCAATTTATCATCTTTCCAATTCTCTAGGACACAACCTCTTACTCATCACTTCAACAAAAAATGAACATGCAGCTCCATCAATGACATAATGTTTTCATGAAAGTTCTACTAATTAAAAATCCTCACCATACTAGACCTAAAAAATGAGACACTCTTGCCAAGTGTTATTCACCACAGAGAACCTCTTGTAGCTATGTTTTAAAGAAAGAGAGGGGGATGGTGTGAAGGGAGGAAGTCTATTAACATGCATTGAAGTATAACAGTTGTTAACATCAGAGGGACAGAATATTTTTAATATAGATCCTTCAAAAGAAAGAAAAAGAAAAATAATGCATCTCCAAAGAGCTGAGAAGTAATGGGTTTTCAGTTTGGATAATAAAAGCTTTTACTGGAATGAAGGACCACAATTATAGAAAATAGATCTGTTTTTTGAAAGCAGAAGATGATAGGTCAGTTCTAAAATGATGTTTGTCTTTGATTGTACCTGAAGACTCCCCCTTTTTAATGATAAAGAGATAGTAGGTTTTTATTGTGGCAAAACAAAAACACTTCCAGACTACTGCTTTTGCCCATACTTACAGTGCTACCAATAGTTACTTGTAGGGGACATGCATTTAGACTTGCAATATGCTGCATTAATTTAACACCACATAAAATATGGATTTTATTGCAGCAGAGACAATAAATGCTGCAACTGCTGACTACAAGCATTTAACCTCTCCCTCCTCCTTTTTTATCTGCCCCCTTCATACTTGTGACTCAAATGTAAAATGTGAAAATGTGAAGATTGGAATTATGCCTATTCTATTTCTGATGAATGTCAATCTACTGTATTTATGTAGATGGTTAGTGTGACCATTGACAGTCCCAAGGAATCTGTCTTCTGCCTGTCATTCCTCTTTATATTGAGCATACAATGAACTATGACTATGAATAAGTGCGGAGTGAATCCATTCATGGGGAATGCAAAGTAATGTTGGGTGATGCGAGAGTTCTCAGCAACAATGTTATCTTCTAAACGGGTATTTAAATAAAGACAAACAAGTATGAGCATGACAAATTACACTCTGTAATATTTTTAGCATTTGTTCAGAGTGAATGAATTCACAAACTAACATCATGACCCACTGTTGAGCATAATATATAATTTATCCAGCTTCTCATTAACTATATAGATATTCAAGGCAGTTGTTTCTGGCAACTAAAATGAAGAGTTCTATGCTTATTTATTAAAGATAACTATTTTGAAATAATTACTAAAATAACTTAAAAACAAACGTAACCCCCCCACACAGGGTAAGAAAATAAAAGACCATAAAGGACTTAAAAGAAAAGAGGTGAAGTCTTCCTACCTTTTTCATCAGGTTCTGGGTAACGGAAGTTGGTTCCTGTCAAAATAATCCTGAAGAAATTGTCACCGTGTCCCCTTTTTGTTTGTTTTCTGCTGTTATTTTCTATCACTGATTCTACTTCAATCTAACTCAAGCTTTCTCCCAGCGTCACTTTTAACTCTGGACGGCAGGGAACCGAAGAAAACGGGGGCGAGCTCTCTCTCTGATTGGCTTTCATTCAGTGCTTCTGATTAAGGGGGGGAGAGGAAAAAAAGCCCTTCCTCTCAGCGCGAGCGAGCGAGGGAGAGATTCTGCCCGCGGGAGCCGCAGCCCGGCCAGGGAAGGTTGGGGACGGGATGCCCGCCGCGCTCCCGGCGATTTGCGAGTGAATGGGGCGGGGGGGGGGCATCCCGGGGGCGCCGCGCTCCCGGCGATTTGCGAGTGAATGGGGCGGGGGGGGCGGGGGGGGCGCCCCTCCCCCGCGCAGAAAGACTCTGTTTCCGGGGAGGGTAACCGGCCCATCTAACCCGCCCGCGTCCGCAGTGCAATCCCAGCAACCGACATGCTGCAATTGCCGCTTGCATTTTTTTTTAATAGATATTCCTTTTCTTTTCCTGGCATATATGTTCCCAAAGCCATCCTTCATCCAAATCATCAAAACATAAGTATTCAAGGAGCGCCAAGTTAAATTGCAACCGCATCTGTGGGTTAACACCACAGTGATTCTTTGGCGGTTTTAAATGCTTATTTTATTTTATTTGTATTTTGTGGACTTTCTCCTCTTGATTCTCAAAATAGCTTTTTTTCTTGCTTATTGTCACAAGGAGAGCATACTAGCCCATTATTTTGGAACGTCCCTGAGCAATCTTCCTTGCTTAATGTCATCAGCTTCTGCATTTCAATATTTTTATAGAAAAAAGTTACATTAATAAATCAAGCATATAATTAGTATTATTAAAATATTTAGATTTTTGACTTAACGCAATCTTTTTTTTGTTTTTAAACTTTTCTCTCATGAATATGTAGTGTCCACAACAGTGTATGGATAGATGTAAACATATTTGAAAGATTCTGATTGTCAACCATCTAATTGCCTACCTCCCAATATTGTGTTAAATTATAATCAACTAAAACCTTACCAAAGGATGTCAGTATAGTTCCACAAGATAGTTATCACCTTTACATTTTTCTGGCAACATGTAGATTCCTTTTTTAAATGTCATCTATATATAAATTAGATACATGCAAATTACATAAATAACATAATTTCTGAGAAATTGTGTTACTTATGAAGAAATTATGAAGGTCATCTTGTCCAACTATGATATTTTTAGCAAATAATTAATGCTCGGAGTGTTAAATGTCTTGCTTAGGGTGACTAAGTTAACTGTGTCAGGGTTAAAAACGGGGAATTCATACTCCTACTTGTGGTCTTGTACTGCTTTCTAGAGTGTCAAGCTACCTACCTCTGGAGTACCTACCTGATCATTCAGTCAGTAGACCCCTTATGGAAAAAGAAGAATACTCTTGGGCAGGGGGAGAGGAGCAAAAGACATTCTAAACTGCTTTTCAGAAAAGTCTCAGGGTACCTTCATAGCATTGGAGCACCAATGTTACCATCTAATTTTATATTTAAAAGTATCAAACACTTCCTCGCAGATAAATGGTATTTATAAAAGGAAGGGACTAATTTTCTCTTAATTTTATAAATGAGGGCATTGAGATATAGAAAACTGTGATGATCCTGCTAAGGTTTTATAATAAAAAAAGTAGAGTTCTTTACATCATTTGCCCACACTTTTTTCAAGAAACCCTTTTTTTCTGGTCAGTTGAAAATAAGTGTTCCATTTCTTCCTCTGTGATATGTGTATTCATGATGACAGGTGCATTTGTGTATTACATATAATACTACTAACGCATTAAAATTGTTTTCCAAGAGAAATTTCTAAATCTCATACTCTTTGGGTAAATTACATACTATTTAATTAAGTTCAGTGGAGGAGGTGCATGCACACAGAAATACAGGTTGTTCTCTCATTAGATTAACTATCTTTGTATATTTGTTCTTAAGATCAGAATAAATGGCTGCAAAATATGCAGAGTTTTTAGACTACATTTAAGATGGTCCAATTAAGAAAATAACCATAGGCTGAGATCTGAAGTAAATTCTATTTTAATAATTAGAATCCATGCTGCAATGTTGTATTTCCAAAATAAGTTTTTTAACACAACAGAAATTTATCACTCTCTTTCATAAATGTCTGATTTGGTATGATTGCTCTGCATTATGTATTCATCAGAAACTCAGGTTCTTTGTATGCTCAACATTTTTAAGGAGTTGAATTCATTTGTATAATCCAAGAGAGATCACTCCACAGCTACCTTCTGAAAGAGGAACAAAATAAAGATGCTTCCGTTCATTGAAAGAAAAAACCCAGGTGTTCACACCCTTTTTCTGATCATTGGCTGGAAGAGACACTGTCACAAATTGTTACTAGGGAAGCTTGGAGAGAAATACTATTTACTCTGGATAAATATTTGCTCAGCTAAATTCATTGATGCTATTAAAGAAGACAGTGATAGAATTGAGTTCAGATAACAGTGCTTATTATAATATTTTACATAATATACTTCTTGAAAGAAAAACAAATTGTGTTCTTGTTTAAAATTAAAATGTTACAATGCTAGTGAATGATAATGTTTTTATGATTAGGTAATATTTAATAAACGGTAAGGAAAACATCTGTGTATCCCAAAGTATGTGTGAGAGAGAGAAAGAGAGAGATCATTTGAACAATGAACGTGTTAAATTTCATGGCAAGTTCTTTAATGCCCCCTGGTAAATGTCCTTCAAACTCCATATCTGAGGATTTAAGCCATCCCACTGGACATAGCCTTTAGTAAACAAAATTAAGTAAAAGAATAAACAGAACATTGGCTAAAAATGAAAAGCTCTGAGAATGGGTTTTGTTTTTTTAAGCAATATCATTTTTCAATTCCTTCTTTATTGTACAAAAGAATTAACTTGAGATTCTGCAAGTTTTTCCCTTTCATTTGCATTTTCCTTGCAAATCCTATACAAACTAGTCTTGTGAACTAGATAAAGCTTCCTTGTTGTCACTGATATTAGGAATAAGTAATGCTTGAAAAGTAAAGTGAATGAATGAAAATATAACAAGAACAGTAAAGTCACTGGGAATGGAATTAATGAGTCAGTGCCTCACAGAAATGTGCTCTGATGGTAGCGAAGCAACATGCTTTAAAAGTAAATGTAAAATTGCACTCAAAATCCCTTACTGTAGTCATAAAACACTAAGGAAACAGAAAACCATTATATCATTATTATAATAACCATATGCTTATGAAGCCTGACCTCTTTATTCCAAATGAAATGAAATGCCAATTTCATTAAAATCAGTTAAATAAAATAAACTTCCATTCCAAATGAAGCAAGCTGTTGCTAAATAATAATTCTAATTCTTTAGGGTGCCACTTGGTACATACTTTTTAAAAAAATAAAGCTTCTCTGCCTCTCTTTTCCTGATTTCTTTGAATGTTATAAAATATAATATCAATTTCCACTTTCAATTAGAGAGTTTAATCAAAACAATTCTCTTTCTGTGGCTATGAGAAGAGTATAGAATATCCACATTACTTTACTCTCCACAAATATGTTGGCAGAAAACATAATTTGTTATAGCTTTTCTGACACCACATTTTTTTTCTAATCCCCTGCTAGTCTGTTTTACAGTATGGTAGAGATTTAGAAGGTTAAAATGTTTCATTTCCATTGTGATTGTTATTGATGTTCAAAGTGAGAGTGAGGGGGATTCATATTAGTTTTTCATATGCCCTCATTATCCTTAACTAGAAACTGAGTTAAGTAAGGTGAAAAGCAAATGCAAGGCATTTATTTGCTGGGGAACATGATCTGTTGTCAAACTTTTTTGGCCACAGAAATGTATGTGTGAGTCTAGGGCTGGCAGTATTCTTGATATGTGTCTATTTGTTCTCTTTCGAGCCACATTGTAAACCACTTTCCACTCAAAATTAAGCTATTTGACTAAAGTAACAACAGTAGTTTCTGTCATGTACAACTGAACAGTTACTGCTACCTCTACTAGTTAGCCATCTCTCAACAATTCTTAGATTCAGAAAGTTCAGAGTGGAGAAAGCGAGAATAGAATCAGGGAAAAAAATGAAGAGTCAAATAGTCAATGATGTTTCAAAAATACAATCATTTTGCAAAACAATCAAGAGTTAATTAAAGAATATGTGATTATAAATTAATTTTTCTTCTCTTTCTCCCTCTGGTTGGATGCCACTGTGCTGTGTACTTTAGGCATAAAAGTCATTACTTGTTTTCTTTCTTAGAGCAAACCTGAATTAGAATGCTTGATCTTTTTCCTGTTATTTTTAATATAAAATGTTGGTTGCATGTGAAAAGATTTACAAGTAAATTGAATCCTATCTTCATAGCAAAACAGAAAAAAGTAGTTTGACCAATTCTCTTGTTGATTGAAAACTAAATTCTCACTCAAACTGACTGCTTTTATCCATACCTGAATAAGGTTAGTGGCCTCTTAAATTTTGAAGTATTGGTGAAAGGAAAACAGTCAGGAATAAATTCAATATTGTCTGGTTATAATTTAAGTTTATCCCTGAGGAAGAGAATGAAAGGAAATATTTTAAATAAAAATGACAAATCATAAGTCTAATGTGTTTGCAATTGTATTTAATGAACATAAATATAGTATTTTGTATTTTATTTTCACTTGTATTTTTAATGTAGAGACTGAGTGGTAAAAGCAGCATTTTAATCAGTATTATAATCCCAAACAGCTATTCTAATAATTCTTAGAAGGTTTTTCATAAAAGACAACATTTTAAAATAATTAATGTTATTTTAAAAATACAAACAAACCACTACAATTATTTTTATTTCTTCTCACTTAAAATAGCATTTCATTCATCCTTCTCCTTTCCTTCCTTTATTATTTAGCAAGAACTATAGGTCATATAATATTCTACCCTCACATAAGATAATAGGTAAGCTATGTGGACACTATAACAAGATATAAGTCTTCTGAGTCAGAAACAATGGGCATAGGAAACAACAGGGCCATCAAATTTGTGTCATTTTCTTTCTTCCCTCACATCCCATAGAGACAATACCTGAAATGGGCTCAAGTGGGTATTGCACAAGCAGTAGATTGAGGATTCGCTCTTTAGTTGAAGGACACCAAGTTTAGGGAATGTCACATTTCTTCCAAATCAACTGTGAGGAAAACTGCTGAATTTTGCTTCAAAGGGAAAATATTTCATTTATTTTATGATATAATAGTTAAATATTCCCTCTATTCTGATGGTGACAATATTTCTATTAACCAAGACTTATCTTTTGCAAATGTCCTTAAAATATGGATCAGAAAAGAAAAAAAATATGGAATCTAGTACAGACACATGAAAGATAACTGGAAAATTATCTCCCAAGTTTATTATTTATAGATTGAATGATTACTATTTAAATAAGCTCCAATCAAATGTAAAAATATAAGGGCTAATGTAGTGAAATTCATATCATTTGCCATAATTCTCCGTAAGTGCAGACAATGTTTGTTTTGGAAGTCTTAGAGTCAAGGTTTCACTTGTTGGTACATGTCTATAATCCCAGCTACTCAGCTACTTGGAAGGCAAAGATCAGGATGATTGAAGTTGAAGGCCAGCCTGGGCAAATAAAGGAAGCAAGAGATCATCTCAACCAATAAGCTGGGTGCAGTGGCCTTCACTTGCGCCTGTCATCCTAGCTATGGGAGGCATAGGTAGGAAGTTCACAGTTCAGGCCAACCCTGAGAGAAAACATTATACTCTACCCAAAAGACAACAACAAAGTAAAAACGGGCTGAAGGCATGGCTCCAGTGGTAGAGCAGCTGTCTCATAAGTGCAGCACTGTGAGTTCAAGTCTCAGTACCACCAAAATTAATTTTAAAAAATAGATAAAAAGAAATTTAGAGCCATAATTTATGCAATTCAACTAGATGGCAGGTTTTGATTACTCAGTAGAAACTATCCCCAACTTTTCTACCCCACTAAAGGTGACATAGATTCTATCCAACTCATTAGCATGTGATTCTCCCTCTCTCTGTAACTGTTTCTAGTATAAAATGGGGATTTTATATTTGAATCTTTGTCTAGTCAAAGAGTGACTCTGGTATTGGCTAACAAAAACCACTATTCTGCCTGGTTTATTTCACTTAGTATAGTCCCTGTTCTTCATTCTATGTTGCCACAAGTGACACAATTTCGTTTTGAAAGAGTGCAGAGTATTCATTTGCACATTTTCTTTGTTTATTCACCTATTGATAAACACATAAATTGCTTTCTACTTTTGACTATCGTGAATAATGCTAAAATGATGATGGACGCTCAGATGTCTCTCCAACACACGAATTTAAGTGTTTTAAACACATATCCAGAAGTGGGGTTGGTAGGTCATATGATAATCTAATCTAATTTCAGGTTTTTTATAAAATTTCCATACTATTTTCCTAAAGGACTCATAGCATGTAATCTCACTTATATGTAGAATCAAAAATATCAATTTGATAGACACAAAGCAGAAAGGTAGTAGGATGAGGAGCATCGAAAAGATGGGGAAAGGGAAGATACTGATTGAAGAATACAAATATTCAGTTAGACCACAGTTTTCAGTGACTACAATTCATAATAAAACTATTTATATTTCACAATCTATAAAAGGTTAGATTTTTCAGTATTCTCACCATAAAAAAATAAATGAAAAGTTGATGAGGTGATAGATATATTAGTCTTATTGAACCTTTCAATAATGTATATATTAAACAAATATCACATATTACTCCATAAATATAAAAAAACCTGTATCTGTGTGGAAAAAGCTGCTGTTTTTCTCAGACCCTGTGATTATATCCACCACCCCAGCCAGGAGGGAGAGGCTGCAGATTCCACAAAACAATGGGGGCCAGAGGTGAGAATATTAGATAAGGGACAGTTTTCAGAATTATCACCTAGTTCAGCCTATCATAATACACTGGGAAGTATATTTAATAAAGCTACTATAATATAATCATGTTCATAACTTTATTTCCTTAATTCACTTTGACCCAGCACAGAGGAACCAAGTAGGTTCATTTCTTTTCCTCATTCTATGTCAGCACAAAGACAATTAAACATACAAGGTATTGCTCCCCAGACTACCCACTTTGCTCTTCAAGCTACTTTATTCTTTATTCTGCTTATGGTTTAAATGGTGAGAAAGAGAGCAAAATAGAGATTTTTTCCTGAAAGTCTTTCAAATCAAAGAGATTCTCTAATCTGTTTTTCACCCTCACTAACTGCCCCCACCATGACACCCTGACACCCTGACCCTGTGTCTTTGACACAGCACTATTACTTATAGCTGAGCTTAGATGGAAATATATCAAATATATGCAAGTTGAGTGGAGTGACACTCTTGTTTTCCAACTCTAGATGGTAAATCTACAATTTTCTCAGTGTGTTCCCTGGGAAACTCACCTATTCATTCATCACCCACCATTCCTTAGAAATTCCTAAAGAATCATTCCTGAGTACATCTCTGAAGAAGACTGGTCATTCTACCTCTCGAACCAATTTATAATCCAGAACATTGGTTCTCAAAATGTAGCTCAAGGACCGATAACATTAGTCTTATTTGACAATTATAAATGAAAATTCTCAGAACTCGTCTTAAACCTACTGAATCAGGAACCAAACATATAGCATGATCCTGAAAGCTAAAATCAGAGAATCATTGTCCCACAATTATTGCTTTAAGGCAATCCAGAAAAAAAAATCCCTGAATTAAAATGCATGGTTTATAAGTGAGAGATATGTTTATGAATCACTTATTATTTTTAACACCTATATATGATATGCAGAATCATTTCAAAGCATTACACTATTTATGAGATTGTGGGGGAGAGCTATAATCACAATCCTGGCTAAATATGGACTTTGGCGTCTAATGAGAGACAGAACTTAAGACATAGAAGGCACAAAAGTAAATGAAGGGGAAGAAAAGGAGTTCTGCCAAGTGTGTGAAGGATGTACACATATTACAAGGTAGTACAAGATAATAAGGCTCTAGTGCATGCTGGTGTTGATTTTCATTTTAGCACTCCGGATGCCAAGGGATGGAAAGCAGGAAGATGCCAAGGCTGTGATGCTCCTCCCCAGTAGCATGTTGATAACACAAAGTCCTTACCGAGTTGCTAAGAGAACAGACCAGGGAAGGGGCTCTTAACTCTTTTCTTATGAACTCCATTGATTATGGCAGCTTGCTTTGCATACAAGTATCTATCCTTTCCTAGCTCCTCTTGTGATAATACTTTTCCATCACAATCTTTAGTGTGTGACCTTATAGAAGAGAAAGAGGAGGAGGACTGAAATCATTTTCAGTGAAAACAGGAGGAGGAAAAAGGAATTTTACAAAATCAGATTCTAAAACTAAAAGAAACTACAAAAAAATTTTCTTCCTGTTGACAGAACTGGCTTGTGGGTGTGTATTCCAAGAAGATTCACAGAACTATCTCTTGGTTTAATGCACTGCTTTCACATTTTTAAATTTCTTAATGTTTTTGAACAAGGGGTTTTGCATCTTCATTTGGCATTGTGATACACAGATTTGCTTATTGACTGTTTGCTAGTTCTGATGCAGTATAAAGGCACACATGGACTGAAAAGGTCCCATCACAGGTGAATGCCTAAACACTAATCAATGTTGACATTTAACAGACAAACACATTGATAAATCTGTTAGTCATAGTAAATGAGGAGTATTAAGTGTACTGACTCCTATTAAATGGATTCTAGGTCTCAGTAACATGTATCTAGGGTAAAACACTGCATAAAGTCCCCATGAAATCAGTAGGTAAAATTTGATTCTTCTATTTATTCTCCAGCTACATATGGAGCAGTAAAAATGTGCTAAGTTTCACTTAGCACTGAGGAAAGTAATGATAATCTATGGATCACTCAATTCTCAAATTCATGAAAGTCATTCTCTAGTAGGGAAAAGAATAATTATTTAATTATGTAAATCATTATCTGTTATAAATGGAGAAAGTGCTCTGAAAGAAGGCACTGGATTCTGTTGTGGCTTATAAGGGTCTTGCTCTAACTAGGGGAAAGATGGAGAAACAGGTGGAGAAGAGGATAAAGAAGATTCCTCAATGAAGTGAGTCTTAGAGTGAAATCAGAACCACTGTGGAATACCCTTTACTCCATAATTTATAGAAGAAATAAACTTATGTGTTGCCTGGCAACACTTATATACCACCTACTTAAGACCTAATTGGCCAAGATCTGTTGTGGCATATATTTTAAACACTACCACAATAGATAGATAACCAATTTATCAGAACATGGTTTGCATATACCCTAAGAATATCTTATTCATGCTGTATGTCATTGTAATAAAATGAAAGAGACTTAAACTGCTATAAAGTGCTGAATGTTACATTTCTCTATCCCCTGTGCAAGTATTTAATCTTTGCCAGCTTTTCAGGCAAATTTTAAGACTAACCAAATGAAATAAAAACAGAAGCAAAACAACTATTTAACCATTTGTTAATTGTTTGGTATCAGATCATATTTTAAGAGAGCCAGAGAAAAAATTATACTAGAAGAGTTCACTTATACACTGAACTCTGCTAAGGTTTATTTAATATTTATATAGAGATCTATTCTTTTGTTTACAACATGATTCCTGCATCAGAATACCCTTTAGCTGAAAAAACACCAAGATTTAGCAAGTATTTATGTTTTTCAAAACACATAATCTGATTCAGCACAGTTAAACTAAAAGACAAAGTAATTTCTCTCTAACTTAGAACAGCCTTATTTTTAGATAGACTCCTGGTTTAAAATTTTCTTTATTGAATTAAAACTGTAACTACTCCACTAAACACAAGACCTAAAGCTAAATGTAGTTTAATATTTTGCCTTTCTTATCCTAACACAGTTAAAGGGGATGAATTAAAAACACAACTAAAAATTGTAGATGATACACGAAAATCACTACCAGTTTATTTACTAGTTGAAAACATTGAATTAAAATTTAGAAACATAATGTATCAAAGCATAAAGAACGATCACTTCTGAAAGTCCTGAACTGGTTTTTCTAAATACTGTGCTAGAACTCGAATTTTTTTTTAAGTTCAACTCTTTACCAGTATTATTTTCATCATCCTAGTAAAGTTTAGAAATAATGTGAATATGAATTAATTTGGATATTTTTTAGCCCCTACATTTTGCACTGGGATTTAGAGGAGAGAGGTGAAAAAAGAGAAGACTTGAATTTAGGAAGAGGAACAATAGTAAGAATGAACTGAAATTGAATAAGGCCCAGAACAAGGAGTCCATCAAGTGTGTTCTCACCACTAAACACTTCTGGTCTTAGCTTGGTATGGACAATTGTCACCGTAACTGCTGCCTTTTTAAGAAACCAGCATAAAGAATAAGGTGGACTGTACTAAAGGAGGAGTTTATGTTTTATTATCATATCATTTGATACTCAGTCCCACATACATGTTAAGTTCTTTTGTCATTGTCTCCATAGTCAGTATAATCTATCATTCAATTAATTTTCTATTATTTTTGTTGAAGAAGAAAATTGCATATGTATAGAAACTATTGATGATATTAATAGTATAAACACATACAGATCAGACAATTTAAATATTTATTTTTTCAGAAGTGGCAATACAGTGGTGTGAACCCAATGTAATAGATGGATTTACTAAAATTCAGCATAATATATAGTCAGAGGTGCATGGCAATGTCATAAAGAAATGTGAATCTTATACATTAATTACTAGAGCTTTGATATTCTTTATTGTGATGATTAGCACTGTTTATGCTTTTTGTTCACCTTGATGCCTTATATTGGAAGGTGCAGGCAAGATTACCAGAACCCATTTTTGAAGCTACTAGAAAGATTTAGATGACTTTTGTGTGAAATCTCTCAAAAATATAATAATGTTGAGCCAAAAGTTAAATCATTATGATTAGGACAGGTTTACGATTATACAAAGGGGAATGCATTCAGATAGTAATTTAATTATGTTAATGAGTGTTAACACTTTTTAATTAGTAGAGAGCAATGTGCAATACTCTTATTAATTGTATGGACTTTTCTTATTTTTTTCCAGTCCCCCGTCTTTATACATTGGAATCTGGGGAAGAAACCAATTCAAAGTTAATAGGCTATTGTGGTGTTGTCGTTTTTAAGAACATTAATTTCATCTGGTTATAAACTATCAGTACAAGATTTTTTTTTCATTTTTCTTTTCTTTATTATTTCTTGTGTAGATGTGGTGATTTTCAGATGGATTCTATGAATAAAAACATGGCATACATTATTTTACTACACATATTTTATGCTATTATTATATTCAAATAAAATCACAAATGTTCTGAGTAACATTTACTGAATTCAGTACTGAATGTAATACTAGTCATAAATATCTGTTTTACTCATTACTCATTGAAGGTATATTTCGTTTTTAAATTTTAAATGTATTTAACTGATTTGTAAAGCATAGAAGTATACATATTTATGAAGCATTTTGTGATAGTTCAATACACATATACATTGTGCAATATTGCAGTGAGGTTAAACATATCTGCTTCTTCAAGCATTTGCTATTCCTTTACAGGAAAAATATTCAAAATTCTTTTGTCTAGCTTTTTAAAATAAACAGTACATTATTATCTGTGGTTGCCCTACTCTGTAATAGCCACCAGAACCAAAACTTTTGCACCTATCTAGTTAAGTACCCACTAATGAACTTTTCTCCATCCTTCCCTCCTCGTTACACTTTCCAACCTGAAGTAATTACAATTTTACTCTCAATGTCTATGAGATGAACTTTTTAGATCCATTTATGTGTGAGTACAATGGACATTGTCTTTCTTTGTCTAGCTTATTTCTTTTGGTGTAATGATCTCCACTTCTGTCCATGTTGTTACAAAGGGCAAGATTTCATACATTTCATGGATGACTTGTGTATCATGGTATTCATGTATCACATTTTCTTTATTGATTCGTCAGCTGATGGACATTTGTTTGCATTTCCTGGCTATGTTAATAGTGTGCAATACATGTGGAAGTTCAAAATTTTTTTGCACACTGATTTCATGTCATTTGGATATATACTTAGAGTGGAATTTTTGGATCACATAGTGGTTCTATTTTTTAACTTTTGGAGGAACTACCCTATTGTTTCCCATAAACAATTCTGTGTTTTCACTCTCACCAAAAATATACAATGTCTCTTCTTTGCCACAGCACTGTTACTTTCTATCTTTCTGATAATATACATTTTTTTTATTAGCATGTAATAGTTGCACATGGGGACACATAGTGACATTTACATATGTGCTTATAATACATCTTAATTATTTTCTCCCCTCAGTCATTCTTCTTCATCCCCCTTTTCCCCTTCTTACAACAGTTTCAACAGGTTTTATTGTTATATTTTCATACACGTATACAAATACATCCACATATTCACGTTCCTTCACCTTCTCCTTATGCCCTCATCCCCTCGCTGGTACCAACCTCCAGACAGGACATATTTTACCATTCTGATCTTCAATTTTCTAAGTGTTGATATTTCAATGGAGTATTACAGACATGTACAGATGATACTTTAATCAGATTAACTCCCTCATTACTTGATAATACTGATTCTGACAGGTGTGAGACATAGCTCATGGTGTCTTGACTTGCATTTCCCTGATGGATTGATGGTGCTGGGCATTTTTCATTCTCCCATTAGTCATTTGTATGTCTTCTTCTGAAAGATATCTACTCAGGTCTACTGCACAATTGTTAATCTGGTTATTTGTTTATACTATTAAGGTTTTTTTTAATTTCCTTATCTGGTTTTGATATTAGCTCCTTGTTGGAAGCATAGTTTTCAAATATTTTCTCATATTCTATATGTTGTCTTCATTCTGCTAAGTGTTTCCTTGACTCTGCAGAATCCTGTTAGTTTGACCAAATTCTATTTGTCTATTTTTCTTCATTTTCTGTGCTTGGGAGTCTTGTGCAAGAAGTCCTTGCCCATTCTAATGTTCTGAAGGGTTTCTTCCAATGCTTTCTTCTAATAATTTCACAGTTTCAGGTGTTATGTTTAATTTTTTAACCCATTTTGGTTGATTTGTATAACTGCAGACAGACAGTGGACTAGTTTCAGTCCTATGTACAAAAATACTCAATTTTCCCAGCACTATCTTTTGAAAAGACTGTCCTCTCTGCAATGCATGTTCTTATCATTTTTGGCAAAAAGTCTTTTGTCTGTAGAAATGTGAGTTTACCTCTAGGCTATTTTTCTTCATCAATCTGTGTATCTATGGCAGTACTTCATTATTTTTTCATTAGTGTAGTTTTGTTGTACATTTTGAAGTCATATTGTGTATGTTTTCCTGCTTTGTTCTTTTTGCTCAAGGTAACTTTGGCTACTCTGGTTCATTTGTAGTGTCATACAAATTTTAAAATAGATTTTTCTAGTTCTGTGGAGAATGTCATTATTGTTATTTTGATAGGGATTACATTGAATCTGTAGATATCACTAATAGTATGGACATTTTACTAACATTAATTATTCTGGTATATGAACACTACATGTATTTTCATTTTTGTGTGTCTCTTTAAATTTCTTTGGTAATATTTTGTAATTTTAATTTTAGAGATATTGAACATTTTTAGTTAAATTTATTTTTAGGTAGTTTATTTAATTTTTTGTAGTAATTGCAAATAGGATAAATGGATGGAACTGGAGTACATAATCTTTTAAAAAATCTTTTATTATACATGAGGGGAATTCATAGTGACAATTCTGATTAGACTTATCTTGCACATTAATCACATTGCCTCCATTGTCTTTCCTTTTCAACCCCCTCCATGGCCCACTTAAAGCAATTGCAGGAGGTTTCTTAGTTCTATTTCATACAGGTACGTGAAGTCCATCTACCAAATACCATCACCTTAATGTTCTTCCTTCACCACCCCCCTCCCACTAGTACTCATCCCTTACACATACACTGTACCTATTTTACAGTCCTGGTTTTCATTATTAATATTTAAGTTTATGTTCTAAGGAGTGTCTCAATGTATGTCCACTGTGGGTGTACTTTACTTTGATCCATTCAACCCCTTCCATTACTCTTCCTTACCCCTTTACCTTCTACTCCCCATTTTTCAGCAGCTTTCAATATACATCCTTAAATCCTCTACCTTCACATCTTATGTTATACACTATTACTGATGCTCAATCATCCTCTTTTGCTTTCCCTCTTTCCTCAAGTTCCATAGAGTATTTCCACTGTTACAAACATGTTCTACATTTGAGTTTGTGTATGGTCATGCTTGTTTTTGTGTATATGTTTATCTTTGGATCTATCTTCCATATATGAGAGAAAACACGAGGCTTTTGTTTTTCTAATCCTGGCTTACTTCACTTAACATGTGGAGAACATCATCTTAAGGGAAGTTATCCAGGCTCAGAAGGACAAAGGCTGCATGTTTTCTCTCATATGTGACATACAGACCCAATACAAATACAAGCAATGTTGTGAAAAACAGGTCACACTAAGGGGAGATCACTAATGGGAGAGGAAGTATAAAAGAAGAAAGTTAAGAAGGCAAATATGGTTGTTGTACTTTCTATACAAGAACAAATACAGAATTTTTAAACCTGTTGGAATCAGCATAACTAAGGAACTAAAGGAGAAAGGAGAAAAATAAAGGGGATGAACCAATTTAGGTTAAAACACATATATATATATATATATATACATGGAAACATCACAATAAAATACCCCATATAGCTATCTTAAGCAAAAAAAGATGTCTTTTTTTCAAAAACAGATAATAGGAAGGTAAAACAGTTCCTTTTTGTGGGAGGAGGAGTGAGGAGGGAGGATATAAGGAAAGGGTGTAATAGGGTGAATGTTGTAGAAATATTATGTAATTATGCATGAAAATGGAAAAAAATGAGACCTGTTGAAACTGTTCCAGAAATGGGGGGATAAAGGAGAATGATGGAGGAGATGAATTCGACTATGCTATACTTTTGTAAATGTCACAAGGTACCCCCAGTACAACAATAATATGATTTTTTAAAAGGTGAAAAAAATTAGAAATAGAACTGAATTTTTTATTTCTTCAGAGAATTCCCTATTGGTAGACTAAAAAGCTACTAGTATTTGTACATTTTATATCCTGCAAATTTGTTAAATTTTTTAATTTGTTCTTGCAGTTTTTGTTAGAGTCTTTGGGGTTTTCTATGCATAAGATCATGTCATCTCCAAACAGTGGCAATTTTGACTTCCTTTTTTCCAATTTTGATGTCCTTTCTTTCTTTCTTTGCCTGATTGGTCTGGCCAAGACTTCCAGCACTATGTTGAATAAAAATGATGATAGTGAGTATCCTTGTCTTGATCATCATCTTGGAGAAAAAGCTTTTACCTTTCCCACATTCAGTACACTGTTACTTGTTGGCTTGTTACAATGGCCTTCATCACGGTGAGGTATGTTAATATAAAACTATTTTGGTTAGAATTTTATCACAAAGGGATTGTGGCATTTATCAAATGTCCTCTGAATCCTAAGATCATTCTATGTTTTTGTACATTCTGCTGAAGTACATTTTATCCTGTTTATTGATTTTTATATGTTGGAATAACTTTGCATACCTGAGATGAATCCTACTTGATTGTGGTGAATAAGCTCTTTAATATAATGTCAGATTTGGTTTGCTAATATTTTGTTAAGAATTTTTCCATCTAAGGTCATCAAGGGTATAGTTCTGTAGCTTTCTTTGTAGTACGCCTTTGTTTTTCATATCAGGGTATTGCTGGTATCATAGGATGAGCTTGAATATTCTTTGAATTATTCCAATTTCTTGGAATAATTTAAAATTGATATTAGTTCTTTTAATGTTTGATAGAACTAAGGAGCAAAGCCATCTAGTCTTGGGTTTTTTTTTTATTCTAGGTTTTTTATTCCTGATTCAATCCCATTACTTGTAAATGCCCTATTCAAGTTTCCTGGTTCTTCATGATTCAAACAGGATAAATTGTATATATCCAGGATTTTATCTCTTTCTTCTTGGTTATCAAGTTTTTTGGCAGATGGTTATTCGAAATAATGTCCATTGATTCTTTGTATTTTACATGTGCTTGGTGTAATATCGCTCATTTCACCTTTGATCTTATTAGAGCCTATCTCAGGGTTTGTTAATTTTATTTACCACTTAAAAGAACCAATTTTTCTTCCTTTCAGTTGGTGTGTCTGTGGGGAGACCACTGCTAAAAGACCTTATTCAACTGTTATCGTGCTCTGCTTCCACTCTGCCCATTTTTGCTGAGTTTCTGTGGGCTTCTTACTCCTTTGAAAAAAAAATTACTTCAGTGTATTCTAGATTCCACACACTGTTCTAGGCCTTGGGGATACAGCAATTAAAAAATACGCAAAGAAATTTGTTCTTAAGAAATTTGCCTTCAATTAAAGAGAAACGGACAACAAGCAAGCACACATATGACATCAATAAGGGTTATAGATCAAAATGAAGCAGCATAAGAGAGGCAGAATAATGGATTCCAAATATATCCACAACCTTACCCTTGAGATCTGTGAATGTAGTAACTTACATATGATTAGCTAAGGATCTTAAGATGGAATGCATGATTCTGTCAGTTTCAATATAATCCCCTGAATCCTAAAAAATAGATGATCTTTCTTAGCTCAGAAAGGGAAGAGGAGAACCAGTTAAATAGCAGCTTGAAAAGTACTCACTGTTGCCAATTTTGAAGATTGTGAATCAAAGGAACATGTTCATTCTGTCAAAGTTGGGAAACCCAAGGGAACAGCTCTCCCTATAACCTGAGAAAGGAAAACAGTTGTGCTGATAGTTTGATTTTATCCCAATGAAACCTGAAACTTTGATGCTAGAGAGCTGTAGACAAAAATTTGTGTTGTTTAAGCCAATAAATTTGAGGCATTTTGTTACGGCAGTGATAGATAATGAATCCAAGAGACTGGAAGGTATCTGTCTTTCTTACAATATGTGTTTATGAAAGAAGTACTTGAGATAATTGAGCAGAGTTGAAGAAAGAGACACCAAAACCAGCATGCACATGGGAAGTACTCTCGAGGCACAGAGAAGAGCAAGTGCAAGTATATTGAGGCAAGAACACAGACAATTGTTTGAAGCATAACGAGAAGAACATAGCAGCTAAAAATCAGAGGTAAAGAGGAGCCAAGCATGCTGGAACCTGAAATGCTATGGCATTTTATTCTTACTGAGATGGGGAACCCTGGGAGGTTTGTGTCAGAGCAAAACATCATCTGATTTAGATTTGAAGAGGATCATTTTGGATACCCAGTAGAGACAAGACTGTAGGAAGGGTAGGAATAAGAGCCATGCCATAAACCAATTACAGAATGAATAATATCAAAATAGGCCGGTGTGCAGGCTCATATCTATAATCCTACCTAGTTAGTAGTCAGAGATCAGGAGGATCATGGTTCTAGGCCTGCCCAGAGAAAAATGTTTACCAGAACTCATCTCAACTAATAAGTTGAGCATGGTGGCATGCACCTGTCACTCAGCTAAGTGGAAGTGTAAACAGTAGGATAGGATCCAGGCTGGCCCATGCACAAAAGTGAGATGGTATAGCAAAAAGTGCTGGCATGTGGCTCAAGTGGTAGAGTACCTGCCTAGCAAATGAAAGACCCTGAATTCATACTCCAGTACTGACCAAAAAAAACCTAAATAAGTAAATAAAATAAAAGAAGCTTGCTAACTGTTTAAGCATAAGATGTCATTTCAATTCAAGTTTCCTTACTGAGAGGTAAAAAAGGAATGGGATTGCAATCACCAATATATTTGCAAATCTTTGCCTTCTGATTTTGAACAATTCTTACTTTCCCTATCTCACGTATGTGGGTGCTGTTTTTTGCTTTCCCTTCAACATCATACATGACTTATATTGTTTACATTATTCAAACAGAAGAATACCTTAGAGGAGGTCATCAGTATTTCCGTGCTTGAATTACCATGTGCGTCTCTCTCAGCTCCTATCTGTGGTGTTTTCTACTTGACCATCTTCCTGACCACCTTGCAAACTCTATATTTTTCACTTGAATAGTTTCTGATCAATCCTTTTCTTAGCTAAAATCTAATTTAAGAATCCAAGGAAAAATGATATTTGAATGTCTATGTGAATTTATTAAGGTGAGAAAGCTCTGTTCTTTGATTTTCTTACAAATAGCAGTCAGTTGTTGAGTTATGAGCTGTGGAAATGAGCAATTTCGTCTTATTAGGTGATAGATTTCAAACATTAAATATAGTTACTTGTTTTTATTAATCAAAATGTTAGCATGAAAATATTATAAATCCTGTATTAACACTGAAAAGGCCTATATTTACATGCATTAATATTAAATTAAAAGTTAATAAATTATAATAAAAGTAAGGGCAGTTTGTATTTAATTAAAGTATGAAAAGGAATTACTATTACTTAAAAAGTAAATGTATTTTTAAAACTGTATATAAAAAATAATTACTTAATGTAACTTAAATGCATACATCTCATTAAATTATAGCAAAATAGTGTTTTTGACACTTAGGTAAACCCCCATTAAATCATTTACAGAGAAAATAAATTGCATGGCAAGTAACTAAATTATTTTGATTATATATTTTGTGCACTATTGCCAAATATCTGAAGTACTAACAACTTAGAAATCTTTTAAAAAATACATATATTCTTCCCTGTCTGGTCATGTAAGTGTTCTGCTAACTAACTGGTGTTCCTACAAGATTCACTGTGTTACTGCTGACCTTTGCTGCTGTCAAGAAATTGCACATAGCTAGGTGAATTCTTTTAGGTATATGGTGTGAAAATCACCACATAGTTAGAAAAATACTTTTCTATTAACATTAAATAGATAATAAATATTAGTACCATCTAAACCATGACCCCACTACTGAATTAATAATACAACAATATATGCTTACTATTTGTTTAAACATAAAAATGTCATTTAGGCTAAATTTATACCTTATTCTTTTTTGATAAGAAGTAGATATTCTACACAATTTAGAATTTTGTATAGTGATAAATATGGAAATATGGAAATGATTTAAAAATCTACTGATACATAATAAATTCTGTTAACCTCATTAAAAAAATTAATGTTATTAATGTGATCACATGATATGATCAATAACCATGCAAGGAAAACCACGTTACATGTGTTAAGCTCATTATTAACCAACAGTTGTTTTTCTTTTAAGACATGGCATCTAAAGATGTTAAAGATAAGTATGTTCAAGTTTGCTTACCAAATATTTAGTCAATAATACAGTTCTGAAAAGATATGTCTTATTTTTTTTCTTACCAACTCAGATCAAGGTATTACAATTTTAATTTATTCCATAATTAGTTATAAGACATTTCAGTAATAGGTTAACTCTCTAGTGTTTGTGTCTGAAGATTTGTCTATGACTTTACCTTGCCAACATTTTTGTAAATCCTGAGACCAGCATTTGAGAAAGCATTCTGATTACTGTTTGATTATCTTTTCCTTTTGTATTTTGTGACTATATAATGTGATCTTTGTAGCACACTTTTTGTTAACTAACTCAGTAAGTGTTATCTTAGTAAGCTTGGAACCTTGAAAGTAAACTTCTCCAAAATCACTGTTTGAGAGTTGAGAAAATTTAGTCAGAAAAAAGTGAATCCTTATTCAATCAATATAAAAATGCTAATTTTCAGTAAAATTGGTCCCAAAGCACATATTAAAGTATTCATTTGTTCTCGTGCATGCTGTCAGATAATCAAACCTATAACATGCAGTTATATGTTGAAGTAGATGATTAAATCCTGAGAACACATACATGTTCATATAATGAACATTTTTTAAACAAGAAACAATATTTTATTATCCATTTTCACTATTAGGAGTAATGGTGATAAGCTCACCATTGTATTTTAAAGGGGTTTTGCAAATGTTTTCTTAAGATATTCCAGGCTAGCTATGACAGTGATTTTCCAAATTTCTGTAGGTTACAAGATAATAATTAATATTCATAATGCACATTTATGTGAAATCCTTTTGGTGACACTTCTCATTATTGTTGTCTTCTTTCTTTTGGCTTTTGAGGCTTGAAATCAGGACGTCATGCTTGTGAGGCAGGCATTCTACTACTTGAACAGAGCAAAACCAGCCATTTTTGCTCAGGTTATTTTTGAGCGGGGTCTCACTTTTTACCTGGGTGGGCCTGAACTGCCATTCTCCTGTTTATTTTCCCACTGTAGCTGGAATGACGGGGTATGCCACTGTGCCCAGCTACTTGTGGAGAAGAAGTCTCATGAATGTCTTCTCCAAAGTTGGCCAACTGCTATCTTCCCCATCTTTATCTCCAGAGTAATTAGGATTTACAGGTGTGAGCCACTGGCACATGGCCAATTAATGTTGTCTTGAAGAAGTTGTAAATTGATTTTTTTTAAAAGTGAAAGACTTGTTATCTTTTTACATTACTATTTATGCACTCTTAGCCCATTCTAAAATATTTAAGATAACAAATATCTACATTTTCAAGATGACTTTCTAAGCTTACAGTACCAGTCTTTGGTTGATGGATGGAATTAAAAGTACAATGGAAAATAAACCAATGACCTCAGCTATTTTGTTTTGATTTACTATGACCTTTCTGGTTGTGAAACCCCTTTCTATGTATATTTAAAAATTATTGTGGCTTTGTAGACTGTAACTTATTTGGCAAAGGTTAAGTCACAAGGGTCAACGTAGAAAAGAAAGAAACTTTTTCATCATAATTTTTTTTCTGAAATAGAATTCTGAAACATTATTATTTTTGTTAGAGTATATGTTTCAATTCCCCAAAGAAATTTTTATCTCCTTATCTACAAAAAGCATAGTAACACACAGAATAATATGTCCATAAAGAAACTAAAATAATACCAAATTATAGCCTTAGCTAATACATGTATTTTTTTTTCCAAAAGCTAACACATACAACAACAACAAAAGTGAATGAAGATTTTAAGAAGACATGGCCTTTATTTTTCATCTGTAAACTGGAAAGCAGCACAAGTCATTTTTATTCTAGTTCCTTAACTTTCATGGCTTCCCAAGAAACCTCCCTCTTGCTACTTCAAATCAGAGTTCTGGAGGTTTCTAATATGGGATATGGCGTGAACATAGAAGCTGTAATGAAGACCTGTGGGAGATTATTAGACCATGCTTTAAAGGCTTCGGCTTGTTTGTTTTTCTTTGTTTATTTGTTTTGCTTACGTTTCAGTTTGAAAAACCCACTCATAGTGAAGAATTAAAAGAACCTTATATGAAACTCTCATTCGGTGTCATATTCTTATAGTAGAATCAGATTTGAACATAGTTATTTACCAGGCATTTTTGGCTATTCAGTGTTATCATAATAAAACTATGTCTCATTGTTCATAGAGTTAATATTAATAGAATTTTAAAAAACAACTTGTTTTCAGTAAAATTCTTACACAGGCATTTGGATAGAGCTCCAGATGCATGCCTTCTGGGAAGAATTTCTTCAAAGATAATTTCTTCCAAATATTATGTTAATTATACAATATTACATTGCAAAAATTCTTCCATAAATTGATCATGATCTGACAATATCATGTAGTTTTTCTCTCATTTACATTTTCTTCACTGGACAGTTATAAATGTAAAACTGCCAAACAATCACTCAATTTCTTAATGACACTTTTAAGAAACTGAAGGAGGATATATAAAATAACACAGAATGTGTACCATGTTGTGTTACATAAAACTATGCTTTGCTACTTGTAATATACAAGCTTCACTATTTGTGAATGTATCGCCAAAACTAGTATTTGAAATTTTAAAAGCTGTAGTACTCTTGTTTTCAAATGCTAAATAATATTTCAACAGTCTTTGGACAAGCTCCATGGGTTTTTAATCCTGATTAAGCAAATTTTGATGTAATGTAAACACTGGCTGTGGATAACTAGAGAAATAGACATGGCTTCCTTTGTAAACATATATTCTAAATGAAGCAGTTATGGTTCTTTCCTTAATTTCCTTATACACTTCATTTGTAGTGTATAAGCACGTGTTTACAATGTGTATATCCATCCCTTATTTCCAGAACTACAACAGTACAGCCATGGATGTTATTTTGTCATATCGTCTCTCTCCATCACCTTAAGATAGTGATAGTGGTATGGTGGTGATGACTGGAACTTACTTTACTTTTGGAAAAACAGGTAAAATATGTTTTATCAAACTTCACGTTAGAGAATGTGTGCAATAATGCTTGTCTAAATATTATTGCTGTCTCATTAAGTAGCTCTGTAACATTTTGCAAGTGACTTAAACTTTCTTTGTTTTCCCATCTATAAAACGGAGAACGTTAACACAGGCTCACACCTGTAATCCCAGCAACTCAAGGCAGAGTTCAGGAGGATCACGGTTGGAAGCCATCCCAGGCAAATCGTTCAGCAAGACCTTATCTCAAAGAACCCACAAAAAAGGGCTGTCAGAGTGGCTCAAGATACAGTCTCTGAGTTCAAACCCCAGTACTGCAAAAAAAAAAAAAAAAAAAAAAAAAAATTGGAATGACCCAGTTTATGTTCCTTATTAGTACAAAACAATGTTGCTTTTATATGCTCTTGCTAATCTAACAGTCACTTTGTTCAATGGAATGAGGTAAATTCGTTCTATTATTTTTGCTTATTTTAAAATATTGCTATTTTCATCTGAAAAAGATTTGAAAATAAATTCTCGTCCTTTGAAGGCACATTCATATATTTTTTAATTTTTGATTTAAGAGATGAATATATGAATTATATCAGTAAGCTTTAATCTACTGAAAATGAGTTATTAATATTTTAGATTTGTTTCATTTTATGACAGATATGCAGAGCTATTTGAAATGTTAAGTACTTCATTTCAATAAAATCAAAGATTAAAACAAATGATATATAACCACAAAGCTTTGTTTCTTGGAGTTCTCAAGGGAAAAATTCTTTAAATATTCATAATTAAATTATTTATTTCAATAAATGGTATATATGTATATATATCCTTGAAAATTAATTTATGCATATATATTTGTATATTAAATTTATGATTCCATAGTAATGTAGCCAAATGCAATTCTTTGAAAGAGTTTATAATGCACATTCTTCCAAGAAAAAAGATAATATCATTGCATGATTATTGTCATAATTGAATTCAGAGAAGCTGCTAATCTAATATTTCAATTCATGCCTTAACTGAGAAAGTTGAGCACAAAGTACACTGCTGTACATTTAAAAAAAAATTGAAAGTAAGTAGGACCACTCAAACCTCTCCAGGGAGAGGGTTACTAGACTGTGTGGGTAGGAAGTAGATGTCTAATGGAATTATTGATGGGAAATGTTTTTTGTCTTCTTTTCCATGAACTGTTCTAATACCTTGTAGTTAATTCCATGTGTTATCAGTAGCTCCCCAATGGACCTTTACTTAATAACACCTTCTGTATTCTCTGTGTATACTCATAATAAATATAGCTCCTCGTTTTCCTTCATCATTAGGTAAACTGTGTATGTCTTTTTGTTTTAACCAGGATCATTTCATGTTTAAAAAAATGTATGCACGTATTTGTCTATACAAGTGGTTAGCAATTTGGGGCGAACTTATACCAGGAGGAAAAATCACATGAGGATATTTTCCATTGGTCACTTCAGCAGCTAAAAAAATCCCCCAGAGCCTAACAGAGCAGGAAAATGTCAACACCCAGGTCATCAACATCTCAGTATTCAGCTTCTTGGCTGTGCACGCTTAGCAATCTATGTTTCTGGAGATCTTTTTCTATGAAAGGTCCATTAACTTTTAGGATGCATAGTAAGATGCATAAAAGAACGGATACTGTAGCCAGAATTACAGACTACAAATATTAGCTTTGTCATCAACTAGGTATGCCACGGTAGAATAATCATTTATCCTTTCTGCATTTCGTTTTTCTTATCTATAAAACTGGGAGAAATAGCATTCTCTACTTCATAGCTGTGTTTTGAGAGTTAAGCTACCTAATTTATACTCAAGAATGAAATAATTAACTGAAATGAAAAAGGAGTATGTGACATTATTTTCGCTGTACACAAAATGTGAAAATTACTGTACTATTGAACTGAGTATTAAAAATCAGCATATCTGTAATGAAATTAAGATAATTATAACTTCCCTTATTTTCTTCTGTGATTAATGTCAGTAACATTTTAAAGTTTTTCTTTCTTTTCCAAATGTAACTTTATCTATTGTCCATCAAACTATAGTCAAAATAACATTATCTTTGCTTTGTGTGTCACCTAGACCATCAAATCATATAGCAATCCTCAAACTGATAAAAATCAGGTTCACCATCACCACCATCATCAGTAGCCTAAGACAAACATTCAAATTTGAGCTTAGTGAAAAAAAAAAAACTGTAAGGAGATAAAATCCAGCCAACATTTTATGTTCATTAACAAATACACTTTTTGTCCCATGGAATTAAAAATAAATAAACAATTTCAAATTGAAACTTGCCCTAACTCTATTAGTAATCCCCTAATACATATATTTCATAAACTAAAAATGTATTGATCAAAATCTGATATCTCATCCTGAAGTTTTCATTTATTTATATTTTGAATCTTTTCAAATCCCTGTGTTTGATTAAAATTCATTAGAATTAAATACTCACTAATCTGCAAAATATAATCTCATTTTCCCATCATGACAAGCATGAACATGTCTATGAAAAATGTTACTTTCATTCTGCACTCATCAAGATAAGGCCTACACAGTTTTCCACAGCTGTTTTCATTTAATAAAGATTGGAAAATGGTCACAGTGAACAGAGAGCTATGGTAAAATATACAAAGATATGATGACAAACTGACAAAATTAAATGAATGTTTTCATTATTATAGGCTGAATTCAGCATAGTGGTTGTATGAATAATTTCAAAATTTCACAGATGCCGTAAAAGTCAGTGTGTAATGCTAGAATTTATGGCATATACAGCTAATCTCTTATGGAAAACGAAGAAAGCACAATCATCTCTCTCTGATCAGAATCTGATTATTACAGTGGAAAATCCACAATTTAAAAGTTGTATATAATAATTTTTTGGGAGGGGGCTGACTTTCTTTTCCCCATAGGAAAATTTTGTGTATTTTCCAGGTAACTTTTCTGTTTATTAAATGACAGGCATTCATCTAGATAGTTGAGGCAAAGTACAAAACTTATAAATTCTATATACTTTCAAATCAAACTGAAAATTTCAGAAATTGTTTCTCACCAGTTTATTCATTTGACATTGAAAATTTTCAGCCACTGTGGTATATCCAATCTGGTAATTTACACAGGTCCCAAGATGTTCAATGCAATCTTCATTTTAATATCATAACATATCATTTAGGATTGATATTCAGAAATGTTAAAATTTGTTTAGAATATTTCAATACACAGAAATAAACAGTCTTACTCCATTTTCAGTACACACAAAACACTGGGAAAAAATAGAGAAAACAGTTATCACTCAATTACTAACGATACATTCATAACACTAAGTATATTCATAACACTAAAATATGACTTTAGGAAAAATAGTAACATAAATGGACTAATTTGTAATCTATAGAACTCATTCAAGTACAATTATTCAAAGGGTGAAATAAGGACAGAAAATTTAGAAAAATGCCAAAGTCATATAGACAAGCATTAAGCCAGACATAGCATATTTATTTGAGTATAGATCTTAAGCTTTTCCAATTACACTATGAACTATTCAAAAATAGCTTTACACTTTGTAATCACCTTAAAGAATTTTGCTTTCACTGAGGCCAATAGGAGAAGCGGACCAGGAACTAGAGAAAAGGTTAGATCAAGAAGAATTAACCTAGAAGGTAACACACATGCACAGGAAATCAATGCCAGTCAACTCCCTGTATAGCTATCCTTATCTCAACTAGTGAAAACCCTTGTTCCTTCCTATTATTGCTTATACTCTCTCTCCCAACAAAATTAAAGATAAGGGCAAAACAGTTTCTGCTGGGTATCTAGGGGATGGGGGAGAGGGAGGGCGTGAGGGGGTTAGGGTAGGGGTGGCAGAAGGAGGGAGAAATGACCCAAACATTGTATGCACATATGAACAAAAAATAAAAGAAAATAAAGTGGGTGTTAGTATAATAAAAAAAAAAAAAGAATTTTTCTCTCAATTTGAGGTGGCATGAGTAATGTACATGACTCAAAAAGTGAGAAACAAACTCGGTATGAAAAGTAATGTTAAATCATGTTTTAAATATCAGTTGAGTGTTAACAGTCATTGAAAAATTCTTCATTTGGAAGATGTAAATTAGAATTAGATCTTAAAGGAATAAATTTGATAGTTTAGGATTCATGATTAGGTCAAGACCACTTATGCTTGCTTAGATTAGTGGAAATTAAAGGACATGTATTGCCTACTTAAAATGCAATTGTACAGGATGGGTGCATGGCTTAAGTGGTACAGTGCCTACCCAAGAGCAAGGCCCTGAGTTCAAACCCCAGTACCACAAAAAATACATAAAATTAATAAAATGCAGCTGTAAGAAATTCCTTTCCTCTAACAATGTGTGTGAGTAGGTGCTGGTGTTTACACAAATCCATATATATGAGCATATGGAAATTTGCTTTTAAATTTGTATACAAAATTCATCTAAATTTGGGGACAAATGATGATAAAAACTATAGCTGCCATTATTATTTGTATCATCTAAATATTTGTTATCTTTTTCAATAAACTCTTAATAGGAGGTTCTGGTTTGATTATGGCACCACAGCTTAGTACTAGTATTAGGAAAATCTTTTTACAGACCAATTTTAATCTTAAAAAAGTGTAAAATCCAGAAATTAAAAAAAAAAAACTAAATTTAATTATCTGAAGGAAGATATAGAAAATCACTGGAAGGAAAGCATTTGAAGGAAAAGAGTACCAGATAAAAATTTGAGTGAATGCAACACTTGAAAAAGTGAAGTTCTTAGGTTAAATTCATTCTTATAATGTTTTAATCTGACTGAAATCTCTGGTAGATGAGGCATAAATTGGCTAAAGCTCAAGCAGAGAGACACTATTTTATTAATTTAGGATGAAACAAGATAGAGTTCTCAGCTGCAGAGGGGCTGGAAGTTGGAGAAGCAAATCCTGTGAAGAAGGAAGCCAGCAATAGGGGTTGATTTTAAAACTACACATAAATCCCTTTAATTTTTTGAGTGAACAGTGGCCTGCACATTTAAAAAGGAGGCTTAATGAATCTCACCAGAAAGCAACAATTGGAAGGCAAAAAGATCTGAGATGTAGGAGAGACAGAGTATGGAGCTCATTCTCTAAACTTTGGAAAGGACTTGGTAAACATTTCATTTTTATCATTTAAGACCTAGAATGGCCACACCTTAAAATTATGACTATTTTGATGAAATAAAGGAATTGTCTAATAAAAGGAAATGGGTCACACTTAACTTGGATGAATTAAAAAAAATGATACCCAGTAATTCAATTTCATACTAGAAAAGAAAACACACCTTTGATGAAGATAACAGAATTCTCTACCATGTGTCATGTATGCTATCCAATATGTAGCAAAAAGAAACAATTTGAAGTAACTAGAAATGACAAAAATCAAGAGAAAAAGAAGATAATATAAACTGAAATAGAAATTACGTTGGTGTTAGAATTAATAAAAAACAACTTAGAAAAAGATATCACTGTAGGCAGAAGTGATAAATGACCCATCAAGATATTCTAATCCCCAAGTTTGACATATGTAGAAATATTGCATCAGTCATTGTTGTGGAACATTGCCAAAGGGATTTAGCAGCTGTAGTTAGGTATCACAGCTGTGATGATGAATTTTATGTGTCAAATTGGAGAATGTTTTTGAATGGAATTAGAAGTTAGATTGTTTAATTTTGAGTAAACAGATTACCTATGTGGGTGAGATTATCCAATAACTAGGGTGAGATTCACCCAACCAACTGAAGAACTAAACAAAACAAAAATACAGGCTTCCACAAGAAAAGGGGAATTTGCCAGCAAACTGCCTTCTGGCTTCATGTGTGCCATCGACTCTTCTGGTTCTCCATTCTGGTTGGCCTTCCATCCAGAAATGCACCATTAGCTATACTGAGTCCCACTCCTACTCACCCATGTTGAAAATTTAGATTTCCAGTCTCCATAATCACGTAGTACCTTATATGTCCAGATAACACTTATCAATACAATAATCATTTGCTTTTAAGAGAATAAAATGGATGATTAATCAAGTGGATATGAAACAGAAAGTCTTCTTAATGCTGCTGATGATGTGGGAAAAAAGGAATTTTCATTCTTTGATAGTTGGAAGGGAAAATAGTATAGTACTTTGGAAGACAGTTTACAATTTCTTACTAAGCTAAACACATGAGACACAATATTGTTCTCAGTATTTCCTCAAATGATTTGAAAACTTTTGTTGATACAAAGACCTACATGAAAAGCTTATATGAGAACCATAAGCAATTATGTGGCAATAATAATTTCCAAAAATCCATAGCAGCCAAAATGTCTTTCTATAGGTATATGAATAAACAAGTGGTTGTATACCCAAACTCTTCAATGTTATTTAGTGATAAGAAATGAGCTAATGAGTTATGAAAAGACATATTGCTAGGTTAAAGAATTAATCTGAAAAGACAGTAAACCTTATCATGCTAAATACATGAGATTCTGGATATCAACAAAACTATATAAACAGGAGAACAGTCAATGGTTTCCAGGGATTCAAGGTGTATAGGGGTGTGACAAATAGATGAAGCACAAGACATGCTTAGAAGTGTGAAACTAGTCTGTATGAAACTGTAATGGTTGGAAGCTGAGCATTATACATTTATCAAAACTCATTGAACTGTCTAATATGAATGAATTCTCATGTAATCCATTGGCCTAATTAATAAAAAGACATCGATGTTAGTTCATCAAATGTAACAAATATATGACTCTAGTGAAAAGTGTTAATACTAGGGCAGACTATATAGGAAGGTAAAGAGGTGATATAGGAGTCCTATACTTTATGCACAGTTTCTCTGCAAACCTCAAACTGCTCCAAAAATCAAGCCTACTCTAAATAAATAAATAAATAATAAACAAATCACACATGCTCAACAAATGAGGAAGTATGGGACTATCTGACGAAGTTCCCATTAGCTAGAGCTAGAATATTTTGAGCAATAAAATATGTACGATGTTATTATATTATAACCCAAAACATATTATATGTCCATAAGTCTGTCATGACAAAAAATAAACTATTAAGCCAATAAATAATAAGGATGAAGAAAAACATCTCTACTGCCAAAGAATTTCAAATAAGTTATGTAGATATTCAGGTTATAAGGACTTGATACACATGTAGCTATTCCTTAAGTATAAGGAATGTGCTTAATGAATCTCTTTAAAAAAATACAGTATAGACTATATGAGGGGAGGCAGATGTGAGTAACTTTATATTGGGGGAAGTAGACATTCATTTACCTCAACCAGGTCTTTGATATCAAGGTTAACAGTTATGAATACAGTTGATAGTATATGCTCTAAGATGTGATGAAAATGTTGCATTATAGACTTTCTATCAAACATAAGTGTAGTCAAATCATTAGAAAAAAATTAAATCCCATTTGGGAGGTATTCTAAAAAATCCTTAACCAGAAGTACTGACCATTTCTTCTCAAAAACAGTCACAGTTATCAAAAAAACCTAGGAATCTCTTACAATAGGAGGTTCTTAAAAAATACATAGCTAGTAAAGGCAATTTGATATTAATGATGGAATCCTGGAACAGGAAAATATTATTAGGTGAGAACTAAGGAAGCCTGAATAAAATGAGCTTGAGTTAATGATAGTATATTGACATTGATACCAGTATAATATTAATACTAGGGAAAGTGGGGGAGAAATTTATGATAAGTCTTGTAATATCTTTTCAATTTATCTATATATCTAAAATTTCTGTAAAGTTAAAAAGTGTTTAAAATTTTTACACTGTTTTTTAAGACTATTAAGTAAATGAATTAGCAAACCAAGATTACATTTATGCCACATGTTTATGCTGAGGGCATATAAAGATTTTCCATAAGTTAATGATAATAAAAACCAGTGTAGTTGGTGAAAAATAGCAATTACTTCTTCAAATGATATGTGAATGGACAAAAATGATAGAAGGGGTGAATTCAACTAAGATATAAGAATTTTGTAAATGTCACAATCTACCCCCAGCACAACAATAATAAAATATAAAAAGTAAAAAGAAGCAATTGAATTAGTACTGAAATGAATACTCAAAATAATTAGATTTCAGATAAACATAAACTAAACTCCATAATACCTAATAAAAAGAGTAAATTTAAAGATACTGGAAATACCAGTTATTTTCTGAGGCCTGGAGTTGCTGAATCTCACCTAGGTTGTTGAAGGAAATGGAAATGCTTCAACAACTTTAGAAAAGTTTTGGCATTAGTTTGTGAAGTTAGATATAATCCAATGTTTGAAGGAAAAACCCACATACCTAGGAATTTAACCACTAGAAGCAAAAACAAAGATCTACCAAAAAACTTGTATATGTAGGGTCATTTTAGCTCTATTTAAAACAGAAAAAAGGTTACAACTCAAAACTCAATCAACATGACAATGAATGAACTAATTGGAATGCATTATTTGTGACGAAGAAAACTGGATATCTGAAAAAATGCACAACATAGATGAATGTCAAAGCCTGTGGAGCAAAAAAAGCCAGGATCAGAAGTCCACATAAAGGACTGGAGGTGTGGCTCAAGCAATAGAGTGCATGCTTTGCAAGTGTGAAACCCTGAGTTCAAGCCCTTGTACTACCAAAAACAAAACAAAACAAAAAAGACTACATAGTCTCTAATTCCATTTATAAGAAATTTAGCAGTAAGCACAGCTAACTTCTTAGAAATAAGAATAGGGTTTACTTAAAAGTGATGGGGACTGACTGGAAATAGGCATGTGGCAACTTTCTGGAGGGACAGAGAAGTGTTTTATTTTAATTATGTTGGTCCTTACAAGAGTGTCTGTATTTATAGACACTGATCAAATTTAGAACTCGGCATTTTATTGTATACAAAATTTATCTTAATATAACACTTGTCATGTTTAATGAAGGGCTATTAAACTATGTATTATTTATAAATGTCTGTGATAAATATTGGAAAACTCAATTTATTTTTGCCATTATTGGACTTTTTTGAGTGATGTGATGACAGATTTCTTTTTTTAAGTTTGAAGATGTGATATCTTCATTTATTTTTATTAATCATACTTTCAAAAGGATGGCATTTAAAATACCCACATATGTATTTATTTGGGAGTTTTGCCTTATTACCCTCTAATTATGTAACAACAGGATGTAAAGTATACAGGTTTTTTTTTTTTCTTTGAAAAATCTTGCAATTTACACTGAGAAACTGAAGGCACCAGGAAATAATGGTCAGGTGTTCTTTCCCATTTAAAAGAATAGTGGCTATTGTATTCCAGCGGAAGAGATGTCAAAGTATATACAATGGGGGTAAAGGATTGAAAATGAACCATAGAGCTGAGGGCAGCAAAAGGACAGAGGGTCTGGAGTGACAAACATGATCTGTAGATTGCAGTACAATTTCCACATTTATAAGATTTTACCAGGGTGATACGGTTATGTCCCTCAGGCAATGAGCTCCTTATGGAGGGCAGATGGCATGTTATTTCCCCAGTGTCAGATCTAGGAATGTATATTTTACTCAGTCTATTTTAAATAAAGTTTCTCCTTATATTGAAATATTATACCACACATTGCAGAAAGTAAAAGGAATGATGATGCAGCATAAAAATTTGAAAGAGTAATAAGAAGCCAGGGAAGCAGGTGCACTTGGCTAAAGAATGCAAAAGGCACAGTGTGGTACAAACAACAGAAGATTAGAAAAAAGACACAGGCATTTTATAGGGAGGAAAAGTTGGTACCAAGCAGGTTTCAGAAGGGAATACAACATATGACTCTGGATTGAGTTCTGAGGACAGAAAAAATGTTTATGTAGAGTAGAAAGTTAAGTCCTCAGAAACAAAGCAAAACACAGGCAGAAGAGTTGGAGTTAGTGTCTCCATGTGTTAAGCAGTCACAGAAATCATGATCATTAGTAGTATATTGAGGCAGAGGATAGCCAACAATGACTCACAGGATGAATCCAGAAAAATATTCCAAATATTTTAGGCTTCTTGAAAAGCTGTAAATGTTTACAATTTTTCCCTTTACTGCAATATTTGTCCTCCCACTAGAAGGGTCGAATATTAAATATTTAACAACCCATTCAGTTATTTGTCTTATTTTCATGACTCATGAATTTTTTTTTTCTTTCTTTCTTTTTTTTTTTTAAAGTGCCTACCTTTTGCCAGACATAGTGTGTCATATCCTGGAACAACACCAAGGAAGATGACAGTCTAGAATGCTGTCCTCCTTCAACTAAAGTGATACCAATCCAGTAAATATTTTTAAAGTAATTACAATAATGACAAGCTTTGAAAAGAAGCGTGTGAGTTTTCTAACAGGGAGCAATGAATTTCTCCTGGAATAGAAAGTGGTCACTGCCAGACAAATGTGAACCACTCCTGATGAGAAGGAAAGAAGCAAAAATAGTATATAGAAAGGGAATAGAATCTTTAAAAATTTTCAGGGATGAATGAGCTCTGACAGATTTGAGGAAAATAAAAAGTAGGCAAATCTATCTGGGCCATAACTTATATGGAACTAGAGAAAAGGCAACCTGTGATATGACCAGAGCAGAATGTAGGAATGATGTTTTGCAGATTTTGAGTTTTAAGTGGTTGACAATATTTTTTGTCTACCCACCTCATGGGTAGAGCTAACCTTCCTCTAACTTCTGTCTTTAGCCTATGATCAACAGGAGTGCCAGGATTGACAGATCAGTGGTTGGTTCAGGGATATACATTTAAACTATGCTGTATCAGTGATGTATCAGAAATCATACTTTCATTTCCTCCGTAATTTCAAGCTGTAATTGTTTTTAAGTTTAGAGTGCACTGAATATCGTGAATCCATATGCAGAAGTCTGCCTGAGAACAATGTCCCTGAAAAGAAAAGCAGAAAAAAGAGATAAACAAAACAGAAACAAAACATGAGTCAGAACACTGAGGACCTGAACAGAGCGCCTATGCAACCATGACTGTTTTGTTGGGGTCCAGAGTTGACCACCCCTCAGAGGAACAAAAAGACACTCACGATAATGTAAGCCACAAAGCGAGGTTTATTTCCAGCCAGCTGGGGTCCGGGTATCTGCCTGACGCAGTGGGTTTCAACACGGACCCTGAATACAAAATTCAGGCCGCTTTTATATTTTTTTAGACATTAGACACGGTTACACAGCAATTTTTATGGTCCCTGGGGTCACATTCTTCTGATATCTCCCACATCCTGGTGGTGGGGCAAGATTACTTGAAGACTATTTATCAGGAATTTGGTAAACACCAGGTGTCTCAACTCATTGACTCACATACCATTTTAGCAAGATTAACCAGAAACAGTCCCTGTTCCCAGAACCCATCCCACCTCCCTTTGTTCCAGTAAGTGGTGGCTTGGGTCATGTTAGCCATGGCGGGTTTCAGGCTGAGTGGGCTGCAAGCCTCAAAGGTACCCTAACGTTTGTACCCTAACATTCCCCCCTTTAGTTGTTCATAATGAGGAATCATGCTCATCTGGGCGACAAGCGTAAACATCCTCAGGGCTAGGTAACTTTTCATATTGCTGTCTCAGGACCATTAGTTGGACTGTACTAACTTGATCTTTTACGAAGGTCACTAGCTTATTCAGAATACAAGGACCGAAGGTTAAGATAAGCAGCAGTATGACCAGAGGGCTCACCAGGGTAGAGACCAAGGTAGTGAACCAGGGGGACCTATTGAACCAAGCTTTGAACCAATTTTCTTGGGCTTCCCTTTCTCGTTTTCTTTTTGCCAGTCCTTCCCTCACTTTAGCCATAGAATCCCTAACTACTCCTGAATGGTCAGCATAAAAACAACATTCCTCCCCTAAGGCGGCACATATTCCCCCCTGCTGAAGGAACAATAAGTCTAGGCCCCGTCGGTTCTGAAGCACTACCTCAGATAGAGAGGTAAGGGATTTTTCTAGGTGACTAATGGAGGCTTCTATCCTCTCTATATCCTCGTCTATGGCTGCGTGCAGCAAGGACATCCCTTTATGTTGAGTAGCCAGGGAGGCTATGCTGGTTCCTGCCCCAGCCACCCCTAGGCTAAGTAGGGTAGCAATGGTTAATGCAGAAATAGGCTCTCTCTTCTTTTTCTCACCTGTTCCTGTATTCCAGTATGAATATAGGCTCTCCTCAGAATGATAGATGATGTGGGGCAGCACAGCCACTAGGACACAGAATTCTTTAGAGCCGTTAAACACATTAGTTGATAGGCAAGGGGTGAGCCCGGACTGTGAGCATATCCACCATCCATTGCCTTTTGGAATTACCCACTTAATACCATCGCCCCAGGTGGGGTTGTCTTTTACAACAGTACATAGGTCCTGTTTTCCCACTGGCACCTTCCCTAAGCAGTTTCCTTGGCTGCTCACTTGTTCTATGGTCAGACCTCTCTTACGGTCTCCCCAGGAACATTGAGTGGGGTTTTCACTAGTCGAGATATCGTAGATGACATTTGGCCCTATTGCCTCATAGAATGGGGGCCTCACATCATAGCACAGCCAGCAGGAGGTAGTCATATTAGGGTTGGTGTGGTTCAATGTTAGGAATGCAGCATTTGCCAGATTCCAGAGGGGGTCTGTGGACCTGGTCATGAGACTGGGCTTCACCAAGGGAGGGCCGGTGCCTAATGGTCCTGGAGTTTTAATACTAGCCTTTGTGTGAGGCTGGGTAGGGACTGGGGTTGTGCGAGGTCAGAGAGGTGGCTCTACATAGGGTGGCTTAAGTACTTTGTTGGGGCCTACCATTTTGGACGGTGGCCCCATGGGCTCAACTTTTAATCTGATTACTATGGTCGAGCCAGAATGTCCACCATATTTATAAAACACAAGTCCCCACACCTTACCTTGTATCCACCCGGTGGTGTCCTCTTTGCCACTGTCAGTGAAGGTGACCTTGATTCTATCTGTATCTGTGGGCTGGCACTTATGGGTGGGTGAGGGAATTCTGTGCCCCCAGGATACTCCATTAACAAAGGCAAATTTGACTAGGTCTGGTTTTGATATCCCCCACTTTCATTCACCATCGTTGGATGTGACACATGCCCATGACTTACAGAAGGAGTGTTGTATCCCCCCACAGTCCTTGTTCTTTTTGTGGCCGGGGCAAGCATAAAAACCATAAGGTCGGGCTGACTCCGGGGCAGTAGACTTGTAGGCAGGATTGATGTCTCTGAAGCAGAATTGAAGTTCAGGCCACCAAGTTCCTATGGGGGCAGTGTGAGTAGTCTCGTTAAGGGTGGTATGAGTCTCCCCATCGGTGAGTATCCAGGTTTGCTCATAGGGCTGGTGAGGGTTGGTTTCTGCGAGGCTCCTGCTCTGGGCATTGAGCAAGATCAGAGTGACCAGCCAACCCATCCGTGGCTGCTCCTGAAGACTCTGCATGTTCCTGGGGTTGCAAAAGCTTTAGCTTCAATGGGTTATCTGGGTGCCGCCATGTGGTCCACTCTCTAGCCTTTTTCTGTTCCTGATGATTGGCTTGACGCACGTGGGATTGATGGACTCAAGGCCCGATGCCATCTACCTTAAGAGCAGTGGGAGTAATCAAAATGCCCAGGTAAGGGCCTTTCCATCTTTCTTCCAGAGTGCAGGCTCTGGAACATGGGACGATGCCATGTTCCACGTTCGATGTGTCCTTTGTCTCATACAAGGCGCGCACTATGGGCCAGATTTCACGTTGGACCTCCTGTAGGGATTTTAAGCTGGCCAAGTAATTTGGGGCCGTACTGGGGTCTTGGTCCAGTTGGGTTCGGACAATAATGGGGGGCGGAGCCCCATATAGAATTTCAAAAGGTGTCAATCCATGTACATATGGTGAATTTCGAACCCGGAAGATGGCATAGGGTAGGAGGGCCACCCAGTCTCCGCCAGTCTCGATGGCTAATTTAGATAAGGTCTCCTTCAGGGTCCGATTCATTCTTTCTACCTGCCCTGAGCTCTGGGGGTTATATTCACAATGCAGCTTCCAATTAGTCCCCACTGCCCGGGCCAGCCCTTGTAGGACGTTACTGATGAAAGCCGGACCGTTATCAGAGCCTAGAGTTTCAGGGGTGCCATATCTGGGTATGATTTCCTCCAGCAAAACCTTAGCTACAACCTGAGCAGTCTCTCGTTTTGTAGGAAAAGCCTCCACCCAGCCTGAGAAGGTGTCTATCAGAACCAACAAATACCTATACCCATACCTTCCCGGCTTCACCTCAGTGAAATCCACTTCCCAGCTCCGTCCTGGCACCCTCCCCCATACCTGTGTACCTGTATGTAGGAGTCCCCTTTTGCTGGGTTTCATAGCCTGGCACCCAACACATTGGTCCACAATCTTTTGAACCTGGGCTGTTTGATGAGGGAACTGGAGGCGGGCTGACTCAAGGAGGGCGAGTAGTTTCTTCTTGCCTAAATGGTTGGCTCGATGTAAATTGGAGAAGAGAAACAGTACTAACTTTTCAGGAAGGATCAGCCGCCCTTCGATATCATGATACCAGCCTTGCTGATTGGGCTCTGGGCACTGGTGATCTTGGATCCATTGTTTGTCTTCCAGGGTGTACTCAGGTCCGGTGGCAAGCATGGAAGCTTGGGCATGGGTAAGGTCAGCGCTAGGGTCGTGGAGGCCAAAGCAGCATTTCGGGCTGCTATGTCCGCACGCCAGTTCCCCGTAGCTTCTGGAGTCTGGGCAGATTGGTGACCAGGAACATGTACTACCGCCACAGCTTGGGGCTTCTGCACCACAGTCAGTAGTCTCTGGATCTCCGGGAGATTACGTACCTCCTTTCCTTCCACTGTAATGAAACCCCTTTCCCGGTAGATGACACCATGTACATGGATGGTGCCGAAAGCATAACGGCTGTCAGTATAAACAGTCACTCATTTTCCCTCAGCCCGCTCGAGTGCCTCTGCCAGCGCAATCAGTTCGGCCTTCTGGGCTGAGGTCCCCGGGGGCAGCGGGGCACTCCAAATTATGTTCCCACCTTGGTCCACCACCGCTGCACGCACCTTATGCACCCCATCCAAGACAAAACTACTCCCATCTGTATACCATACCAGCTCACTGTTGGGTAGGGTTGAGTCCTGGAGATCAGGGTGCACTTGGGTGATTTCAGCTATAATCTCCTGACAGTCATGTAGAGGGGCTCCCAGGTCCGGATTTGGCAGCCAGGTGGCCGGATTTAGAGAAACCGAGTCGGAGAAGAGGATTCAGGGAGCATCCAGCAAAAGCCCTTGGTAATGAGTCAGTCGGATATTCGTCATCCATCTACCTGGAGGGTGCTTTAGGACTCCCTCTACTGCATGGGGGGCTACCACCTTCAGATGTTGCCCAAAAGTGAGCTTATCTGCGTCCTTTACCATTAGGGAAACTGCCGCTATGATCTGCAGGCATGGGGGCCAGCCCGCTGCAACTGGGTCTAACCTTTTGGATAGATAAGCAACTGGCCGCTTCCAGGGCCCTAGGTGCTGCATTAGTACCCCTTTTGCTATCCCCCTTCTTTCGTCTACAAAGAGGGTGAAGGGCTTTAGAGGGTCTGGCAGTGCCAGGGCCAGGGCTCTCAGGAGGGTGGTCTTGAGCTCCTCAAAGGCCTTTTGTTGATCTGGCCCCCAAGCCCAAGGGGCCTTGTCCTTAGTTGCCTCATATAAGGGTTTTGCCAGTTCAGCATACCCCAATATCCACAGCTGGCAGTAGCCTGCTGTCCCCAGGAACTTGCGGACTTCTCGAGCCAAGGTGGGGACGGGGAGTCTGAGAATAGTTTCTTTCATAGCATTCGTTAACCATCTGGTTCCCTCTTTTAGTTCATACCCCAGGTAGGTGACTGTTTGTCTACAAATTTGAGCCTTCTTTGCAGTGGCCCGATAGCCCAACTTCCCCAGCTCCTGGAGGAGGTCTCCAGTGGCTTGCCAGCCCTCAGCTTCAGATGCAGCTGCCAGAAGCAAGTCATCTACATACTGCAAAAGTGTGACGGAACTGTGGCTCTGGCGATATGAGTCCAGATCCTGATTAAGAGCCTCATTGAACAGAGTAGGGGAGTTTTTGAAACCTTGTGGAAGTCTAGTCCATGTTAACTGTCCGGGGGTTCCCGTATTTTTATCATGCCATTCGAAGGCAAAAATGTGTTGACTATTGGGTGCCAGGGCTATGCTAAAAAAAGCATCTTTTAAGTCCAAAGTGGTATACCAAACATGGGAGTGGAGCAAATGGCTCAGCAAGGTATAGGGGTTGGGGACTGTGGGGTGGATGTCCTCAACCCTCTTGTTCACTTCCCTTAAATCTTGGACTGGCCTATAGTCTTTTCCCCCAGGTTTCTTAACAGGGAGGAGTGGAGTTTTCCAAGCAGAACGGCAGGGCCGTAATATTCCAGCCTCCAGGAGACGGTTTATGTGAGGTGCAATGCCTCTCCGTGCCTCGGAAGACATGGGATACTGACTGACTCAGATAGGCTGAGCTGAAGCTTTGATCTCTACTATTACCGGGGCTCGATGTTCCGCCAGCCCCACACCTGCTATTTCTGCTCAAGCCTGGGGGTAGGTTTGAATCCAATAAGCCATTTCAGGGGACCACTCAATAGGTTTCGGGGGAGGGTCCCGCAAGGAGAACAAGCGATGTTCATCCTCGAGAGACATGGTCAAGACTTGGAGGGGCTGTCCTTGTCCATCTGTCACTTTGATACCGTCCGGCTCAAAGTGAATGTGAGCCCTCACCTTAGTTAGCAGATCACATCCCAGAAGGGGGGCAGGGCACTCAGGAATGACCAGAAAGGAATGGGTCACCTGATGTCGGCCCAAATCCACCTGACGCTTGCTAGTCCATTGATATGCCTTGGATCCAGTGGCTCCCTGCACAAGGCTAATTCTCTGGGACAGTGGCTCAGTGGGTTTATTAAGGACTGAATATTGGGCCCCTGTGTCCACCATGCATCTCACGGGCTACCCCTCCACATATATGGTTACCCAAGACTCGGGTAGGGGGTCCGAGTCCCGTGCCCTCTAGTCACTGTCCATTCCAGCTAACAGGACTCGGGCTGCTATTTGGTTCCGGGCGACCCTGGAGTTTGGGACATTCCTTTTTCCAGTGTCCATATTCCTTACAATAGGCACATTGTCCCTGGTCTAGCCTGGGTCAATTTCTTCGGGGACGTGTGGGGCCGGCCTGTCCAGAACTCGGTCCGGCCAGACCCTGGACTCCTGCTAGCAATATCTTAGCCATCTCTTTTTGCTGTTTCTTGTTTTCCCTACTCCGGTGTTCCCTGTCCTCTGTCCGAATCCTTTCTTGTAGTTCCTGATTCTCCTTCCTGATTCTATCCTCTCGTTCTTCCAGGGTTTCTCGGGTGTTAAAAACCCTTTCAGCTACTTTCATCAGATCCCGGGTAGTCATCTCCCCAAGCCCTTCTTGCTTATATAGTTTCTTCCTGATATCAGGGGCAGCCTGATTTATGAAGGACATTATTACAGCTGACTGATTCACCTCTGCTAGTGGGTCTAGGGGGGTATACTGTCTGTATGCATCATAAAGACGCTCAAGGAACGCGGTCGGGCTTTCATTTTCCCCCTGCATTATTGCCTTTACCTTAGCCAAATTGGTGGGGCGGCGGGCTGCCGCCAGGAGGCCTGCCATAAGAGTCTGGTGGTAGACCCGGAGACGCTCCCTACCTTCTGCAGTCCCATAGTCCCAGTCAGGTCTGTTTAAAGGAAAATGGTCATCAATCAGGTTTGGCAGGGTGGTCGGTCGCCCATTGTCGCCGGGGACATTCTTTCTGGCTTCAGTGAGAATCTGCTCCCGTTCCTCCATGGTGAATAGGGTCTGAAGGAGCTGCTTAGTCATCCCATATGGGACTGTGAGTATGCAAAATGGACTCGAACAGATCAGTCAGGCCTCTAGGGTCCTCAGAAAAAGGAGGATTCTGGGCTTTCCAGTTGTACAGGTCACTACTTGAAAAAGGCCAATACTGATAGGTGTGTCCCCCATCAGGACCAGCACCACCCAGGGCCCGTACTGGGAGGATGGGGGTGCCCAGTGGAAGTGGGGGAGAGCTCCTCCTCTGGGGTTTCTTCTCGCTGCCTACAGGGCCTGAGTCCCCTCACCGGTTGGGAGACTGGGGCAGGGGGTGCAGACGGGGAGGTTGATGACTGGGGAGGCTCAGAGGAGCCAGCTGCCTCTGGCTGGAGTGGCACAGCAGCGGCATATGGAGAGGGATTTACTTCACAATCTAAGTCTATCAAGGATGGATGGAGAGTTGGGTCTTCCTGCAGAATAGGCTTCTTAGGGGAATTAACAGGAGTGGGGGTGTTCCCCGACACGGCCAGTATTGCGGGCCGGTCTGTAGGTGCTCCATGGATAAATGGCCGCAGCCAGGAATGGGGGTCTTCTACTAAAGTCTGCCACATAAGGACGTAGGGATATTGATCAGGGTGGCCATGAAGACTGGGTCTATTAATGACATCTCGGACCTTCTTAATCGTGTCCAAGGAGAAGGTACCTTGAGGAGGCCAGCCTACATTAAAGGTTGGCCATTCTGCTGAGCAAAGGGTGTCAAACTTACCTTTCTTAATTTTTACGCCATAATTGTGTCCCTTAGCATGGAGTTCTGAAAAATGACTCAGAAGAAGGGTCTTAGGAGTTACCTGAGCCTGTCCCATGATGATCAGGAGAGATGGACAGAGGAGACAGCAAAGAACAAAAGAGACAATTCCAGCAGACAAACAAATTCACACAGGACTCTCTAACATACACAAATACCAGCTGGTCAACCAGACCACTCTCACAGGTGCAATTCCATTCACACCAGACTCTGGATCCTTACCCAAAGACTGCCCAAATGGTGTCCACTGAGGACGCTGGCACGGCTCCTGACTGTTGGGGATGTCTCCCACGACTTCCAATAGTGAAGCCTCCAGGGCTGTAACCCTTTCCTTCCACTCAATGAGAATTCTCAACCAAATTCAGACAGGGACTCAAAGTCCCTCCAAACGGAGGTGGCCAATCCTCCTTCTGCGGTCTTTCTCACCTAAACCTCGGTATTGGAGGCCGTTTATTCCTCTCAGGGAGGGGCTCAGATCTCGGTGGGACCTCCAGATGTTGGGGTCCAGAGTTGACTTGACTACCCCTCAGAGGAACAAAAAGACACTCACGATAATGTAAACCACAAAGCGAGGTTTATTTCCAGCCAGCTGGGGTCCGGGTGTCTGCCTGACGCAGTGGGTTTCAACACGGACCCCGAATACAAAATTCAGGCTGCTTTTATATTTTTTTAGACATTAGACACGGTTACACAGCAATTTTTATGGTCCCTGGGGTCACATTCTTCTGATATCTCCCACATCCTGGTGGTGGGGCCAGATTACTTGAAGATTATTTATCAGGAATTTGGTAAACACCAGGTGTCTCAACTCATTGACTCACATACCGTTTTAGCAAGATTAACCAGAAACAGCCCACCTCCCTTTGTTCCAGTAAGTGGTGGCTTGGGTCATGTTAGCCATGGCGGGTTTCAGGCTGAGTAGGCTGCAAGCCTCAAAGGTACCCTAACGTTTGTACCCTAATAGTTTCTATCTATTTTCTTCTTCTTTTCCTTCTTCTTCTTTTACCCTGTCTCCTCCTTTTCTCCTCCTCCTCCTTCTCTTCCTCTTTTTAAAAAATTTTATTGCTAGTACATGTTAGGCAAGCACTTTATTTATTTTTTTTTTCATTTTTCTTTTATTATTCATATGTGCATACAAGGCTTGGTTCATTTCTCCCCCCTGCCCCCACCCCATCCCTTACCACCCATCCCACCCCCTCCCTTTTCCCCCTACCCCCTCAATATCCAGCAGAAACTATTTTGCCCTTATTTCTAATTTTGTTGTAGAGAGAGTATAAGCAATAATAGGAAGGAACAAGGGTTTTTGCTGGTTGAGATAAGGATAGCTATACAGGGCATTGACTCACATTGATTTCCTGTGCATGGGTGTTACCTTCTAGGTTAATTCTTTTTGATCTAACCTTTTCTCTAGTACCTGTTCCCCTTTTCCTATTGGCCTCAGTTGCCTTAAGGTATCTGCTTTAGTTTCTCTGCGGTAAGGGCAACAAATGCTAGCTAGTTTTTTAGGTGTCTTACCTATCCTCACCCCTCCCTTGTGTGCTCTCGCTTTTTTCATGTGCTCATAGTCCAATCCCCTTGTTGTGTTAGGCAAGCACTTTAACACAGAGTTGCACCCTCAACTGTTGTTGGTTTTTTAAAACAATCATTTACTTGTTTATTAAATCCTATAGTTGGATTTTTTAAATGAAATATAAAAGAATTATTAAGCATTCTGGATTTTTAAAGTCAGAAGTTGGTATTATTATTCTATTTCCTCATGCATTCTTTCTAATTTTCTCATTTTAAGACAAATGGGGAGAAATATAAGAAAGTGGAAATTAAAGAAAAAAATTTTTCACAATGTTGTAGTTAATCTCTCATGGAAGAAAAAATAGGAAAAGACTTAAGTATATTTGTTTGTTCAATATATATTTATGATTCTTGTTATGTGCCTCATATAATTTTACATGCTAAAGATGTAAAGCAAATAAAACAAGCAAAATCTCCTGTCTTCATGGAACTACTGTTTTGTGAAATTAAACTTAATTTCTGAGAATATCTTAAGATAATAACCTGGGCACTAGTGGTTTACATCTGTAATCCTACCTACTTGGGAGGCAGAGATGAGGAGATTGAAGTACAAACCAGCTCAGGCAACTAGTTCAGAGACCTTATCTCAAAAAAACCCAGCGCAACACAGAGCTGTCTGTTAGAGCACCTATCTATCAATAGTGAGGCCCTGAAACTATATGAAGTTAAAAAGCTTCTGCACAACAAGAAAAGGGTCTCTAAATTGAAGAGACCACCCAAAGAGTGGGAGAAAATATCTTCTAGCTATACATCAGACAAGATAGTAATAACCAGAATTTATGGGGAGCTCAAAAAAACTAAACTCCCTAAAAATCAATGAACCAATAAAGAAGTGGGCAACTGAACTAGACAGAACTTTTTCAAAGGAAGAAGTCCAAGTGGCCAAAAAACACATGAATAAGTGCTCACCATCCTTGGCCATAAAGGAAATGCAAATCAAAACCTCACTAAGATTCCACCTCATTCCAATTAAATAGCTAGCATCAAAAACACCACCAACAACAAATATTGGGGAAGATACAAGGAGAAGGGAACCCTCATACACTTCTGGTGAGAATGTAAGCTAATACAACAGCTTTGGAAAACAATATTGAGGCTTCTTTAAAAAACTAAGCATACTTTTGCTGTATGATGTAACAATACCATTCCTAAGGAGATACCCAAAGGAATGTGACTCAGGTTACTCCAAACACCCTTGTTTATTGCAGCAGTAGTCACAATAGCCAAACTATGGAAACAGCCAAAATGCCCCATTACTGCTAAATAGATTAAGAAAATGTGGTATTTATACACAATGGAATTTTATTCAGCTACAAAGAGAATGAAATTTTGTCATTTGTAAGTAAATGGATGGAACTGGAGAACAACTTAAGTGAAGTTAGCTCAGAAAGCTCAGAAGGCCAAAAATCTCATGTTCTTCCTCATATGTGGATTATAGACCTAAAACAAATGCAGTAATATTATTGGACATCGGTCAATCACTAAGAGAAGAATGCCCATGAGAGGAATAGGGAAAGGAATCATATTCCCTTTGATGTGCTAACTGTAGAAGAGTGAATATAGTAATCTTAAACTAGCTGAGGTTACTATGGGAAGGGGACTAGGAAGTAGTCCATGAAGAGGTCTAGTAGAAACAAACCAATGTGGGTTGTAGTACACATATGCATGGAAGAATACTACGAGTCTTTCTTTATAGCCATCTTCATTTCAAACTATCAAAAATGCTATGTCTTTCTTATTACCTCTTATGTTTTCTCTTCAACAAAATTGGAGAACAAGAGGGCAGAACAGATTCTGCATGGAAGCAAGCAGGGGGAGGTGGCCCACATAATGCATAAACATGTGAGTAAATGTAAAAAAAATATAAATAAATAAAAAAGAGTGAGGCCCTGAATTAAAACCCAAGTACTGCTAAAAAAAACCAAAAAAAAGTAAAGTAAATCAGAGATAACAGTACAGTTCTTCATGAATTAGACAAGAAAACACAATTTATCACTTCAGCTATATAATACGATTCCAATATTTATAACTTGGTTTTATGAGCCAATACAAATGTTCTGTCTTATAATCATTTTTCAAGATAAGCACTGAGGTGCTTGCTGTGCTGCAGCTTTCAAAAATGTGAACTCTTCTTATCTGTAAAATGTTTCAAGATTTAGATAGTCTGACTCTGGTTCTCTTTGGACAAAAATAAATGGAGACTGGTTTGGTTGGATCACTACTGTCAGAGGAACCAATAGTGAGTCTATTATTGGAGACCTTCATCCCTGAGATAATCCCTGCCCAGGCTGGATAATGCACTGGTACATACTTGATGTCACTTCTTTCCTTAGTCTTAGAATTGTTCATAGTGGACAATTGGTGAGTGTGGAACCAAGGTCCTTGATGGTGCACTAGTGTGCTGTTTCAGAGCACTTGAATTTCTGTGAAGGTCCTGGAGAAAAAATGTGTAGGTTAGAAAAATATTAGGTGTTTGATTTAGCTATAGGTTGTGATTGATCATATGTAAACAGCAACGAAGAAAGGTCATTCTAAGCTCTTTGATCCATTTTGTATGGTAGCTTTCAAAGTAGAATATCATATCAAAAGATGATTCTGAACTAGGTATAATATGGATTGATATTTCTTTTATCATATCCATATTTGTATTGAGATGTGAAGTAAATTATGAATAGTATAATTACCATTCTCTATTAAATTTTTTTTGATTTTTCTGACCTTGCCTTTATTCTCTATCCCTCCATTCTAGCTCCACCAGATTGTAGGTCCCAGGAGTCAAGGGATTTGGATTTATTCACTAACTTATGTCTAAAAGTGCTGAAGTTAATAATGCATCTAATCCACAAATAGATATACTCTGAGGCTACCAGTTGGAATATTCTTACACTGCTAATGGAGCATGTTTTCCAATTAGAGCAGTAACAATAGCAATAGTCTCAATAGAGACTTGTCCTAGATCTTCCTCTGTTGATCCAGTAAATGATCATAGCTTTACTGAGCATATGCGCTGGATCAATGGGTTGTCTTGAGAGTCAGTTCTGCCATGGGAGCCTATGTGTCATGCTTGGCAAAGGCTGGGCATCCATCAGGAGCTACTGCCAGTGGCTAAGTGATCTTTCCATTACTTTGCATGAGCAAATATAAGATTTGCTGAAAGATGGAGTAGGAATATAAAGCAGATCCTGGAGATGATCATCATTCTACTTCAGGATAAATTTCAGAATATGTATGCCTACCAATTTAAAACAGTTCTGTTGTATCATATGGCTGTGCAAAACAGTGCAAATAACACGAGAGTTTCCATGTAAAGAAAAAGTCATCTCATGCTTTTGAAATGTGTATCAAAATGTCACCTATGACTACATAGGCATTTGTATGTATATACAATTACAATTGTACAAAATTTACACTTTGTAATTCTCGTATTGAGAATCACCACAGGAACCTTCTTTTCTTTTTTTATTCATATGTGCATACAAAGTTTGGGTCATTTCTCCCCCCTCCCCCCACCCCTTCCCTTACCACCCACCCCACCCTTCCCCTTCACCCCCACCCCCTCAATACCCGGCAGAAACTATTTTGCCCTTATCTCTAATTTTGTTGAAGAGAGAGTATAAGCAATAATAGGAAGGAACAAGTGTTTTTGCTAGTTGAGATAAGGATAGCTATACAGGGAGTTGACTCACATTGATTTCCTGTGCATGTGTGTTACCTTCTAGGTTAATTCTTCTTGATCTCACCTTTTTTCTAGTTCCTGGTCCCCTTCTCCTATTGGCCTCAGTTGCTTTTAAGGTAACTTCTTACTCTCTTTTCTTACCATCGTTCCACCTCCTGCCCCTTAAGTCTCCTTTCATTTGTGAATGTATCAGTTTAGTGGGAACAACATAGAGTTAGTGCCCTCTACTGATTAACTAAAAAGACTGAAACAATTATCATGTAAATAACTTAAATGTATTAAAAATGTCCCTCTATGAACAGAGATTAGGTTAATAACACACAGTTTAAGTGTAATGTGACCCTTGTGCATTGCAAATAATTTCACATCAGGGGAAATACCAGTTTTTGCATTCAATTTCACTGCTACTGAGGACAGACCAATTAAACACAGCAACTGGTAAATATGCTGTCTTGATAATCTGGGCTAATGATGTGCCTGAGTATAGATTCTTTGTTGTATTAGCTTGCCTGAACTTTATGTTTCCTCCAGACACCCTGGTGGTTTCCAGCATATGTGTGTATAATTACAATTGTGTGACCTTCTAGTGTTTGCCACTTAAATATCTGCTTCTTTGCCTTTTGCAAAGTGATGCTCCCAGGTATATTTTTGGCTCATCAGCAATTTAATTATCAGAAGAAACTAGCTGTGTGTTTCTTAAAAATTCTCCTCCTTTCTCCTTTTGAGTTCTTCATCCATTACTTGCATATAATTAGTTATAATATATGATCGTACAGTTATTTAAACATTAACATTTTTCTTTAATTTAATTTCTGCATCTAAAATGTATAATTTTCAAGGGGATATGTCTATCTAAAAAAAGAGAAAAATTAAGATGTACATAAATATTTCAGACAAAATGCTTTGAGATAGTCACTTGATAGCTCATTGATTTCCCTACTTTTGTTCTCTTGGCCCAACACAACATAATCCCAACTGGCTATAATATGTGGAGAATGGCAAAATTGATGGAATGTTTTTGGGGCACTCCTCAGGATAGAAGAAAGTCAGAATCTCTTAAAGCTTTATATACTGTCTTCTGCAAGTTTGTTTTCCTTTGGAAGCTATATTAACTTCTTCAGGCTACATGGACTCTATTTATTCTTAGTTTGCTACTGCTGTCTTTATAAATATTATTCCAGTACCTGTAAGTATGGGAACAAACTGTGAAACATGCCTACATTTTTAAAGTATTTTTTAAAAAGGTAATTTAGACATGCAAATTGTGTTGCTAGACAAATTATAACAAGTGTTTTTTTTTTTTTTCTTTCACATTGAATTTTTCTTTTTCTCCCAACTACATTTTCCTCTTCCTTGAACAGGAGAAATTTCAACTGGCAAGGCCACTAATAGTCTCAAATTCACTGCCTAATGTTAACCATATTCAGATGCAATGGTCTTTGACAAATGAATTCTTAATGTATTCAGAACCTCTTTGTTCTGAATGTTGGAAGGTGGAATCCTAGGCTTAAAGCTGACAGCAGAAGAGGTTGCAATATAGTACTGGCTGTGATTTTTAGAATATCTTATGATACAGATCTTCTGTATTACAGAAGAGGATGCAATGCTTGACATCCATGTCTAAAGTTCACTAATTTGGTATTTCTACAATAATTTTAAACTTTCCCCATTTACTAAATCTAGGGCTCACAGAGTATGAGTGTAGAAAAGTGAATTATGTTTCTTCAATTTGAGGGATATTTTCTGAATTCTAAAATTTAATAGTCATTTCTCCTAAAATATTACCAATCTCACTGTTCAGTTTTCTAAATTCTTACATTTTCTTACAGCCCTTAATACTCTTTAAAACACACATATGACAACTATCTTCAAGATTTCTGAATATATTTAATATACATTTTATATATAGTACACATTTATCTTTAAATTCTTCCTATTTATGCCTTACATATTATTTTGTCAGCATTTTCTTTCCTTTATATTATTGAATCATTTATTTTTAAAGGTTCAAATTATACTTTAATAAAAAACAAATTTGTCATTCTAGTTTTAACTTAATTGGAAGTGAATTTTGCTCAGTAGATTTTCTTTCATAGCACATTTGCTCATGTCTTTAAGATTCATTTTAGATGCAAATTAATCTTACCCTTTGCAGCGCTGGTTCTTGCTATTTCACCTCCACATCTAGAAACATTGTTAGTGACTTCAACCAACCCCAGTTTTCACCAATCCAATAGCAGCCTAGGGGTTTTTCACTTAACAAAAGTGAATATCTGTGTATTTGATCTCTAACTCATCATGGTGGTTTTTCTCGGGGCCCCAATTCTCCCCATTCTCCCTCCCCCCAATAATCCACTGTCCAAAGAAAAGATAAACTGATAGTTTCTTCCATTCTTTTGTCAACAAGTGTTGCTTAGCCTAGATGCTGTTTTAGTACAGGCAGTTTTGTTTTACTTTAAATGGAAATATTTGTGTTCCTACAAAAGAAAGCTTTGTTCTGATCTCCATTGTTTGTCAGCTGGGGATTAACAGACTTGAAACCTCAGTCCAATGCTCTGATTGATGCTTAAATTCTATGGAAACGGTTACCTTACAGTTCTATTGATCAGATTCTTTTCTGAATCTCTAGTTATTTATTAAAATAATCATGATGCATGTTGTGCATGTGTGTGTGCACTGTACCCAAATGTTGGTCTTAGAGCATCATTTTAGTTGAGGATCGCCATTATATAATAAAATTTATCATACAGTTCCAATTCTGCTGTGGTAAATCTGAATAAAGCTTTTAAAATCAGTAAGAACTAAGGTTTATATCAAGATGAACATTATATTCTCTGGTATTTTTATAGAAAACTGTGAAAGGTTTCTTCTGTTAATATTATCTTGGGTAAGCTAACAATATCATTCATAGATTGATTCTGCAAACAATAATCTTAGCCATTCAGTGAGCTATAATTTTAGTTATTATTATAAACTTCCATAATATTAAGACTTACAGAGAACGATCATTCTGTTTTTCATGGAATTAAATATTGTGCTTTAAAATTAGATTCATGATCAAAACAAGAAATGAGAGTGAAAAGAAAGCTTTGGAGTATGTTCAGCTATGTTCATTTGACATATTTAATTTTTAATTTTTTCAGTTGAGTGATCACTGATTAACTGGAATAACATTTTGTGTGCAGGGTTAAATAGGCTTAAGTTTTAATTAAATTATGATAAAATGAAATTAACATGTTGCATTTTCATTGTGTAAATAGAACACCATGTGTATTTTATTGCTGGGAGAAAACTTACCTCACCTCCAGCATAAACCATTTCATTTATAGATAATGATATAATCACTGTCCTCACTTAAGTTATAGAGAAAATATATTTTGAAATAACACAAGTAAGGAAGGTGAATAATTCAACAATGTGTTTTGGAGAAGCATTCACTAATATTAAATGAGTGATTTATAAGTGTTTAGTAAACCACTCTTTTCTGGTTTTATATTATTTTATTAAACTGGTGATATTATTTAATAAATTCTCTGTCATTAGCAATAATTTAATCACAAATCTTATATGCTATATTTTTTAAAACTATTTATATAACATGATTCAGGAAAACTTTAAAACCAGTTTATTCAACGTAGTGTTCCTATATACTTTTCTTGCTAAGACGTGTATAAATGCTAGTTATTTAGAGATTCTGAGGCCTATTAAATACTTGTGTTCAACATCATATATTTGTGAAAACTCACATATACCTCTTTATTTGAAGTAAATAATTTTGAAGTTTTCTTATTTCTTCCATTTCTGTCTGCACTAATTAAATCAGTTACTAAAAATCTTCTTAGTGACAGAGTAGGCATGCAGGGCTTCCATGCTTTTTTGATACAAATATTATCCAGTAAGTCTTTTGCAATACTAATTGAAATGTTCATATTGCTCTGCTTTGTTTTCTATATCTAGTTTATCATTTCTGTAATAAATGCTGTTTTTCAGATTGCAAGTTATATGATAATCAGATAACCAGAAATCAGTAACTTTACTTATGATACATGTATGATTCTATCTCTATCTTGCTCTCTCTTTCTCATCTCTGTCTTCCCTTAGAGGCATTTAATAAATATTTCTTTTACCATTTAAAAGTTAAATTTTCTCTTCTCCAAGACCACCAAAAGTAATACAAAAAAGATCAGTACATCAAAAGATTAATTCTCACCAGGCCATACATAGATATTTCTAATTTTTTTTAATCATTATTAATCATTTACTCACATGTGCATACATTGTTTGGGTCATTTCTTCCCCCTGCCCCCCTCCCCCACCCTCTCCCAGACCCCCTCGCTTCCAGGCAGAACCTGTTCTGCCCTTATCTCTAATTTTGTTGAAGAGAAGACATAAGCATAATAAGAAAGACAAAGCATTTTTGCTAGATGAGTTAAGCACAGCTATGCAGAGAGATTTCTAGCATTACTTTCATGTACAAATGTGTTACAACCTAAGTTGATTCATCTCTAACTGATCTTTACACTGGTTCCTGATCCCCTTCTCATGTTGACCTCTATCGCTTTAAGGTTTCTGTATTAGCTCCTCTGGAGTGAGGACATCAAACGCTTTCATGTTTTGGGTTTTCTACCTATTTCCATATCTCCTGTATGTTCTCTCCCCTTGTCATGTTATCCAAGTCCAACCACATTGCTGTATTTGTCCTAGATCTAAAGTCTGCATATGAGGGAGAACATACGAATTTGGTCTTCTGAGCCTGGCTAACCTCACTCAGAATGATGGCATTTCTAAATTTTTATGGACAAAAATAAAATGAGTTTAAGTAATAACTACAATGTTTCAAAAAAGAAGAGCAAATGTGGGACTAGCCCTGTCAAACATAAAAACAGAAAAGTTACAGAATCAAATCAAAGTAGGGTGGAACTGATAAAAGAAGTCATTAGGAAATATTTATGGATTGAATGTGACACTCAAAATTCAAGTATTAAAAACTTAATTTCCTAACAATCATCATTGAGAATCAGAACCTTTCATGAATGGATTGATGCTACTATACTAAGAGAGGCTTGGAGAAATGACTTCTTTTTTTTCTGTTATGCTGCAATGTGTTGACAGCATTTAAGTTGCCACATTAAAGGTGCTACTGGGTCCTTAACAACCTCCAAAACTTCCAGCATCTTGATCATAGACTATCCAGTCCCCAGAACTATGAGTAAATAAATTTATGTTCTTTATAAATTACTCAATCTGTAGTGTTTTCTTATAGTAGCACAAAAGACATTAAGACAGAAATAAATACAATGGAAAACAAAGGTTAATATAATTTATGAATCATCATGAATAAGAGAGAGACAAGTATTTAGGATTGGTACCTGTTGACTGTTTTATTTATATGTATTTTATTTGTATTATATTCGCATTTATCATTTATTTATATAAGTTATACACTAAGCTTCACCCAGTGTCTTAGGCAGCTCTGGCTAAGATAATAAACACCCAAAACAGGGCAGTCTTAAGTAACATTTATATCTCACAGTTCTAGAGGCTAGGAATTCCACAATTAAGGTTCTAGCTCATTCAGTTATAATTATCATGTTTACTTTTAGCAAAGGTTATTCTCTTCCTTTGACAAATTTAGAAATGAAATTTAATCTGTAGGAATATAGGAAATAAAAACGTAGTATATAAAGAGCTTGGTGCTTTCCAGGTTTCAGGCACCTACTGGAAGTCTTGGAAATATAACCCTTGCAGAAAAGGAAAAACTACTATATATGTGACTTTAAAAAAATTATCTCTTTATGATAATTTCTTGGTAGAAATTTTACTAGGGAAATAATAAAAAAAATAGGCAACGTTTTATGTTCATATATGTACTTGGCAACCATGATTGCAGAAATAGAGAAAAATTCAAATACCTAATGATAGAGACATATCAAATCCAAACAATGACCTGAATATACCTATTGAAAATTAGATTTTCACAGAACACTGAACAATATGTACTTATTTCTTCATTTTCTCTCTGTACTCATGAATACACAAAGAAATAGTGATGAAAGAATACCAAACACTTAGGAACAATTAATATTTACCTGTTAATATATTGCTATAGAATATTTTGCACCACAATCTAAATTTTCTCTTTTTAATTTTTTAAATACAGTTTCTTTTTCCTGACTAATTTATTTTGGTTATGTGACCTAGGAAGCAAGAAGTATTATAAGCATAATATCAACATTCCAAAATAGAAAATTAAATAATAAAAAAGTAAATGTAGAAAAAAGATTTATTTCTTGTAATATAATGGACATCTCAAGGTAATTGGGTAGTCCATTGAGTCTCTAAATTAGAACACATTTGGATGTTTCTGACAGTGTTCAGATTTTGTTTTCATCCTCTGAGATACTGAGATTCACTAGGGAAACCTAGCATACCAAATGTGTTAGAAAACACACAATGTGTCAACACATTGTGACACGGGAGTGATACTAGTAAAAGCTGTTTGGGCCTATTAATAACACAAAAACAGTTCATTCTAATAGCAGGAAAAATATGAGCAAATTCCTAGATTCTTTCTTCCTTTCTCTCTCTCTCTTTCCTTCCTTCCTTCTCTCTTTCTTTCTTTATCTCTGTCTTCCCTCCCTCCCTTTCTTCCTTCCTTTTTTCTTTCTTTCCTTCCTTCCTTTTCTTCCTTCCTCACTCCCTCTATCCCCCTTCCTTCATCTTTCCTTGCTCCATCCTTCCTCCCTCTTCCTTTCTTCTCCACCCTCTTTCTTCCTTCTTATTTGCTTCTGTACCATTATACACAGGCAAAATGATGTCATTGTTTCAAGCTTATGATGCTTCATGTGCAAGTTTCTCCTTCTCTTTGGAGGTGGTTATTTGCAAATGATATACAGACAGAACTAATTTATCTATTCTTTGTGTTTTTCATTCATGTTACCTCTCTTTTTTCTTTTTCCTTTTCATCATTCTTGATGCTACGGTTCAAATGACAAATTAGAGAAAAACGTCTTGCAAAATTCATGAATGTGCACAACTTTGGCTCAATAAATTTCTTTGTTAACCAATTCTTTTTTTCTGACCCTATCAAAAGTGATAAAGGAAAGAGAGAACAGGAACAACGGATAAGTGAATTTGACCTTACCAAAATGTGTCCATAGTGGGAAGTCTTCAGGTGTTATGCATCAGCAGGCATCTTTTTTTCATTCATCGTTGAAATAAAGCAGCCTTTTCTAACTTCACCTCCATTACCTACAAGGAAAAGTTATACAGAAAATGTGCTCAAACTTTGTTTGCTTTATTATCCTAGCTATTATTAGTCACTTTTGTTGCTTTGCTTGAGTTTCTAGCACCCTGAATAATGGAAAAGTAAAATTTGTTTAGAAGCATCAAATATGCCTTTTTGATTTTTCACCTTACTGATGTAACTCTGAAGGTCCTAATCTGTCTCATACATTGAATTGCTTTCATTATATCAACAGACATTTTTGAAGAGATGACATTGAAACCTGTCTGGGCATACACTGATTATTGCAGTTTCTACAGAAATGTGTGTGACTAATGTGATGTATGACAAGGTGACCCAGTGGTGGTGATGATAGTGATAACAAGTAGACTAGAAATCCCAGCACAGTTGTCATCTCGATTTAGTGAGAAAAAAGGAAACTGCAGTATTTTTCCTCCTGGGTAGCTTGCTTTTCATTTAATTTGCTCCTTATTATTATAAATTGAAATTAATTTATTTCCTTAATTGCAAATTTAATATGCTAAGATATGTCAAATGTGTTCAATTGCATTGAACAATTTGAATACATTCTATTTTAATCTTATTGACTATATTGATCTCATTCTACTCTTCAAACAACACAGTCAAAAATATGCTATCCATTTCAGCAAATGAAACCTCTGGGTCAAGGTTAATTATAAGGCTTCTAAATGCAACAACTGAAAAGAGACAATGATCAATTGAAAATAGGGCCTAATAGAGAGTGTGCACCCTCCTTTACACCATAAGGATTGGAATTATAAGCCACAGATGCCAGTTCCCAGATATCCGTGCCAGCTGGGGGTACATTTGCTCCCACTCTTTTCCTTTGGATTTGGAAACTGTTTAATTATCCTTGTATTCTGAGATAGGTTTTTGCAGCAGGGCCCTGAGATCCAAATCCTCTCTCAGATATATAGACGGGTTCAGTTTATCTGTCGAAGGAGAGGAGTATGTTTTGCTAATGCAAACACATATTTGACTTTCATGTAGTAGGAAAAGGAAACCATTACATCCGTCAAACTAAAGACTGCAGCAAGTCTGCTTTGCATGTGTGTGTTTAAGGGAGGTTGGAAGAGAGAAGCAAACTGGCACTTTTTCAGGGACAGTCTAGCTATTTGCTATTCCACAGTTGCTTCAGGAGTCTGCGGTGGCAGCTGGTAGTGTTTCTCTGATGACCATGCTTCCAGGAAACAGCAGAGTGAAGACTTCACCTAAAATAATAAACTCAATCTTATTAACACATTTGTGCCCCAGCCTGCTTTCTTCCCACTCCTTTCCAGAAAACATCTGTCTCTCTGGTCTCCATTTTGCATGAACAAAGTCACTTATAAAGTTCACAGTTTCCTGAGTATTTTTCTATTCTCTATTTTAAAAACGTGCTTTTCATACAACCATCTGACAACCTCTCAGATACAGAGGTTGTTGCTTTTATTTAGTTCTTTACTGCAATCCTTCCTTAATCCATGGGAAATATGGTCTAAGACCCTCAGCGCAATTGGAAACTACAGATAGAACGAAATCCTGTATGTACACTGTGTTTTTGTTGTATATATACACACATATATTATAAAATTTAATTCAAATTAGGCACAGGTGAACAAGTTTAACAATAAGGCAGTGATAATAGTATACTGTTATAAAAGTTATTAAGCTTGAGCCAGTGGCTCACACCTGTAATCCTAGCTACTCAATAGACAGAGATCAGGTGGATACATTTGAAGACAACCCAGACAAATAATTTGTGAGACCTTTTCTTGAAAAATATCTTCACAATATAGGGCTGGTAGAGTGGTTCAAGGTGTAGGCCCTGAGTTCAAGTCCCAGTACCACAAAAATAATAATAAAATATTTTATTGTACTTTTCCCGCAATTCTTTTTGTGATGATGTGAGATAATATAATGTCTGTGTGATGAGAGGAAGGTCAGTGAATGATGTAGGCCTAGTGATGTAGTATTCTGCTCCTACATGAATGGTTACTTGAACACAAACATTGTGCTCTTACGATGGTCAATTCAATAACCTAGATGGCTAAATGACTAATTGTACATAGTATATTTATACTGGAAAAAGCCATGATTTATATTTCAGGAGGGACAGAGTGGGATGAGGTGAGATTTTACCATGCTACTCAGACTAGCAGGCAATTTAAAAGTTATGAATTGTTAATTTCTGAAATTATCCATGTAATATTTTTAGAGTATGGTTGAGCATGGGTAACTGAATGTAAAACTGTGGTTAAGGGGAGGCTTCTGTTTTGTCTCTGGTAAGAACTTTCTGCTCACATCCAGTCAGTGAAGAACACAAATGAATAATGGCAGCAAAATTACTATGAACAAGGGTGTAGAATAAGGTAACCCCTTAGACTATTTAGCATTAATAATCTCTTCCTCCATCAGAGCATATTCTCTAAGTTCTTGGTTTGTGCTGTGATAACTTATTTTCTTTTCGTTCTAGATTTTTACTACTTTTAATTTTTCTGTGTGCTTGTTCTGTTTCAAGAATCTTACCTCCCACTTACACTGCATACTCATCTGTTGAGTTAAGCAGATGAATTTCCAGAAACGTAGATCATCATTGCTTCTCTTACAAATCTATTGCTTCATTCAAATATATTTGCAGTAAGAGTTTTTAATTGAAGGCTTTCTTCACATATGGACAAAAAGATGCCTTCTTTTAATTTTTGTGGTTTTTTTAGCAAAAAAAAAAATGCCTTTGTTTTGTATGACGTTTGATATTTGACTGAAAGATGTGAAAGTTAGATGATAGTACAGTTCTCAATAGTATTTTTAAGTTCTACCATTGTCTTCCATTTTGAAGTTTAACCTTCTGGTTTTAATTCTTGCTCATGTTGTTATGATGTAGAAGAGCTGTTCTTTTTTTCATGGAAGATATGATGTCACCAACATATTGCCTAACTTTCCATCTGTTCATTTCCTTGTAAAAACTTGTTACAATAAATAGGCATGCAAAAATATTTGACTTATAAACAAATATTTGTTGATTCTCTGCTCTAAGTATTCTGGTAGCAAAGAAGGCAACTGCATCACCTACTTTTTAATTTTAGAGTATAAGGGAAGTGGGGAGTTAAACATCTAATTATAACAAGGCACACTGAGTTAGAATTGTTTAGGGACTCTTCATAAAGTTCTCTTTGTAGAAGAAAATAAATAATTTATTTCATTGTGTTTTATAAAAGTATACATGCTTTCTCTCATCTGGGAAGTTAGGTGAAAACAAGACAAAGCAAAGCAAAACAAAACATAAAAAACAAGCTCATTAAAGCAAAATGTGGAAGGGAAAGGAGATTGGAGAGAGAGAGTAATAGAGGGGTTGAATGTGGTGACAATAAATTACATGCATGAATGGAAATGTCACGACGAAATTCCTTACTATGTACAATTTAATACACACTAATTTAAAAAGTCATCTGAGGTATTCAACAAAACCTATTCCTTTCTCTGTTTATTGAATTTCTTTATCCACCAAAGGTCTAACGTTCTCTGCACAGTAGGTGAGAGTGTTCCCTGTACTAATCTCCTGTTTCATATTTTTTTCCTTTATAAATGGGGCATCTAGTTGTGCAGATATTGTAAAAACACAGAAAGCAATTCCAGTTTGAAGATGGGCCAACATGCACATCAATGCCCAGTCCTGTCTAGATTTATGATTTTGCCAAACTCATATGAATAGCTAGAATGTTATGGGTTTAGGAGTAGAAGAAATCAAATTTTTCCAGAGAAAATAGAGAGCATACATAAAAAGCAAGAAGCAAGAAAGAGCATGAAAATCAGGTAAGATATCATGAAGAAGAGCATCACATTAAGCTGTGAAATAAGCCAGACTCACAAAAACAAGTGCCACATGTTTTCTCTCAGACGTGGAATTTAGAGGAAACAAAAAGTAAAAAGAGGACTATCAGGCATGGAAAAGAGCAGGGTGGATAAGCGAGGGTAACAAAGGGGCAAAAATGGTAAAAGAATGTTGTATGTATATATGGAAGTCTCATAATGAAACCTTTACATCATACAATTAATTGGCACTTATATGTATATATATATATATATATATATATATATATGTATGTATTTAAAATTTAAAAAGTTATCTTGAAGTACTTATAGCCATATTTTTATATGAACCCAATAGGGAAGCTCTGAATAGAAACAGACTCATGATGTGAAGTGACCTGAAAAGTCATCTACAAAGCACCAGATACCAGTGATAATAGGCTAATCTGATAGTGACTTGATAAACAGGCACAGAAAAATGTAATTGTTATTTTCTCAAAACACTTCATTTAAACTAAAACAATAGCAACCAGGAAAACTGTCTAAAAGCAATCTAATAGATATAATAGAGATAGAGCCACTGAGTTTTTTAAAAAATAAAGTGAAATAATATCATCTATTTTTGGTATTTGATTTATATCTTGGACAGCATAAAACATCTTAGCCTCTGTTAAAGGTTTGGTTGCTTTCCCACTTTTTAAAGAATCTCTTTCGAAAGCACTTGTTGGGTGTGGGTGGTTCCCTGAGACTTGGAGGGCATTTGCTGGAATCATAACGGAGAAGATTGCCTCAAAAAAGATAATAAACCCTAAGAATATTGACGTGAACAAAATGCACAAAAATCCCCATCAAAGTAGAACTGCTGCCCTGTTTATTGATGTGCTTTAGTAAAGTTATCTAAGAAGAGGAGTGTAATCAAAATACATTTTATCTAGGGATTTGTAAAACTTGAAAAAGCTAACATTTTCTGGTTATTTAGAAATCCCTACTTAGAGTACAGTTTAAAAGCTTTTATTCAAATATTCTAAATGTAAATTAATATTAAGATACGTAATTTAATAATATGCAGCTGTTCAAAAGAAATGTTTTGGGGTTCTCCTCTGCATAGGATTTCATTATCATTAGATGTTGTAATGCATCTGATTGCACTGAAAATGTTATACTCTTAGAAGTCAGAAAGTAGCTTCAAAATGAAGCACAAAGAAATATTTGTAAAAATGTGCATTTCTAGATTATATAGAAAGTTTCTTCAATGAAAAATTTATCAAAACACAATTGTTGCCTGCTCGTTTACTTTTAATGTAGAATCCTGAAAATGATGGGCAGCTGTTTTCTTTAATGATCTATGAGTTGTTTGATTGCCACATCTCCTCACTCTAGTATCCACTAGCAATTTTTTCAATTTCACTAGACTCTTCTTTCACTGTATACCTTAATTTTAAAATAATATGTGTACATGTTGTGATCAAGAAGAAACTTTCTTAAAATAATTTAATTGATGTAATTTAAAAATTCTGTCTTCACAAAACTTTAAATAAAAAAAATTCAAGTTTGTTTGTAATTTTATATATGTTATCTCAATCACTTGACATTAATTTTAGGCATTACTTATTGACATTTTATTTCATCTGATGCAATTAAATATTATTTCTAGTTCTTAAAATGTAAAGTTTTAGTTTTAATTGATAAATTGATGTTATGATATATGTACACATTATGAAATGATTAAATCATGTTACTTATCAGCCATCACTTTTCATACTTATCATTTCTCATTGGTGAGAACATTTAAAAGCTTATTCTTAGCAGTTTTGAACGTGTCATATGTTATTGCTAGCTATGGTCACCATGTTTGGGTAGATCAGTTAAACTTATTTTTCCTCTCTCAGAGAAACTTTGTACCCTTTACTAATGTCCCCCCTTTTTCTGTCTGCACTCCCTCCAAGATATCCCTTCCCCGCCATGTGGCCCCAGCCTCTGGCCTCTACCATTCCTCTATTTCTGTCAAGTTAGTTTCAGTTGACTTTAGACTATGAAAGATGGTAACTTTTTGTTTCCTAGACTTCTCCATATTCCCCCCTTAAACTTTCAATTTTATATTAGCTATGTTTTTAATCATCATTTTCTAAACTCTCTTAGATTTTTAAGCAGAGCTATATATTCACTCTGTCAGAGAGCATTATCTTCAAAATCTGTACAAAGTTACTCTTCATTTTTATTGGACTGTTTTCATCTACATTATTCCATCTGCCCAATTCAATTATTTTTCTGTTATAGTCAGTTATTCTCATCTATATAATGTATGTGATGTGTTTCTAAATAGATCTAATTTTTCCCTTTAGTGTCTTTTGTTTTTGGTATCAGAATAATGCTATACTCCTAAGATTATCTTGGAACTATTAAAATATTTGCATAATACTTGCAGTATAAGTGTTGAAAGAATTCATCAGCAAAGTCATCTACCAAAAATTACCCATTTGTTCATTTGTACAAAGTGCTTATGAATTTTTTCAGTACTACTCTGAATTGCCCTTTCTTGGAGTCAGTTTTGAAAATTGGTGAGGATAGAATACATGCACTTCTTCTAAGTTTCAATTTTATTAGCATTAAATTTTCCATAATCCATTTGTTTTTATATTGGTATGTGAAATTCCCTTTCATGTCTGATGTTATTTATTTATTTATTTACTTTTTTTGTCCATTTATTATTTTTTAGGCAGGGTCTACCTATACAGCTCAGGCTGGCCTTGAAATCACTATTCTATCTCAGATTCTGAAGTAGTGGTATTACAGTCATGTGCCACCACACCTAACTAAAAATTATTGTCTTTTTCTTCAGTGCTCATGTTAAGCAAGTTCTCTACCACTGAGGTACATCCCTATGCAACACCATGTTTTAATTTGCCTGTATCATTTTATCTTTGATTGTTGCATGTACAGATTTATTAATTTTATTAATAATTTCAAGACTTTAGCATTATCTATTTTATCTTACTTTTGTTTGTTTGTTTGAGACAAGGTATCATTTCGTAGCCCAGGCTAGCTCCAAATTCTCAATCTTTCTCAATGATGGAACTGCAGCATACACTACCACAACTGGATTATTTTATTTACTGTTAGGCGTTCCATTGTTCTCATCTTCATTATTTCTTTTCTTCTGCTTATATGATGTAAATTTTTTATCCGATAATGCATTTTTTCTTTAAATCAGTTTTCCAAAAATTATTTGAACTTTTACTTATCTGAAATATGATTCTCAAGCCAACTATTGTGTAATAAAGATTTTTATTGACTTTTTTGCTATTTGCACTTTAAAAATTCTGTTCCATTGTCTTCTGCCCTTCTCACCTTCCTCTCATGCAAATGAGTAGAATAAATTAATATTTCTGATTAAAATGTACCTATAATTAATATTTTTCCTGTATGTCTAATATGGTTTATTCATTGGTTGATTTTACTTTTTATCTGTACTGTTGGTTTCAAATATGCTATGACATGCTTCAGCATCACATGAAAATGTTTAGGCTTATCATTAACCAAACTTTTTAATAAGAAGATATGTCTTTCACAACTTTGTGAAATTTCCAATCAATATTGTTTAAAATATGTTTTGCACAATTATATTTCTTTGAATCCAGTTGTACTTATATTGCTCAATAGTACAAAAGAAGATGTTATTGTTTATGCAAATTTTCTTATTTTTCACCTTGACCATTTCTAGTAATCCGTCTTTAAATTTATTTACTGATTCTTTCATAATCTGTAATTTGTTGTTATTCCAATCTAGCTCATTTTTCATGTTCTATATTTTAATCTTCAATTGGGAAAGTTTCATTTGTTTCCTTCCTATTGATTCAATTGCTTTGGCACAATTGCCCTTCTCTTTAATCATCAGGTAAATCATTTTGCTCATATAAATGAACATATTTGAAATACATTTTTGCTTTTAATTAAAATAATGAGCTTATTACACATGTATCACCTTTCCCATGTCTGACCACCACTGCTATGTCCTGTCATAACATTCCATACATGCTGAAAACCAAGCAAAGGGTGGAGTTCCATCTTTAAAAAATAAAAGACATTTGGACAACACAAATTTTGGTAATGGAACCTGAACAGTATTTATCAAATGAATTAGGGAAATTTCTCACTTTGCATTATAAGAAGGATAGCCAAATATGAACTCTTACAGCACTGAAATAAGATGGAAATTTCAACAAACTATTTAAAACTATTTTGTTAGATTTCCTCTACTGTCAGAGATCTTGAATGCCTCCTGCTCAATCATTCTTCACCTAGAAACTTGGTGTTCACTTTGAGAAGACAACTTCCTTTTTGTATACCTGCTTGCACTTTTCCTTTAATGTCTGAATGTCTAAAGAATTAGGTCATTTTGAAATTTTAGCAGTATTTTTTTTCTTTTCTTTCTTTCTTTCTTTTTTTTTTTTTAAGAGCACAGTCCTTGACCTCTGATGGTTAATGGTTTTGAGCCTTTTCCATTCTGGTTTGATATTTCAGTATTTTTGGCTGGAATATCTCTTATGGCTATCTTCACTGCAGCTTTCTTTTCAGTCTGTCATCATCAAAATCATCATCATTGTCACTATCATCATCCTTTTCATTAGCAGCAAGTTTTATTTATCCCTGTAGAATCTTGCTACCACCTCCAGAACCAGATCACTTTCCAGATATGCTTAAGAGTTTTATATCCTCTTCCTGCTCTTCATCTCCACTATGCATTTTTCTCCATAGCTACTAAGTGCTGTCCACTAATATACACAAGCCCTCAACCACACTTCACCCATAAGGCGAGGTGGTGTAATTTTAAAGCTCCCCAGGAAAACCATTGAGGGTACTGACATTTTCAAAGTTGACAGTGTTACTTTAATTGGACAGCCCTCATAATCCATGGCCTGTTTCAATAATGTGCAATTCATCCCTTACTCTAGCCCTTAAACTGACTGTTCTTATATTATATAATATATATATATATATATATATATATATATATATATATATATATATATTATATTACAGAAATGTATTGGAGAGGATGTGGGGAAAAGGAACCCTAATCCACTGCTGGTGGGAATACAAGCTGGTACAACCACACTGGAAAAAAATTTGGAGACTCCTTAAAAATCTAAACATAAATCTGCCATATGATCCAGCAATCCTACTCCTGGGGATATACCCAAAGAAATACAACACAGATTACTCCAGAGGCACCTGCACACCCATGTTTATTGTGGCACTATTCACAATAGCCAAGTTATGGAAACAACCAAGGTGCCCCACTATTGATGAATGGATCAAGAAAATGTATTACTTGTACACAATGGAATTTTACTCAGCCATGAAGAAGAATGAAATCTTATCATTCATAGGTAGATGGATGGAACTAGAGATCTTCATTCTGAGTGAGGTCAGCCAAACTCAGAAGACTAAAAATCGTATGTTCTCCCTCATATGCGGACTTTAGATCTAGGGCAAATGCAGCAATGTGATTGGTCTTGGATCACATGACAAGGGGAGAGCACATTTTGGTGATATAGAAATAGGCAGAAAACCCAAAACATGAAAGCGTTTGATGTCCCCACTCCAGAGGAGCTAATATAGAAACCTTAAAGCAACAGAAGTTATCATGAGAAGAGGATTAGTAACCAGGGTAAAGATCAGTTAGAGATGAATCAACATGGGTCAAAAATGTGTACACAAAAGCAATGCTAGGAATATTTCTGTATAGCTATCTTCAACTCAGCTAGCTTGTCTCTTTTCTTCAACAAAACTAATGATAAAGACAGAACAGGACCTGCCTGGAACTGAGAGGGGAAGGGGGAAGAGGGTGGGGGAGGGGGAAAGGGGGAGAAAAGATCCAAACACTGTATGCACATGTGAATAAAAGAATAAAAAAATGTGCAATTCATCCTTTACTCTAGCCCCTAAGCTGACTGTTCTTATATTATATAATATATATATATATATTATATTACAGAAATGAAATATAATGGAAATAATTTTGTTTTTACATATAAACACACTTTAAAGGGTTCCACTTTTTTTGGAGTTACATTAATAGTAAATTATTTTTTCCACCAAACCTGATTTTAATATTTACTTTAAAATGCTATTTATGTTCAGTCATTATATCATGGAGATATGGCCCTTACTCTTGAATGTAAAGGCCTTCATTTAACATATATAGCTTTATTGTGGTCAAGTTGGTCAGTGTTCCAAACACCCCCCACAACTGTGTGAGCTTTGGTATCTCTTTCAGGCATAGCCCCAATAGCAGTCCCTCTCTCTTAACCTCTTGATGTTTTACCTCATAAAACTCCAGATCAACCTTCAGAAAAACCTCTTAGAAATCTCCATGAGGGTACATGGTATCCACCTCTATGTTTTTTCTTTCTCTTTCCTGTTCAAAGTTCTTTCTTGAAAATTTTTACCACACTTGCACTCCATCATTTATTCTTTGTGCCCTGAGAAGTGCTTCTAAGCAAAAATATGGATGCATGGACTGCAACCTGAACAGATCACAATCCTCTTGTCAATTTTCTATCAACACTTTGTTCCTTATTTTGGGACAAACTTGAATAAATTATTATTCCTGGAAGTGATTTTATATTTGATTAGATACGTTTGGTTAATATCATTTGAGTACTTAAGGTCATCTAAATAAAAGGAAGACAGAATGCTGACTATAACTGGCCCTTTGCATCACATGGGTTTCTTGTACATGTATTTTAACATTTGCCTTTTGACTCTAACAATGTTATAAAATATCTAAAGACATTTCCTGGCCCTGTGATTGCTTGATAGATTATTCCTAATTCAAGGTACAAATATAATAAGTATGATATATTTTACATCTAGTAGTAATTAATTAAACATATCATTAAATTATTTCTTTTAACATCTCTTATATCAGTGTGGTTCTCCTTTATAATAGCACCACTATGCTAGTTCTGTCTCTAAGTTTGATTTTCTTAATTGCACCTTTCCTTTCACTGAAGTCGTCTTTTTTAACCAGGTAAATTTGTGTATCATTTATCCTTCAAATTGTAGTTGCAGCAGCTGCTTAAAATATATAAATTATTATGCGATGGCCACAATTAAAACAGTCAGTAATTACCTACTGTTTCTAAGATAACACTTTATGGCCTGACATAGCACTAGAACTATTATAGAAAAATGACTGTTTCTTCAACTCCACCTGCCATAATTCCTCTATTCTCCATCATCTCCTAACAATATAACAGGTTTAGTTGGGTACTGACCATGCTCTTTAAAGCTCTATTGTTTTATTGTATCAAACTATTAGGTACCCTTTATTACATTACTTTAGTAGCATTTCTCTGTTCTAAGTACTTGTTTATTCACGTGTCTTTTCTCTTTGCATTTTAAGCTATTTGAATGTGGTGTATTGGCACAGCATTTGCATGGTTATATAGCCAAAACTTTTTGATCAATGAAAAAAAATCTACTGAACAATAAAATAACATTACTTCAGTCTTGCTGGATGAATTCAGAAGGCAAACTGAGGAAATAAAAGGTGAATTATGGGGAGAATAGGCCACCCATGCTGGGCCCATTGTACTACAATGGACATTCAGTGTCATAGAATTTTGAAGAACCAGTGTGGCAGTGAAATCTCTTGGTGGAAAATAATCTTGAGAGGCTCAATGCAGTTTTCTAGAGGAGATGTAAGAAAAAGAAGACTCCTTCTCATGAACTGTCTCCTTGGACTCATTAGATGAAGGACTTGTGTTGGCTTTCACTGGGCAGAGGAGGGAGATCAAGCAAGATGGAAGATTGTTGACATTCCTGTACCCCAGCAGTGACTAACTACCATGAAGTAGGAAGATCAGGAGACTCCAAAAGGTACCCACGGATTCCCATAACCAGTGAAAAGCAAAGCACTATCCAAATCCACAAATAAAGAAGCAACTAGTCATGGGAAGAATGGGAAGAACAACTTGCAGCTCAACAGTCCCAATCCCCCATGACTGAAGTCTCCACATGGCTCCAGACTCTATCACTTGGTGCTTGGTTGTAAGCCCTGCTTCCCAGCACACACAGGAACTTGGAGTTCCATGTCCTCCCTTACTACACAATTTGCTACCTTCACTTTGAAATGCCAAGAAAACCAGCACCCCTGTAGAGGTAAGACCTATGGCTCCCACTGCTCCACCAGTAACAAAAGGTGCAAGCTAGCATGCTTGGTTCCCCATTCCTGCAGCAGTGCCTCTGAACTGCACTCCTGGAAGCCCATGTCCAGCAAGCAGGCCTCAGGGCTCTTGCTACCTGCAGGCTTGAGTCCCCCATGGCTGCAGAAGCTGCCATGGCTCCTGGAAGCCCATACTCTAGCACAAGTAGACTTCAGGGCCTCCCCTGCCTTGTGGGCACCAGACAATTGAAGTCTGCTGGTTTTGTTGCCCCCAGGGCACCATTTACTTGCTACTTAGTGCCAAGAGCCTGCTATCACACATGCAAGTGAACTCCAGGCTCCACACTTGGCTATTCTGCTGGTGCCAGGAGGCTGCCCTCTTCACAGAGCACAGAGACCCAGTGCTAACCACCAGCCATCTTGTATGAGAGCCCACACTGCGCTGTCAAAAAACAGGAACCCAGCTCTTCCACTGAGTGGTAATTTGCCATTCTGTGGGTGCCAGGAGACCTGCTTCCCTAAGGCACAAAAAGCCCAGAGCTTCCCAATGTGTCCAACCATAAGAGAGCTCCTGCTCCTCCATGAAAGGGCAAAAATACCAGATTCCCCACTGAGAGTAAGAGACCTGCAACATGCTACTCAGTGAATGGCACCAGAAGGTCAGCCTTCCAAGGTGTAGAGAGGCTCAGGACTACCCACTGTACCTGACAGCTGGAGAGCCCTTGCTCCCCCATCAAAGTGCAGGGGGAGCTTCACCCTGCCCTGAGTGCAGGCTTCACCCTGCCCCTCCCTGCAGAAGAGTCACACTTTTCCTATCCAAGAGCTGTAATCTCAGCTACTTCACTGAGTAGTAATCTGCTACTCTGTAGGAGGCATGCTTCCCATAGTGAACAGAGACAAAGTGCCTCCCAGTGTGACTCTGTGAGAGGCCCGATGTCCCCATCAAAGAGTGGGGACTGCAGGTCCCTTGGTGAGGGGAAAAAACATAATCTGCACCACAACAAGAACCCTGCAAGAGGTAACATTTTCAGCATACCCTTCTCTGAGGAAACTGCTGGAGCTCAGTAGAAAAAACGCAAAATCCCAACTTCAGGGACATAAAGTATTAAAACCCTAACCAAAACAACTCCAGATGTGCAAATCTCAATGCAGAATGAAACAGCAAGATAACCCTTCTCCTTCAAAAGCCAGTTCCACCACTAAGGATCTAAACAACTGTGTAGAAAAAGATATATCAAACAATGAATTCCAAAAAGCGACAGTAAAAATGATTAATGATCTCAAAGAAGAAAACAAAAGTTAGTATTTGACCTCAAAGAGGTTATGAATAAGCAATTAAATGAGCTCAAAGAAAATACCAACAAACAGATGAACAAAATTAAGAGGACTATCCAGGATATAAAAGAGAAAATCAAAAAAGATATGGAATCCCTGAAAAATAATCAATCTGAAATAAACAATATCAATATCCCAAACAAAAATTGCAATTGAAAGCTTGGTGAACAGAGTGCAACAAGTTGAAAATAGAGTACCAGGAATGGAAGACAAAGTAGGAGAATTAGAACAAACAGTAAAAGATCATGAAAGAATGCTAAGAAAATACAAGTGGAACATGAAAGATTTCTGGGGCACCATGAAAAGACCAAACCTGCAAATCATGAATATAGAAGAAGGAGAGGAAATACAAACTAAAGGCATTGATAACCTATTCAATAGAATAATAGCTGAAAACTTCCTTAGCCTTGAGAAAGGGACAGTCACACAGGTGCAGGAAGCTTATAGAACACTAAACTGTCAGGACCAAAAAAGAAACACCCCTAGACACACCATAATCAAAACACTCAACACACAGAATAAATAAAGAATTCTGAAAGCTGCAAAAGAGAAATGACAAATCACATATAAAAGCAAACCCAATAGAATAATGGCAGATTTCTCATCTCAAACTTTAAATGCAAGAAGGTTATAGAAAGACAAGTCAGGTCCTGAAAGAAAGCAACTGTCAACCTAGACTACTCTATTCAGCAAAACTGTCCTTCCTAATTGAAGGAGAAAATAAAACCTCCCACAACAAAGAAAAACAAAAGGAATTCACGACTACTAAGTGAGCATTACAGAAGATACTTAAAGGAATTTTACATATAGAAGAAGAAAATAAAGACAGGAAGACTCAAGAAAGAATAAATTCTTTTGAGCAAGCAGACCACTAAACAAGGAATAGATAAAACTAAACAACAGGGAAATAAAAATGAAGGGAAACAAGCAACTCTCAGTATTAACACTGAATGTAAATGCCCTCCTAATCAATAGACATAGAATAGCAAACTGGGTTAAAGAATAAGACTCAACCACATATTGCTTACAAAAGACTCCTCTTGCTGAAAAAACAAACAAATGAACAAACACTGTACTAGGGTCAAAGGATAGAAAAATGTTTTCCAAGCAAATGGACCCTATAAATAGGCAGTAGTACCTACACTCATAAAATCAATCAGAAGATACAATGAAGGTCATTTCATATTAATTAAAGTAACTATTTATCAAGAGGAAAAGCAATCCTTAACATATATGCATTAAACACAAGGGTGCTTATCTACATGAAATAAATCTCTAATGGCCCTAAGAGCACAGATTGATACTAACACAGTAATATTGGGAGACCCAAATACCCACAGTTATCAATAGATAGGTCATCCAGGCAAAAGATCAATAAAGAAACTTCAGAGTTATTCCACAAATTAGAACAAATAAACATGGTTGATATCTACAGGGTATTTCACCCAGCCACGTGGTAATACACATTCTTTTCTGCAGCTTTGGAACTTTCTCCAAAATAGATCATATTTTAGGTTTCAAAGCAAGTCTCACCAAATTTAAGAAAATTGAAATAATGCCCTGCATCATATCAGATCACAATGGAATAAAACTAGACATAAAAAACAAAAGAAACCACAGAAAATATTCAAACACATGGAGACTGAACAACACATTGCTGCAAAACAAGTGAGTACCTGAAAAAGTAAGGGAAGAAGTCAAAAAGTTCCTGGAATCCAATGTAAAGGAAAATACAACCTACCAGATGCTGTGGGACACAGCAAAGGCCACGTTAAGGGGAAAGTTTATAGCATAAGTGCCTACATTTAAAAGAAAAAAAATAGAGAACTTCCAAACAACCTAATGATGCACCTTAAGCTCCTAGAAAAACAAGAAAAAAACAAACCCAAAACAAGCTGAAGGAGAGAAATAAAAAAGATCAGGGCTAAAATCAATGAGACCAAGTCTAAAAACCACTATAGAAAGAACCAATGAAACAAAATTGGTTCTTTGAAAAAATTAACAAGATTGACAAATCCTGAGACAAAATGACAAAATGGATGAAAGAAAAGACCCAAATTAATAAAATAAAAAACGAAAAAGAGGGCATACTAACAGACAACGAAATCCAGAGAAATCATTACAGTACTTTGAAAACATATACTCAAGTAAACTGGAAAATCTAGATGAAATTGACAAATTCCTAGGTGCATAAAACCAATCAAAATTGAACCAAGAAGATATCAAACACCTAAATAGTCCTATTACATGCAATGAAATTGAAGTAGTAATAGTTTCCTTACAATGAAGAGCCCAGGACCTGGATGGATTCACAGCCAAGTTTTCCAAATCTTATTAAAGAAACAACACCAATACTCCTCAAACTTTTACAGGAAATAAAAAGGAAGGAACAACATCAAACTCATTCTTTGAAGCCAGCATTACACTCAAACCAAAACCCAATAAAGACGTTATCAGAAAAGTGAATTGTAGACCAATATCTTTAAGGATTACAGATGCTGAGATTCTCAACAAAATACTGGCAAACAGAATTCAATGATGCATCAAAATGTCATACACCAGGAACATGTAGTTTTCATTCCCAGAAGGTAAGGATGGTTCAACATGTATAAATCCTTAAATGTAATATAGCATGTAAACAGAAGTAAGGACAAAACCCACATGATCCTCTCAATAGATGTAGAAAAAGCTTTTGACAAAATCCAACACCCTTTCATGATAAACACTCTGAAGAAACTAGGAATTGAAGGAATGTTCCTCAACATAATAAAGACCAAATATGACAAACCTAGAGCCAACATCATACTAAATGGAAAACAAATGAAACCATTCCTGCTTAAGTTAGAAATGAGAAAGGGCTGTCAGTTCTTTCCACTCCTGTTCAATATAGTTTTGGAATTGCTAGCCAGAGCAATAAGACAAGGGCAAGAAGTAAAAGGGATTCAGATAAGGAAGGAAGAAGTCAAACAATCCCTGTTTGCAGATGACCTGATCCTATACCTGAGACTCCAAAAACTCTACCAAATACTATTACAAATCGTAATTACTTTCAGCAAAGTACAGGATACAAAATTAACATACAGAAATCAGTATCCTTCCTATATATCAACAATGAACAGACTGAGAAAGACATCAGGGAAAGAATTCCATTTATGTTACCCTCCAAAACAATAAAGTAACTTGCAATATATTTAATGAAAGAAACCAAAGACCTTTTTAATGAAAACTATAATGAAGAACAAAATCAAAGAAGACATCAGAAGATGGAAAGACCTTCCATGCTCACGGATTGGTAGAATCAACATTGTGAAAATGGCCATATTACCAAAAGCAATCTGCATGTTCAATATAATCCCAATCAAAATTCCAATGACATTCTGCACAGAAATAGAAAAATCAATCTTGAAATACATATGGAAACCCAAAAGACCTTAAATGGCCAAAGCAATATTGAGCAAAAAATCCAATGCTGGAGGCATCACAATATCCAGCTTCAAACTATACTACAGAGCCATAGCAATAAAAACAGCATAGTATTGGCACAAGAACATGCAGGAAACTAGTATCAACTCAAAGAGGATTAAGGACCTTAATTTCAGACCCAAAACCTTGAAGTTAGTACAGGAAAGAGTAGGGAATACTCTTGAAGCAATAGGTATAGACAAGGACTTACTCAGTAGAAGTCCAGCAGCCCAGCAACTAAGGGAAAGGATGGACAGATGAGACTACATGAAATTAAAAACTTCTGCAAAACAAAAGGAATGTTTTCTAAATTGAAGAGACTACCCACAGAGTGGGAGAATATATTTGCTGGCTATATATCAGAGGACTGATAACCAGAATGTACAGGGAGCTCAAAAAACTAAACTCCCAAAAATCAATGAACGTATGAAGAAGTGGGCAACTGAACAAAACAGAACTTTTTTAATGGAAGAAGTCAAAATGGACAAAAAACACATGAAAAAAATGCTCACCATCCATGGTGATAAAATAAATGCAATTCAAAACCATGCTAAGATTCCACCTCATCCCTGTTAGAATAGTTATCATCAAGAACACCATCAATACCGGAAAAAAATTTGGAGACTTCTTAAAAATCTAAACATAGACCTGCCATATGATCAAGCAATCCCACTCCTGGGGATATACCCAAAGGAATGCAACACAGGTTACTCCAGAGGCACCTGCACACCCATGTTTATTGCAGCACTATTCACAATAGCTAAGTTATGGAAACAACCAAGATGCCCCACTATTGATGAATGGATCAAGAAAATGTGGTACTTGTACACAATGGAATTTTACTCAGTCATGAAGAAGAATGAAATCTTCTCATTTGCAGGTAAATGGATGGAACTGGAGAACACCATTCTGAGCAAGGTCAACCAGGCTCAGAAGACCAAATTCGTATGTTCTCCCTCATATGGGAACTTTAGATCTAGAGCAAATGTAGCAATGTGGTTGGACTTGGATCTCATGACAAAGAGAGAGTACATACGGGAGATATAGGAATGGGTAGAAAACTCAAAACATGAGTTTGATGTTCCCACTCCAGAGGAACTAATACAGAAACCTTAAAACAACAGAGGTTATCATGAGCAGGGGATCAAGAACCAATGTAAAGATCAGTTAGAGTTGAATCAACATGGGTCGTAACACATGGGTACATGAAAGCAATAGTAGGAATCTCTTTGTATAGCTATTCTTAACTCAACTAGCAAAAACTCTTTGTCTTCTGTATTATGCTTATGTCATTTCTTCAACAAAAACAAAATTGTGATAAGGAGAGAAGAGGACCTGCCTGGAACTAAGGTGGGGGGGAAGGAAGTGAGGGGGACAGGTTGGAGAAATGACCCAAACAATGTATGCACATGTGAATAAATGAAAAAAAAATTAAAAAATTAAAAAAAAGAACACCACCAACAAAAAATGTTGGTGAGGCTGTATGGAAAAAGGAACCCTCATTCACTGCTAGTAAGAATGTAAGCTAATACAACCATGTTGGAAAACATTATGGATACTTCTTAAGAAACTGAACATAGATCTGCCATATGATCCAGCAATGCCACTCCTAGGGATGTGCCTGAAAGAATGCAACTCAGGTTATTCCAAAGGCACCTGCACACCCATATTTATTGCAACACTATTCACAATAGCCAAGCTATGGAAACAGTCAAGAAGCACCACTACTGATGAATTGATTAAGAAACTGTGGTATTTATACACAATGGAATTTTATTCAGCCACAAAGAAGAGTGAAATTATGTCATTTGTAAGTAAATGGATGGAACTGGAGAATATCATCTTAAGCAAAATAAGCCAGGCTCAGAAGACCAAAAATTGTATGTTTTCCTTCATATGCGGATTATAGCCCTAAAACAAATGCAGTAATATTATTGGACATGGAAACACACTAAGAGGAGAATGGGCATGGGCAAAATAGGGAAAGGGAAGGAAACCTAAAACTTGAATGTGGCTGATGTGCCCACTGTAAGTGAACAAATATAGTAATCTTAAACTGGTAGAGGGCACTATGGGAAGGTGACCAGAAAGTTTTGAAGAGGTCTGGTAGAGATGAACCAATGTGAGTTGTAATACACATGTGCATGGAAGCAACACTGGGAATCTCTCTGTATAGCTATCTTTATCTCAAACTAGCAAAAATGCCACATCTTTCTTATTGGAGAACAAGAGGACAAAACAGGTTCTGCCTGGAAGTGAGGATGGAGTGGAGTGATGGGGAAAGGGAGAGGGGTGCAGGAGGCAGAGGAGAGAGGTAACCCAAACAATGTATACATATATGAATAAATGTAAAAACAATAAAAATATCTGAAGCAAAAAAAAAAAAAAAAAAAAAAAAACCCAGGCAGGAAGACCAATGGATTACAACAGAAGATCCAGACATAAGCCCACACATCTAGAGTCAACTGATTTTCAACAAAGGAGCCCAAAACACATGATAGAGAAAAGGCAGCCTCTTAAACAAATGCTGCTGGGAAAACAGGACATCCACATATAGAAAACTGAAACTAGATCTGTCTTTCACACTATACCAAAATCAACTCAAAGTGGATCAAAGACTTTAATATAAGGCCTGAACTTTCAAACAACTCCAGGAAGCAGTAGGAAATACACTGGAACAGATAGACAGAGGGAACAACTTCCTAAACAGAACTCAAAAAGATCAGCATCAATGAGAAAGAATGAATAAATGGGATTACATCATACTAAAGAGCTTCTTTCTGCACAGCAAAGGAAACAGTCACCAGACTCAAAAGACAGCCCACCGAATAGGAGAAAATCTTTGCCAGCTACTCATCCAATGAGGGACTAATACCCAGAATCTACAGGGAACTCAAAAAACTCAACCCCTAAAGAATCAACTCCCCAATGAAGAAATAGGTACACATGAATTAAACAGGGGATTCTCAAAGGTAAAGACACAAATGGCCAGTAAACACAGGAAGAGGTGCTCAACCTCCCTAGCTATAAAAGAGATGCAAATGAAAACAACCATTAGATTTCATCTCATTCTAGTTAAAATGGACATAATCAAGGATAATAGCAATAACAAATTCTGGTGAGGAAGTGGAGAAACAGGAACCCCCATTCACTGTTGGTGGATATGCAAATTAGTATAGCCACTGTGGAAAGCAGTAAGGAGATTCCTCAAAACACTAAATACAGAACTGCAATATGATCCAATGATACCACTCCTGGACATCTACCTAAACGAATGTTAAGACAGGATATAGATGATTCCAAGATGGCGGCTAGAGGTAGGAAGCAAAAAGCAACCCTCCTATAGTGAAATCTTGGAGAGACGCTGGAGACACACTTTGCAGGCATAATCACTGAGAAAAGGCATAACTTTGACCCCTTCACATCTCCAGCCGGTGCAGAGAATCTCCACTTCACGTTAAACGGAGAAACGAGGAGGGCCACCGGGGCCGCCAGTGGCCGGCGCCCATACGGCGTGGGAAGACGCGGACCAGGTGAGTTTTGCGGTACCACGGTAGCCCCACAGACAAGCCTGGGCCAGAGCAGCATAGCCCCTGGACACTGATCTCCACCCAGGAAAAAAAGAGAAACTGAGTAATAAGCAATAAGAACAGTTAAGACACGTGGGGAGCCCTGAGTGCTGAAGATTGGGGAAGGGAATCCTTCCCGGGACTGTAAATAAACAAGCCGGGTGGGCCAGAGAGCCTCTGGCGGGAGCAGGGTGCGCGCCCAGCAACTAGGAACGGGGAAGCTTGTGAGAGGAGGGAAGACCCACTTCCCACGTGAACTGTAAACAAACATGGAGGCCGGCAGGAGCAGCAGCACCACCCAGTAAGCAGGAGCAGGAAAGCTTCTGAAAGTGGCAGTGGGAGGAAAACTTCAGAGGAGTGGGGGGAAGACCCACCTCCCACATGAACTGTAAATAAACATGCAGGCCTGATAACACGGGGCAGTGTCACCTTTCCCAGTGCTTGGAAAGGGGAAAGCCTGTAGCAGAGGCTCCCGCACAGGAGAACTCTGAGCAAACAAAGCCTGTGGGACCAGGTGAGTGCTAGCTCACCCCAGAGATCTGCATAAATAACGCCGCCAGCTACAGGCTGAGAGCAGCAGGCAGGCAAGCCACAGTTGCAGATACCACTCTCAGAACTGCCTCCAGACGCTTTGTTTTCTTTTTCTCCCTACCTTTGATGAGAGAACAACCGAATTACACCTGTAAGCTGAAAAACTTACTGAAACTGTATTGCATTTGAACTTGGGACACTTGGTGGGGTTTTTTTTGTGTGTCTCTGTGTGTGTGTGTGTGTGTGTGTGTGTGTGTGAGTGTGTAGTTTTGTTCTACTTTATGCATCCCCTTTGATGAGACTACTACAGAACAACATCTGAGGCACCAACTCCAGGACTGGAGATTGAGACAGACACCCAAATTATTAAGACTGAAACTGCATTGCATATAAACTTGGAAGTTTTTGGGTTTTTTTTTTTTTTTTAATTTTCTATTTTCCATTTTATTTTAATTCATTTTTATATATAGATATTACTTTCATTTACTTATTTTTTTTATCTTTGATTTTCAGTCCACTCTCTGTCTCTCTAATGTCTGTTCAGCTTACTGTCGATTAGTACACTAACACTCCCTGTTTATATCTTTGAAACTCTCTTGTCTGATACCTTGTTCTGCTTTCTCCCTCTTGTATGTATATTTGTTTTCCCCTTTTCTTTAACTTCTTGCTTTCCATCTCAGCTCACTCTTCCATTCTAAATATTACCATTGTTATTATTACAAGCTAGAAAATACTTAATTACACACAGTACAGGGACAGTAACAACAACAAGGACAATGACAGGAAGACAGAAAAAACAGGGAAACCAGTTTCCCCACAGCAAAAAATTAGTACAGGAACCAGAGGGGAATGAAGAGAACAGAAAGTCAGATCCAGACTCCAACAAAATGAAGATAAACTATGCCAAAGGACCCAATGAAGCCCACAAGAATAATTTAAAAGAAGACATACTACAAGTACTCAATGAGAATTTTATAGAGATGATACTGGATAGGGTCAACCAAAATGTACAGGAGACACTCAAGAAATTCCAAGACAATAAAAATAGAGAATTTGAAAAAGCAAAAGAAGAAATAAAGGAAACCATAGAAGCACTGTATAAACACCAAAGTGAAAGAGAGAACACAATGAATAAATGGATAAATGAACTCAGGACAAAAATACACAACAATAAAGAAGAAAACAGCCAGGATATGGAAAACCTCAGAAAAAAGAATGAAACAGAACTGCAAAACAAAATGGAAGGCCAATCCACCAGAATAGAACAAACAGAAGACAGAATCTCAGAACTTGAAGATGAAATGGTAATTAAAGGAAAAACTGAAGAACTATTAATTAAACAACTCAAGACCTGTGAAAAGAAAATGCAAGAACTCACTGACTCCATCAAAAGACCAAACTTGAGAATCATGGGCATTGAAGAAGGAGAAGAGGTGCAAGCGAAGGGAGTGTATAATATACTCAAAAAAATAATAATGGAAAATTTCCCAAATCTAGAGAAAGATATTCCCATACAAATGCAAGAGGCCTTCAGGACACCAAACAGACCAGATCAAAATAGAACTACTCCACGACATAGCATCATTAAAACAACAAGTTCAGAAACTAAGGAAAGAATATTGAAGGCTGCAAGAGAGAAAAAACAAGTAACATACAAAGGTAAACCCATCAAAATCACAGCAGACTTCTCAACAGAAACATTAAAAGCAAGAAGAGCGTGGGGTGAGATCTTCTGGGCACTGAATGAAAATAACTTCAACCCCAGAATACTCTACCCAGCAAAGCTATCATTCAAAATAGATGGAGCAATAAAAGTCTTCCATGATAAGCAGAAACTAAAACAATATGTGACCACAAAGCCACCATTACAAAAGATTCTGCAAGGGATCCTGCACACAGAAAGTGACACCCAACTTAACCATGAAAAGGCAGGCAGCACCAAACCACAGGATAAGAAAAAGCAAGACAGTAGAGAGTAACATCAAGTTAGGTACACACGATCAAACCTTCAAATAACTAAGACAACTAAATGGCAGGAATCACCACATACCTATCAGTACTAATGCTTAATGTTAATGGACTTAATTCACCCATCAAAAGACATCGTTTGACAAAATGGATTAAAAAAGAAGATCCAACAATTTGTTGCTTACAGGAGACTCATCTCACCGACAGAAATAAGCATATGCCTAGGATGAAAGGCTGGAAGAAGATTTACCAAGCCAATGGCCCCCGAAAACAAACAGGACTAGCAATACTTATCTCTGACAAAGTAGACTTCAAACCTACATTGATCAAATGAGATAAAGAAGGACATTCCATACTAATAAAAGGGGAAATAGACCAAAAGGAAATAATAATCATCAATCTGTACGCACCCAATGTCAACGCACCCAATTTCATCAAACATACCCTGAAAGACCTAAAAGCATATATAAACGCCAACACAGTGGTTGTGGGAGACTTTAACACTCCATTATCATCAATCGATAGGTCATCCAAACAAAAACTCAATAAAGAAATCCAAGATCTAAAATATGCAATAGATCAAGTGGACCTAGTAGATGTCTACAGAACATTTCATCCAACCTCTACACAATATACATTCTTCTCAGCAGCCCATGGAACCTTCTCCAAAATAGATCATATCCTAGGGCACAAAGCAAGCCTCAGCAAATATAAGAAAATAGAAATAATACCGTGCATACTATCTGACCACAATGCAGTAAAAGTAGAACTCAACAACAAAAGTAAAGACAAAAAACATGCAAACAGCTGGAAACTAAATAACTCATTACTTAATGAAGAGTGGATCATCGATGCAATAAAAGAGGAAATTAAAAAGTTCCTGGAAGTCAATGAAAATGAAAACACAACCTACCTGAACCTATGGGACACAGCTAAGGCAGTCTTGAGAGGAAAGTTTATAGCCATGAGTGCATATATTAAAAAGATTGAAAGATCCCAAATCAATGACCTAATGATACATCTCAAACTCCTAGACAAACAAGAACAAGCAAATCCCAAAACAAATAGAAGGAGAGAAATAATAAAAATAAGAGCTGAAATCAACAAAATAGAAACCAAAAAAACCATACAAAGAATTAATGAAACAAAAAGTTGGTTCTTTGAAAAAATAAACAAGATCGATAGACCCCTGGCAAATCTGACTAAAATGAGGAGAGAAAAAACCCAAATTAGTAGAATTAGGAATGCAAAAGGGGAGATAACAACAAACACCATGGAAGTCCAGGAAATCATCAGAGACTATTTTGAGAACCTATATTCAAATAAATTTGAAAATCTTAAAGAAATGGACAGATTTCTAGATACATATGATCATCCAAAACTGAACCAAGAGGAAATTAATCACCTGAATAGACCTATAACACAAAATGAAATTGAAGCAGCAATCAAGAGTCTCCCCAAAAAGAAAAGTCCAGGACCTGATGGATTCTCTGCTGAATTCTATCAGACCTTTAAAGAAGAACTGATACCAACCCTCCTTAAACTGTTCCATGAAATAGAAAGGGAAGGAAAACTGCCAAACACATTTTATGAAGCCAGTATTACACTTATCCCAAAACCAGGCAAAGACACCTCCAAAAAGGAGAACTAGAGGCCAATCTCCTTAATGAACATTGATGCAAAAATCCTCAATAAAATAATGGCAAACCGAATTCAGCAACACATCAAAAAGATTATTCACCATGACCAAGTAGGCTTCATCCCAGGGATGCAGGGGTGGTTCAACATATGAAAATCAATAAACGTAATAAACCACATTAACAGAAGCAAAGACAAAAACCACTTGATCATCTCAATAGATGCAGAAAAAGCCTTTGGTAAGATCCAACATCATTTCATGATAAAAGCTCTAAGAAAACTAGGAATAGAAGGAAAGTTCCTCAACATTATAAAAGCTATATATGACAAACCACCAGCCAGCATTATACTTAATGGAGAAAAATTAAAACCATTCCCTCTAAAATCAGGAACCAGACAAGGATGCCCACTATCTCCACTCCTATTCAACATAGTACTGGAATTCCTAGCCAGAGCAATTAGGCAAGAAGAAGGAATAAAAGGAATACAAATAGGTAAAGAAACTGTCAAAATATCCCTATTTGCAGACGACATGATCCTATACCTTAAAGACCCAAAAAACTCTACTCAGAAGCTTCTAGACATCATCAATAGCTATAGCAAGGTAGCAGGATATAAAATCAACATAGAAAAATCATTAGCATTTCTATACACTAATAATGAACAAACTGAAAAAGAATACATGAAAACAATTCCATTTACAATAGCCTCAAAAAAAAATCAAATACCTAGGTGAAAACCTAACAAAAGATGTGAAAGACCTCTACAAGGAAAACTATACACTTCTGAAGAAAGAGGTTGAGGAAGACTATAGAAAGTGGAGAGATCTCCCATGCTCATGGACTGGTAGAATCAACATAGTAAAAATGTCAATACTCCCCAAAGTAACCTACATGTTTAATGCAATTCCCATCAAAATTCCAATGACATTCATTAAAGAAATTGAAAAATCTACTGTTAAATTTATATGGAATCACAAGAGGCCATGAATAGCCAAGGCAATACTCAGTCAAAAGAACAATGCAGGAGGTATCACAATACCTGACTTCAAACTATATTACAAAGCAATAACAATAAAAACAGCATGGTACTGGCACAAAAACAGACATGAAGACCAGTGGAACAGAATAGAAGATCCAGATATGAAGCCACACAACTATAAGCAACTTATCTTTGACAAAGGAGCTAAAAATATACGATGGAGAAATAGCAGCCTCTTCAACAAAAACTGCTGGGAAAACTGGTTAGCAGTCTGAAAAAAACTGAAACTAGATCCATGTATATCACCCTATACCAAGATTAACTCAAAATGGATCAAGGATCTTAATATCAGACCACAAACTCTTAAGTTGATACAAGAAAGAGTAGGAAATACTCTGGAGTTAGTAGGTATAGGTAAGAACTTTCTCAATGAAACCCCAGCAGCACAGCAACTAAGAGATAGCATAGATAAATGGGACCTCATAAAACTAAAAAGCTTCTGTTCATCAAAAGAAATGGTCTCTAAACTGAAGAGAACACCCACAGAGTGGGAGAAAATATTTGCCAACTATACATCAGACAAAGGACTGATAACCAGAATATACAGGGAACTTAAAAAACTAAATTCTCCCAAAACTAATGAACCAATAAAGAAATGGGCATGTGAACTAAATAGAACTTTCTCAAAAGAAGAAATTCAAATGGCCAGAAAACACATGAAAAAATGCTCATCATCTCTAGCAATAAAGGAAGTGCAAATTAAAACCACGCTAAGATTCCACCTCACCCCTGTTAGAATAGCCATCATCAACACCACCAACAACAGGTGTTGGCGAGGATGCGGGGAAAAAGGAACCCTCTTACACTGTTGGTGGGAATGTAGACTAGTACAACCACTCTGGAAAAAAATTTGGAGGCTACTTAAAAAGCTGGACATCGATCTACCATTTGATCCAGCAATACCAGTCTTGGGGATATACCCAAAAGACTGTTACTCCAGAGGCACCTGCACATCCATGTTTATTGCGGCACTATTCACAATAGCCAAGTTATGGAAACAGCCAAGATGTCCCACCACTGACGAATGGATTAAGAAAATGTGGTATCTATACACAATGGAATTTTATGCAGCCATGAAGAAGAACGAAATGTTATCATTCGCTGGTAAATGGATGGAATTGGAGAACATCATTCTGAGTGAGGTTAGCCTGGCTCAAAAAACCAAAAATCGTATGTTCTCCCTCATATGTGGACATTCGATCAAGGGCAAATACAACAAGGGGATTGGACTATGAGCACATGATAAAAGCGAGAGCACACAAGGGAGGGATGAGGATAGGTAAGACACCTAAAAAACTAGCTAGCATTTGTTGCCCTTAATGCAGAGAAACTAAAGCAGATACCTTAAAGCAACTGAGGCCAATAGGAAAAGGGGAACAAGTACTAGAGAAAAGGTTAGATCAAAAAGAATTAACCTAGAAGGTAACACCCACGCACAGGAAAGCAATGTGAGTCAATGCCCTGTATAGTTATCCTTATCTCAACCAGCAAAAACCCTTGTTCCTTCCTATTATTGCTTATACTCTCTCTACAACAAAATTAGAAATAAGGGCAAAATAGTTTCTGTTGGGTATTGAGGGGGCCGAGAGGGAGGGAGCGGAGTGGGTGGTAAGGGAGGGGGTGGGGGCAGTGGGGAGAAATGAACCAAGCCTTGTATGCACATATGAATAATAAAAGAAAAATGAAAAAAAAAAAGACAGGATATAATAGAGACACACACAATTCACAATAGTCAAGTTTGGAAACAACCCAGATTCCCTTCCACTGATGAATAGATCAAGAAATTGTGGTATGTATACACAATGGAGTATTAGTCAGACATAATGACATTTGGTTTGAAGGTAAATGGCTGCAATTACAGGACATCATGTTTGCTTGGTTTTTTTTAAACAATGAATTAAGTTTATTAAAGTACTCAATTCATTCAGCAGACACTTATAATGAATCTGATTACATAATAAATTTCTTGTATTTGTAAAATATGAAATTTTATGCATGTGCTAAATCATCTGTTAAGATGTTATTATCTTAACTTTTCTTTGGTTTATTTATTCATTTATTCATATGTGCATACATTGTTTGGGCCATCTCTCCCATTTGCCACTAGCCCTCACCCCTCCCCTTCCCCCCTACCCACCTCACTTCCAGACAGAACTTGTTCTGCTCCCTTCTCCAATTTTGTTGAAGAGAAGACAATAACAATAATAAGAAAGACATAGCATTTTTGCTAGTTTGAGATAAGGATAACATTATGTTAAGTGAAGTAAGCAGGGTGAGAAACACAAAAGTCACATATTTACTCTCATATGTGGAAGATAGATCAAAAGATAAACATATACCCAAAAAGAAGCATCATCATACACAAACTCAGTTGTAGAACATGTTTGTAACAGTAGAACTATTCTATGGAACTCGGGGAAAGAGGGAATGGAAAAGAGGGAATGGAAAAGAGAATGATAGAGCATAATTAATATCACGTAACATGAGGTATGAAGATTGAGGATATGGGATTTGTGTTGAAAGTTGTTGAAAAATGGGGGTGGGAAGTAAAGGGGTAAAAGAAGTAAAGGAAGAGTTTGAATGGATCAAAATAAAGTATACCCACAGTGGAGCCATATTGAGACATCAACTTAAATATTAATAGTGAAAACCAGGACTGTGAAATAGGTACAGTGTGTGTGTGTGTGTGGGGGGTGGTGTTATAAGTGGGAGGGGGAAGATCAAAGTGACATTATATGGTTGATGGACCTCATATACCTATATGAGACATAACTAAGAAACCTCTTGTAATTGCTTTAAGTGGGGTGGGAAGGAGGCTGAAGGGAAGAGACAATTGGCAAAATGTAAATAATGTACAATATAATTGGAATTGTCACTATGAATCTCCCCTGTACAACGATTATATCCAAATAAAAATTTATAGTTAAAATGTGAATTACAAAAAATATTTACATTTTGCAGATTGTTAATAGTGCATAAATACCTTTAAAATTATAAATGACAAAAAAGAAAGTCATTAACTTTTAAATACTGAGTGAAATTGTCTAACAACATAATTAGAAATGAAATTACTATTAATATCTGGTAAACTACAATGGAAGAAATAAATGTTGTCTGCTTCCATAGTGAGCTACACTGTATTTCTTAGTACATCACAGCTTTTACCTGTAGAAGGCACAAGGAGAGACCATAAAGAGAATCCATGAGCAATGCTGCTTAGTTACACAGAACTAAGTGAAGGTCAGTGAATTACTGTTTGCTTGCAGATAACCACATTTCTATGAGAGAAAAACAGCAACTCTTTCCAGTCAACTATACATAGATAACTATGTATGTTATAATATTTTGTTGAATGAGTTACATCATCTATAAAGGCATAAATATTCTCCAGTGTGAATTTCTTTGACACTATCGGGGTTTGTACTTAGAGTCTTGCGCTTGCTGGGCAAACTCCCTACAACTTGAACCACACTTCCTTCCAGCCCTTTTTGCTTTAGGTCGTTTTTCATGTAGGATTCACATTTTTCCCTGGGCTGGACTGGATGGCATTCCTCCTACTTATGCCTCCTGTGCAGCTGGGATTATAAGCACACCCAGCTTGTTTGTAGAGATGGGGATCTCACTAACATTTTACCTTGCAAGTCTCATACCACAGTCCCCATAACTTCTGCCTCCCCAGTAGCTAGGATTACAGGCATGACCCATCCATGCCTGTCTAGATCATTTTTTTAAAAATTTACTTTTTATACTGGAGGTTATAACATACACTATTGGATATACACAGGTATAAAACTGTTATTATAGCAAAGCAGGTTAATGTATCTATCATATCACAGCTACTTTCTGTGATAAGTGCAGTGAAAAATCTACTTATTTTCCAAGAATCCCCAAGACAATACAATTTGATTGACTTCAGTGTCACACTGTACCTTAGATCTCTAAAGTTGTTCATCCCATAGACCTGCTCTCTTGTGTCCCTTAGCCTATATTTGAAATAAAGATAATCGGGAGTGGTAATTACAAGTGCTCTTTTCAGAAGGGATTCAGAGAAATATCATTGAACCTGAGATCAAGGAAATATGGATTTTGATGAAACTAATAAAGTGACCTTCAATCAATACTACTTTTATTTTTGTGACTGATATTATCAAAAAGTGTTGTGAGCAATAAAGGAAGAATGATCACATAGAAAGAGAAAAAACAGTAAGGTCATAAAATAAATAACCATATCCTACAGTTTTGGAGGAAGGAAGCTGATTTTTCAGATAAAATGCAGAAAATCTTTAAGGAAGTGGGCCAGGATGGGAAAAAAAAAAAAAAAGCAAAAGGAATTAGTAGCAAGATTTTTAAGAAGTTTGTTAAAAATAGTGGCATAACAAAGAGAAAAATTCTGCATGATTATACAATATCATAAACTTTCTTTTCAGTCTGTTCATATAGTATAAAGAACAGCATTATCTTATGCATCATTATAAAATGCATATTGAGTAATTCTGCTGGTAGTGACTCCATCTTTTAAATCATCAAATAAGATCTCCTTTCCACCACAGAGAAGCAGAAAAAGACTGCAGAATTGCTGATTAATTTACATATAACCACACATTTTAAAGAATCACTCTTAAGATAGGTATTGATTTTATTAATCTTCTCATAAATTGCAGTAGCTGCTGGCAATATCTATTAATTCTATGTAAATGAATAATATATTTTCAGAGATATTTGGAGTATGACTTGAAAGATTTTAATTTATGGAGAATGTGGTTAAGAGTTGATATCCTAATGAGGATGACTTGCAAAAAACTGAAAGTACATATGATAAATCTATGAATTCAGTCTTTGTCTGTAGTTACGAGAATTTGGGTTTTACAATTACTGCAAGATAAATGTGCAAGGAAGAACAATTGAATGAGTGTAACCATTATCTGTTGACTGAAATCTCCAACTGAACCTTCCCAAAGTTTTCCTATGGAACACAAATAAGCTTACCAAAATCATGCATTTTTTTGTGAAAATATGATTAAATTAATGTTAAAGCTTAAAGAAACAAGAAAAGAAATAGTGATCCAAGTTTAGCAAATATGGTACTAACAGAAATCAAATTTTAGGAGATAACATAGAAATAAAATTTTCTACCTGTAATATTATATTAATAAAATATTGAGCATGGAAATCTGGAAAAACAGCAGGTAGAAAACAATGACACGAGCCCTAGGTGGAGGGATGCTTGTGGTGTGTAAGTCAGAGCCATGGCAGACGAAGATGGTGAGAGGGACAGTCGGAGGGAAGAACAATAGAGGATGAGAATGTAGCTGTGGCACTACATCATACTGAAAACTGCCACCACAGTGTGATGTACATGAGTACAGAGTTTGAAGCTGAGCGTTTCAGTTTTTTAATAGAACTTTGCAGAATAATTCTGTCTATTGAATTTACCTCTAATGAGCCTACATCGATATTTTTATTTTATTTTCCTAATGCTGTAGTTTTATGCATTTTATAAACTATCGACAAGTGGTAGTTTAGACACTTAAGGGTTTAAAAATTTGTTTCCCTTTTTGAGGATACTTCAATAAACACCAAAATCATTTTGATTTTTACTCTGTGAAATAAGTAAATGGACATGATCCAAAATGCTTTCCAATTATTATTTTGACTAATGTGAAAGTAGAGAATACAATGATAGACAAGTTATATGAAGAGACACTCATTAGAAAACCAGAATTACAAGCATTTTAGTCCCTTTGTTGTTTTTGTTTTGTCCAGCAAAGTAGATGTAGAGTTCCAAGGAAATACTGGGATTCTTGATCGGTTTTAATATACTGACTTCTAATCCATGACTGACTAAGTGTCAGTATTAAAACAAAAGAGGTTCATGGTTGACTGCAAGGTTTTACCTTTGAATATTGGGAAAACGTATTTGACATTTCCAAGACACACAGCAAAGCAAAGAGTCTTGTACATGTGGTGATGAGAAAACCTGGAAGTTGTGTTCAGATTTCTTCTTTTTCTTAGCGAAATTGGAAACAAGATATCATGTAAAGAAGAAGGCTATGGGGATATGTGACGCTTGAGACATAAAGCAGAATTTGCAAAAATAGCAATTTGCAACATGATGGAAAAGAGAAATATGTCATTAGAGGTCATGACGTTACGCATTCAGCCTCAATGGCAGACCATGTTTGGAATTGTGGACCTAGAGTACAATGATGACAGGAAGTAAGGTGCTTGACAAACACATTAGGGAAAGATTGTTTTGATAAACCAAGGGAGCTAATTTGGCAAGGATTGTCTTGAGGACAGATTGGGTGAATAACAGGAAAAAATGGCCTGATCAGTGGATTATTCACTTCCTTTGAGTCAAACAACTTTGAAACTCAGGATTCTATAGAATTTGGAGGGCTAACTGTGAAATGAAATTCTTGAGTTTCAATTTGTAAACAATTTTTCAGTTATTGGTAATGAAAATGTGTTAGATTTGCCCCTGCATGGTGTGCATGGCAGAGAAGTTCAGGTAAAAAAAAAAAATCATTGTATTAGAGAATATGAAGTTTATGAAGTAGAAAAAATATTTATGGGGCTATTAAATCAACCACTGTTTAGGACTGGAGAAATATGTCAGCACACTAAGTGCCAAAGTCTTCAAATAAAAGGGAAATTCTGGATGACTTCAATAAGATTGAATAGAGAATGAAATAATTTGATAGAATTAATGTCAAATATGATTTTCATATTGTTTTTCATCAATATTATGATTTAATAAACTCTATATTTTGTGCCAAAGATTGTTATATAATAACTATTCCAGAGAAGTACACTTAACAACATGAACGTAAAAACTCTCATTAATTTCTCATGTCCTCATGGAGAACATTTTACAATTGAAGTTAGATAGCAAACCTCAGTGCTAAATATTCAACATGTTAAACACTGGCTTAGTTTAGAAAAATTAATCTACAAGTAATTGAATATTCAAGCAAAGTCTGCATGACCATCTGCCAAAGATTTTGTAGAGATCACCTATTTCATGGAGAGTCTGTAACTCCCTCCCACCCTGCAACCGCCAATCTCCAGCATTTTACTCTTGCAATGGAAATAATGGGAAAATAACATGTATGAATCAAAAGAACTATTTGTTCTCTTATTCTTTCTCCCTTTTCTTCTCTCTTTCCCTCACTCTCCTCTTTCCCTACATTTCATTTCTCTCCATTGCTTCCTCCCTGATTTCATTCATTCCTTCCTGCTTTCATTCTTTTCATCAAGTTCCAGGCTCTATGCTACTTACAGTAAATGGATTGTTGTAAAAATGCTCAATGATTTTAGATCCTTTCACCAGTGTAGAGACAGGAACTCAAAAGTGGATGTGCACATCTTCAAATAGATGTGGTGGTAGGCTACACAATTCACAGAGAAGGACTCAAAGATAATGTTACCCAGGAGAAAATGCTAGAAGTGGTTCTGTAAGTAGTATTTTAATAGTTTGAGAAAGCCAAACACAGTTTTTAGGAACTAGGAAAAGCATTTACAGAGATCTGTAGGCACAAGATGCAGAGGTTAGGAAAACGTTGCCCCCATATGTTAACATTTGTAGGGGATATTTGCATAGGAGAAGAGGAAGAAGATAAGGTCATGAAGGGAAGTAAAACCTTGATCATTAAGATTCTTACATTTGTACTCTGCAGAGAGTTAATTTATGTTTTGTTTGTTTATTTGATTGTTTCCTATTTTTGTTCAAATACAAATGCTGGCATTTCCTTTTTTGATGTGATATCAGGGTCTACCAAGCTCTTATTTCAGAATTCTTTGCAAATTCCATCTTTATCTACTGTCCTTCATCCTTTTCAGTGAAGGTAAAATCCTGTCTCTAACCCCATCAGGTTTATCTAATGCTCTATGTTCTTTTTGCCTGAGACCTTTGTTAAGGCTGTTGTCTCACTTCTATGACTCACCTAGGAAATTCATATGTGAGTTCAATTTACAGTTAATCACAAAATCTTTGGCTGATGCAAAAGCATCATTAGGTCTTCTGGTTATAAATTTCCATCCACGTCATTGATAATTAAACTTAATTATTCCATCTTTGACTGTAAGTTTCATGAGACCAGGAGTTCTATGCTTTTGTCACTAATGAGACTTAGCTGAATGAATATGGGATGTATGAGTGGATGCATGTCTGAGTTGAAACACGCATGGATGCTAGGTAGTATGGGATCTTTTCTGCAAGTGATTGAAAGTGAATTGATCAAACAGGGAAGAGACTTGATCCAATGTATACTTTATAAAATTCTATTCCGTTGAGCCCAAGAAGGAAACTTTGCAAAACATAATATTAGCAGACAACTATAAGGATATAAATCAGAAGGATATTTTATTAGTTTAGGAAATAGGACATAATGGATGAGTATCAGAGGTCATATGGTGAAAGAAGTATATCACAGAAATATTTAAAGGGTGTACAATAATTAGTTAGATATATAAGGTGGAGATGGTGATTCTGGTGCTGGTAAAGATTATAGGACTCTAATTGATTAAGTATATTATGATATTTTAATAAAAATAAGCATTAAGATAAGAATAGCAGATCTTGGACGGGCCTATATTTCCAGTTTTAAGCAGGAATATAGTAATCACATAGAAAGAAAATTTGCTTTCTGATTTATCTTTCACTGTCTTTATAAGTATGAACATGAAATCTCAATTATGGAATCAGTGTAAAGGAGTTAATTCTTAAATAATAAAAATGAGTTAGTTTTCAGCAGGCAAAAAATATATATAGAAAAGACAGTAGGGTAGGTCATTATCTTTGGAGCCTCAATCTAAACTATGGCAATCTATCTATCTATTTATCTGTCCATCCATCTATCTATCTATTATCTTTCTACCTAAGTACCATCACAGCAAAGTTACAGGACAATGAGGAGAGACTTCTTACATTGAAGCCAGGAGAAATGTTTTTGTAGCAAGTGATCACAGATATCAAATGTGGCATGGAGGTCAAGTAAAATAGAAAGTGGAAAGAGTTCATTAGATTTCACCACACACAGGTTATTGCTGCCTATTGTTAGAGAGGTTTCAGTCAAGTGGCAAGGCTAGCAAGCAGACCATAAGGGCTGAGGATGATTCAGAGCAAAACAGTTATTAAAGCAGTAGGCTCCTCTATAGAGAAATGCAGCTGTGCCATGAAAAAGAAGAAAAATACTACAATCATTCAAGCAAGTGGAAAGATATCGTTGAGATAGAATTTGATCCAAATGCAGTGATGTTTCAGAGTAAGAATGCTTGTTTTGTATGATGAAACAAATCCCCTAAATAATTCTATTACCTACACAAAAGCAAAGTGCTTACTCTAAAAATATCCTAGTATTTGACAATACTTATCTTGCCAAAATTTGTAGCATTCAGATTTTTATTTCATGTAAGTGCACCAGTGTTTGTTCCCTAATATTTTAAATTGAATGTTAAGGTGATAAAAATGCTTCAATAAGCACTTAAAACATATTTTGTGTCTACAAATAGATGCTTAAATGTAAAGCATGTTTTTTTACTCTTTCAGCAACAACTGTCTTGGGGTGTTGAATAGTTATATATTTGTATGAGAGAGTACTTTTAAGATTTTACATAGCAGCAGTAGACAAGATTTCTATCCTGCTTCCTCAGTAGACAATTAATCATTGACAGTCACTTTCGTTAAGACTGCCGTCCAATTTTTAAACACTCCTTTCCTCACCTTCAACTAGTTACAATGTCACTTTATGTATTAAGTCATAAATATTTCATGTTGGAAATTTGTCAAGAGAAGAAAGCAAGCACTATGCACATGGTTATTCCCTGAGGTGTGTTCTCTAATAGCTAAAGTGTCTTACAATAAGGAAATTAAGTAAATTATAGTACATTAACTTGGTAGCATATTACACTGCCTTTAAAATAATGATGAAAAAATTTTGACATTTAAATGCAATGATTTAAAGTTCCATTAAAAAGTGGATTACAGAATGTCTTGGTCATTACTGTTTGTACATCCTTATTGACAATATTTGAAAGATAATAGGCAGGATGATATGTTGGGGACATTAAGCTGATATTTATATTTTATTTATGTCATATTTTATTTTATGCATAATTCATTATAATCATTTTTCAATAAAAAGATCTCATAGATACTGTTGCTATTCTTCCAATTTATGCAACTATATATATGAAATGTAGTTTAAAATGGTGAGTACTTAAATCTATAACAATTCTAATAAAAAGATTTCTTGAAATTTTGCATATGACTTTAAGGTGACAGTTTAATATTATTTTCATTACGATATACTCAACAAGGAGTCAATGATTCAAATCTCCTTAATTAAAAGGGCCATAGAAGCCTCTTTCTCTAGGATTCATAAGTGATTTTAGTGATTGCTGATCTGCCACAGAAAACCCAGAGACTTATGGTTTTCTGGAAGATCACATTATGCTCTTGGGTGAAAACAATTCTCCAGCACAAAGTTCCCACTTCACAGATAGTTATTAGATGAGTTTTCTTGAGAAAGAATCCTTGTGAAGCTGTGTGTTATTCCATATTATTTGAGACTAATTGCCTTTACAGTCTAACAAAAGGTTCAAACAAATGCACTTAGAAACAAAGCACAATTGCTTCCTTTGATCTAAATGGAACTAAAGTTCTTGTTTTGTTTCATTTCATTGTTGTTGCTTGCTTTAAAAATTTGTTACTTAGTTAATGGGTATTGTATTGGTCATCAGGCTAATTTCTATAGTAAAGTGAATTTGAGGAGTCTAGAAGCTGGCCTAATGACCTTGGCTGCAAAGTCTATGTACCAGGATGATGTTGATAAGGGTTTACTACATAATCTTTTTTTCAGAGCTCTTCTTGTTCTCAAATCCATATTGTTGGGAAGCAGTCTGACTACTAACGAATGTCTTTCAATTTTTAAAAGTTACCTACCCTAATCACAGTCACCAAGACTGGAGTATTTTTTGGATGAATGAGCTAACATTCTTTGATTCATAAAAATAAGATCCAAAAGAAAAAACAGGCCAATCATATATAAGAGAAGCCCAGTGACTTATGTCAAGATTTTTCTTGACTGATCAACCATATCGCATTACATTTTTCAAGGAATAATATGAAATCATTTTTATGATTCTCTTCTAAAATACAAATTCATATGAAGTCCCAGAAATATGATATTTTTAAACCAAATAGGAACTGAGATGTCACCTCAATCCTTTCCTTTTACAAGAGTTCATGATGTTGAGATAAAATATCTTCCCCAGGAAACTGAAGGTTCATAAATACGAAACATGAAATTTTTGTTTCTCAATTCACTTATTTCCCTGAACCCTATCCCTCACGTGTTATCTAATTTAATAATATCCCTTGCACTGTCTTTTTGCAATGTGAGGGTGTTTTTGTATGGTAGTCACTTATGGCTCTATTTAAAGTAAAGTCCAAATTCACTTTTCCTATTTGCCTATATTCTGCAGCTTCTATAGAATAAATTTAAAATTCCTCTGTATTCCATAATTAGCATGTATGGTCATGTAAGATTGATGGTTTGATTTTCTAAGTAGGCATAAAATTTTAAACATATGCTGTGGTTCTAAGAAAATGTAGCACCTTTTTTCTCTTAGAAATTGTTCTTCTTAGTGCTATGTGATCAGGAAGGCAAAATCTCAATTTTCTGAATAGTGTTCATGTACAAAAGGTCACAGTAAGGTGACCTTGGGGGTTCTAATTCTGAATTTCCTGACTTTTGTGGGTTTAAATCACAACTTTAATGTTCCATTAATGCAGGGTATTTTTTTACACTGAATTGTTTTATGTCTTTTATTCTGCACTAATGGATATTTTGTTGATTTCTGTGAATATCAAGGAAAGCTCAGAATTCTGGTAAACTCTTCTTAGTTCATGTTTTATTTTTTTAAACCCTTTTATTTGTGTTTGACTAAAGCAATTTAAAAGCTTTTCTATCAATAACTATTTTTAACAATTTTACAGAAAGACCATATAATACTGAGGGTTTCTTTTTTTGTATTTAACATCATGATATGCCTTCTGAAAACTAAAATTTTATGATTTATTTCTTTATTTTAATAACTTTAAAATGCTATGAAATTATTAGGCCAGTATCTTTATTATAGTCTCAATCACACATACAGTACTATGCAGTATCTTAAATCCTAAGATATTTTGTGAATTTCTTGGAGAGTGATCATGTTTTAATCAAACTTCTCAGTTAGTTGCCTAATATATTTGTACTGAGTTGAATAGAATTCACTCTCATCTGTTATTGAAACAATGTTTATCTCTATTATTTTTGGCAAAATACATCTTTTTATTTTAGGTTGAGAGGTCGCAAAACCTATTCTAATAAATTGAGTGATAGCTCTTTTTCTTTGCCATACTGGGGCTTGAACTCATGTCCACCAGCCCTTGAGACACTCCACCAGCCTTATTTTTGTGAAAGGTTTTTTGAGATAGGGTCTCACGGAACTATTTGCCCAGGCTGGCTTCAAACTGCCATCCTCCTTATCTTTGCTTCCTGCGTAGCTAGGATTACAGGCATGAGCCACCGGTGTCCGGATAAGTGATATTTCTTGAACTTATCATTACCCTGGAGTGAATTATTAGGAAAGAAAAAAATGACTTGGTGGTATAAAGGCATGCTCTAAGCCTAGCATAAGCAAAGATGGTTTTGGGTGTCCTCCTCTAAACCAGTAGCTATAATGAAAATGGGTACCTAGATCTTATGTCACATGTTTTGTTATTTTAGTATCATGTGAACATCTTTGTACTATGACAAATTTAAGATAATTCTTACATTTTTTTGGTGGTAGTGGGATTTGAATTCAGGGCCTAGTAATTGCTAGGCAAGCACTCTACCCCTTAAGCCATGTCTCCAGCCCTTGTTGCTTTAGTTATTTTTCAGATAGGCTCTCAAGCTCATTGCCTATGCTAGCCCCAGACCTTGATTCTCCTACTTCTGTCTTTCACTGCGATTATAGGCATGTACCACTGTGCCTGGACAACGCATGTTTTATATTTATAGTTATAAATATATAAATACTCTCTGGACATATTAAATATATGAGTTTTTAAGACATCAGAATTAATGGCAACAGATATACCATTTGAAATAATTGATGATATTTTATGAAAAACAAAGGAGAAAATGCAAATGGGCAAATCACTAATATTGCTCAAACACTTCCAATGGGCCAAATATGGATGCTCCCTAATATACTATAGTATTTAATTCTTACACCAATACCCAAAGAGCTATTTGTGTTTTTAATTGTGAAAATTAATATTCAGAATGGTAAAATATCTTGTTATAAGGCAAAGAGAGGAGTCGAGGCTATGTGAAGATAGAAGCTAAATCTAAAATGGACACTAAAAGGACACATTGCAAACTTTGGCAAGTGGAGGAACATCAATTACCTAGTATAGTTGGATATCTGCACACTCAATTCTCAATTCAGTTCCTAGAAGTATATGAACAGAAACATGTTATGATGCTTACAAAAATTCACGTACAGAAATTTTCATTGTCTTACTTACAAAATCCCAAGCCACATGCAACTACAGGGACTTCCCATCAGGGTCTGTGTACATATCTCACACAAAATGCAATCCAAAGTAATGAGAATGAGAAAACTACAATTAATGTAGCAAGAGAAGCATCTGTCACAGACTAAAGATGGAAAAAATTTTATGCATTATGATTCCACTTCTATGGCGTATTTGTACTTTGTATTTCAAAAACAGAGAAAACTATTTTGTGCTTTTAACGCAAGGCTGATGGTTACTTTGATAGAGTAAGTGATTGGAAGTGAGTTTTTCAGGGAGTTGATAATTAATTTTCCTTGCTCTGAGCTATGAGTACACAAATGTAATCAGTTCATAAGATTTATTTAACTATATTTCTATGGTTTGTGTACTTTCTTTGTCATTTTAAATCTTCAGTAGAATTTCAATTAACCAAATATTTTCTAAAATAGGAGTAAAATATATTTTGGAGTCATATAGATTAATGTTCAAATGCATCTCTTGCATTTCTTTTAAGTTGCTTTTGGTTTCAGGTGGGGAAGTGTGACTGGATTACCTACATTACAAAATTGTTTTAAAGATCAAGATCAGTCAATGAATTTCTCAAGGCACATAATAGATAATGGCTATTAGGTTTTTATTTGTTCATTTTCATTGAAATGTTTAAATTCATAACAAGAGCAGAGTTAGAAATCAAATATCCAGTACTAAAACTCACAATTTTTCCCTAGATGATATTACATCTCTCCTACTGATATTATTCCCAAGCAAGAATTTTTACAGCAATGAGGAAAAATTATTAAATGGGGACATTAAGAAGCATGACTAGAAAATAGCAACTATTATTACTCACTTTTAGCCTGAATTTTTTTTATCCAGGATAAAGGAAATATATTTCAAATTTTCATTCAAATTGAACTTTCAGTGGCCTCAAAAAAACAACTAGTGTCAGTACCAGATATTCTCAACAGTGACTTTGATTTATCAGTTGATATTTATTTCATGAGCGATCAGGATTTTATGACTTGCAACTGAACTTAAAAAAGGATAGAAAATCTTGCAAGTCAAGATTTTATGACTTGCAACTGAACTTAAAAAAGGATAGAAAGAAATAGAGTAGAGTCACACACACACACACACACACACACATACAAAGAGAGAGAGAGAGAGAGAGAGAGAGAGAAATGGTGTAGAGAGAGAAATGGTGTAGAAATGGTGTAGAGAGAGAGAGAGAAATGGTGTAGAGAGAGAAATGGTGTAGAAATGGTGTAGAGAGAGAGAGAGAAATGTTGTAGAGAGAGAGAGAGAAATGGTGTATATAGACATCCTCATAACCTTGTTATCCTGTCACTAAACTCCCAGGTAACACTGAGTTCTCCTGCATAAAATCTTGCATATTCCTTTGCATTATGACAAAAAAGAAGATATTGATTTTTTGTGAAGGATAATCCTTCTCATCTGTGAAAAGTACCATAATTTCTTATTTGACTCAATCAGGTCTCTTACATGTGGATTTTGAATCACTCTAACCTCTTTATCAACTAGTTTGTTAAACTAAATAAAAATGAGTTACTTTTAACCTAGGATGCAGATTATTTGCCTCGCTTTGTTCTAAAATTCTTTGATATTTCTTAGGTGAATTAAATCCTACACTGCAGGAAAATGGGACAAAAAACAAGCCTCAGACTTAGCCTGAAACCTGCCCACTAGTCCCCAGGAAGTTCTGAAGGAATAAATGTGGATATGAAAAATTTGTAAATGTTCATGGCAGTAACTCAGGGATGAGGATTTCGCAAACATGATTCATTACCATACCTGAAAAAAGGGTGGCTATAATGAGGCTGCAGAATCATAGCTAGTGTGTACAGGTGTTACACTGGACAATGAACAGCTGTTCAGTAATGAAGGTGCATAGTTGACATTTATGAGATATAAGAAATGGAGACCTAGTCCCTTTATTTTTAATTCCATGCTACACAGATTTTTTTATCATTGTAATAATTAGTACATATTAATTGTACATATTAATGGGTTTTCCTTATGACAAAGTAATCATTCCTCCTTATAAGGAGGAATTCATTTACCTCAGTATTTTGTCACAGTAATGGAAGGTAGCATGCTTGTCAACTGTTTTTTTGTCTCCTGGACACATAGGTAGGATGGCTTCTCAGGAAAGCTCAGGTGTTTGGAATTGTGGACAAAGCATCAGACACATGAGGTTCCATGGAGAATTGTGTAAAATCTCCATTAAAACAAAACTGTATTCATTTTTGGAGCAGATTTTTTTTCCAGATGAGACAAATGTGCAGAGTAAGAGAAGAAATTATTGGCTCCCTGGGTCAGTTGTGGGGATGGCAATGACTGCAAATTGGCCTAAACAGTCTTTTCAGAGTGATGGAACTGTTCTCAACCTATTTCAGCTGGGATGGTTGCCTGACTGCAGATTTACCAAAGTTCATTGACTTGTGCAATTAATTACATTTTTTGTAGTTTGTGGGTGATACCTTTAAGAGCCTATTTAGAAAGCCTTTAGTTTTAGACTTGGCTGATTAACTAACTTCACTCTTCGCTGCCTTTTCTTTGTACTATGCCATTTTCATTAGTTATTCTTTCACTTTGTGTGATTCTCTCCAATTCATACAGATCATCAAGAGAAAAACAATCTTAACCAATGCTTGGGTTCTTTAGCATCACGAAAAGCTATCATTGTTCTCTGCTCATGAAAAGCAAACAGAAAAACAGATTAAATTTGGGTCTATTTGTTTTAAATCAAGATATGAAAGTTTTTGAGTGCTTATCAAAATGTAAACCTCTGTTCTTCAGTAAGAATACTATGGTGTGCCTGCAAGTCTCCTTTTATAATTCTTTAGGTAAAATCACATTAATCCTCTTCTTTTCATACTTACATAAAAAGAATAGAAAGATCTCTCTTTTTTCTGCTTAGTGAATTTCAAAGAATTAAGATAGATGTTATCAGAGACTAACCTTGATCAAAGGTAGAAAAGGCATTTCTGTCCTCAGTCCCTACCCTGTAGGCATTACATGGAGATGGATGTCCTTCTAAGACACAGTTATACCCCACAAACTACTTTGTTTTATGCCTTATTTTTCCAGGTGAGCAAGGCCAATTCATTGGATCAAGTTTGTTAAATGATTGGATAATCCCACCTTTGTGCAGAGGCTTGAAAGCAAGAAAGGAGGAAATTTTACATTCCCTGGCCTTAAACTTGAGAAATAGGGAAGCCTGTGAGGACAGAGCTGACAAACCTTTACCATTAAGAATTCTACAGTTCTAACCTTACCAAGAGCAAGAATATTTAAATTATGGTCTGGATAATGTGTGGAAAGCAGTCCAAAGTTTGGTAGATTCTATAATTGAAGGATCATTCCAAGAGCTATGTATATGGAGAACTCACTGAACAATTGCATATTTGTAAAGGCTTTATATAATCTTTCCTTAGGAGAGCAGCCTGAGTGGGTATATGATTTCTGAAATAGTGTTTTATCTCTATATAATCAGCAGAATGTGAAAGTATATATTAAAGATTCTAAATTTTTACTTTTCTTCAGATTTACTCTGGGAACTTAAAAAACTATATCATTGTCAGATTAATTTGTAGCTATTTCTACACTGTGATCCTCTTTAACAGTGTAGAAATAGTGTAGAAAATCATTTTTCTGAAATTATTTTTCCTGTCTAATTTAAATATTTTGTTTTTATTACAATAAAATGTTACTTCATCAAATATTTCTCTTTTGGTTTTCTTTTCCCAAATATGCACACTTTTCTTTATTAACATGAATTATTTGAAGGTTAGTTTAGGTCTGTGTCATATTTTTAAATCCTGTAAATTTCATTGATCTTTATACCTGTATTCAAGTAAGTACTGTCTCTCTTTCTCTCTGTCTCTCTTCTCTCCCTCTCTTTCTGTCTCTGTATCTGAGTCCATTTTCTATAACATAAATCCTGCCTTTATTACTGTAATGAATGTTTATTTTTATAATTTTATGTTTCCTGTAAACATTTCTTATGTTCCAATATCATACAATTAATTTCATGCTATTGCATGTGCATTATAATCTCTTTGTTCTTTATGGTTTTGCTCTTCAAAGAGACAAGGTTTTCTTTTTTACTACAGCAACAAGCACCCAACATAAAATTTACCATCATAATTATTTAATGTTCATAATATTAATTATATTCATATTTCTGTGTAACAGATGTAGAGAATTATTTCATCTTGCAAATCTGAAACTCTTTACACATTTAACAATCTCTTCTTACTATTCTCCTAGCCTCTGCTAGCCACCGATCTACTTTCTGTTGCTATGGATTTAACCACCTTAGTTACCTCATATGGGTGGAGTCATACAGTATGTGTCCTTTTGTGACTGGTTTATTTCATTGCTATAACATTCTTAAGGTTCATTCATGTTGCGGTGTATGACAGAATGTCCTTCCTTTTTAAGATAAACAATACTCCATTTTATACATCTGACACATTTTATTTATCCAGTCATCGGTTGGTGGACTTTAGAACTGCTTTCGCCTCTTGGTAATTGTGAATAGTGCTGCTCTGGATGGACAGGGATTTGCAAATATTTCTCCAATACCCTGCATTTAATTCTTTTGGATATGTACTCAGAAATAAGATTGCTGAATCATATTATAGTTTTAATTTTAGTTTTAAAGGAGACTTTCATAATTTTTTCTATTTGGTTTAAGGCATTTTATAATCCCATCAACAATGCATAGAAATTGTAATTTTTCCATATCTTACCCAGTGCTTTTTATTTCCTTTTTTTAAATAGTGGCCAACCTAATGGGTGAGATAATATGTCATTGTGGTTACCATGTCCATTTCTCTGTTAAGTAGTGATGCTGAGCAATTTTTCATATTTTGCAAGTTATTTTATATCATTTTGGAAAAAATTTCTGTTCTAGTGGCTAATTTTTTAAATGAATTACTTGATTTTTTATTATTAAAATAGTGCTTTGCACTTTGTTGACTGTGTCCTTTGATGCAAATATGTTTGTAACTTCCATTTCTCTATTTTTGCTTATGTTTTTTGTCTTATGTCCAAGAAGTCTAACATCATGAAATTTGTCTATATTTTTCTAGGTTAGTTTATAGTTTGAAGTCTTACATTTATTTTTTTGATTCATTTTCAGTTAATTTTTATGTGATATGAGATAAACACTACCTTCATTCTTTTGTGTATGAGTATCCGATATTCTCAAGACCATTTGTTAAAAAGATTATCCTCTCTCCATTGGATAGTTCTCATACTTGCTTTTGATCATTTGACCGTATGTTCCATGGTTTATTTTTGGGATCTGTATTCTATCAGTCCATTTGTCTGTCTTTATGTCAGTTCTTCTTTGTTTGATTACTATAGCTTTGTAGTACGTTGTAAAAACAGGCAATGTGAACTCTTCAACTTTCTTCTTCTTTTCCAGTATTATTTTGACTATTTGTGGACCTATGAGTTTCTGTGTGAATTTTAGGGTGGATTTCTCTACTATTGAAAAACTTTGTTTAGATTTTTATAGAGGTTGTGAGGCTAATTTTATATTAACTTGAAGACATTAAACACTTTCCAGCTATTTTTCTCTTCTGTTTTTGAAGATCATATTCAACAGATATTATTTGAATGTTCAGAATAGTGCTGACCTATAACTTTACATTACCTGTATAGACTTTATATTTTCTAGCTTTCTTTCTTTCATTTTTGATCCTTGAGCAAAATAAAACTAAAACATGCTCTATGTTTGTCACTAAAATGTGTGAATAGATATTGCCACAGTTTTCTTTTATTAATTTGGATAAATGTGCAGACAAGCACCTAGTGCACATGAGTCATTCCTCTGTAGCATGTATTATCTCTTCAAATACATTTGTTAATAATGTGAAATACACAAGAGGCCATGACTCCAAATATACACAACCATCCATAACCCTTGACTCACAGTATAAATTCATAAATTCACCATTGAGATGTTCACCTATTTCAGAAAATCATCCTACGTAAAAACATGCTTCTCCTTGCAGAATCTGACTAAAAAACACTGCTCTGATTAGTTAAAATAACAGCTGTGAAGAAGAAGTGAGTTTCTCTTTTACCACTTGGTCTTTGTTTTGATTTAATGACTGACCATTTTTAAAGCAGAATATATTTTTAAAATTTGAATTTACCAGCATAATACTAATACACATTCCTCTAATTCTTGATAATTTAAATTTTACATATTTTGTGTTAGTTGTGCACTAATTTTATAGCTCTCTAGTCATTTTAGCCAAGAAAAATTAGAATTTTATCAAGGGACACTTGGAAACGTCCATTGAAAGTAGCACTTGTCTATATGTTTGATTAGAATATTTTAGATGACTAATAGATGATATTTTGTAGATTGTTATGTAATTTCCTGAAATTACACACCTTTTATCAGGAAGTTAATCTTATATTTCTTTTTAGGTATATGTTTTAAGGTTTGTCTCAGCTATATTCATAAGCATTAGGCCCAATTCAATATTTATAATCTGAAGACGCTTGAAATTTGTATGATTCAACCCAGTCCAGATCTAGATTAGAATATAAATTCCCTTTTCAGGAAAATGTCATGGATTTATATACCTATGGCAAATATTTTTCCAAAATTCCTCATCTTTCAAATCCTGCCTACATTCACTCTGGCATAATTCATTTCATTCTTTAAAAAAAATCCCTGTATGTTGCTCTTCTTGAAGTTCCCTTCAACTTACTTTTATTCTATCATTATTAACACAAGCTCGGCATGATGCTCTACAGTCCTCATTAAAACAATCCTCCAAGCCTTCTTGTCTGCTTTGCTGAAATACATCTATATGAACAACTTTTGGTAACATTAGTAGTTTTACAATGACCTTGTAATAACCTTGTCCACAGTCAACCATTTCCTCAATGTTAAGGTAACCCTGGCTACCAAGAGACAATTTATCATTGCAAAAGGTCTGTACTTGTCTGCATACACAGAACATGCCTTTTTAAAATTCCAACTCTATCTAAAAAGAATAATATTAATTATAAGTCAATTTCAGATTGCCTTTTTAAAAAATTGTCTTCTCTTTAAGAGATGTAAAGACAGACTTGTTAGTTCCTGAATGCAACTAATTAAATTTCTCCCAGTTCCCTCACTTCCGTTATTTAGTAGATCTAACAACCACATACAAGTTGTTAACAAACTCACAAAATAAGATATGTAACTCTTTTCTGTACTTTTTATGTAAAAATATTTTTTGTCTCAATAAAGTTTCATTAAAATTATTCTGTTTAATTTGTTAAACAGAATTTTTAATTTGTTAAAAATTTGTTAAGTTGCACAAACCTCTGATGGCTCTGCACAATTTAGAGCCATGTGGTGTGTAACAGAAATGAAAAATGAATCTACTATGACTTCTGTGGACTTAAAAATTTAATTGAAAAAAAATAAGTTCATAAAACATAAAGTGACTATAATATATTTTGTAGGCCAAAATGTAGATAGTTGAACAGATATAATAAGAATTATGTTAACTATATTGTTTTCCTTTTGAAATATCAAAGTGACCATTTGTAGCACTAATTATTAAACAAAAATCCTATTCCTGTACTGATTAGTCAACCACATTGCACTGTGATTTGAAGTTAATTTAAATATTATGCAATCTTACAGATTACTCATTAGCCTGAAGTACATTTCTCCTTTGGAAGCATTAGGTTAAAAACTAAGTGTTGAAAAATCCTCTTATTTGCTTAATTTACTGCTCATTATGAGACTTCTCTGAACTCTATTTTAGCCCAAAATAGTTATTTATAATTGAATAGGGCAAAATAAGAAGAAATATAATAAGTTTACCTGGTTAATGAATTTAAGTTCATAATTAGAGTTAGTAGTTTATGGCATGGCTTTAAAATCTACATTTCAATAAGCATCTCAAAGTATTCTGATGTGTATGTGGTCGAAATCCTTACTTTCTATAATTCTGACTTGCAAACTCAGTGAAGGAAAAGTATAACAAAGGTTATACAATGGCTAGAACATTTGCTGGATTATCATTAAGTATTTCCAAATACACAGCTTGATCCGGGTATTTTATAGCATGTTCATAAACTTTTGCAGAATGCATTACCTAAACTACTTCTTTGTCTATTTTTCTTATGTTTCTTAGTAACACCTTTTACCAACTGTCTTCTTTTGCTTCAACCCTGTAGCTGTCACTCCATTACAACTGTCAAACTCATTGCCTCTTCCCTGGGCTACTGCATTAAACTTCAATAGACTTCTTGCCTCCTGTTCCAATTCAGATGGCATAATGGTGCCAGATTAATTTTTGAAGAGCCACCACAACCATGTTACAGTTTGCATAAAATATCCTAAAGAATCTTCATTACATACCAAATGAAATTACCTTACTTTTTATGTGAAACCCGGAATTGTGTATCCCCAGTCTTTTCCAATCTTATGTAAATTTATTTCTTGCTACAAAATCTGTTTTATTTTTCTTTCTACTACAAACCAATTAAACTGTTTACTATATACTACTTCAGCTCCTTCACTAGTCTATTTTAAGTTTATGGAGGCCAGGGTCAAAACATTTCCTGATTTACACAGCTAGAGGCAAATCATCTAAAACCACATAATAACTTTTGTCCTTCCCCCATTAACCTTACATTTAAAATTATGTTAAATAATGGCTTACCTATAGTCTATTTTTCTTTTCTAGAGTATACACTCCAAGCATGTGGAGCCTATTTCAGCTACACATACTATCAGAACCCATTCAGCTCTATCTACCATTGCAAAGCCATTAAAACTCATCAACAACAGCAGCTGCAAATCTAGATTCCCTATTTTAGCTTCTGTTTTCTGTGAGCCAGTGTCTACAGCTAGTACATTTTATTTTAAATCATTAGAATGTATGTAAATACATTCTTCTAAATACCCATGGGATTTAATAATTAAATTATTTTACATAATTTACTTTGCATCCTTTGGATCATTAAAGACACTGTATATTCCATGGAAGTTTTGTTATTCTCATAACTACATACAGTCAGAACAAGAAAGTCCAAATCAAATCTTATTACCAATTTTTATCACCTATTTGAAGCTTTGTATTTTATGTCTTTACATAGCTTAGCACAATCTTTAAATATCACCATTAAATTCCCCTGACTTTTTGAAAATCTCTTATAGCTTAGTAACATTAATTTGTAAGGAAAATTATTTAATATAAATATGCCTTAGGAAAATATTTATCATTGTCGTACGCTTTATTGATCAAGCAATATCTCACTGATACCTTATATTGTGTCTATAAACAGATATATATATGATCATAAAATTTTCTTGGGTTAATTGATAATCCACTGGATATATCTGAATAGCCTGATTATCCATAATTTGCTTTTAAGATAGTGACAATATTTTATAGATGAAGTGACTACATAAATCACAGTATATCTTTTTAAAAGTAATATTGAATTGTTAAAACATAGTTATGAAATTGAGCTTTCTATGTAATTATAAATATTCTATCATAAAATGGGGAATTTCAATCCACTGTGAAAAGTAACATCTAAAGTAATACTTTAACATAAAAATGCTATATTCTAGAGGATTTTTAGAGATATTTTCAAGTTGAGAACAAGTGGGATTTACATATGCTTTTTATATAGATGCATTTGCTTTTAGTATTTGGTAATGAAAATTTATGTATTGTTTTATCTACTGCTAGCAAGTTTAAAATTGCCATCTATGGGCTGGGGCTTTAACTCAGTGGTGGAATACTTTCCTTCCTATAGAAGGCCCTGGGTTGGATGCACAGCACTAAGAAAAAAATTCCATCTAATATGACTTTTCTCCTCAGAAATAACCCTTATTACAAGAATAAATATGTGATGGGAATGTTTATAATTTCCTGAACATTTTCAAAATTTAATTTGCAAATGGATTCTCATTTTGAACTAAGATTAAGCTTGCATAATTTGACTATGGAAGCTCATCATTGTGAATTATACTATTTGCTCTAATAATATTCATTATTTTTTATGTTTTTTGATAAATACAAAGAATTGACATGGTTCTAAGGTAGCAAAGAAAAACAGTTTATCATTGCAAATTTCAAACTAAGTATTCCAAATATCTCCAATAACATAAACAGCTAAAATTTGGACAGAATGAAGGATGCAACAACAAAACAGAGAAATTATTACAATTTTTAAAAAATAATTTCTTCATGTTATATGAATTTGACTCAGTTTTTTTTTTAATTATGAGACTATGTTAACTGTACAAAGGGGTTTCATCGTGATTTTCCATATATGCATTCATTGTACTCTAATCAAAGTCCCCATCTCTATTACTACAAAGTTTAATTTTTTTGCCTTGCACTTACTAGGCAGGGGCTCTACTACTTAAGTCATGTCTCCAGCCCTACTGTAAAGATATAGTAAGTTATTAGATGATTATATGTAGATGTTATGTATGCAATTACTTGTAGAATGTACCAGTTTGGAGTCTCTTAAAAGGTAGTTCATTTTAATGTAGATGGTGGGTAAAGACATGGAAGTAGGTGTTGTTTAAAGGAGAGAATGCTAATGGTGGATACCTGTGCTTATTTTTGAATGCTCCAACAATACAATCAAAGCAGCAAATCATTTCATCCATGATGACTTATTTGCCATAGGGACATTAGATTTGGTGCTTTAATCATACCATTAATTAAGACATTCTTACAACTATTTTACTTGCTGGAGAATGATTAAAAACTAGAAAAACAAATCAAGACAAGAGGTCAGAGAAGGAAGATAACACTCTGTGGGATACATGGTTGTGAGGATCAGATAGGTACTTTCCCTACCCTGTCATCCACAGTAGGCATATGATGCTCCAACTTCAGAGCTACCTGAAGTAATAAAAATGTACAAACACATTGATCCACTGTCTTAATCTATTCATGGTAATACCCCTTAATCTTCACAAAAATGCCTCAAGGAGGGAATTATTATTTTTTCTTTACAGATGAGGAAATTGCAGCATACAGCAATTGAGTAATTTTCAATACCTCAAAATTCTGTTCAGCATGGGACTAAGCAATTCAACCACGTGTGTGGAAAGACCATTTCAGGAGGTGTGGTAAAAACTCAGATAATCTCTTGTCACTGATTTTTTTCCTTCCTTTTTAGTATTAGTTGTTTATATCCCTTAAAGAGAATCTTAATCTGTATGATGTCAAAATATGACCTTGTTTGAAAATAGAAACCTTGCAGATATAATCAGTAGTTAAGAGGGGTTTCACACTCATAACCAGTACAGTGACTGGTGTAGTTATACAAAGACAAAAGAGAAATGAACATATAACATGAGAGCACAGAGACTTTTAGGAAGGAAGTGGTCATGTGACAAAAAATCATGCAGAGATTAGAGTGATGTATCTACAAGTCCAGGAACCCAATGCAGTCTGGTTGCCACCAAAGGCTAGGATGTGATGGCACAACCTGTCCCCAAGAATACTTCAAAAGGAACCAACTCTACTGGCATCTTTGTTTTGGACATGAAACTCCTAAAAAATATGAGAGAATAAACATTTATTGTTTTAAACTATCCAGCTTTTAGTATTTATTACAGAAGTCCAAGGAAACTAGTACGTTTTCTAAAAATTTTCTCTAATAAAAACATTTGACATTTTGTCCTTGTTTTTTATTATTACTTAATCCTTATTTTCATTCCATAAAAGTAGCGTGAAACTGTTGGAAAATTGTAAGAGTACTTATAAGAAATAGCAAATACAGTCCACACTTCATATCTGTGAATTCAGCCAACTACAGATCAAAAATAATTGCAACAGACCAGGAGTGGAGGCAGAAGCAGGACGATCCTGAGTTTGGGGAAAGTCCAAGCAGAAAGGTAGTAGGGATCTGGCTGAGTGGCTCAAGTGGTAGAGTGCCTGCCTAGAAGCATGAGGCCTTGAGTTCAAACCCCATTATCACCAAAAAAAAAAAAAAAAAAAAGGAGCAAGACAGCATCTCAAAAATAGAATGAAAATGAAAGGACTAGAGGCTCAATTCGTAGAACATCTGCCTAGCAAGTATGAGACTACGGGTTCAATTTCTAGTAACACAAAGAAAAATTGGAACAAAACTACATCTGTACTTCATGCACAAAACTTTTTTGGTCCTTATTTCCTGAACAGCACAGTGCAAAAACTATTTGCAGTTATAATTATACTAAGTATTATAATATATTACTTATTGTAAGAGATCTAGAGTGATTTAAAGTAGGTTATATACAAATGTTAAACCTTTGCATTTTAAGAACTTGAACAGGTCCTCCATTGTCTTACAAGGCAAAACAGATGACTCTAGTTTATGAGAATGTGAGGTTAGGGACTGCACATTTATGTTTCCTCCAACCCTCAATTTTATATGTTGAACCAGTAAGCTCCAATGGGATTATATTAGAAGATGAGGTATTTGGGATGCAGTAAGATTTAGATGAAGTCATGAGGGTGGCGCTCCCATGATCACATTTGTGTTCTTTCCAGAAGCAGGAGACTCTAGACCTTGTCATGTGAAGATATAAGACAGCCTTCTTCAAATCAAGAAGACTGTGGTCACCAGGTGCCAGTTTGAGTGCCATTAAAATTTTCTGGCTGGAGGCATAATGTGACATGCAGTGTGCTTCAAGAAGATGAATCTCACTGCAAAGAGTTTGATTTTTTCTTTTTTATTGTTGTGCTGGGGATACATGTGGCACTTACAAAAGTTCTTAAAATATATCAACTATATTAAACTTCAGCTAACCCCCCTATCATTTTTCTTTATCTCTTCATCCACCTATTCCTGGAATAGTTTTACCTGGTCTCATTTTTCCATTTACATACATGTGTACATAGTATTCACACTGTACTCACCATCATATATGCTTTACCTCCCTTTCACCCTGAAACACTGTTCACAAACCCCCAGACAGCACTTGTTCTGCCCTCCTTTTCTCTGATTTTGTAAAAGAAAAAAATGATATTTTTGTTTAAGATAGCTATGCAGAGAGTTTCCTTGTGATATTTCCATGTATTATTTTTTTTATTATTAATTTATTCATATGTATGTACATTGTTTGGGTCATTTCTCCCGCTGCCCCCCTCCCACACAATCTCCCCTCATCTCCCCCTCGCTTCCAGGCAGAACCTGTTCTGCCCTTGTTTCTAATTTTGTTGAAAAGAAGACATAAGCATAATAAGGAGGACAGAGCATTTTTGCTAGTTAAGGTAAGGACAGCTATACAGAGAGATTCCTAGCATTGCTTTCATGTACAAATGTGTTACAACCCAGTTGATTCATTGCTAACTGATCTTTACACTGGTTCCTGATCCCCTTCTCATGTTGACCTCTGTCACTTTAAGGTTTCTGTATTAGTTCCTCTGGAGTGGGGACATCAAAAGCTTTCATGTTTTGGGTTTTCTACCTATTTCCATATCTCCTGTATGTGCTCTTCCCTTGTCATGTGATCCAAGTCCAGCCACATTGCTGTATTTGCCTTAGATCTAAAGTCTGCATATGAAGGAGAACATATGATTTTTAGTCTTCTGAGTTTGGCTGACCTCACTCAGAATGATGTTCTCCAGTTCCATCCATTTACCTGCAAATGACAAGATTTCATTCTTCATGGCTGAGTAAAATTTCATTGTGTACAAGTACCACATTTTCTTGATCCATTCATTCAATAGTGGTGCATCTTAGTTGTTTCCATAACTTGGCTATTGTGAATAGCGCTGCAATAAACAAGGGTGGGCAGTTGCCTCTACAGTAACCTGTGTTGTATTCATTTGGGTATATCCCAGGAGTGGGATTACTGGATCTTATGTCAGATCTATGTTTAGATTTTAAGAAGCATTCAAATTTTTTTCCAAGGTGATTGCATCAGCTTGCATTCCCACCAGCAGTGTATAAGTTTCTTTTTCCCCACATCCTTGCCAATACGTGTTGTTGGTGGTGTTTTTGTTGATGGCTATTCTAACATGCGTGAGTCGGAATCTTAGTGTGGTTTTTATTTACATTTCTTTTATGGCTATAGATGGTGAATATTTTTTTCATGTGTTTTTTGGCCATTTGAATTTCTTCTTTTGAGAAAGTTCTGTTTAGTTCAGTTGCCCATTTCTTTATTGGTTTATTGATTTTAGGAGAGTAAGTTTCTTAAGTTCCTTGTATATTCTGGTTATCAGCCCTTTGATGTATGGCTGGAAAATATTTTCTCCCATTCTGTCGGTGGTCTTCTCAGTTTAGAAACCAATTCTTTTGTTGTGCAGAAGCTTTTTAATTTTATGAAGTCACATTTGTCCATCCTTTCTCTTATTTGCTGGGCTGCTGGGATTCTATTAAGGAAGTCCTTGCCTATACCTATTGGTTCCAGAGTGTTTCCTGCTCCTTCCTGTACTAACTTCAGAGTTTTGTGTCTGACAGTTAGGTCCTTGATCCATTTTGAGCTAATACTAGTACAGTGTGATAGACATGGATCTAGTTTCAGTTTCTTGCAGGCAGATAACCACTTTTCCCAGCAACATTTGTTGAAGAGGCTCTTTTCTCCATTGTTTATTTTTGGCACCTTTGTCAAAAATGAGGTGGGTATAGTTGTGTGGCTTCATATCGAGGTCCTCTATTCTGTTCCACTTGTCTTGATGTCTGTTTTTGTACCAGAACCATGCTGTTTTTATTGCTGTTGCTTTGTATACAGTTTGAAGTCAGGTATTGTGATACCTCTAGCATTGTTCTTTTTGCTGAGTATTGCCTTGGCTATTCACAGTCTCTTGCATTTCCAAATGAACTTTAGGGTAGAAATTTTTCAATCTCTGTGATGAAGGTCACTGGGATTTTGATGAGAATTGCATTAAACATGTAGATTGCTTTTGGTAATATAGTCATTTTTACTATGATGGTTCTACTAATCCACGAGCACAGGAGAGCATTCCATCTTCTGTTGTCTTCCTCAATCTCTTTCTTCAGGGGTTTGTAATTCTCCTTGTAGAAGTCATTCACATCCTTTCTTAAGTTATTCCTAGGTATTTGATTTTTTTTTTGAGGCTATTGTAAATGGAATTGTTTCCATATATTCCATCTCAGTTTGGTCATTATTGATTTTTGTAAGTTGATTTTGTATTCTGCCAACTTGCTATAGCTGTTTATGGGGTCTAAGAGTTTTTGGGTAAAGTTTTTTGGGTCTTTAAGGTATAGGATCATATCATCTGCAAATAGGGATATTTTGACAGTTTCTTTACCTATTTGTATTCCTTTTATTTATTCTTCTTGTCTAGTTGCTGTGGCTAGAAATTCCAGTACTATGTTGAATAGGAGTGGCAATAGTGGGCACCCTTGTCTCATTCCTGATTTTAGGAGAAATGGTTTCAGTGTTTCACCTTTAAGTATGATGTTGGCTGTAGGTTTGTCATATATAGCCTTTACAATTTTGAGGTATATTCTTTCTATTCCTAGTTTTCTTAGAGCTTTTATCATGAAGTGGTGCTGGATCTTATCAAAGTCTTTTTCTACAACTATTGAGATGTTCAAGTGGTTTTTGTCTTTGTTTCTATTAATGTGATGTATTACATTTATAGATTTGTGTATGTTGAACCATTCCTTGCATCCCTGGGGTAAGGCCAACTTGGTCATGGTGGATGATCTTTCAGATGCGTTGTTGGATTCAGTTTGCCATTATTTTATTGAGGAGTTTTGCATCGATATTCATTAAGGAAATTGGCCTGCAGTTCTCCTTTTTAGAGGTATCTTTGTCTGGTTTTAGGATGAGAGTAATATTGGTTTCATAAAATGAGTTAGGAAGTGTTCCTTGCTTTTTTATTTCATGGAACAGTTTAAGGAGGGTTTATATTAATTCTTCTTTAAACGTCTGATAGAATTCAGCAGTGAATCCATATCCTCTTGGATCAATTTTGTATGGTTGTAAGTTTCTAGAAATCTGTCCATTTTTTCAAAACTTTCAAATTTATTAGCATATAGGTTCTCAAAGTAGTCTCTGATGATTTCCTAGATGTCTGTTGTGTTTGTTGTTATCTTCCCTTTTGCATTTCTCATTTTACTGATTTGCATTTTTTTCTCCTCATTTTAGTCAGATTTGCCAATGGTCTGTCAATCTTATTTATTTTTTCAAAGAACCAGATTTTGTTTCATTGATTCTTTGTATGTTTTTTTATTGTTTCTATTTCATTAATTTCAGCCCTTATTTTTATTACTTCTCTCCTTCTGCTTGTTTTGGGATTTGCTTGTTCTTCTTTTTCTAGGAGTTTGAGCTATATAGAAATAAGTTATTGATTTGAGATCTTTCTGTCCTTTTAATATATGAACTCATGGCTTTAAGCTTTCCTCTTAGGAGTGTCTTTGCTGTGTCCCATAGGTTCTGGTAGGTCATGTTTTCATTTTCATTAACTTCCAGGAAACTTTTAATTTCCTCTATTATTTCATCAAAGACCCATTCATCATTGAGCAATAGGTCATTCAGCTTCCAACTATTTGCTTGTTTTTTATTGCTGTTTTTGTTGTTGATGTCTAGTTTTAATGCATTGTGGTCAGATAGAATACATGGGATTATTTCTATTTTCTTATATTTGCTGAGGCTTGCTTTGTGCCCTAAGATATGATCAATTTTGGAGAAGGTTCCATGAGCTGCTGAGAAGAATGTATATTGTGCAGAAGTTTGATGAAATATTGTGTAGACATCAGCTAGGTCCATTTGATCTATGGTGTGATTTATTTCTAGGATTTCTTTACTATTTTTTGCTTGGAGGACCTATCTATTGGTGACAAGGGAGTATAAAAGTCTCCCAGTACCACTATGTTGGAATTTATATGGTTTTTATGTCCTTTGGAGTATGTTTGATAAAATTGGGGTGCATTGAGAATGGGTGTAATAGGTTGATAACTGTTATTTCCTTTTGGTGTATTTCCCCTTTTATTAGTATGGAGTGTCATTTGTCTCATTTGATCATTGTAAGCTTGAAGTCTACTTTGTCCGAGATAAGTATTATTACCTCTCCCTGTTTTGGGGGGGCCATTAGCTTGGTAAATCTTCTTCCTGCCTTTCACTCTCAGCCAGTGCTTATTTCTGTTGATGAGGTGGGTGTCCTGTAGGCAGCAAATTGTTGGATCTTCCTTTTTAACTCAGTTTGCAATTTGTGTCTTTGATGGGGGAATTAAGTCCATTAATGTTCACTTTTAGTATTGATAGGTATGTGGTGATTCCCATCATTTAGTTGTCTTTCTTGCTTAAGAGTTTGATTGTGTGCAGCTGAATTAATGTTACTCTCTACTTTCTTCTCCTGTGGTTTGGTATTGCGTGCCCTTTCATGGTTTTTTTTGCTTTCACTTTCTGTGTGCAGAATTTCTTGGAGAATCTTTTGTAGTGGTGACTTGGTGGTCATATATTGTTTTAGTTTCTGCTTATCATGGAAGACTTATTCCTCCATCTATTTTGAATGATAGTTTTGCTGGGTAGAGTATCCTAGGGTTGAAGTTATTTTCATTCAGTGCCCAGAAGACCTCACTCCATGCTCTTCTTGCTTTTAGGGTTTCCATTGAGAAATCTGCTGTGATTTTGATGGGTTTACCTTTTCATGCTTTTTCTCTCTTACAGCTTTCAATATTCTTTCTCTGTTCTCTGTGCTTATGGGAAATTCTCTGTTATTAATTTGTTGAATATATTACAAATTCCTTTTGCTTTCACCTTTTGTTCTTCAATGCCCATGATTCTCAGGTTTGGTCTTTTGATGGAGTCAGTGAGTTCTTGCATATTCCTTTTATAGGTCTTGAGCTGTTTGACTTACAGCTTTTCAGTTTTTCCTTTAATTTCCATTTCATCTTCAAGTTCTGAGATTTTATCTTTTCCTTGTTCTAGTATGCTGCAGTGGCCTTCCATTGTGTTTTATATTTTTGTTTCTTTCTTTTTTATGAGATTTTCTATATCATGGGTCACTTCCAATGTAATATTGCAAATTTTTGACCTTAATTCACTTATCTATTTATAGTGTTCTCTCTTTCTCTTTGGTGTTTTTTTAGGGCTCCTATTAGTATTAGTTCATTTGTTTGTTTTTGTGTCTTCTTTTATTCTGTTTTTTTTTTTTTTTTTTTTTTTTGTGTCTTGGAATTTCTTGAGTGCCTCCTGTACATTTTGGTTGACTATGTCTAGTAACATCTCCATGAAATTCTCAATGACTACTTGCAGGATTTCTTCTTTCATGTTGTTCTTGTGGGCTTCATTGGGTTCCTTGGCATTGTTTATCTTTGTTTTGCTGGAGTCTGGAACTGGGTATTCATTTTCTACATTTCCCTCTGAATCCTGTATTAATTTATTTTTTGGGGGAGAATGATTTCCTTCCCTTTTTGGTCTTCCCATCACCCTATTTTGTACTGTGTACCTATGTTCTTGATAGGCTATTGGTAGTTTCATTCACCTGTTTTCTTTCCCAAGTTTAATTTTGTTTTGTGGATGTGTTGAATTTTAGGTTCATGTATGTTTTCTATTTCTGTCCCTGGTCTGTGTGTAATTTGGTATTAGCTAACTCACAATAGTAAAACTAACAAAAGAAAAAAAGAAAGAAAGAAAGAAAGAAAGAAAGAGAAAGAAAGAAAGAAAGAACACCAAAGAAATCAACAGGGACAGGTGGTGGACAAACAAACAAACACATAAAAAAATTCCAGTTTCAGGAACAATAGAATTTCAGTCTTTGTAGGTCTGATGTTACTCCTTAAGCATCTACTCCTGGTGTTGATATTTAAGCCAAAGCTCTGTTTAGTCTCACCAGGTGGTTGGGGAGAATAGCCAGTTTTTTTTTTCCTGTCTTTCAGTGGCAGTTGCTTAGTCAGCTCCTCCCTCAGTGAGGTGTGGCTTGTCCTCAGGTTCAGGAGATCAGCTCTGTGGCCAACCAGCCTTCATGCTTTGGAGTTCAGTTTTCACTGTATTGGTTCATTGCAGGCTTGTTTTTTTTTTGCCCCGTCCCCTTTCTCTGGGGTAAGGTCAGAGATCTGTCAGCTGACTCCCTCCTGTCAGCATGTTATTTTGGTTTGCTGATTGTTTTTCAATTTTTCAGTGTTGTTTGACTTTGGATATTGTTCACTGGCCTAGGAGATGAGGTTTGTGGACTGCTATCTGCCCTATTTCAGGCAGTGGCTTATCACCTGTCCTCTATTGGCCCTCCTCCTTTCTAGTCTTTGTTTATTGAAAGTTCCCATGGAGATCATCTTCTTGCCTCTCTCCTCCTTCTCTGGTACACTTACAGCATCTCTCCCCACTGCATGTTCCTTTTCAGTTCCTTGATTATTATTATTTTTTTTGCCTGGCAGGGGATCAGTCTCTCCAAGGGGCTGTGCTGCTTTATCCCAGAGGTGGCTGTGGGAATACTGTGTGATGCTTATTTGCTCTCCTGTTGGTCTGCTGGATGTCTTCCAAGCAGTTTTGTTGCTGGTGTCTGGTGGTGCGGGAGTCCTCCTGTTTGCTCAGTGTAACATGGCATGGAGAAGCTTTGTATGGGCTGGTGGTTTAGGGTGTTGAACTTTTGATTCTTCTTGGTGCTATTTTTCTGACAAGTGTGGCTCCACTGTCTCAGCAAGATTTTTGATTTATATAGCTCATGCTGTCTACTTCTGCATGCTAGTGGCCATCTTGGATCCCCCTGGGGCTGATTTCTGGAGTTTACTTCAGACAGAAGCACTGAGAATATGTGATGATATAGTTAAATAACACATTCTTAAAAGAGGTGAACAGAAATTAAGCTTGGAAGACAAACAAATTTATCAATGTTGCACTACCAGTAGATGAGAAACAAGAGATTGAAACTGAGTTTAGCAGAATTCAGTTTTTGCAGCCATTCACATTTAAAAAATAATCTAAATTATATATTTAGATGAGTTTCCAAAAGTTTAAATTGTCAAAAGGACTAAATTCACAGTGTTGTTAACATATGAAGGCATACATTTCAAAGGGACTACATCCCAGCATAAAAGTACATTTATATAACATGTAGGAATTTTAAATAGAAAAGAATTAAGGTCTGATATTACAAGGCTAGTCAGAGAAGCCTGATTCCCTCTGCAGTTCTATCTCAATTTAATAACTGTACAGATAAGTTTCATGTCATTTAAAAGTATGTTATTCCTTTTTAGGGAAGTTTATGAAAAGCAGTTCCAGTGAAAAGTAAATTAAATAATAATAGCAATGTTTTGGGAGGGACATACTGCTCCATGCATGTTATATTTACCCAGAGATTTGAATGGGATAGATTACTTTTTCTACTTTTCCCTTTAACCCGCTTTGACATGAGTGTGGTAGACTGTTATGTTTCTATATTTAGCCTCAAGCTGAGTGAACTTCACTAAAGTGTGAAGCAATTTTAAATATATCTTGTCTAAAAAATTGCTGAATTTTGAAGCACTGTGACATCATGGGGAATAAAAATTGCTCAAAACACAAACCAGTGAAGTTAAATATATTGACCATGTGAGCTTTTTGAAATAAAGACATTATGCTACTATTTTTTGCCTACATGAGAAACAATATTTAAAAACTGTAATCATTAATCATTGTTAAGTAATTTGAAAATATTAGCTATAATAATGGATAAAGTTAAAATATGTGTAACTACTATAACTTTAACATGTTAAATAATAAACCAAGAATTTAATTGTTAAATAAATGTTATTTGAGCTTCAAGGTTTTGCAGAAAGCTAATATGCTCTTTGGTTTACTGAGAGTAAATTGACCTGATTTCTACAAGACTTATCCCACCATAGATATTTTAAATAAGCCAGTTTTTGTAATAAATGTATGGTTATAATCTACTTTAGAATGTTATTTGGTCAAAATTATAGCAGAAGTTAACTACATATAGAAAACAGAAAATGTCACTGCCATTTTTCATTGGTAATAATATTTGTTTACCTTTTCTTCAACCTTCCTTAACAACCAAAAATTAACCAGGTAATGAAATTAACAAGTGCCCATTAGGTAAAGGAAATCATACTCTGAAAAGTAAATATTTCCTCAGCAGATGAATGGATAAGGGAAATGTAGCATATTTACACAATAAAATATCACTCACCCATAAAATAGATGGAAAGCCTATCCTTTGCCAGAGTGCATATAGGAGTCAAAAGTGTTTAACTGAGTGAAACAAACCAGTCACAGAAAGACAAATGACACATATTCTCACTCATTTTTGGAAATCTGTAAGTTAACCTTGTAGAAGTATGGGAGGGAAGAGCTGACACAAGAGACAGATAGGTTATTCTTCAGAAAGATATGAAGAGGGAATTTAGGGAATGGAAACAGTGTTGAGATAAGAGAGGACATGGGGAGAGGCCCTTGTATAGAAGAAGGGTAGGTGAATATGATCAATGTATGATGTACAAATGCATAGAAATATAGCAGTGAAGTCCAATCACTTGTAAAATTAGTATGTCAAAAGGTTTTAATTTTTTAAAAAAGAATAAATATTTAAGAACAGTGAAAATATCAGCCCACTTGACTTGTAATTTGATTCTTCAACAACTATCTATATACTAAAGGACAGTCTGGTGGAATCTCATTGAACTTGTTCATATTGATATTATTCATTAAAAATCCAGCAGCTACTTAATTGTATTTGCACTCCATAGATATGTTTTAAATTCATGTGCCTCCTTTCAATTCATGACTGGACTATGTGATAAATCAATATGTGTTCAATGAATGACAGAATGAACATGAGGCCTCATTTGAGACTTGCTTTGCACTTATATTCACTCTGATTTGACAATTATTTTCTTTAAAAATGAATTACTGAATAAGGAAAAGAAACTATTGTATAATCTGAATGGTTTTTAAAAGAATATTCTAGTTACAGAACTTAACTTTTATTGACTATAACTTTCTTGATGTGTATGTCAATGTTTGAATTTCACACAGAAATGTCTTTTTACACTTGTGCTTCTGTTCTGGTATTTAAAAAATGTAAGTACGTGTTATGACCAATGACATATGAAATTCTTTCTAGTGTATAAATCATTTCTGAAAGAGAAATCATCAAGCTTCAAATGTATTGTGCTCAGTATTTGCTTTTAAATTGAAGATGAACAAATACTGATCAGTAGTGTGGAAGCAAAGAGAATTCAAGCTGCAATTATATATGAAGAGAAGTCATGGGGTCTCCTAACTAAAATATGGCTTGAAGTTAGATATGGAATTTCCTTTTCTATCCTTTTTTATTGAAAGAAAGACAGAATAAGGAACAGGATTAAGAAAATTGTTCACATCTTAGAGATCAAATCTGTAAGCAAAAGAATTTGCTTATTAATTTAGAAACATGATCCTAATTAAAATTTTAAATGTTGGACAGCTGCTTTATATTTATGTGTGATCTCTGGGTCTCCATGCTCTCTTTGTGATTAAAAATAATGTGCTTCAGTGAATTGAAACTCACTACATTATTTGTTATATTAATTCTCTATTCATTTGTTTTGAGAAAAATATAAACATGAGAAACTAATTTTTGGCTCTACCTATCTCAGATAGAGCAAATGGTGCATACAATACTAATTATAACCTTTCAGAGCATCAATCCTTTTGAGAATTATCTGTTAGACAATTGAAGAGAAAATAATTCTTTATGAAGACAGGCTGATATTCACATACATATAGTTGTTCTGTTTATCTCTATTTCAGTACTCAAAGAATTCATTGTCACTGTTATATCTCACTGGATCCCTCAGGTTGCATTTCGTTTCTCTGAAATTATCTTTCCTGTCAATGTCTTCATTATGTTTGATAGAAGTTAAGCATCTGGTATCATTTCATGTCATTTTTGAAAGCAAAAGTACTTACAGAAATTTTCTCTACACAGAACACTAAGCAACCCACACAACTAGTCAGTACTTGAAATTGGATACATACCAACACAAGAATTGTATTCTTTGAGGCCTAGATAGAAGTTAAGTTAAAACATTATAAAGTTGTACTTAAGAAAGATATATATATTTTTTTGAATGCTGGGGTCAAACCCAGGGCCTCCTGCTTTCTTGGAAAGTGCTCTATCACTGAGCTACATCCCAACCCTTTAACACAATTAATTCCTTAGTTTAAGTTTGGAGGCTATTCAACTATGAAAGTATTTTGTAAGCTAGTTTTTATGAAAAGACAATAAGCACATTTTATAGGAATGTAAATTGCAACAGAAAATCAGAACAATGTGAATATAAGTATATGGTAAATATTTTCATTTTATTCATTTAATCTAGAAATTTATAGATAGCTGAAATATTTATACCATTAAAAAATTTAAACCTCTTAATTAAGTTTGAAAAATAGGACATTTAGAGATTGACCACTAATTACTTCAGTTGATATGAAAGAGTTACTAGATGAAATGCTAATAAAAAACAGACAGCTTTGGGTAAGGAGATTTTATTTGAAAATATTTTTGCATGAGTACTTAAATGGCTGTTGCAATAGAGGGAAATGGAATATTTCACCATGAAGAATGTTCTGATCCTAAGATCTGCATACACCTCAAAGGTGAAGCAGTAAAAGGTTTTTCTTTGATAAGGAAGAGCAAACAACTCTAGAAAGAAATAGGTGTGAGAAAGTTTGATGAAAGAGGGTGGTATGATTGTACAATAAATCAAAAAATTTTTTACCCTTAGTTCAACCTGCTCTAGGAAGGGGGAATAAAGGAAGGGGCTCATGCTGGCTTGGGCTGAGACTGGGTGGAAATCTAGGAGTCCAGGGGGTGAGAAAAAAACCAAAATTGGTCAAATTGAAATAGCAAATATTTTGCACAAATTGTTCAGTACACATAGAGAGTTCATTTAATCATATATGACTTAAAAATGGGTATTGGGAATATCTGAGTCTGGCCTTATGTAAACAGATGACATGGATGCATATTTTTAAGTCATACAGGAAGCATGTTCGCTAGCAGTAAGTGACTTCCGAGTTCACAATCTGTAGAAGATGTGCTTTCTTTTCTTTCTAAATTTACTTTTATTTATACATATATTTCTTTTAAGAAAAAAATGTACACATTTTTTGGATAACATCACATACATGTGTGTATTGCTATACATACTGCAACTGCTCATTTATTAACATGTGTATTACATCAAATACTAATATTTTTGGGGAGAGATCACTTCAAATCTGCTCCCTTAGAGTTTTTCAAATATATTATTCATTTCTATTAATTACAAATGGATACCATGCCATACAATAGATCTCTTGAATATATTCATCCTAACTGAAATTCTTTATCTTCCAAATAACATCTGCTAATCCCTTACACCCAGCTCCAGTCTTTGGTAACCACAGGATTTTTAAATTATTTCTGTGGTCTAGGAGTACACTGATCAGGTGAACATAAATATTCTCAAAAAGATTTGCTTGTAAAAATTAATGTCACATGGAATATATTTGAACTAAACTATGATAATGATTAATTATTGTTTTAGCAACCAAAGACATTCTAGATAGCAAGGTACACAAAATAGTTTTACTCATTGATAAGTTCAGCATGAAAGAAAATAAAAAATAATTTATAAACTTAATAACATTTAAAAAGCCAGACCAAGAATTATGAAAGAATGTGATGAAAGAAACTTGGAGATGAGCAGATCTAAAGATTGAATTAGACTAATAACACTGTTGGTAACATGGATGTACAGAGAATTTGGACAGAAATAAAACAGCATTCCTAAAGACTGAGAATTCAGTGAAACATGGGCTATTCAACTACTGGGATGTGAATTATCAGAAAAAAATGAAAAAAATAAATACTAGAATATAGCAACAAGTGAGGTAAAAGGGGGTGGAGAAATCATACAATCAAAGGCTTTGGATTCTTCAGCACATATTTATTGAACAGATACATTTGGGTCACATTAAGATTCTGACCACATTTAGAATACTAAGTGATTATATTAGAAAAAGAGAAGACTAAATGAAGAAAGAAACCCAGCAAGTTATTTCAGAAGTCTAGGTGTACAAGACTGATTCTGCAGAGAAACAGACACTGTGTGAGTAGGAGGGGCACAGGTGGGTGTATGCATGTATAACAAAATTTGTTGTAAGGAATTTACTTAAAATGTGCACAAGGTGTACATGAAGTTTAGCAGCCATATGAAATGGAGACAATAAACTTCTATTTGAGAAAGCCATGTGATGAAAAGTACAAATGAGATGCAATATTTAAGGAAAGAGATGCTAATTTGACTACTCTGAATTTTTCAAAGATAGTTTATTATCAAGTACCTGAATTGAACATGAAAACAATAAAGATGAAATACATAAGTATCTTATACAGATTAAGAAATCTTAGTCTGTATAAATCATCCACAGTGTTAGTATTTTGTGTTTTTCATTGCTAGATTTCAAACCCAGAAGGTAAAGACATTATTTCTTTTTTTAAATTTTATCATTTTTATATTTACTCACATGTGTATACATTGTTTCAGCCATCTCCTCCCCCACCCCCTTGAGAACCTGTCATACCCTATTGTTCTCCAATTTTGTTGAAGAGAAAACATAAGAGATAATGAGAAAGACATAGCATTTTTGCTAGTTTCAGTTAAAATAGCTATACAGGGAGATTCCTAGTGTTGCTTCCATGCACATGTGTATTACAACCCACATCGGTTCATCTCTACCAGACCTCTTCACTAGACCCCTTCCCATAGTGGCCTTGGCGAGTTTAATATTAATGTATTTGCTCCTCTACAGTGAGCACATCAACCACATTCAAGTTTTAGGTTTCCCTTCCTTTCCTATTTCTCCCATGTGCATTCTCCTCTTAGTGTAAGACCCATGTCCAATAATATTACTGCATCAGACAAAGGACTGAACCCGAGTATACAAGGAGCTCAAAAAACCTAAACTCCCCCAAAATCAATGAACCAATAAAGAAGTGGGCAACTGAACTAAACAGAACTTTTTCAAAGGAAGAAATCCAAGTGGCTAAAAAAATACACTTGTAAAAATGCTCACCATCGCTATCCATAAAAGAAAGACAAATCAAAACCACAATAAGATTCCACCTCACTCCTGTTAGAATAGTTAGGATGAAAAATACCAACAGCAAATGTTGGCAAGGATGCAGGGGAAAAAAAACCCTCATATATTGCTGGTGGAAATGTAAGCTAGTATAACCACTTTGGAAAACAATACGGAGGTTTCTTAAAAAACTAAACTTAGATCTTTCTTATGATCCAGAAATGCCACTCCTAGAGATATACCTGAAGAAATGTGACTCAGGTTTACAAAGGCACCTGCACGCCCATGTTTATTGCAGCTCTATTCACAATAGCCAAGCTATGGAAATAGCCAAGATGCCCACTACTGATGAATGGATTCAGAAAATGTGCTATTTATGCACAATGGAATTTTATTCAACCATAAAGAATGAAATTTGTTCATATGCAAGTAAATGGATGGAACTGGAGAACATCATCTTAAGCGAAGTTAGCCAGGCTCAGAAGTCCAAAATCTGCATGTTCTCTTTCATATGTGGATTATAGACCTAAAACAAAAGCAAAGACATTATTTATTAAATATTTTAAAATATTGATATACTACTGCCAGTCATCCTGTGTCATATTGTTGCTGGTTTTCTGGAATCTAATCACAGGAGCATTATTCAATTTCTATAGCTTGGTAAACACATTCCTGGCATAGTAAATTATCTCAAGATGTTCCCTTTTACTTAAATAATTTCTGCCTCACCACTGTTCTCTATCTTTTGTGTAATGCATGCCTACTACATTTCTCAAACTATATTCACTGGTTTTCTGTTCCTGTAACAAAACACTTGGGGCAGACTAACTATGGAAAGGAAGTAAGTTTGGCTTAGAGTTGTGGAGATTCAAATACATGGTACCACCATAAGCTCTGCTCTAGTGTGCATTTTGTGATGTATGGTGTCACAACGGTGTGAGCACAGGTAGGAGCAAGAGATCACAACTAAAGAAAAAATCAGAGGGAGACTCAGGTATCATATTCACTTCTTGCAAGAACTCAGGGTTCCCAGAGAGCTATCATTTTTTTTTAATTTTTATTTTTTTACTATTCATATGTGCATACAATGCTTGGGTCATTTCTCCCCCCTGCCCCCACCCCCTCCCTTACCACCCACTCTGCCCCCTCCCTCTCCCCCCTCAATACCCAGCAGAAACTATTTTTCCCTTATCTCTAATTTTGTTGAAGAGAGAGTATAAGCAGTAATATGAAGGAACAAGGGATTTTGCTGGTTGAGATAAGGATAGCTATACAGGGAGTTGACTCACATTGATTTCCTGCACATGTGTGTTACCTTCTAGGTTAATTCTTCTTGATCTAACCTTTTCTCTAGTTCCTGGTCCCCTTCTCCTATTGGCCTCAGTTGCTTTTAAGGTATCTGCTTTAGTTTCTCTGTGTTGAGGGCAACAAATGTTAGCTAAGTTTTTAGGTGTCTTACCTATCCTCATATCTCCCTTGTGTGCACTCACTTTTATCTTGTGATCAAAGTTCAATCCCCTTGTTGTGTTTGCTCTTGATCTAATGTCTGCATATGAGGGAGAACATAAGATTTTTGGTCTTTTGGGCCAGGCTAACCTCACTCAGAATGATGTTCTCCAATTCCATCCATTTACCAGCTAGTGATAACATTTCGTTCTTCTTTATGGCTGCATAAAATTCCATTGTGTATAGATACCACATTTTCTTGATCCATTTGTCAGTGGGATCAGCCAAGTGGGGCATCTTGGCTGTTTCTGTAACTTGGCTATTGTGAATAGTGCTGCAATAAACATGGGTATGCAGGTGCCTCTGGAGTAACCTGTGTCACAGTCTTTTGTGTATATCCCCAAGAGTGGTATTACTGGATCAAATGGTAGATCAATGTTTAGCTTTTTAAGTAGCCCACAGAGAGCTCTCTTAAACCCCCTCCAAGGCAAATTCTCCCCAAGGGTCTAAAAACCTCCCACAGGGTCCCACTTAAAGATTCCATGCCATCTTCCAACACCAAACCCTTGGAGTACAAACCAAATCCAGAAAATAGCACAGATCAATCATCACGTAATTAGAGAAGACTTTTCTGCCTCCATTATGAAAACAAATTCTTCTAATAAACACTATTATGTCACTAGCCACCTCTACATTTGGAAATCTCTTAATTTTATTTTTTTAAATATTTACTAGGTGGCTCTTTTAGCGATCTTTTTTTAGCCTACTTGAACACAACCATTATTATAATATGGTCATTTTTTCTTCTTTCAACCTTTTGTCTAAAATATGTGCAGCTGGTCACAAAAATCAGATGATCAGTTAGTAAATGTAAAATGATTGAATGTAAAAGAGTAGGCTGAATGCATTTAATTAAAAATTGGAAATAAATGGGAAAAGCAATTTAAAGGAAATCCATAACATTTGACATGTAGAAAACAATATGAAATTTTATTAAATTTCATTTATTATACCAAATGCCACATAAAATTTATAATTGTATGTGGGGGATTACAATGTACACAAGGTTTCTTTCTTTATGAACTTTCTAAAAATTTCAGAGCTATTGAAATTTTGTTTCTGAGGAAAGCTGAATGAAAGCATCCCAGAAATAATATGACATATAACCTGTAATGCCTGATAACCTGGTTTAAGTTTTTTGAATCATCTAATATAAGTTGTAGCACTAAAAATCACATAGTAAAATATTTTAGTCAAAATGCTGAGTGTATGTTTCCTAAGTAGTGAGTAAGTGACATATTTGTATATTTGCCTAGAAAAAAATAGTAAATTCCTAATCATAGAACTATAGGCTGATAGACTTTCAGGGAAATTATGCCATCAGTGAACCTTCCTTGGGAGCAAGAAACCCCATCTATGGGATCTAAGATAGATACTCAATGCCTATATAGAAGCAAATTTGACCAAATCTTTGTCAATTCATGTCTTCCCTGTATTGATCCAGCATATATTCCTTTGAAACTTCCAGTTTTCAACTGCAAGTTATCATCCAAAACAGAATTAAAAGGTCTCACTGTTCTTTCAACATCCCACAAATGTATTATGACCTCAGATTCCCTCTTTGGTGGCAAGTATTCTTGTTCCATACAGATAGCAGATTTTAAGCTGTTTATACCAAAGACATTCTTGCCATGCCTGTTTTACATTGTACTTGAGAATTTCATATATTTTAAATTACATATTGTTCTTATTTTATCATTTCACTGTTTTTTAATGCCACATTAGCTATTTCTCATAGCTTTGTTTATTCTACAAATATTCTTGGTGAATCCCCCTTTAACCAAACATTAAGAAAAAAATAAAACATCTAAGACAAAGGAATCACTGATAGACATCTCTTCCATTTTCAGCAAGCTGTCAAATCATATTATGGAAAAATATTCTTCCTAAAACCTTAAACATGCTGGAAAACATTTGGCAAATATAATTTTTACATGCAGCCCTGAGTTTCTGAAAAAGATGCAGAAATAATTGAGGATGAAAAGTAAAGAGGCATCTACAAATGAGAATGGAGAGAGTACGTTAACCAGTTTGATTCTCTTGTTGGTGGACAAATGTTCCATTACTTCAGCAAGCACATGAAATGTGATTTAATGTAATGTTACAATGAAATCAAAGACTTAGTTTTGTGTGAGAGTTGGCATGTTATAAAATGGGATTCTTAACAAAATAAAGGTCACTGTGATGCTCTACTGTAAATGAAATGTGCATTACTGAAAAAATATGTAGAGGCAAAGGATGACAACAAACAGGACTGAGCATCTCCTCCAGATTCCAGAAGAATAGCAATGGTGTATAGCTATAGGTTTTCTTTTATGATCACTTAATTTTGCATGGACATAATTTGCAAGATTTTGTAGATGCAGACAGAAAAAACACTACTAAATAGTTCTAGACTGTTATTGGTAGTTGTGCACCAGATGAAATAAAATTCAAAATGTCTCTTTGTTAAGGAAAATAAAGATGCTAAAAAAATTTACACTATCCTGGCTGATAACTTTCTGTTAAATAGAAGCTTCCATTTTAAAACAACAAAAATACATTATAAAAGTATAACAGAAGCTTGCTGGGCCTATTGGAGAAAATATATGTCAACAGACATGACAAAAGCAGGATTTGACTACCTGAATTGTTAAAGGATGGAAACTAAAATAAGGAGCACAAACATTTTAAGAACATGAGAAATCATACTAAATGAGAATACTTAAAGATACAGATTCTATATTAGTTCTTCTGGAGTGGGGACATCAAACACTTTCATGTTTTGGGTTTTCTACCTATTCCTATATCTCCTGTATGTGCTCTCCCTTTGTTATGTGATCCAGGTCCAACCACATTGCTGCATTTTCCCTAGATCTAAAGTCTGCATATGAGGGAGAACATTTGATTTTTGGTCTTCTGAGCCTGGCTAACCTCACTCAGAATGATGTTCTCCAGTTCCATCAACTTAATTGCAAATGATAAGACAGAGGTCAACACTAGAAGGGGATTAGGAGCCAGTGTAAAGATCAGTTAGAGATGAATCAACTGGGTTGTAACACATTTGTACATGAAAGCAATGCTAGGAATCTCTCAGTATAGCTATCCTTAACTCAAGTAGCAAAAACACTTTGTCTTCCTTATTATGCTTATGTCTTCTCTTCAACAAAATTAGAGATAAGGGCAAAACAGGTTGTGCCTGGAAGCGAGGGGGAGGGAGGAAAGGATGGGGGAGGGGGGCAGGGGGGAGAAATGACCCAAACAATGTATGCACATGTGAATAAATGAATATTAAAAAAAAGAACTAAAAAGAATATAATAGGTAAAAAAAATAAAGATTCTAAACTATAAAAAATGTTTTCATTAACAAAATAAAACTCAATGGACAGGGCAAATAAAACTTCAAATAACTAAAAAAAAGAGCATTGGTAACTTGATTGCTGCCTTCAAGTAAATTTTCTCAAATAAAGAATAAATAAAAAAGGAAATAGGAATTAGGAGAAAACTTAGTAGATATTAAGGAGTAGGAGATGCAAGATTTATCTTATCATACTTGTAGGTGAAGAAGATATTGAGCAAAAAGATAAATTTAAAGAACAAAATAAAGATTAAGAAGTGAAAAATTATAAAGAATGGAACAATTTGACACAGATACTCTGCAATAATAATGGAAGAAAATGGAAAATTAAATAATTGTTTCAATGCACTAAAAGAAATGCTGTCAAAGTTGAGCATAGATGTACATGTCTGTAATTGCAGCTACTTAGAAGGCAAAACTATGGAAGATTGACAGCTCAAGAAAAAAGTTCATGAGACTCTATCTCAAGCAGTGGCTGGGCAAGTGCCTGTCATCCCAGCTATATAGGACAGCATAAACAGGAGGATTGCAAGTCCAGAATGGCCTGGAACATAAAGCAAAACCATATATCAAAAATAACCAGTACAAAAAGGGCTGGTAGAGTGGCTTAAGTGGTTAAGCTCCTGATTAGCAAGTGGGAGGCCTGAATTCCACTCCCAGTATTGCCAATAAGGAAAAAATGCTGCTAAACTAGAATTCAAGGGTAGGCTAATTTATAATGAAAGAAAAAATATATACTTTTAGATTTTCCTAAAAGATGGTATTTTTATGTAAGATGATAACCTTAACTCATTCAAAGGAGATGTAAAAAAAGGAAGTGGTTCTAAAATACTAGACAATAATTGCATGTGAAAGGAATGATCTGAAAAATTATTCCACAATGCTTATATTTTCAGTAGCATGATAGAGCTTTTTGTGATTGATTTGGAGGTAAGATATAAATACTTGAAACATAAGAACTTCCAATGCAAAAATAGAAGCAGAATAATCTCCAAATACCAGATTTTTAGAATAAGCAATAATAAAAAGGTTGAGGAAACAAGATGATAATATAGTTGACCAACAATATCTCCAGTTTTAGATGCAAATAGAGTACAATGCAAGCATGGAATTACTGTTAAATTATGAACTATTTTTTTTCCACTGGACATACCACAATTTTACAAAGCATTTTCACCTATGTATTTCTCCTTTAATCCTTAAGAAGGTTTGATTATATGGAAAAGGTCATTTTCTTTGTCTTACAAATATGTCACTTAGTTATTCTTTTTCTTCAATTATTAACTAACTCGTGAAATTGACTTTGGAAATTTAAGAGGTTAAGCACATTCTTCATTTCAACAGAATCCATTAATAATTCAAAGAATTGTGAAAATTTGTATCGTTATAAAGTCTTCTTTATAAGTCAACATGAAACATACTGCCATGTTCCATGATGACATCAAGTTGCATTATGTGTTTGCCATAGGATCAAATTTAAATGAAGTCTGCTAGCTATACATCAGACAAGGACTGATAACCAGAATATACATGGAGCTCAAAAAACTAAACTCTCCCCAAATCAAGGAACCAATAAAGAAATGGGTAACTGAACTAAACAGAACTTTTTCAAAGGAAGAATTTCAAATGCCTAAAAAACACATGAAAAAATGCTCACCAACTCTGGCCATAAAGGAAATGCAAATCAAAACCACATTGAGATTCCACCTCACCCCGGTTAGAATAGCTATCATCAAAAACACCACCAACAACAAATGTTGGCGAGGATATGGGGAAAAAGGAACCTCATACTCTGCTGGTGGGAATGCTAGCTAGTACAACCACTCTGGAAACAATATGGAGGCTTCTTTAAAAAAGTAGATAAAGATCTGCTATATGATCCAGCAATCCCACTCCTAGGGATAAACCCAAAGGAATGCAACTCAGGTTACTCAGAGGCACCTGCACACCCAAGTTTATTGCAGCACTATTCACAATAGCCAAGTTATGGAAACAGCCAAGGTGTTCTACTACTGATGAATGGATTAAGAAAATGTGGTATGTGTACACAATGGAGTTTTACTCAGCCATGAAGAAGAATGAAATCTTATTTGCAAAGTAAATGGATGGAACTGGAGAACATCATCTTAAGTGAAGTTAGCCAGGCTCAGAAAGCCAAACATCCTATGTTCTCCCTCATATGTGGACTTTAGATATAAAACAAATGCAATAATATTATTAGACATGGGTCACACACTAAGGGGAGGACACATACAGGAATAATAGGGAAAGGTAGGAAACCCAAAACTTGAAAGTGTTTGATGTGCCCATGCAGAGGAGCTAATACAGTAAACTTAAAATGACAGAGGTCAGTATGGGAAGATGACCGGGAAGTAGCGAAGAGGTCTGGTAGAGATGAATCAACTGAGGTGGTAATACACATGTACATGGAAGCATTGCTAGGAATATCTCTGTATAAGCTATCCTTATGTAAATCTAGCAAAAACGCTATGTCTTTCTATTATTGGTATGTCTACTCTTCAACAAAATTGGACAAGAGGGCAGAAAAAGTTCTGCCTGGAAGCGAGGGTGGTGGTGGGGAGACAGAAGGGGTGGGGACAGAGGGTACAAATGGCCCAAACAATGTGTACACATATGAATAAATGAATAAAGAAATGAAAATTAATAAACTAAGTCTGCTGCTGCTTTTTTAATCTATGCTTCTTGCTGTGTCTACTGTCCACCAATTAAGTTATTGTGAAATTAGTTTAATATCCATTTCTAACATCTGGCCAAACATCAGCAACAAGTCTACTATTTCAGGATCTCTCTTTCCTTTGTTCTTTTCTTGTTTGAACAAGGAAACAGTTGTCTTTTCTTTCATCTTCTACAATTCTTAATTCTATTAAAAGTCTTTAATGATCATGAATACTGTTTTTTAAGACCTTCTGACATCATATTGGCACTTAAGAAGTCATAGATAGTCATAGGTGTTTTCTTGTCCTTTTATTCTTCACTTTTCAATTTGCAACTGGTTCTCCTCTGACATAAAGAAAAAAGGCAAAGCAACAAAGTCATTTTTCTACTTTTTCATTTCTTATCTTTGTAATTTTGGCCCAAGCATTGTATTACTTTTTTCTGTTATCTTTTCTCTTTAGCTATAGATGAAAACATGTTTTATTCCTGAGACAATGCAAACACAATTATTGGTTGCCTTTGGAAGTTTTTAATGTTTCTTTCAATTTTTGCTCTCTATCACTTTTACCATTCTATTAACTTTATTTACACTTCAGGTTCAGTCTTGCTTATGGATACAGTGATTTAGTTTTGTTTTTAAAAATGGATTTTTAAGTCTAGATTTTGCAAGAAAACATGAATGACATGACTATTATTTTTTCATAAACTTTTTATTAGTGCATATTTGTTATACAGGGGAGGATTCGTAGTAACAATTCTGATTAGACTTATATTGTACATTAGTTACATTGCCCCCATTGTCTCTCCCCCTTAGTCTCCTCCTCACACCACTTAAAGCAATTGCAAGAGGTTTCTTAGTTCAGTTTCATATATGTGTATGAAGTCTATCAACCATATAGCCTCACCTTAATGTCCGTCACTCACTCTCCCCCTCCCGCTAGTATCCACCTAATTATACTGTCCCTGTTTAACAGTCATGTCTTTCATTATTATAATTAAGTTGATGTTCAAAGGAGTTTCTCAGTGTTTGCCCACTGTGGATATACTTTACTTGGATCCATTCAACCCCTTCCATTACTGTCCCTTACCCCTTTACCTACCACCCCTCATTTTTCAACAGCCTTCAACGCACATCATTATATGGCCTACCTTTACAGTTGTTATGTTAAGCAATATAATTGATACTCTATCATTACTTTTCCTTTCTCTCTTTCCCCAAGTTCCATAGAGCAGCTCCACTGTTACAAACACATTCTACGTCTGAGTTTGTATGTGGTCATGCTTGTTTGTGCGTATATCTTTGTCTTTTGGATCTTTCTGCTCGTGTGAGAGGAAACGTTCTTGGCTTATTTCTCTTAACATGATGTCCTCCAATTGCATCCATTTACCTTCAAACCACTTGTCATTATCCCTTATGGCTGTGTAAAACTCAATTATATGTACATATATTACATTTTCTTGGTCCATTCATCAGTTTTGGGACACCTGAGTTGTTTCCGAATCTTGGCTATTGTGAATAGTGTTGTGGTGAACATCGGTGTGCAGGTGTCTCTATTGTATCCTGACTTACATTTCTTTGGGTAGATGCCCAAGAATGGTACACTGGGATCAGGTGGCAGGTCTATCTTTACCTTTTTAAGGAATCTCCATATGGCTTTCCATTGTGGTTGTATTGATTTGCATTCCCACCAACACAGTTCCTGTTTTACTACATCCTAGCCAGCATTTGTTGTTGTTATTGCCCTTGAAAATAGTCATTCTAACTGGGTGAGATGAAATCCAAGTATACATTTGATTTGCATCTATTTTATAACCAGGGATGTTGAACACTTCTTCATGTGTTTACTGGCCATTTGTACCTCTTCCTTTAAGGATTCCCTGCTTAATTCATGTACCCATTTCTTCATTGGGATGTTGATTCTTTGAGGTTTGAGTTTTTTGAGTTCCCTGTAGATTCTGGACATTCCCTAATTGGATGAGTAGCTGGTAAAGATTTTCTCCCATTCTGTAAGCTGACTCTTAAGTCTGGTGACTATTTCCTTTGCTGTGCAGAAGCTGTTTAGTATGATGTAATATTATTTATTCATTCTTTCTCTTAGATGCTGAGCCTCTTGAGTTCTACTTAGGAAGTCATTCCCAATGCATATCTGTTCCAGTGTATTTCCTACTGTTTCTTGGAATTGTTTCAGAGTTTCAGGCCTTATATTAAGGTCTTTGATCCACATTGAGTTGATTTTGGTACAGGTTGAAAAACAGGGATCTACTTTCAGTCTTCTACATGAGGATTCCAGTTTTCCCAGCAACATTTGTTGAAGAGGCTGTATTTTCTCCGTCGTGTGTTTTGGGTTCCTTTGTCAAAGATCAGTTAGTTGTAGATGCATGGGTTTATGATCTGGTCTTCCATTCTGATCCATTGGTCTTTCTGTCTGGTTTTTTTTTTTTTTTTTTGCCAATACTATGCAGTTTTTATTCCTATAGCTCTGTAGTATAGTTTGAATTCAGGTATTGTGATTTCTCCAGGATTGGATTTTTTGCTCAGAATTTCTTTTGCTTTTCGAAGTCTTGTATGTTTCCATATGTATTTTATGATTACAAGTTACCTAATATTCAAAACAATGATTGACCCTTCCCTCCATACCACCTCTTCCTATTAACTGTGTGTGAAGTGCAGCTCTACTCCAAGTGTTCACTCCATGACTTTGACTGATGAAAAAAGAAACTTTTGCCTTCTTATAGCTACTGTTTCTGGAACAGAGTGTTGCTTCAGACTCTACAGCATTGGAGATAATGTTGACACTTAAGAATATCAATCCTTCCTGCAGCCATTGGTTAGAAAAAGACTGCAGGTAACACAATAAAGTCTGTAAACTATGTAGAGCACCACTGGTAAGAAAAGTCATAATATGGCCAAATGTGGTCTGGTTCCAGAGCCCCTTTAGGAGAGCTGCTGTGCACATTCCTAACATAATTTGATGAATGCCGGTTGTTCTGAGTGTGTATGTGGGATGTGCTAAGGCTGCTCATTGTTGCCAAAAACATATTTACTCTTCTTCCTGAGACTACAATGAGGGTCTAAGATATCAACAGTGGTGTGTGAAAAGTGACATTCACCATTTATACAAGAAAGTTTACATGAAGCAAGGATACTCTTTCATGCTGTCTTTCCTTTCTGGAACCTGAATGCACTTTAGGATGAAGTCTGGGACAGGGGACACATGCAGAGTAGAGGTTTTATGTTCCTGTGTTCTAGGACAACCACCTGGGAAATAAAAACACCTAACTTAGACTTTTTAGGAGTACTCTGATATAAATGTCCTTATTTGTATTTGTGTTATTTTAAATTAAAATCTATTTGTACTGGATTATTTTGCATTTCATTGTTGAACTATTGAAAATCATTCATGTTTGATTACTTTTGACATAAAATGAAAATGTTATATGGCTTAACCTATTAATATGGATGTCATACATTTCATATAAATAAATTCATTTTTTTCTAATTAAAATGTGCTTTTTTTGGAAGCATACTCTGCTAAAGTCATGGTTATATTAATGACATAGAATGCTTTCTCTTTTATTAAAATGAACTCCAGGAGCTCATTTCTTCATTCTCTTAAGGTTTTATTTATTTCTAAATCACGAGCTGTTTCTTTCTTTTTCATTAGATTTTTAATTCAGAGCAGCAGTTCCTCTCACTAGTTCCATGACAAATGAATTCTAATCAAGGGAAAAGAAAGCTGACTCCCTCCACACTTATTGTCCAGTTTGTTAACCTTCCAGTTAGCTTCATTTTCTCTCCTTGATTCTTTTCATGATCCATACAGCTTTTCTCTTAAATTAATGATTTTTCTACTTGAGTTTGCTTGATCCATATAATAATATATTTTCTCTCCTCTTCTTACTATTATTATTTCACATAAGATTCATTTTAATAGTCTAGGAAGTCACAGTTTCTACCCTTATAATATGGTGTTATGCATGTGATATTTATCTCTTTTGTTAAAAGTTTATACTAACATTGCTTATTAATTGCACTCTTTTAGTATTTATTTACATCCAAAGACAATACAGTATTATGATTTTCCTAATTAATTATTGGACAGTCTTAATTCAATTACTTTTTATAGTTGTTTTACTAGGAGTACACTGTGACATTTACAAAATTTAATATCATAGTTGAATTTGTCCCTCCTTAATTTAATTACTTAATTTTAACCAAATATCATTTGAAGCTAAATCTGTCCTCTTTATTTCATTTTTTTAGTGAGCTTTAGATTTCTCTTTGGGGTCACGTCCTCCTCTTCATGTCCACTTTAAAGTTCTCACAATGAGAATGAACTTTTTTTTTCCCAAAAAAGTGAGATTATCTTCTTCCAAGAAATCATAAAACTTGCTGTAGGTTTGAGTTTGCAAAACTGTTTTATAGTTAATAATATAGCCAGCTTTTCATCTCCTTCTTTCCATTTCAAATCTGATTTTTTCACTGGAACAAAACATGAACTATCAATTTGAGCCTTTTGATACTTCGGGTTAATTTCTATGTGAAATAAAACAATTCCTTTTCCAATAAGAAATGCAACCCCTTAGATAACTTTTTATTTGATTACTTTAAAATAAATATGCAGTAATTCTTTTAAAAATTCTGATAAAAAGAACATTAGCTGTGTTCTCTTTTATTATATTTCTGTATTTATTCTTCATAGGAAAATGGTACAGGCATTCACCAGTAGAAAAAAGTGTCTATAATTCAATTCATTATGTGATTTTGTTTCTTTGTTTTTTAAGCTTCCATTAAGTTAAATAAAAAGAAAATTCTCAGAAAGTTGTTCCACAAAACCAGCTGGCTGGGAGGGGATCTTACCAAAGGGAGACATCTAGATGTACTGCCACAGATTGCATGTATAGCATGATTGCCCCTTAATCTACCATATCACTGTGAGAACAGTCTCAAAATGGTTGAGTAGATCTAGCTTATGAAGACTATTTTTTGAAATGATCTTGCCAAACTAAACCATTTTTCCCTCTATGAAGCCAATTTTTATATCCATCCACACCATCTGTTCTTCCTGAAAATGGAAAATTAGCTTCATGTTGACCTGGCATCAGATAATTCCATTATATCCAACTGGTTCATTAAAAAATGCTGGGGTTTCCTGTATTAAAACATACTACTTGTATTTTACTTCTTAATGCAGAATAAATGTAATCACTAAATCACGCTTGTGCTTTATCATGTCTTATCTCCCTTCAACATTTTATAACTGCTCCATTATATGGTCCTAGTTAATATTTTGCTTTACTGATGACATTGCATACACTATTCTTTGCTTCCTGGGAACAATGGAGACAATTTCCATCAAAAACACTCAATGAAAACCCAACACATTGTTTTTAGAATTGAATTAAGTAATTGTCTAGTTGGAAAATAGTCTTTTAGAAAAATGTGCATTTGAAACTGATTTATAATTTTTAATAAAGTTTATTTAGCAAAAGCTACTGGAGAAACATAACAGATTGTAACAAAATATCTAACATTTGTGAATGAATTGCATTAATTTCATTTCACTTTTTCAGCTACATCTGATCTCTTAAAGTCAAGCTTTTGAATAACTTGCTATACTACTTGCTATAACTTGCTATACTACAATGGGGGAATTTATAGCTCAAATATGATATAAACATATATATTTCTATGAAAACAGAAATATCACATATATAGAGAGGTATTATTTTCACTTTAATAGGAATTCTCACTAAGTTATTTTTAATAGTCTTTTAATAAGACTTATAAAATGATTTAGTAATGAAGAAATATATTTGTACTATTCATTAAATCTCAATAATTAATATTTTGTAAATATGTGAAATTTAAAAAATAAATTTATAAACCACATTATGACACTGACACAACATATATAATCTACATTGAAACTGTGAGACCTTGAAAGGTGAAGGAACTCTTGTGTTGCTTGTACAAAAAGTAAGGAGGGGATAGGAGTTCACAGTAAAGCCATTTCTTAGGATGAGAGTCATAATGACAAGAGATGTTCAGTCAGCAAGTAAAGAAAACAGGAACCTAGGTAAGCAATCTACATGCATGTCTAACAAAATTGTCATCACAGATTTGAGAATAAACACCATGTCCCAAAGTGGGTAGAACTTGGTGGTAAGAGGCCTAGACTAGCTCCTGAGATAGGCAGGAATATAGCCTCCAAGGTACAAACCAAGGAGTTCACAAGAGGAGTGGGGAGGGTATAAGGCTCTCTGTCAGGATAGGGGGCAGTCAAAAGACTGTTTTAAACAACAGCAGTAAGATTATAATGAGTGGAAAAGTACTTGGAGAACAGTACAAAGATGTGGATGTCTTTATCCTAAGTCATTCTACTGTAATGATTGATTCCTCTTTCATTCCACATCTTTTGTGGTGATTTTTCTCTTTCTTACCTCATACATCACAAATGTTTCCAGTCCCATGACTTTGATGATTTTATTCCCTAACCACAAAGTAATATATACTCAATTCAGAAAACTTAAAATAATTCAGAAAATTATAAATGGGTTCCATTATTTTCAAGCAAAGGCTATTTCCAGAAAAATTTGAGAAAAAAAAAACTCTGCATTAAGATACTTCTATTTACACCCTCTCTTTTTTTCTCTGTTTATGCCTCATCAACACAACATTGGTTATTTATATTTATGTGGTGTGACATTTATGTAACTCTCTTTGCATAAAGCATGTAGTCAGAAGAGCATGACTGTCTTTCCTTGATTGGGCTTTTTTTTTCCCAAATAACCTATTCAATACATATTGAAGAAGTGGTCATATCTATAAATCAATGTAATAAAAGTTATCTTATTGAACACTCTTTACATGTTATACTCGTTATCATATATACTTTCTGTATTTCTGTGATGAGCCCTCTGACATCATCAAATATATCATGAGTCAAATGCTTTCTTAATGGGGATGAAATTGTGTGCCTAAGAAAAATTTCAGAGAGATCAAAGATGGTGACTGGGACACAGATGCAGACTGGTGAGCTCTGGGAATCAGGGATCATGCTGAGATGCTGGAGAAAGCTTCGCTAAAGTAAAGCACTAGGGAGAGCTAAAATTTCGTCACCCTGAACTCTTAGCTTGTGGAAGGCTTTTCCATGCAATGATTTACTGAAAGAACAGCTGGGCCACTGCCTGCTGGGCCTTTGCCCTGCGGGCTCACCAAGACCCCACCCCACAGGTGGACCACTGCCAGGCCCCTGCCCTGAACGTTCCCTGAACCGAAAACCTGCAGGGTTGCCACCCTGCCAGGTCTCCATTCCACAGGCCCACCAGGCTGCTGCCCATAGGCCTGCCAGCCACTGCCCCACCAGACTGTCATCCACGGGCCCATGAGGCTGCTGCCCACCCACTGGCCAGATGGCCCATGAGGCCTCTGCCCCATGGACCCACCGGGGTGCCATCCAGCAGGCCTGCTGGGCTGCTGCCCTCCCACCACCTGCCACAAGAGAGCTCCAACACCACCAGACACCAGCCCCAAACCTGCATAGGAGACACAGACAAACAGGACTGGATGCTAAAGGAGTAACACCAGAACAACGAACACTGTAAATCTACTGTTCCTGAACTGGTGATTTTTTTCCCTTTAAGGGTTTGGCTGTCTTCTTCACTGTTTGGCTGTCCACCATTTCTCCCTGTTGATTTCTTTCATTCTCCATTTTTTTTCTTTTCTTTTGCTCTTTCTTTTTGCTTTTCACCTTCTTTCTTGGTTTTGTTCATTTTACTAATATAACTCAGGTACCAAGTGGAATGATGGGAAGATGAAAAAGAGATGGAAATCATAATCCCCCTCAAAATAAATTAGTACAGGATTCAAAGGGAAATGAAGAAAACAGATACCCAGATCCAGACTCAAAAAAAAAAAAAAAAAAAAGATAAACTATACCAAGGAACCCAACAAAGCACACAAGAAAACTCATAAAGAAGAAATCCTGCAAGTAATCAGTGAGAATTTCATAGAGATGTTACAAGACATGGTCAACCAAAATGTACAGGAGGCACTCAAGAAATTCCAAGACAACAAAAATAAAGAGTATGAGAAAACTAAAGAATGAATAAATGAAATCATAGGAACCCTAAATAATAACTAAAGTGAAACAGAGAAGACTATAAATAGAGAATTGAATTAAGGGCAAAAATTGGCAATATTAAAGAAGAAGTGACCCATGATATGAAAAACCTCAGAAAAAAGAATGAAACTGAAATACAAACAAAATGGAAGGTCATTCCAGCAGAATAGAACAAACAGAAGACAGAACCTCAGAGTTTGAAGATCAAATGGTAATTAACGGAAAAACTGAAGAACTATTAGTCAAACAACTCAAGACCTGTGAAAGGAATATGCAAGAACTCACTGACTCCATCAAAACCAAACCTGAAAATCATGGGCAATGAAGAAGGAGAAGAGGTGCAAGCAAAAGGAATTTGCAATATATTCAACAAAATAATAACAGAAAATTTCCCAATTCTAGAAAAAACTATGCTCATTTAGGTACAGGAAGCCTCCAGGACACCAAACACACTTGACCAAAATAGAACTACCCCACAACATATTATCATTAAAACAACAAAAACAGAGAATAGAGAAAGAATATTGAAAGCTGTAAGAGAGAAAAAACATGAAAAGGTAAACCCATCAAAATCACAGCAGACTTCTCAATGGAAACCTTAAAAGCATGAAGAGTATGGTCTGAGGTCTTCTGGGCACTGAATGAAAATAACTTCAATCCTATGATACTCTACCCAGCAAAACTATCATTCAAAATAGATGGAGCAATAAAAGTCTTCCATGATAAGAAGAAATTAAAACAATATATGACCACCAAGCCACTACCACAAAAGATTCTCCAAGGAATTCTGCACACAGAAAGTGAAAGCAAACAAAACCATGACAGGACTGGCAGTACCAAACCACAGGAGAAGAAAAGGCAAGAAATTAGAGAGTAACATTGATTCAGCTGTATACAATCAAACCCTTAAACAACAAAAACAACTAAATGACAGAAATCACCAAACACCTATCAATACTAACACTGAATGTTAACAGATAACTCCCCCATCAAAAGACACCCATTGACAAACTGGATTAAAAAAGGAAGATCCAACAATTTGCTGATTACAAGAGACCCACCGCATTAACAGAAGCAAGCACTGGCTGAGAATGAAAAGCCAATTTCCATAATGAATTGCAAAAATCCTCAATAAAATAATGGGAAACCAAATCCAACAGCACATCTGAAAGATAATCCATCATGACCAAGTCAGCTTCATCCCAGGGATGCAGGGATGGATCAACATACCCAAATCTATAAATGTAATGCAGCACATTAATAGAAGCAAAGACAAAAACCATTTGATCATCTCAATAGATGCAGAAAAAGCCTTCAACAAGATCCAACACCACTTCATGATAAAAGCTTTAAGAAAACTAGGGTTAGAAGGAATGAACCTCAACAATGTAAAGGATGTGTATAACAAATCTACAGCCAATATCATACTTAATGGTGAAAAATTGAAACCATTTTCCCTAAAATCAGGAATGAGACTAGGGTCCCCACTATTCCCACTTCTATTTAACACAGTATTGGAATTCCTAGCCAGAGCAGCTAGGCAAGAAGAAGAAATAACAGGAATACAAATAGGTCAAGAAACTGTCAAAATATCCCTATTTGCAGATGATATGATTCTATACCTTAAAGACCTAAAAAACTCTAGACACCATAAACAGCTATAGCAAGGTGGCAGGATACAAAATCAACTTACAACAATCATTAGCTTTTCTATACACCAACAACAAACAAACTGAGAAGGAATATACGGACACAATTTCATTTACAATAGCCTCAGAGAAAATTGAATACCTAGGAGTAAACTTAGCAAAGGATGCGAATGAACTCTAAACAGAGAACTACAAACCCCTGAAGAAAGAGATCGAGGAAGACTACAGAAGGTAGAAAGATCTCCCTCGCTCATGGATTGGTAGAATCAACATAGTAAAAATGGTTATACTACCAAAAGCAATCTACATGTTCTATGCAATTCCCATCAAATCCCAATGACTTTCATCACAGGATTGAAGAACCTACCCTAAAGTTCATTTGTAAACACAAAAGACTGTGAATAGCCAAGGAAATACTCAGCAAAAAGAGCAATGCTGGAGGTATCACAATACCTGACTTCAAACTATATTACAAAGCAATAGCAATAAAAACAACATGGTACTGGCATAAAAACAGACATGAAGAGGAGTGGAACACTGAATATTAATCCATACAACTATACCCACCTCAGTTTTGACACAGGTTCCAAACATATACAATGGAGAAAAGACAGCCTCTTCAACAAATGTGGCTGGGAAAAGTGTTTATCTGTCTGCAAGAAACTGAAACTAGATCCATGTCTATCACCCTGTACTAGTATTAGCTCAAAATGGATCAAAGACCTTAATATCAGACCCAAAACTCTGAAGTTAGTACTAAAAGGAGCAGGAAACACTCTGGAACTAATAGGTATAGGCAAGGACTTCCTCAATAGAACCCCAGCAGCCCAACAACTAAGACAAAGATTGGATAATTGGGACATCATGAAATTAAAAAGCTTCTGTATAGCAAAAGAAATGGTCTCTAAACTGAAGAGAACACCCACAAAGTGGGAGAAAATATTTGCCAGCTACACATCAGACAAAGTGCTGATAACCAGAATATACAAGGAACTTAAGAAACTTAAACTCTCCCCAAATCAATGAACCAATAAAGAAATGGGCAACTGACCTAAACAGAACTTTTCCAAAAGAAGAAATTCAAATGGCAAAAAAACACATGAAAAAATGCTCACCATCTCTAGCCATAAAGGAAATGCAAATCAAAACCATACTAAGATTTCACTTCACCCCTTTTAGAACAGTCATCCTCAAAAACATCACCAACAGCAAGTGTTGATGAGGATATGGGAAAAAGGAACCCTCACACACTGCTGGTGGGAATATAAACTGTTGCAAACACTCTGGAAAATAATTTGGAAGCTTCTTAAAAATCTAAATATAGATCTACCATATGATCCACCAATATCACTCTTGGGGATATCCCCCAAAAAATGTGACACAGATTACTCCAGAGGCACCTGCACACCCATGTTTATTGCAGTACTATTCACAATAGCCAAGTTATGGAAACAGCCAAGATGCTCCACTACTGACGAATGGATTAAGAAAATGTGGTATTTATACAGAATGGAATTTTATGCAGCCATGAAGAAGAATGAAATGTTATCATTCACAAGTAAATGGATGGAACTGGAGAACATCATTCTAAGTGAGGTTAGCCTGACCCAAAAGACGAAAAATCGTATGTTCTCCTTCATATGCAGACATTACATCAAGGGCAAACACAACAAGGGGATTGGACTTCAATCACATGATAAAGCGAGAGCACACTTGGGAGGTATGAAGATAGGTAAGACACCCAAAAAACTAGATAGCATTTGTTGCTCTCAATGCAGAGAAAGTAATGCAGATACTTTAAAGTGACAGAGGCCAATAGGAGAAGTGAACCAGGAACGAGAGAAAAGGTTAGTTTGAAGAGAATTAATTTAGAAAGTAACACACATGTACAGGAAAGCAATGCAAGTCAACTCCCTGTACACCTATCCTTATCTCAACTAGCAAAAACCTTTGGTCCTTCCTATTATTGCTTATACTCTCTCTTCAACAAAACTAGAGATAAGAGCAAAATAGTTTCTGCTTGGTAGTTAGGGGTAGGGTAGAGAGTAAGAGGGTAGGTGTGTAAGGGAGGGGGCGGGGGGAAGGGGGGGTGAAATGACCTAAACATTGTATGCACATATGAATAAAATAAAAAATAAAAACAAAATCTTTCAAAAAAAAAATCTAAACATAAACCTGCCAATGATCCAGTAATCCCAGTCCTGGGGTTATTTCCCAAATGAATGCAACACAGGTTACTCCAGAGGCACCTGCACACCCATGTTTTTTGCAGCACTATTCACAATAGCAAAGTTATGAAAACAGCCAAGATGCCCCACTACTGATTAATGGATCAAGAAAATATGGTAGTTATAAACAATGGAATTTTACTCAGCCATAAAGAAGAATGAAATCTTGTCATTCGCAAGTAAATGGATGGAACTGGAGAACATCATCCTGAGCGAGGTTAGCCAGGCTCAGAAGACCAAAAATTTTATGTTTTCCCTCATAGGTAGACTTTAGATCTAGGGCAAATACAGCAGTGTTGTTGGACTTGGGTCACATGATAAGGGGAGAACATATACGGGAGGTATGAAGATAAGTAGAAAACCCAAAATGTGAAAGTGTTTGATGCCGCCACTCCCGAGGAATTAATACAGAAACCTTAAAGCGACAGAGGTCAATATGGGAAGGGAATCAGGAACTAGAGAAAAGGTCAGTCAGAAATGAATCATCTTGGGTTGTAAAACACTTGTGCGTGGAAGCAATGCTAGGAATCTCTCTGTATAGCTATTCTTAACTCAACTAGCAAAAACACTTTGTCTTTCTCATTATGCTTATGTCATCTCTTCCACAAAATTAGAGATAAGGGCAGAACAGGTTCTGCCTGGAAGTGGGGGGGAGGGGGGAGAGGGTTGGGACGGAGTGCAGGGGGGGAGAAATAACCCAAAGAATGTACACACATTTGAGTAAACGAATAACAATTAAAAAAGAGAAAAATTTCACTTCTAGTAATGTCTCAGAATAACATGATTTTTGATGCCTTTATTCCCTAGGTATACTGATGAACATGAGATTTCACTACAAGCCTAGTTATGTGTTTACTACCATAGAAAATAAACATATTGCAGCATGGGAGACTGAAGCTAATCTTTACTTTATAACAATGTGCATTAGTTTTCCTACAGTAGGTATAATAAGTTGCTACAAAGTAGCTTAAGATCATACAAGTTTATTCCCTTAAAGTTGTGAATATCAGAAGTCTAAAATCAAGTTGTTAGTAGAGTTGCCATCCTTCTAGAAATTTCAAAGAAGCCATTTCCTTCTCTTTTCCAGTAACTAGAAGTTATCTGCTTTCCTTTCTTTGTGGCCATTTTTCATCTTCGAAATGTATTACTTCAGCTTCTTCCCATATCATTGCATATCTTCTTAATTCTGAAACTAATTTTGCTAAGATTCTTCATATAAGGATCCTGTGGTTACATTTAGACTTATGTCCAGAATAATTTTCCCACCTCAACATCCTTAACTAAATCACAGCTACCAATTCCCTTGTGGAGATATGGTCATGTATTTGCAAACTTCACTGGTTTTGACATGGGAATCTTTAGTTCCTTTACTTATCTTACCACAACCTAAAATTAGGCAACTTTTATTACCCTGCCTTTTTAAAAACACTTCTTTTTTTGACGATATGGGGTTTGAATTCAGGGCTTCATATTTGCTACACAGGTGCTCTGCCATTTGAGTCATGCTTCCAGCCCTAAAACACAAATTTTTTGGAGTGTGTATTTTATTTTTTAATACTTATTAGCATAAGTTAATTGTACAAGGAATTTTGTTATGAAATTTATAAAAAACATACAATGTACTTTGATTAATTTCACCCCAAACTATATTACTCTTTCTTAAACACCACCCCCTTCACTCTGGGTTATATTGTGTCATTTTCATATATGCAGTATATATTTGTGAAAAATATATACTCATATATATTTTGTATTTATTTATATATAGTGTACTTCTGTAATATTCACCCCATCACACTTAAAAAGACAAGTTAAATGTAGACTATGGGATAAAACTCGAACTGAATAATAATCTAAACAAAACTACATTTTCAGCATTCTGAATTATTTTTTGACTTTAAAACTAGTCTTAAAATACATATATTATAAAACACAATTTCTAAGACAACCTATATTACAAATTTATTAAGTTCTACTGGTTTTGAAGGTAAAATAAGCTTTGTAAAGATAAATAGATCTTTGTGAGAAATAAGAACACATAATATGTGTATTTACATCAAATTGCTCATTAAATGTGAAAAAGTTGAAAACTGTTTTGGTATGTGTCACTTTAATCAGAAACATTTTACGATCATTTCAATAAAGCAACAATCATAAGTAAGCTGGAAATCTGCCCAAACCACATGCAAAATGTATTCATAGGGTGTGTTTTTGAAAAACAAAAGGTCAAAAGCAATAAAACTTAATCTATAAGCAATGGAAGTAGGGAAAGTGAGGAATAAAGGAAGATTTCTAGTGCTATTAAGCAGGATGAGGAACAATTTGAAAGACAAATTCATAGATTTTGTTTGGATGTTGGTTAAGCTACCTTTGGGACGCTTCAGCTGATATGTCCATGTAGTGATCATGAGTGATTATCACTCAGCATTCTTCTTTCCTCCTGGTTGCCATCTATTTTTCTTTTAGATGCTGAAAAAGCTAGAACAGCTTTTCTAACATTCTTAATTTTACCACTTTCATCCAAAATAAGCACCTCCAATTACATGCTCTTATATATGTAGAATGCACAAGAGAGTTACATGGGGAGATTTTTTTTAACTGTCTGGCATTGAGACATATCAAGTATTGATATGAAGACATTGGGTTTTTCTTCAGTTGTCCGGTCCCTAGATTGCCTATATCAATCGGAGGGTGTGCAAGTAGAGACAACCCCTGATACATGAACTAAATTGCAGCTGAGGGTACCTGATATATCCTCATGTGATTCTTAGGGTCTTGCCTTCAACTTGATCATTCAGACTTTCCAAAAAATTTAAAAGCGTTTAATCATTGTATTAAATCCTCTTTTGCTTAGAATCACTAGCATGGTTTCTCTTTCCAGTTAGTAGTCCCTTACTCCCTAACTGTAAGGTTTGCATGGCTCTTAGTTCAGTGAGTCTGTATTTTAAAACAAAGGCTAAAACTGAAGATGTATTGCTTTGAAAGATGTCATTCAGGAAGTGTTGCATGCATTAATACCATAAGAAGGCACAGGAAGAAAGCCTGTTGGAGAAACTGAGAGTGAAAGAGAATGTACAAAATCAAGACTTACAAACAACTTAAAAACCTTTTATCATTTCCTTTCCACTGCTGTACCAAATGTCCTCTTCATTGTCTTTGTGTGTTTTCCAAACCCTCATATCACTTGACATTTTCACCCCATTGCTAGCTTCACTTTACTATGGTGGAACCAATGGTAAATTAGTTCAAATGTACATACTCTGTAATTGTGCGATTTTTTTCTTTTATTCCTTGCTTACTGTCATATCTTGTGAAACTCCAAGCCAAAGCATTTTCACATTTTATATTTCTCTAGTCTTGATTTTAGACAGCTGAGCAATTATGTGTATATTTGCATAATCAAGCTCATCCAGCTCTCTGCAAACTCATATCATCTAGCGTCATATATCCACTGAGCAGTGCTTGATAATCCTGGTGCTGAGTTTATCAAAAGTCTGTTTCCTATTTACACACACATACATAAACACACATAAACACACACACACACACACACACACACACACACACACACACACACCCCTTTTTACTCTTTAGCCTTCACCTCTGAGAATAGCATGCTATTTCTTTCCAAGATAATCCTTCCATCTTTTAGCATATCTCCACACATTATCTGAGATTTATTCATCCATTCATTTAAAATTTTTGTAAATATTAGAGGTCATTCAATAAGTTATGGCTTATAATATAATAATGAACTAGATATAGAGTTCCTGGTACCAGATTTTCTAGAACTTGCAGAGATTATACAAATAATGAAAAGCAACAAAGTGAAAGAGACTGTAAAGATGCTATTTTTTTGTGTGTGAGGTTGTCAGGGAAAACCTCTTTGATAAGAAACGTTTTTGCAGAGACTTGAAGAAAAGTCCTTTGTCTTTCTGCTCTGGTATTTTTTATCAGTTTGCTTAGGCTTTTGATATATTTAAGACATATTACTTATTTCTAATGTGTGGTACAGATATTCTGTACAGGTTGACATGTTTGCCTTTTAACTTGACTTATGGTGTGTTGGATATGAACTAGTCTTCCAAACATACCCGAGCTATCAAATTTATTTTGTGACACTTGAACTTTGTGTAATGGTTAAAAGATAATTTCCATTCAAAAATTAAAAGTTAATTTTGATTTACTATTTTTAATATTTATTTCCTTTTTATGCTCAGTACATGAATCCATTTACACTTTATTTTGTCATGGAGTGTGAAATACTGAGATAGATCTCAATTTGTTTCTTTAGTATTCTTTGAATAATCAAATCTTTTAATACTGACTTGAAAACTAAACTTAATTATAAACTAAATTGTATGTATTTGAGTCCATTACAGATTTCCTAATTTGTTCTAATAAGCTATAGGTTTATTACTATGTGTCAAATTACATATGGAATCACTGTGCTATTTTAGGAAAAGATTTTCAATCCACTCAAAATATAACAATGTAATACATCGAATTTGAATATGCAAACCTTAGTAAAAATGATTTTACTAAAAACTCACATTAATCAACAAGTTTCCAAATACTTTCCTTAGGATAGATTACTCACTGTTTTATCATTTCTAGTTCTTTATTCTAGCAGAGTTCTTATGACCTTTAAAAGTATAATAAGGTCCAATCAACATGTTGCATGTTATTTTTTTGTTGCATTTTTTAAAAAGTAACATTTGTGAGTAAAACTTTTGTTCTGTTTCAGTAAGGCACATTAACATATGCTGGTTAAATTCTGTCTTCTTGTTGCAGCCTAAATCTGTTTTCATTCAGGTTGGTTACTTTATGCCTCCAAGCTAAAAAAGGATATTTAAAATCTTGAGAGAAATGATTCACACTCTCTTTGGCAGCTAAAGTTACAATCTTTGCCTTTTGCTCACTCCTTGGAATTTGATGAACTAAAAGATTAAGACAACCATACCACATGTACAAACCAAATGCTTCTAGTTCTCATACTGACAACACAATTGCTTGTGGCTTCTTGGAGAAAAGTCACTCATTCCTGTTGTTAAAACTGTTTTCATAGACTAAAAGTGATGGGAACCTGCCTGAAGAATACTTTCATTTCTTTTTAAGTGACGCTGAACGGATTCTCTTATTGATGATAGTGAAAAAATGCTAATTCTCAGTGACATGGAAAACTTAAAGTATGTACAACCTGCATTAGACTTCACTAAATGTCTCCCAGCTGAGACCCACGAAACATAATAAAGGTTGATAATGTCATGGAAAGTTAATTATAAGCCAAAGAGACATTGTGACTGATGCCTATACGTCTAAGACAAATGTCTCCCAAAACAAAGTGAAATAATAGGATTAATTGGTTTTCACTATAAGCAAATTGCTTTTAAAATTTATAAAATACTCACTTTGAAAAACTAATGTACTAATTTCTATAGAGAACACAAAAATGAGAGTTATGAATGGTGCTAATATTTGGTAAATGAATCTGTTATCCCATATACTGGAAGTATGTTATCTTATTGAATAACCACAGTACCTCTATCACATATGTTACCATGTGCTGGGAATTTGGGATAATTTGTATCTATTTAGAAAAGTTGCTACCTAGAGTGAGAGAAAAACTAAGGATATAAATCAGGACATATTGAATTCTAGTCCCTTATCTCATCAAAGTGGGATTGTAAAATAATACAATTCTGGTGTCTAGCATCAAGCGTTAAAATCCCAATAATGTAATTTGAAGAATGATCGAATACAACCAATGTACTTACTCACTTTCTGCTCATAGAGTACAGTTCATAGTGTTTTTATGAGGCAGTATATGTATAAGAATAGATGAGACAAATTGGGACATAAATGGAAATTAAATTTAGCTATTTTTGTTATTATGGGATTCTTACCCATAGAATTAATGTTCTATTGAGGAAGATACCATTTCTATCATTGGGAATCCTGAGATTTAAGATTCAGGCTGGATGAGGTGGTACATGCCTGTAATCTTAATACTCAAGGTTCTGACGCAAGAGGTTTGAGAGTTTAAGGCCAGCCTTGGCTGCCTTGTGAGACCCTATCTCAAAAAAATGAAAAAAAAATGCAAGAAAAAGAACTTAGTATCTGATCAAGTTTTCTAATAACCACCACCAAGATGGGACATGATGCAATAAGGAAAAAAGAAAAAAGCAAAACATGGTGGCACACACCTATAATCCCAGCACCAGGGAGACTGAGGGAGGAGGATTGTAAATTTGAGCCAGTCTGGGCTACATAGTGAAACTTTGTGTTAAAACCCCAAACAAAACATATCAAGGAGCCACATGTATAATAAAGATAGAGGAAGAAAGAATTTTACAGAGACCAGGAAAAAAGAAAGATGTTAACAATGTACCATAAATCTCTTTAAGCAACAAAGAAACTTGAGATAAGTATTCCAAGATTGAAAAAGAAAAATTCAACTGGATGTGATAAGGATGTGATAGAGGAAACTCTAGGTATCAGAAAGAATCATAATTCTCCATAGAATAGAAATAACAGTTATGAAAATTTTTGGAAAATTAATTTTGATTAGAATATATAAATATTTCATTTGCATTTGTAAAATAATTAGTGAAAGGCAAGTTTGGAAATATTAATTGGGACGGTCTGAGAGAAGCCTTTATGACAGTCTGGACTGTGGCTGGCTAGTGATATTAATATTAGTATTACATGGTATATGAAACACAATTTGGAATGAAGAATCCATTCCAAAATTGATTGCTTTGTTATTTATATTTTAAATTTTTAATGTTTATTTGTTGCCAAATCTATGGGTAATAGCTTTAATTAGCATGAAAATTCAGTATCCCTTAATGTAGAAGTATCTTACTAGACATATGCCAGATATTACACATGTATTAGCACAAATTATTTCCTTTATGTACATCTGGATGCTTTTGACAAGCATTTTGTAAAAGGTAATTTTTGTCAATTTATTCCTATTTGTGGTAAAATTATGCAGCAAAGAAAATCCTAAACTATGGAATGCTTTTTAAAAATCACTGCATCATTTATTTCAAGAATTTAATGTTCTTTTGTTAGAGCCCTGTTCTGCTTCTTAACTTGTTTCTGCTACAAAGGTGTCAGAGAGCTTCATTTCCAAATGAATTATGGGTTAACTGCTAAACTATGGTCATTTGTGACCAAGTCATTGTGTGATCATGGTTATATTAAGGAAATTGACAGGAATAAAATAATGAGAAATGATTTTAAACAATTCAATGACATTGAAAGACAATAGACACAAGTGTACACATCATTTTTAAAAACTTGATGAGCAATATACCTTTAACTCTGTATAGTAGATTGCAAGAGACTGTGATCTTAATTTTCAATATAAAGGAATAGCAGCAATCTTCAATAACTTTTTTCCAGCTAATAATCCGTTTATAACCCACAAATACTCCACTATTTATAAGGCTTTTTAAAAAAGAATTTACCAGTTTCGTCGATTTTCTCCTTCTTTCTTGTTCTCTGATGGAGCATATCATTAGAGTAGCTCATCCCAAATTTTAGCATACATGCAAATCATCTGGACATATTTGAATATGGAGATTCTGATCTAGAAGTTGGAACTGAGATTTTGCATTTCTAACAAGATTTTAGGTGGTGTCTACGGTACTGTCTGGGGACAACTCTCTGTGTGTTTGCTTTTTTCTCTGCAGATTTTACAGTCTTCTAGTGGATATTATTCAGGTCTTCTGAAACTCTAACTAAAATCCATCTGGTCTAATTGTTTGGTACTCAAAGCAAGGAATCATTGCTTATATCAAATCTTATGTCCAATACTGTTGGAACTACCTCTAAACATATTCAGAATATAACAATCTCTATGATTGAGCCAGAAGTACTTGTAACAACTCAGTATGCTACCTGTTTGTGGAAGTCTTAATACTTTTCTCAAGGACTGTAATCACTTCCTCACTACTTCCATGCTCATGTACTTGCCCTTAGTCTATTTGATACTTTAAAAACCTACATTTAATCATGTTACTCCTTTGTTCACCACCATCTCAGTTCTCATTGCATTCAGAACGAAGGTCACTTACCTTTCAATGTTTTTCAAGGTTAAACAGAATCTTGTCTTCCTTACCTCTATGAATTCAGTTCCTGTATGCCTTTCCTTGCTATAGCTATATTGACTTTCTTCGTGTTCTTTGAACATATTGGCATGTACTACTTGTTATTAACACGAGTTTTTCATCATTTCCCTTAAATTTGATTAATTTGATTAGATATTAATTTCTCAATAAGGCAAATTGCATCCACTTAATTTAAAATTGTAAATCATCTTCTGAAACCATTCTAATTATCCTTTCTAAACAACTTCTTTTTACAAGTCAAAAAAAATGTCACTTACCCTTGGGTGGGAGGTTCACTCCTATAATCCTAGCTACTTGGGACATTGGGATAATAACCATTTGAGGCCATCCTGGGCAAAAAAATTAGCAAGACTCTATCTCAACAAACAAACTGAGCAAGGTGCATGTGCTTGTGATCACAGATACACTGGAACCCTAAGTAGGAGGACTGCAGTCCAAATCTGGGCCCAGACAAAAAGCAGGAGACTCTATCCAAATAGAGTTACCTAAAATGAAGACTGGGGCACCGTTCAAGTGGTATAGTGCCTGTCTAGCAAGTGCAAGTCTCTGAATTCCAACCCTAATACCAACAAAATGTCACTTACGAACTCTTAACATGTTATGTAATTTACTTGTTATTTTTTTTCACTTTTTGTTCATAAAATCTGTTTAGACGCAGTAACATGTAAACTGCTGAATGACAGATATTTTGTCGGTGTTTTCATTATTTTGCCACTCTGATTTAATTCAAGCAATTTAATAGTGATGCCAGTCACTATTTCAGGTACTAACAAAATATATGGTGAATGAATGATCAAAATACAAATTGGGAACAGAAAGTAGAAGTTTCCTTGAAACTACCAAGAAAGGTGTTAGATAGTGGTAAGTTGTAAGAGAAATGGGAAGTAAGAAATCAAGACAGAATGTGGTTATAAATGTCATTCTGGAAGAACAGACAATACAACAACATATATTGGCATTAGAGTAAAATATTTATTTTTCTTTTTTTTAAAAAAGGAAGTGAGCTATGTGAACATAATTGTAGGTGAAAATAAACAATCATTAGATTAAAGGTGTTTAAATGTTTATCATGTATTTCTTCCAATGTTTCAGAGGATATTTAAAAAAGTACAGCACAAATAAAGTGTCTGATCACCTCCAAAAAAGAAAATTGAATTTTTTCAAGAATAAAGTGATCAATAATAAACAAATATTTACAGAGTGAAGATCAGAAGTTGGAAAAACTCCACTCCAGTTTGTCTACATTTTAATCAATGGAGGTTATATAATAGGAATTACATAAATATAAATAAAAGAGAAAAATAACTGAAGATGTCAAGGGATCACTGACTAGCAAATATTTTAAAATTAGGAGTGTTCAAGCCTGTACAGTTACACAAGGCACACTCAGCAAGGTGTGGAGATTTGCATTGCTGAATTACATTCAATTGTAGTTTTGCTGAGCAAATTGTGGTGAAGAAGAGAAATGGTGAAGGGGATCAAACGCTATGACACACTGGGTCAGGAGTTCATAAAACAGAGGAAAAACTTGTCTAGAATTTTTTAAATAAAAATCTGGAAGACTTAGGAATTGAATTTAAAACCTGGTTTATTATAGTTTAAAGCAGCTAGGATGGTTGAGTTAAGAGGATGCCGTAATCAGGCTACTGCAGTCCATGAGGAGGCATTAGGTGTTGGAGATGCAAAGGATTACAAAGTTAAGGATATAAAAATTGGTTTATCAGTGGTAAGGTTACTATACATCCAGATCACTATAACCATTCCTTAACTTATACAAACTTACATAGTAATAAAGCTTCCTTTTCATGCAAGTGAGTCTCAGTTTGAATGATACACTACTTGATAAATCTATGTATAATATGTATATGCCAAACTCATTGTCATTTTTTAAGTCATATTAATGACTCAGCAAAGCCATTGATTATTTATTTATATTGTTTAATATGTTAAAGAGTGTATAGATAATTAAATAGTGTAAGGAATACAGACACAAACCTCTCAAATTAACCAAATACTTCTTTATATTAGCCTTCCTAGTTAGTATAGTGAAATTATCTCCCATATTTGGTATGCATCCTTCATAAGTATGTCCCAAAGGTCTACTTGAAACAAAATAAATTATTCTTCACCCATCCAGGATTTCAATTATTTGAAAACAGATACTGTTACTACATGATTCAACTTCAAGATCAACAGTCTGAATGTTTTCAATTATTAGAAAACAGATACTGTTTCCACATGATTTAACTTCTTTAAGATCAACAGTTTGAACGTTTATTTGAAAAACATTCAAATAATTATTCCCATTCAAATAATTTAAAACACTTTATCACTTCAATTATTTTAAAATTTTATTTTTATTAGCATATTATTGTTGTACTGGGGGTATGTTGTGATATTTACAAAAGTGCTTACAATACATCTTAAATTTACTCCCTCCATCATTCTCTTTTCTCCCTCCTCCCTTTTTATAATAGTTTCAAGAGGTCTCATTTTAAAAGGCAATGGCAAAAAAAAATAAATAAATAAATGTAATACTTTGTTTTGCCTGATGAATGAAGGCTAGAGAGGACTGTAACAGTTTTTGCTGACTGCTAATATTCCTCCTGGTGCAGTTCAACTATAAGTGATTTTTGACACTTTAAATTTTTATTTGTTTTGGATTTGTTTTTGTATTAACACAGTTCTAAACAATATTTTTGTTGTTATTGGCTTATTCTCCTACAGTCAGTCATCTAGTGAGATAAAACTACAGAAAATTAGACATATTTATATTTTCTTACCTATATGTTTGTTTAACATTTAGCTTTGCCAAATCTATTTACTTATGTTTTCTTTTCTTCTTTCTTTTGTAAAGCTTGTCATATTTTCTTCATGAAACAAAATCATGCATGTAACTGTAATCTCATTTTGACAGCTACACTAGGGTAATATGTTATATTAGAAGGATTTAAGAATCTGTGATCCTGTTTTTCTGTTTTGTTTTTGTTTAGGTTTTTATTGTTGTTTATTTGGTGGGACTGGGTTTTGAATTCAGGGCTTTGTATTTACAAAGCAAGAGCTCTATCTCCAGCCTGTTTTGCTCTGGCTATTTTGGAGATGGGGGTCTCACAAACTGTTTGATCTGACTGTCCTGGAACATTGATCCTCCTGATCTCAGCCTCCGAAGTAGCTAGGATTACAGACTGGTGCCAAATGTGTATGGCTCGTGATCCTGTTTTTAAATAAAACTAAAGCTTATTGACTTCTTTTCTTTTGCAAAACAGTACCATTTTCTGCCTATACTACACTGAATCTTACATTTCTTTGTACTTCTGTCTTTTATGTTTGTCTACATTTTGATTTACACAATGTAAAGAAATATAATTAAAAGTTCACATAATTTCTTTTGTTGTGGTTTCTTCTGTATTTAGGGAAAAACGCATATTATTTACCACGTTTTTCATCTTTGCATGAATCTGCCTATCCTTCTAAGTTTATCATCCTATAGTCTTTCATGGCATCCCATTTGGGCCCTGCTGGCTTTCAGTCTGCTAGTAAAATTATGGCAAGTTCATGTATAATTTAGAGTCTTTGTACTTTCTTCTACTTTAAGTGCAGTGTCCTGGATATTCATGGGGTTGGTCTTAATGAGGATGTCAGTTCAGACAGTTATACACTGAGCACCAAATCTAAGCTGGCACCTCCAAGCCACTATGCATCACGCTTTCTTTCTCACCTGTGCTACAACCTGAAATTATTTTGCTGTTTTGATATTTTTTGTCTAATTTCTCTATCACCCTGAAAACTTCATATAATAGGTTGAAGACTCTATTATGTTCAACACTGAATTCCCAGTATCTAGAAAAGTATCTGGGATAAGGGAGCCATTTAGTAAATACTTATAAGTAAAAGCCTTATATTTGCATAGGGAGAATATTTGAAGCCATTCAAAATAAAGATAATTGCATGAATTGAGTCTAAGTAACAATTTTTATCCTTATTTTTAAAGAAAAAATTAAACATACATTGGATATTTTCCCTTGATTTTCTTGAAAGAGAGATTAAGTAACCTACCATAAATAAGAGAAATGTTTCATAATATTAAAGATAAACATAAAATTCATTTACTTTGTAGGTTTATAAGAAAAGCAAGAAGATGAGGATTGTAAATATTTTCTTATTAAAAATCAACAAGCATTAAATGGAGCAATATTCAAAAGAGCTTAGGTAAATCATGGTTCTGAGATTTCTCCCTTTGGAAGACCTTTGAGTATTGCTGAATGTATTTTATTTTAGATGAAGAATTAAATAAATCTGTTACATATACTTTAATTAGATGCTTTTTACCATGGACTGAATTGCTAAACTCAGCAATTATATTAATGGAACCTAATGTCTGCAAGAGAGTAACTGCATTTAGGGTATGAGTTTATAGCTTCTTAATTACATATTCATTTTTAAAAGTTAAGCTTCATCAAACTGATTTAATTACATTTTTCTTTCCTTTTTACTTCTGTATCTCAGATATGTGGAATGTTTGTGTTAGAAATAAGTAAAATATCCTGCCATTTTGATGACCATGAACTTATTCACTGTTAATCTAGCATGTTTGCTTCCTCATAAGGATTTTCCTAAATTAATCAAGGTGTATATCTGTTTCAAGGTTTAGAAAACTCAGGTTGAATTGTAAAAGGAAACAGTCCAAAAAATTACTCCATTATATTGGGTTTGAATCAGCTAAACATAAACTATTACTTCCTTCATTTCTTCCTTTTATCATCTATTAATCATTGATCTTCACGATGTAGAAATACCACTAAGCAACATTCCACAAATCAGAATCTCAAGGAGAAAAAAAAAAATTTAAGAATGAGCAAGCTTAAATTTTTATCAGCCTTGTGCTGGTGACTGACTCCTGTAATCCTAACTGCTCAGGAAGCAGAGACCAAGAGAATCATGGTTAGAAGCCAGCCTAGGCATATAGTTCTCAGGACTTTATCTTAAAAATACCCATCACTTAAAAAGCCTTTGGAGTGGCTCAAGCAGTAAAAGTTCCTGCCTAGCAATTGTGAGGCCCTGAGTTCCAAATCCAGGACTGCAAAAGAAAAGGCTTACATTTTAATCATAATTTTTACTAAAATAATAAACATATGTAGATGGTTCTGAAAAATATCAAGTTTACCAAGGAATTCATAAAGTCCTAAGGAATGACAATGAAAATTAGATTAAGCTTGATTTTTTTTTTCTTTTGGTGATACTGTGCTTGAATTCAGGGTCTCATGCTTGCTAACCAGGTATTCTACCATTCAAGCCATGATCCCAGTCCCAGTTTGACTTTTTCAGTGTGCTTTATAATACTCATAGTTCTAACCAATAGGTAATATTATAAAAATAAATTGAAAAATCTAAAGACATGGGCAAATATCTTGGCACATATGATCTACTAAAATTGAACAAAAAGCATCTAAACAATCTGAACATGTCAATAACAATCAATGAGATCAAAGAAGTAATGAAAATTCTCTAAACAAGAAAAGCACAGGATCAAAGTAATTCAGTGCATAATGCACTTTAAGGAAGTACACCAATTCTCCTTAAAGTATTCCATGAAATAGAAATGGAAGTAACACTTCCTAACTCCTTGCTCAAACCCAATATTAATATTGAATAAAGATATAATAATAAAAATATATTTTAAAATAAATGTGTCAATCTTTTTATACAAAATATTTTTCTGTCCTTTTTAATTTTAGCTAAGATTTCTAATAATTACTTTTCTTTCATTCCTGATATGGACTAATTCCTCTCTTCTTTCTCTCTTTCTCCTTTATTTTCTCTTCTCTGTCTCTTATTGCATTTCCTCTTTTCTCTATTTTTCTAGCCAGTTTAGTTAGGGCTTTACTTATTTTGTTAATTTTTCAAATAGTCAATTTACTGTTTCTCTTAATTTTTTCTACTTTTTGTTGTTTTTTATTGTAGTAATCTCTATCACTTTTTTTCCCTTTACTTTTGACAGCTTTTCTTTGCACTTTTTTACTTTCTCAGAGGAAGTCAAATGGCCATTGTCCTTTTCTCTTTAATAAACTAAAGCTCTAAATTTCTCCCCTGGTGCTCCTTCAGCAGCAAGTCACACATTTTAGGTGGTATTTTCATTTTCACTCAAGACAAAATATGTTTTAATTACTACTGTAATTTTATCTTTGGTTCAGTAATTATTTAAAATCATATTTTTAAAAATTTTAAAGTGTTTAGCCATTTATTAATGTCTTTTGAACTAATGTGGGTTGTAATACACATGTGCATGGAAGCAGTGCTAGGAATCTCTCTGTATAGCTATTTTTATCTCATACTGGCAAAAATGCTATGTCTTTCTTATTGTCTTTTACGTTTTCTCTTCAACAAAATCGGAGAACAAGAAGATGGAACAGATTCTGCCTGGAAGTGGGGTGGGGCATGGGGGAGGTGGCCCAAACAATGTATACACATATGAGTAAATGTAAAAATGATAAAATAAAAAAATAAAATAAATATAAATATCTTTTCACTAATTTAAAAAAATTAATCATCAACAGATAACATATCCTACAATTTTGGTTCTTTGAAATTTATTGTCTATCTTGATAAATATACCAGGACACTTGAAAATAATAAATATTCTGCTCTTTTTGTTACAGAACTCTATAAATATCAGTTAATGACATTGGATGTTATTCTGTTCTACAACAACTTTTCAAATTTTTTTCCAGTTATTTACAAAATCATGCAAGATGTTTATTAAGTTTTCTAATTTTACTTCATGACCTGAAGTTCTATTGAGAGATGTATACATTTCTAATCACTATGATAACACAATGGATGGACTTTTTGTCATTATAAAATGCTCCTCTTTGGCACTGACCAGTCTCTGAGAAGAATCTTTTTTATCATGCATTAGGATAGTCATCTGAAATTTTTTATGCTTAAGAAGTACATGATAAATGCCTTCTCATCAACTTTCTTTGTCTACTTGTTTCCTTATTTTTAAAATACAACACTTTTGAAAACAGTAAGTTGAGATTTCATTTTTATCTAGCCAGTCTCTATATTTAGTTGATTTGTTTAGTCCATTGATATTTAAATTAAGTGTGGATGTGTTTTGTTTTCTTTCACATTATTATTATTATTATTTTGCTTTTATTTTTTTTGCAGTATTTGGGGCTTACACCTTGAGTCACTCCACCAGCTCTTGTTCGTAATTTTTTTTTTTTTTCCCGAGATAGGGTGTCAGGAGCTATTTTTCCAGGCTGGCTTTGAACTATGATCCTCCTGATCTCTGCCTCCTGAGTAGTGAGGATTACAGGCATTAGCCAGCAGTGCCCAGGCAACATTTTGTTTTATATTCCCTTCTATTTTTACTTCTAAATCCTTTTGCATTTATTTTCTTTTAGATCATTGAAATTTTATTTAATTCCATGATTAAGAGTTTTACCTAAAACTCTTTATTATTTTTAATTTACTTTAAAGTTTACAAATTAGAATTTATGAAATTAAAATTCAAATTTTAGCACTTTACATAAAATGTGGAAACCTTGTAGCATTATATACCCATTACTTTATTCTCTCAGCCTTTATTTTGTTGTCTTATGAGTTTTTATGCACATATAAATGATATATAACCATTTTTTTGACCTTTGTCTATTTTTGAATGTGTTAATTTCTACCTGTTATCATATCAGCTCAATCTAAAGAATTTCCCTTAAGAAGAAAGTTAAGAAATTGATAGAATTGATTTACTCTGTCTACAAGAATGAATATAGAATCTTTAGTCACCATATTTGAAATCACCATAAGATAGGGGACTAAGGTAGAAAGATGAAACAATTTGGGTTATTTTACATATATATATATATATATATATATATATATATATATATATAAGGAAACTCTCTTAATAGTTATCTTAAGCAAACAAAAGTATCATTTTTTTCTTTTACAAAATTGGACAAAAGGAAGGTGGAACAGGTCCTGCGTAGGGGTGGGGATTGGTACCAGTGAACGGAAAAGAAGTAGAGAAAGGGTGTAGGAGGGTGAATGTAGTACAAATACTGTGTACACATATATGTAAATGTAAAAATGATACCTGTTGAAACTATTCCAGGAATGGGGGGATGGGGTGAAGGAGAATGATGGAGGGGTTGAACTCAAGTATGATGTATTTGATATATTGCAAAAATCCTTTGTAAATGCCACAATGTACTCCCAACCAGCACAATAAAAAAAAAAAGTAGGGAAGAGGAAAAGGATAAATGGAAATATAATGGAGAAGGTGAACTTGTTCAAGGTACATTAGATACATATATGGAATTAACAGAATGAAATCCCTTCATATTATTAATTTGTAAGAATTCAAAAATAAAGCATTTAAAAATAAATAAATAAAAGTAAATACTCACACAAAGATGTCTTTTAATGTAGTTCTACTGACAACACATCTATTGCTTTTTTCTTCTTCTGTGAATTTCTTCATTTCAGTTTTCATTCTTGTAAAGCATTTTTACTTAGAATAGAACTTTGGCTTGGTTGAGCCTTTACCATCTCAATGGTGGTGTCCCAATATTCACTGGTCCCCACTTTCATTGACGAAAATTTGGTAGTCATTTGAAACATTGTTTCCTTGAATGTTATGTGGCTTCACTTGCAACTGTCTTTCAATTTTAATTTTTTTCTCCTTCTTTTTCCTGGCATATGTTGGTCATAGTGGCTCTTCTTTTTTTCTTCCTTTTCCTCTTCCTCTTGCTTCATTGGTATTTTTTTTTACATTGGAAATTATAACAAGCTCACTGATTCTTTAAATGTTTCACCCTTTTTCAGTTGGTCAGCCATTTTATTAGCTTTGCATTGCGTCTGTAACAAATTAACACACATTTATTGATTACAGCAACATAGATTATTTTATCATACTATCTTGTGGTATGTAGTTTGGAAGTCTAAGATGGACTTCATTGGGCTAAAATCAAAGTACCTGCAGGGCAATATTCCATTCTGGAGTGTGAGAATCAGTTTACCTCTCTTTTAACTTTTAAGACTCTTGTATTCTTTGGTTTATGATGTCTTCCCTCCATCTTCAAAATTAGGAATAGTAATTGCAGTCTTTGCATCTACCTGACAGAATTCATAGCAAAATCTTCCTTTAGCATCTCTTCTGCTTTCTCTTTAGCTTCTAAGTACTCTTGTTATTATAGTGTTCAAAGTTTTCATTTTTTATACTTCCAAGTTTGCACTTACTGAATTTCAAAAGTTTGGAGAGGAATCAATACTGCCTGTTCAAAGTTTAAGTGAAACGGTATTTTTATTTTTATAACAACTTGAGCATTTTAATGATACGAAACAGAAACATAAATGTGACCCAATTTATGTCAAATGTTCTTTTTTAGAGGGCATTCTGATTGAGAGGGTTTTTTTTTGTTTTGGTTTATTTATTCATTTATTTGTATGCATACATTGGGCCATTTCTCCCCTCTGGTCCCCTCCCCCTCCCTCTCCCCCCAATCCCCGTTGCTCCCAGGTCAAATATTCTTTTTTAATACTTTGAGGCCATGTATAAACACAATGCATTTCATTCATTTGTTAGATATAACTAATATTTACTCAGTTCTAACTATGTACAATGCATTCTTAAGTGAAGAAAATATAAAGGTGACTAAAAATAGCATGGTCCCTGAAGCTTAACAGAAAAGAAAATGGAGAAGAGAGTGCCACACAAATGAAAAACTGAAAATAGGATAAGCGATACAAAGAAGAGTGGCATGGCAATCAGGTGGTATATGTTAGATAAAAATATTTAGACATGGAGTGGAGTGTTTGCTTTCTTGAGGAAGTAACATTGAATTAAGATCTGAGAGAAAGAAAGATTTAACTAGCTAAAAATCATATGCAGCATATAAGCAATGAGAGAGACAAATTTCTGGTGAGGTAACTAGCCTGGAATATTCAAGTTGGACCTGAAAAGAGGAAAGAATAGCTGAAGCACATAGCTTGATGTGAAAACATACTGGGAAATGAGACTTGTGAGCTAGCTAGAGACCAAATGATCCAGGGAGTTTCAGGTCAGGCAAAGAATTTCATTCTTTGTTCTTAGAGCAACAGATATCTCCATGACATGCTCCATAGTCTCACAATTAACTCCCATCATTCTGTGATTGACCTGATGAGTTTCTTGAATTGCCCCATAATTAAGAATGTTTTCCCTCATATAAATTATGTCTGTTTTCTAAGTTAGAAGAATGTCAGTGTCAGGTATAACAAAATAGAGAAAAATAATGTAAAAATTCTGCATGGAAAAACACAAAGGAAAATAATTGGACTGTGTGTCTTAAATGCACATTCTGGCTAATAGTTTGATGGAGGTTGTTGCATATGTAAGTTTATATTTGCTTTAGATAAAATTTAACCCTCATTAATTAAGTATGTACCATGAACACATTTATGACATAGAACAAGTGACTGCAATGTTTTTTACATTCATACTTCATGAAGCAACTGGAGCATTGTTATATCTTTACCTCATAAGAAATATTATGAATTATGCATTTCCTTTTATTCTCAAATAAACAATAATAACATACATTAACAAATGTAAACTATAGCAAGATTTAAGTAAATTTGTATTTTCTGAAATGTCAGCATAGATATATGAAAAGTATTAATATCTATACTTAATAAAAAATAACACAATTTGGGCTTGACAAAAAGCCTAATACATTGAACTCATTCAGAGATCTCTTTCAAGTCTGAGTGGAATATGGGCTGTTGAGAAGTACAAAATGATAACCAGCTGTATTCTATTCCTACTTCAATCTACCATCACAGAAAATATTGACTGTTTTCCCTTCGACATGCAGCTGTCAACTCCTAACTATGGGTCTAGAATTACATTATGGTTTTATTTCCTACCTATTCATTTTCATCTAAAACACTTGTTTCAGGAAGCAGCTTTTGCTGTCTGAAAAAGGAGAGCAGAATGTGTGATTTCATCAAACCTGTCAATGAATGTGCATGAGCACAGCAAATAATATTTGCTAAATCTAAGGAAATAAATCTCTACTGTGTTTATATATTTATTTTGTCAGCACCGGGGTTTGAACTCAGGTTCTCACACTTGCTAAGCAGGTGTTCTCAGCCATTTTTGTTTTAGTTATTTTCAGCTAGGGCCTCACATTTTTTACTTGAGAGAACCTGTACCGTGATCCTTCTACTTATGCCTTCTGTGTAGCTGGGTGACAGGCACATAGCACCCTGCCTGGCTTGTTGGTTGAGATAGGGTCTTGCTAACTTTTTGCCAGGGCTGATCTTGAACCACAATCCTCATGATCTACCCTCCCCCACTTCCAAGTAGCTGGGATTACAGTCAGGAGCCACCCAGCACACGTGTACTTTTAAGAATCTACAAAATCTCTAATATCTACGTACATGTTTACCACTCCAGTAAAAAGATACCTTTGTGTACCAACAGATCAAAGACTCTAGCATTCTGTTCCTACTACAAGATCCTATACATTCAGATACTTCCAATGTGAATATATTTGTCTTCAAAAGTGGACCAACTCACAAACTTCCTTTGTGGTTACATACATACGAAGATCTTTGAAAAAAATTAAAATGGTTTTGTGTGAAAAATACATACATGATGACTGGAAAGATTACAGTGATAATCAAACACCAAATGTAGCAGCTAAACAGAGTAAAAAAATGTATTTCTTTTCACACTAAACAAGGCAAGACTGTGTCTTCATTGTGGTTTTGCAGGAATCCAGACTCTTATGTCACAGTGCAACCATCCCTTAGTATATCATTTTCAACTAGATCCAGTCAGTAAATGGGGAAAAAAAGCAATCATGGAAGTGCTTTTTGAAAGTCTTTCTGTAGAAGTAGAATGTGTTACTTCTGTTTGCCTCCTATTGAGAAGAACTGAACATATGATAACACATACCAGCAAGAGAATAGGGATGTGTGGTCTATGTCAAGTTAAAATTCAGTTATAGATGATAACCATGATGCAAGTGTGCTTTCAAGTCAGAAAACTCCGTGATTCTACACATAAATAAAACATGCTCATTTTCTCCATAATCTAACATTGAACACTACCATATTTAGGGTGTAAAGACTTTAAGAACGAAACTTTTTCTTAAACATGATTTTCCTTCAGTTTATTAGACATTTGTATTATATTTTTCTTCTTTCACTGTTAGATGTGTATGGGCCATGATTCTATGAGCTCTGAAGACATTATTTACTATATAAGCCAGAGAAGAGAACAAAAATTGAAGCAAAGGAACTCAGATGAAACAGGCAGTAGGCAATGTGGAAGAAAACTGCAACTTGATTTAAAAGAGGAATGTTCTGAGGAAGAAATCAAATACAAGCTGCTATGAAAAGGAAAATTCAGGAAATCAAAGAAAAGAATTGGAATTAAGTTAAAAAATCAAACTTCAGCATTAGGTAGGAAGGTAGAAAGGTAAATACTATTTGCTATCATGCAAAATCCAAACAAAATATAGAAGAATAATACAAAATTTTAAAATGACAGGAACAAGGTAGGAACTAAAGCATCCAACTTAATTGGAATTCCATTCAAAAAAAGAAAAGAATGGAAAAGTTATCATATAGAGAATCTAATAACTATCCTTAGCATGAAATTTTATGAATATTTAGATATATATGTGTATTATGGATTAAAAAAATCTTTACCATAATTCATTACTGTTGAGTGACACAGAGACGTACCTATATACTTATATGTATACAATTATGTATTTACATATCCATATAAGCATGTATGTGAAGTGATACATTGGCATTTTCTAAGAAAAATATAGCATAATATATTAATCAAGACTTGTATGAAGGATATTTCACTAATATCCTATTGAAATATTTTAATTTTTAAACTTGAAATGGCTTAGTTTAAAACATATTTAAATGATTCTGAACAATGAAGTTTCTCTTGCATAAAAGGATTAAAGAAGCACTCTCCCTCACCCCCACTCAATGATTCTAAGCAATACACTGTCAAGTGTGCTTTCTATTCTGGGTCTTAGTTAATTATCCCCTTTATGGAATATGGAATCAGAGAACACTAGCAGATTCTCCAAATGTGGCTAAGACACCATGCAGAGAGCCATTTCCTTGTCAGGAGGAACAAAGAATGAAGACAAATCACTCCCCCATTGTAGGGACCTGAATTAGGACTAGAACAGATTTTTAAAGTATGAGCCAAGGACTTTATAGTTTTCTGGTCTGGAGCTGATGGATGACAGTGGCCTGTTCCCACTTACCTCCTTCAGAGATTTTGCTTATGACTAGAGGAAACAAAAAGGATTGAATACTTGACTATGAGTACTTTCTAATATATACAGATTATACTACATATTATACATATTATGGTATATATTTAAGATGCATAGAATGATGTTTTGATATACTTACACATAGTAATGATACCATGCTTTAGAAAATTAACACAACCATCATCTTATGTAGTTACCCTATCTAAAGTTAACATGCAATAGCATGTTGGTCTATAGCTCTAGCCTGTCCATTGTCTATGGCCATTTATATTTTCCATAGATTGATAAAAATCAGAATAACATTTTATAATATAGGAAAACTATATGAAATTAAAACTTCCTTATTCTAATGTATACCATTTTATTAGAGCACAGCCATGTCCAGGAATTTACATATTGTCTCTGGCTGCTTTTGTGGTCCAATATCACACTTGAGCAGTTGCCAAAGAACCTGTAAAGCCCAGTGTCTAAGGTTGACTGTCTGACCTTTGCAGAAAATGTTTGCTGACACTTGGACTATAAGAAATTCTATGCCATTGAGATGCTTTAACTTAAACATCCAATAGATGAATCCAGCCATTGTGATGAATACTGAAAGTGGTGAACAAGTTGTGAAAATTTCTACAACAAGCTTTCAATCTTCTTCATTGTAAGGTATCCTTGACATTTGAAAAGTCTAATCAATGTATACAAAGGTTACCCCCAAAACAGATACCCAATTTGTAGTTGAAACTTCGTTCTTTCTGGAACAACTCAGCTATCTAGAAACTGTGGTTATTTATGAACTGGCAGGATTAGAGGACTCATTTGAACTACAGAAAGTTCTTTAAAAGAGGAGAAGCAGTCTGAGAAGTTTATAAACATTATCACTCTGTTGGTATTTGTGCCTTGTGGAATTGGTCATTGTATAATTATTTGTAGTAGTAGCTTCTTCCAAATGGACAAAGTGACTATTCCGCTGGAGATTCAGAATGTGCAAACCAGCAATTTGATTGTGGAAGAATTCTATAAAATAACATTAAACACTATGTGAGTTTTGGCAATTTGGTAACTAAAGGTTTACTTTTCCCCAAATGGGCAATGGTCAGATAATTCAAAACAAAGTAACTTTGAGACAAAATTGTTTATCCTGAGCACTGAGGCCCATGACTAAAGAACAAAATGGACACCCTGGTTTCCTTATTTCCAATAATTGTTAATGGGACCTGATGAGAATCATTTCAGTTTATCATAGCCCTTCATATCACATATGTATTCTTTTAAAGTTAGTTGTTTCTAACTCTACCTAGTTTCCTATTCTTCCTTAATAAAAGGAAACTGAGCAGATAACGCATCAGGAAATGTTCTCAGTCCTGCAGAAAATGTGTGCAGATGAATTCAGAGATGAAAATATTAGAGAAAGGCTGATGGTGAATTGTTCTTAGAGGTTTTAGTAAACTTTCTAATCTGTCACCTCCAATGAATGTCTATTGTATGTTTCAAAACTAACCTGTTCCTCAGAAAACCTTAGCTAATGCTTAATAAGTAATGTCTCATATGAAGTAATCACACTGCTAGCTTTGCTTCCAGCAACACATCACACAGCTTTCTGTCCCCCAAGCCCACCATAGCCAATGGCTATAAACCTGGAGAGTAGGTCACTCAGAGAACAAAACGTCACAGAGAAACTTTGAGGACCGACACATGAAGTAACTTTGAGGCCATCTGTAAACACACCTGTGCATTGACTTCTTCATTCATTCTGCATGCTTTGCACACCAACCAAACTCAATGAAACATAGCTAAAAGTGGGTCCACATTCACTGAATGCCATTATAATCTCAACGAGTGTTACTGGCACAGACAAGGAAAGAAATCTGACATCTCCTACAGTGGACTTGGCTGTCTCCAGGGCTATTAGTTTTGTCCTTTTCCTGAGATTTACTATTAGATAAATTATCAAGTAAAAGAAAATGAATTTTAAAAAAGAGATATAGCAAAATTCTAAGAATTAAACTCTAAAATTCTTAAAAGAAGAAACAAAAATCCTATTGATGACATTGTAAATTGCAATCAAACAGTAGTAAGAGTTTTTGTTTTTCTTTGTGCCTTCAACCCTAACATGGAAAGTTTTCAAAATATCCCTTAGTATACAAAAAGAAGATAAATGTCATGTTTGTTGGGTAAATCAAGTTAATATGATCATAAAATATGTAATTACATTTTCCTATATATTTTACCCTTAATCACTTTAATACCTAAAGGGCCAAATTGGTTTATGGCTGTTTAGCTTCATATCACATTCATATCAGTGGTGGTGTTAATTTCAAATGTTCTACATGCTTCCATATACAGGTGTGAGTGTGTCTGTGTGCATGTTGTTCCATCAATATGCTCTTAACTTCATTGCACTTTGCTCTTACATTCCTTTTAAAGAGGGTTCCTGTGTACTTTTCAATTAATTTTAATTCCATTTTACCTAACATAAATGCTGTGATGCCTGATCTTTAAGATTTGCATTTGTCCAAATAGTTTTGGTGATTTTAAGTTTTAAATTTTTGAATCCCTTTGTTTCTTTATGTGACTTCTATAATTGGATATATATTTGTCCTACTAATATGAGTCTTTTTTCTATTAATAAATAGGTTTACAGTATACAATTTAAATGTCTTTGTTTATGGTATTTATCAATTTATTGCTTCTGTTTCCATTATATACGCTGTATATTGCTGTGTATTTCTCTAATTACTAAATATAACTTTGTGCTTTACAATTTAAGAGATATAAAGTCTGTTTCCTAGTAAAATGTGAAGCCATACATGACGATTATAATTTTATAATTTTTTAACTTCCCAAGCTTAAAAAGAAGTATGTGTGGTGCTGGGGATCCAACCCAGAACCTCTCACGTGCTAGCCAGCCCACTGTGTGGTGGCAAAGCTTCTTGCCATAGCCTGAGCAGTAAGACACTCTCTGGAATGATGCATAAAGCAAGTTGAAATTTCAGCCATATCCCTAGAAAGGGAAAGACTTGGTGCCCTCTTTCCTAGAGGCACTGCTGACATTTGGAGTCAGTCTTCACCCCTCCTGCTTTCTACTACTGAGTCACCTCCTCAGCTTTCGGTACACATTCCATACTCTTCCTACCATCTGCTTTCCCTTTCCCACTCAAAATTAAATCATAATTTTTTTGCATCATCTTGGATTTTACTATTAACCTACTACTGTTACAATTTTATTTTTAAAAAATAATTCTAGTTTAAAATGATACCACGAATTATTTAAAATTGGTTCTAGTTCTAAATTGATTCCTTTCTCTAAATTGCTTCACCATTTATATTATCATTTTTGAGACATAACTACTTATCAACTGGCTTAATGATTCCAGTTGACTTTTTGAAATCAAATGTATTCCTTGAATTATAGCAATTGAAATCTTTATTGCTGTTGTCTGCATTCATGAATAATAACTTGCATTAGTGTAGAATTAATTGAGTTCAGTTTTTGTTTTTTCAGAAATCTACAGACTATTTTCTTGGCTTCTGTATCTGACACTTCTAAGCTCAAGGTGGATGGAAAGACTGAGTTTGTATTTGGCCTTATTATGGTTTATCAGATTATTCTAAAATGATCAACTGGATTTTTAAAGGATTATTTTCAAACTTTTAGTTCAATAACTATCAGTTAATCAAACTATGCAATCTGTCACACACACATCCATCCATCTCTCATTTAAATTGTTTCTCTTCACCTTTGGCTTTTCTTACAACAAGTAAAATTTATCAGTTTTCAACCTGGAAAGGTTAGTCTAAATTAGGAAGAGTGAGGAACACTGACAAACTCTATGTTGGATTTCCATTGGCTAGAGTCCAAGATTGTCATGCTACTTTCAAATACTTAATTAACTTATTTTTCTTCACTTTCTGTGAGATTTTTTTCTCAGATAAGTTCTCAATGTCTATTATTTGATTTGGTGTTTTTATACTACTATTTTCTATTCTTGGTTAGATTTGCAAATTGCATAATACTATTCCCATCTTGATTTCCTTTGTAAATTGCCTTTTCAGCACATCTATAACTTTATCACTCTTTGTTTAAAGAGCACATTTCTTTTGAGAATTCCTGAGAGAATGAGTAGTTTCAGCCTGCAATTTCATTTTCATTCTGTTGCAATACATCAGCACATTTTATTCATCTCTGTGCTGTCTGACATTTCCCTTTTCCCCTCTTTCTCTGCTGCACTTGCAAAGGAACTATGTAAGATTTATTTTGTTGCTGTTTTTTTCTTTGAGTTTATTCATCTTTGAAGAGATCCAGTTCAATCTATTCCCAATCTTTACAAATAAAAAGAAGAAACTGAGATTGGAATTGCCTGCACTGTTCCTCCTGTTAATGTGGAATTTTTAATATTTATCAAAGAAATTTTAAGTGACAGTCTCAGGTTTTACAATTCATGTATTCTGTATAGTACTCAGTATAATTTGAGTTGGGAAGGAGATTAAATGGGAATGAAAAGATAACTAAAACACTGGGAAAGTGTACAGTAAAATTATTATTTCTAAATTTATCTACACTTCATGAAAATCATTTACTGTCATTTCAGAAAACTCAAGGTACATCCTGTCAAATTGTGAGATCCCTCCGATTATAGATTAACCTTTTTAACACTAGTTTCATGAATTTATCTTTTCATATAGCCTGAGTCCTTAGATAGAAATTCTTTCTTTGATTTTCTTATATAAATAGCATTTTACAGATGATATGAGCATCAACAGAATTCTAAGACATTTTTTCTTAAAAGCAAAGGAAAATGCTGATTAACATATTGTCATCATCCATACTCAGCATCAAATATGTACCATTTGTTGCTCTTGTTTAACTGAGAAATTATACATTTAACCAACATCTCATTCTCTCTACCCAGACTCTTGACTCAATCATTCTACTTTGTATACATATGTCTTAGTATCACTTTGTACCATATAATTCAATACAATCAAAATTTGCTGATAGTAAAGTTGAAATATAAAATAAAAATTTATAATGCAACTATAAACAAACTCTAATGTAGAATAAATTTAATGACACTGAGGCATTTACCAGTCATGACTTCTTGCTTTACCTTTTATTTTTAATGAAATATGATACAATGTCTAGATATCATCAAAATGCTTTCATCTCTCTATTTCAGAGATAGAAATTCTCGCTGTGTAGATATACTACAATATGGATGAGCAAGGTGAACACAGAAGACACAATAGAAAGTTAGTATTCTGCCAGTGAGAGGAAAATGTCCTCACCTTTTCATAATAATATCTGGTTTAGAAATGATTGCTGAGCCATCATAAATAGATGTTGTTTTTATGTGAAATATTTCCAGCACTTGGAAACTCTTTATTATATTGTACTAATATAAAGAGAAAATTCAAACATTATTTTAAAAAGACTGTTTCAAAGAAATTAGAAATCATATAACCACACTTCATTTTTACAATAAAATGAAAACTGTCCTTTAGAGGTAAAATCATTAGCAGTCACATTTGTTTGTTTTTTCTTTTTTTAAAATATTTTCAGAAAGGAAAGAAACCATTTTAAGTCTGAGATCCAAAAGGAGTTTTTAAAAATTTTACATGTGATAGAACTGAATATGTTTTGGAACAAGGAATGGGATTGCAATGACCAAATAAGCAAGCTATAATTTTTTTATGGAGCAGTTGCTTTGAAGCGTAACAGAGGCTGAGAGACTGATGGGGTTTCAGAAAGGAAATCTCAGAGGGGTTTACATTTTATCTGAGTTGTTTTTAGCCTATGTTTTTGTTTGCATCCTTAGTATATGAGTGCCTGTGCCGTGTAATCTTTAGTATGCAGAATGCAGATTGTTGAATTATTGCATATTGTTGAATTTAAAATATGCACATCAAACTTAATTGTCTAAAGTTTCATTACTCCGTAGAAAGGAAAATGAAAGTTGAGTGCTAAATTAACTGTACAAGAAGGTATTTAAAAATTAACCAATCAGCTTGATTATTTTTGGTAATGACCTTACAATAAAATGTGAAACAGGGAAATACTTTGAGAAAATAAAGTAATAAAAAAATTGTTTTCTCAGACAAAAATAAGGGAACATTCTTCTAATATGGTGAACAGAATAAGGATCTTCCAAAGATATTCAAGTCTTACTCCTCAGAATCTACACTTATGTTACTCAACAAAACAGACTGCAGATCTGATAAAATTAAGGACTGAGTTGAAGGACTAATGTAATAAATAGCATGGGTCCTTGAAATGAAAGAAGCCTTCTTAGTGAAAAGCAGTCTTACCTATGGAAAAGGTCTCAATCTGACTTTGGACACAGAGGAAGGAACTGAGTCAAGGAATGAGGTTTGCCTCCAGAAGCTGGAAAAGGCAAGCAAATGGAAAGAAATGCAGGTAACTTTGCTTTCGCTCCAGTGAGACTACTGACAGACTTGTGATCTAAAGAACGATAAGATAGAAATTTTTTGATATTGTAAGTCAATAAATGTGTAGACATTTTTTACAGCAGCATAAGAAAACAAATACACATAGTTAGGTTTTCAAATGAAGGACAAGATGCAATACTTCTGCTCAAACACAAACAGAACTAAATAAACAATGCATTACTCTGTAGGAATTTCAGTCCTCTGCCTACTCCTTGATCCTGTTTTGTGTTCAGCTGCTTTTTTTATGGTTGCAGGTAAGAAATTTGATATCCATGCTAGTTTTGAAGATGGAAGTGGTAGGCCAAGACTGTTCAAAGAAGAGGGAACCGTTTAAGTAACCAGAATGACACAATGTGTGCATTTTAGCCATAGGACTAAAGGGCTATATGTCTGCTACCTGTGGAGGCATTACCTTAGAACACACATGATCACATGTTGAAACTGTGGACATCTGTTGATGTGTAATGGGTCCTTCCTTCTCTTACGTAAGATTTGCTATGCTGGGGCAAAGATATCTCTACATCTCATTCTTCCAATTAGGAAGGTAGACAGGAAATAGGATTTGGCAGTACTGGGGATTAAATTCTGGTCCTACCTCTTGCTAAGTAGGAGTACTACCACTTGAACCAAGCCTCCAGCTCATTTTCTTTAGTTATTTTTCAGATATTGTCTCCTGCTTTTTTCCTGGGTCTTCCTCAGAATGCAATACTCTTACCTATGCCTTCTGCACAGTTAAGATTACAAGTATGAGCTGCCATCCCCAGCTTGTTCTTTGAGATAAATTTTTTCCCCATCTCTGGTTCTCACAGAGCTGAGATTACAGCTACAAGCCACCCTGCCCCAACCAAGAGATGTGTTTTAATAGGTACTTTAACACTTTCATTGTTCTGAATAAAAATAGAGTATCTGCCCCCTTTTTTCCCTTCTCCTTTTCCTCCTCCCACACATAGTTTAGCACTGGATGAATATTAGTATATTTCAACTTCTATGTTACACTCTACAACATTACGGTGATTTGTAATAAAAAAGATAATATGTTGATCAGAAGAAACACTCTATTTTACTTTTTAAAATACTGCACTTTAAAGAGTAAAAGCTAGCTGTTTAATGTTTTACTACATTTCTAGATTACCTTGTATATAACAGTCTCTTGTTCTTATTCTTAAGTGTTGAAGGTAAGGGGACTTTTTTGAAATTGAGTTTTAAAACCATCTTTTTCAGAAATTTAAGCAAGTTTGTCCCATTTATCATGACTAATGGAAAGAAAGCACTCCTCTGCTGCAGCAGTTACTATTTCCTAACCTCACATCATTTCCACTTGGAAAGATCCAAGTACTAGACCCATGGATATCCAGAGACAACTGAAGAATGTGTAACTGGATCAACATGATAAGCTGGAAGTAAAAACTGTTGGCAGGAGGATAAAATTTGAATAGAAATGGAAGAGGCAAATGTCACATGTGTTCTTTATGATGTACCTAAAGATTGAGGAAGATTCGGGTATCTCTTCTGTGGATGCTTAATCACATGGTATGCACATCTGGGGGGTTTTAATGCTTCTTATTTTGTTTTTGGTAAACTGAGCATGTAACTTCATATATTTTAGAAAATATTCTTTAACTTAAAGAAAAGAAAGCCTTGAAAACATTCTATAAAACACTGTTGTTTCTGTAAATCAGATCATGTTACAGGTACTTATAGGTAAGTAGGAAGCATCTTGTATATTATACTTTATAAAGTTTCTTAAAAACATTTCATTATTGTCCCTGAAACAAACAAACAAATAAATAAATAAATAAAATAAGACTATAGCCTGAAGTAAAATAAGCATTATATCAAAAAGAAATTGCTTAAAACAATAGCTGCATTGCTAAATGCAGCAAAATATTTTCATCAGATTTCACTGGCAAATGACACTGAGCAAGTTGTGGGGAACATATAAGGTTTCAATTCTCACCCTGGTGTATAAAATTTGGCACCAGATGGCTTCATTCTAACAAGGACTTAACAAATTGTGGGTTGTTAATTGTTCCATTATAAAAAATGCAGTCATTAAGTAAATAAGGAATACATTTCCATAACATACAGCTTCGGATATAATTGTGAAATAAAGTAAAATGTTAATAAAAGTTTCAGTAATTGTTGAAATATGAAATGGCTAAATAACTTTTTTGTTTAAGCCACTGATTTTAATCCCATTTTTTTCTATTTTTATTACTTGCAATATGAATCATCAGCACCATGATTTAAGTACATGTAAAATATTAATGAATATATTTGACTCTGTGATGATTAATCTTATATGTCAGCAGAACTGGGTTAGACTATACCCAGATTGCTTGGGAAACATCATTCTCGGTTTGTCCTTGAGTATGTTTCCAGAAGGCTGACATTTGAATAAGTAGGCTTGGTAAAGAAGAAGTCACTCCCCAGTTCAGGCAGAGACTGAGTATACCTGATGGAAATAATTTTGTTTAAGGGCAGCAAATTGATCTGTCTTCTTTATCTGCAACATCTATCTTGTCCTGCTCTTAGACATTGGTGCTCTTGTTTCATGGGCCTGTGACTCAAATTGAATTATCAGCCCTGGCCCTCCAGCTAACAAACAGCAGACTGTGGTACTTCTTACTCTCTATAATTACATGACTCAATTCCAATAATGAATTACTTTTAATTATCTATCTATCTGTCTATAATCATCTATCTAATCATTTATCTATCATCCTCTATATATCTATCTATCTATACATCTACATATCTGTCATCATCTATACACATTTATATATCTTTCTAATATCCTATTGGTTGTGTTTCTCTAGAGAATCTAAGATAGGGCATAGAATTATTTTCTAGAAACACAAAATTAAGGTGTTTTCTTTAAGCATTTTTACTGCATATGCCTATGCACTCATATTTTGTATGGTTTTTATGAAGTTAATATGTATTAACTGGACAAAATAATGATTTTGATTATGACATTTTCAGACATATATAATGTTCTTTGATCATATTCACCTTCTCTCTTATTCCCTCCTTACTGGTTCTCTTCTTTTTCAGAAATAATCCTCCACCTACTTTTATGTCTTTTCAAAGATCTAAATCCTACATATCAAAGAGAGATGCAATATTTGTCTTTCTGAGTCTGGCTTATTTAACTTAACATGGTGATCTCCACTTTGACAACATGGCTTCATTCTTCTTCATGGCCAAGTAATAGCCCATTGTGTACATATACCACATTTTCTTTTTCCATTCATCCACCCATTGGGAACTAGCTTCATTTCGTAACATAACTATTGTGAGCAGTGCAACAATAAACATGGGTATGCAGTTATTTCTAGCATGTGTGGACTTTGACTCCTTTACAAAGAAATTGCATATATTTACAGAAGGTAGGATCCTTAATGAAAAATTGCAAGAAATTTTTCTTTCAGGAAAACTTGTCCCCTTAAAATTTATGGTGGACCCCATATAATTTTGTTTTATGCCTAGATTTTTAAATAATTACCATCCTAGAAATTAAGATTGTGATTTAAAACATTCATTAATCTAAAATAGCAATATTAGTTCATTACATTCAAACCTAAATAACATATATCTACAAAAATACACTTTTCATATCAAGCATAACTGGAAGGAGGACAGGATTTACTGTTTTTCATTTGTTTGTTTCTTATAAATCTCTTAAATACCTGATTTATTAGAGGTTAGATTAATTCTCATATAATATTGTGCACTTACTATGTTAAAAAACATTAAAAAACATATTTGGAAAATCAACATTAAAAACATATTTGGAAATCTGATGAGATTTTTAATGTCAAAGATAGAACCAAGTTTAAGACAAGATTATTAAAGGCTATTTTTTCAGGAGCTTGCAGCCCATCTGTACCATGTTCTTTAAACAGAGTGTAAAGATACACACAGAAACAAACAGACAGACAGTCACACATGTATTTTTGATGGAACTGATATGTGAACTCAGGGCTTTGCCTTTACAAAGCAGAGGCTTTACCTCTTGAGCCACACCTCTAGTCCCTTTTCCTCAGGCTATTTTGGAGATGAGGTTTTGTAAACTGTTTCCTGGGGCTGGCCTTAAAGAGTTATCTCAGCCTCCCAAGTAGCTAGAATTACAGGTGTGAGCTAACAGCTCCTGGCTTAATTTTTTGCGGGGGAGGAGGTGGTTCTGGGATTTGAACTCAGGCCTTCACGCTTGTCAGGCAGGTACTCAATCACTTGAGCCTTTTTACCAGCCCAAGTTCAAAGGCATTTGAAAGAAGAGTGTATTACAAAGGAAAAGCAGTAGATCCTGAATCAGGGTGAGACTGGCTACAATATTAAATATTTGGAGGGAAGTTTTAGAACTGGGGACTTTCTAACTGGTCTTCAGGAAAAATTTGGGGTTCTTTCTTGGCTAGAAGTAGGCAGGTGGTCAATTTGGGGAGATTTCTGAAGAGGAAAACCTTGTACTGTCTTCAGAGTGAAGAGTTCTCTGAGGCCAGCCATTTCCTGGAACAAGTGAAGATTGAGGAATACTGCTTTTACTTACGTTCATGATGTTCATATTGTACGAGGCGGTAGTGAATATTCTTTTGTGATAGTGCATCAAAGCACTACAAATTATAGTTCATTAAATGTAATTGAGGATATGTTAACAGAAACTATTTAAGTGAACTTTTCATCCTCTGGAACATTGAAATCCATTGCACCATCTTCTTTTTAAGTGTACTAGTTCAATCAGCATATGATTTTGTACCATACAAAACATGTCACTTGGAAAATATTGGTTCACTGATTTATATAAATCTTCCAAACATTGGCACATTTAAGTATAGAATTTTTTTTTAAATAATCAATTTATATATTTAGTAACCTTGTCAAAAAATATAAGAAGTCATATTCAGAGTCATAGGTAAATGTTTTCTAAAAATTCAGTTCACAAAAAAACTTCAATATTATCAATCACAACAAATATTTTTAATTGTGTTCCTTGGAGTGATATATTTAATTTGTTTATTTTCTAGGAAATAACTGCCAAATATCCAAGTCTAGATGACAAGAGAACGATTGCAAGCAATTCTTTGTAATCAAGTGTTGTTCTCTGAGGGAAAAAATCAGCTGATTCAGCTTATAATTCAACAATCACAAAAAAGTACTTATTCAGTACAACTATTAATCAACATGCTTAAATAGGCAAAGAAGTACTTCATGAAAAATTTCCATTATATTAAAGAAAAACATCAAGATATATATGCAAAGAGCACAGTTTATTAAATTAATCATTTTTCTTATTGCAACTATAACAGGATGCTGTTGCTCTCTCTCTCTGGAAATATGAAGGTGAATAATATAAAGATTGGGAGTATGGTTTAGTTTTATACTTGACTAGTGTGAAGTAATCAAAAGTTTTATGCACAATCATTTTTTGCATCATAAATCTAAATATTAACACATGGAAAAAGGTAAGTGAAAATTCTGTATTATTATGAAAATAATTTTCAATTCAAGTGCTCCCTGAAATCTAGTTGGATACCACAAGGACATTCGGTCCAACTCTTGAGAACTACTGCGCCAAAACAAATGAGATTTCAATTCCAGTCTTGATTCTATATTCCTTCTCCTGGAGTTTGGTGTGTGTGTGTGTGTGTGTGTGTGTGTGTAAACCCCACAAAGTTAATTATTGTAAACTATATTAATTTTAAAGATATATGTATATATATGCAAATTATTCTTAGCAGTAATACTAGTGTTAGTAGTTGTATTGATTGAGCTATTATGGTTGGTTATATTGACCTGACACGTAAACTTATGTATTATAACTAAGTGGTTTTGATAAATACACCTAAAGTCCATTATATTTCCTGTCCTTTCAACAAATTTGGAACTCCCTAATTTATGTTTGGGAATTATCCAACCATATAAGTATTTTCTCCTCTAAGTAGACCCCAAAATGTTCTTACATTGCCTTCTTTGTAGCCTTGTCTCAGGCATGTGGCACAGGTTTCACTAATCAGATTCACCCTAGTAAAAATTCAGTTCAAACTTGAGCACCTTAGGAAAGGTGCCAGCCTTCATGGGAATTGATCTTGTCCACAGCGGAGCTGGTAGAAGCTTGTGGATTACAAAGAAAGATTGAGTCTGTCTTTTAATTTCACTAGAAACCAAAACTAACAGCAATGGCATGGGTGCTCCTAGTATTATAAATTTTAAGGAATGTCAAAATTCCTGTAGCAGTACAGGTGGAGAATATGTGGTGACCATTGTGGTAGTGAGATTTTTCTTAAGATCTGTCTGTGTTTCTGGACAATGTTTCTGAAATGCTTATTTTTTAACCTATTCTAGAAAACATCTCAAAGCTATTCTAAGCCCCCAACATTGTTTTAAACTTACTTCTATGCTTTATCACCTAGCATCAATTTCCCCTTGCAAGTAAAAATCCTGTCTGAAACAGACAATGCTTCATTTGGGTTTCCCCTGATCCAATAAAATTGACACAATAAAATTAGCTCTCATATTTATGACAAACATAAAAAGTATGTAGATTGTACTAATATCTATGGCCAAATTTTGTGGGTCTGGGTCAAATGGAAACAAAAATTAACCAAGGTGCATATATGTGTACACATATGTACATATAAATATATTCATACTTGGTTTAAATGCAGCACACTTGCTTAATTTGTCATGTTGATCTCTCCTGTCACAAGAATCTCCTAAGTCTTACTGTATAATATTTAAATGCACATTTAACAAATATGCTTAATAGGGTAGGCTTTATCCAAGCCTCATAAGGGAAGTTCTGTCTAAAAGCGAAAAGTAATGGGAACTCAGGAGAGCTAAAGGAAGCTTGTGGGTTATTTCTTTGCTTTTTGCGGGGAGTTTACAACAGATGAAAAAATGTGAATTGACAAATTATAGTACATTTTGTGATGGGCATTGGCTTGCTGTTCATACAGGTATTTACTGGACAGAGACAAGGACTACTTCATTAATGAAAAACTTGTCTCAATACCCAAACACTCTTGTTCAAAGATATGAGCCTTCAGTGTTGATGGAGTAGAGGGCTGTTCTTTATAAATTCTCCTTATGTACAACATCTTCATTAATTCATCTTTATGGATCTAACAAATCACATTGGAATACTTTCTATGAGTCTGGAATCGGAACTTTGTTATTCTGGAATTGTGGGAATAAGGGTTAACCGCACACACTTAGTTAGTTGCTAAAATTTGCTCTCTTTTCCTTCTATGTTCTTTTCTTTTGGGTGTTTGGAGGGTGCTTTCAAAGACAATTTTGAACTAGCTATAAGATTTATTAAGAGAATCTTTGTTCTAAGAATATTTTGCAGGGCTATTGAACTAATTTGACATTAAAAAGTGTATTTAAGGCTCACATGTAGTTCATTGATATTCTTTCATGGATAAGATTCAGTTACTACATCAAAAATCATATTCATAGGAGGTAGTATTAAATAAAAATGTATATATCTTGGGAGCTGAAAGTGTATGAGAATAGTAATTATTACTAGTAAGCTCTTTTGAGGCACTGTTATTTAAATAAAAGAGCAAAATTTACATGGTATATTTATGAATACATCAATAATGAAATGAATGTGTCAGATTATGTACCTTACAGATAGTGGACAAGATTCTTCCATCTCAGTTTGCCTAGTTTAAGCGAGAAAACTGTGCAACTCCTTAAAAGTACATCTAAAATGGGATTTTCTCTACTTTATCTCTGTGAATGTGTGCGTGTGTGTGTCTGTCACCTGGGTGAAGATGACAGAAGCAGATAGAACTAAAGGAATTTTCTAAAAATAAAATGCACTGCAGAAAAACTCTGCGATCTTACTGGGAGTGCCAAAATATCAGTGCATCAGTAGCCAAGGGGATAAAAAGGGTATAAAAATTCCATTTCCTTAAACTCCACTCTTTTCTGAACAATGTAGAGAAGAGAGCGGCACTGCCAAATAAGAACTTAACTTGAAATGCCACAAAAGTCTCTTGAAAGCAGTTTCTTGAAGATGATATTTTAGGGCAAAACATCAGCAAACCTTCAGTTTCTAGTGTTTATCTTATTTTTATGTGGCTTCTAAAGATGGGAATAATGAATTTGGACATTGGAATCAAATATTAGAAAATGGGGTATTTTAAATTGCTGTATCAGGTGCACATCCCTTTTTTGTGTTTTGTCCCTAATTCTGCTTATATGCATCTATCCGTTTATACTTTCTGCTTTAGCCCTGCTCGTGTATCGAGCCATCTTCCGCACAGCAGAAAAGCCTTGTGTTGATCGCAGGAATATGAAGAGCATTCATTTGTTGCAGTTGCCACCCCACAGTTTTAAAGAATCCTTAGTAACCTGAGGAGTGATGAGGAGAGCCAGCTTCTTCCTCAGTTTCAAGTCATGGCATGATGGGCAGGTCTTTACAAAATGTGTTCTGAGCTATGAAAATTTGACCAAGAATTAGAATTTAAATTTTTCCTAACACTTTCTCATTACTTACATCACAATTAATTCATAGCCACTTTCCATGTCTTTGTTCAGCTCATTATTTGAATCTAATGTCGTACATACTCCATTTTAATACTTTTTGGACATTTTCTTTAGAAATGGAGAAATTATTGGACTTCTCACAGAGCTTTTCATCTGAGAAAGATTCAAGTCATCTGTGATGGCTCCCACAAACTATAACACAGGTGTCAAGCCGCTTGCATTCTCTATGCCAATGTGATTACAACCAAGTTTTGCTGATGAGCATGTGTGGCATGTGTGTTTGTGTGTAACTTACACTCCTTTCAAGATGTATTTTCCATTTAATGGTGTCTAGGCACACAATAATCATGTGTGTGGAGCTTAAATCATTTCTGAATAATCGCAAATAGCAGAGTTCATACTTGCGCTAAGAACTAATCACACCCAAGTCCTCCTGTTCTATAGTTAGATAAGCCTTGAGCTTCTCACCACATACTCTGAGGAAGTTTTCATGTTGTTTGTACTGAAAGTCTATTTTTTCATCTGCCTTCTCACTAGATAGAAGCTTTTGAGGTCAGAACTTACATTGTTTACTTATATAGCCATACAAGTATAATTTAACCTGAAATATATGTTAACTAAAGTTTAATACAGGTTATTTGTTTGCTCTAAATTGGCTTAGGTATTTGTTGAGAAAGAGAGGGAGACAGAGATGAGACAGAGAGAGAGAGAGAGAGAAGATTTCTGAATACAAGTTTAACTTCTTATTAAAGTCTTCCCAATATATACCCTCTGTTTATGGCATCAGCACATTGTTTTCCTTTGCTGAAGGAAGATAACCTATGTTATATGTTTACCCTGCAAAAACTTTAGTACAGCAATAGGAAGCAGGCATAGGAAGCACTTCAAGCCCAGACTGTACCTTTTCTCTTTCTGGCTCAGGGGGAGTCTAAATGTGACATTCAACATTTTTGTAATTTACTCATCCCTTATACATCTCTACATTGTTGGAATGAAATCTACTCTCTTAAAGCATTTTTAGCCCAATTATACAGCTTAACTGACACTTCTCAATATAGATTACTAGTATCTCGAAACTGGGAACATTTCTCAAAATATATATTAATCATTGTCTTCCCTCTGTGCCTCCAATTTCTGTTCCCAAATGCCTTATGAATATCTCTCTGACTTTATGCATTACAGCAAGTAATTGAACAGATAAAACAGAACCATAAGTGCTTTCTCACCAAGATCAGGTATTCTTCTTTTTTTAGCTGTATCTCCTAGTGTCCGTGCTATCCCCATCCCTTGCTCCTTCTTCTTCACATGTCAATTTTTCTGGCATGGAAGCCATTTATGAATGACCTTTATAACTTTCCATCCTTAATCACCTCTCTCCTCTCCAAGCAGTTACCAGGCCCCTCCTTCCTGAATAAAAGTCATTGTAATCATTTTTCTCTACATTACTACCAGCAGTTTTCTTGCTCAAGACTTAATTACTATTGTAAAATATTGAATGAATATATAATAATTCTCAAGAAATTATGCAAATCAATAAAAATCAATACACTAAAGGCTTATTTTTTCTGATATATGGTAATAATTAATTGGCACATAGGATTTTTAATGTTAGTCCTAACAGTCCTCCAATTACAAATTTCTATAATTAAAATAATAATGATAATATTTTAAGTATCATCATCAATATTGACTCTCAAATGAGTTTAAATGTGGTTTTTCTTTTCTATTTTATTAGCAGAAAATAAGGTTATTCATGGAACTCAATATGTGGGTTGGATGAAGAAAATGAGGAAAGTATAGATGATGCAGAGACTGAGAGGTCACCATAAAATCTTAGAGCTCTGCAGAGTGTTTCAGAAAATATTATAAGTAAATGACATGTTGCAATAATATATTTTGAAATGAAATAGTAACTACTTGGCAAAATTAGCACAGAGCAGTTGATTCTCATTATTTCTAGTAGTCATGTACTATAAAGTACCCCCGAATGCTGAATTAGTGAACACTGAATCATTGCTCCAAATGCTCCAAAATAAGAGTCTATGAATAATGAGGAAAGATCAAAACACATTTACATATCAATTTCATGTGTCAGGAATGAAAGATAACACATTTGGTGTTGCCATATTTTCTATATTGGATCTACCTTAATGCAATATTGTGTAGCTTATTAAGAGAATACTGACACTGATAGTACAAAGGGCTCTCTGACAACATTACCTTCATTAAAAAAATAGTTGCTATTGTTTAATAATACCAATTTAAACCTATTCTTGTAAAACATTGGAGATATAAATAGTTAATTCATGGTAATCTGAAATCCCACAAATTAGGAAATAAATGATTAATAAGTGAATTGTACTGTTCATTTCAGGATTTACAAAATTTGGATGCATTTAAAATTTTACAGACTAAAAAATAACTTAAGAAAGCATAAGATCTTGAAAACAAAATTTTAGTAGTTACCTTGCATTGCCAACTATAAGTGAATTATGCTTCACATACATAAAGCCAGTAAGCTACTTTTAAATATTTGTATTCTTTCTACATTTTGTTTATCAAGATATATGAATCTTGAACCCATATATTTAGTGTAATATGTCTTTAGAATACAACCCTATAGGTAGGATTTATCAGATCTCATCAGTAAAGCAAAATCTATACTCAGTGGTTCAATAGAGAAATTAAAAAAAAACTAGTTACAAATTTACCTCTAAGAACCTGTTTGAAAGATAAATGGGGCAGTGAGGGAAATCAGGGATTAACAAAACAAAGTGCTATCCTCATTTTTGTTTAATGGACAGAAAAGGAGATAGTAGTATTGCTACCCAAGAATTGGGGCTGGCTGCTGGGTGTTAGCTGGAGTCACAGCGTGGACAGCACATGGGGATTTGAAGACAGAGATTTCCAGGCAGAGATAAGGGTAGAAATACTCTAGTGTCTTTTTTTCTACCTGCCTGCAGTCTCCCATAAAAGTATCTTCTCAGTTCAACCTATCCCAAGTAAGTGGATTTTCAAAGGATTTGAAAATAGGGAAGGATTTTGATACCATGCATTTAGTTTTATTATACACTTGCTGGAAGGAATGATTAAACCAATGTATAAAATTCCTTTTGTAGAACACGAGATCTCATTTCTCTATAAGCTTAGTGTACCTATTAATATTATTTTGTGATTTATGTTTCAAATTCATTGACAAAGAAGGCAGGCAATTGTACTTCCATTTTCATATTTTTGGTGACTACTATTGTGACCTAACACTTTCTCTGCTTTTTGCAAACTATTATCTCTCCCAGTAAAGCCTTTTTTAAGCTCTATTCATACAGGCCCTGAAATTTTCTTATTAAATTTGTTCTTACATTGCTGTTGTGAGTAGGAAATTGCCTATAACTTCTATTTTTTATTGGGTTATTATTTTTAATTATACTTTTAATTTGAAAAAATATCAGAGTTTCATTAAAGTTTCAAAAATGCTTGAAATAGCTTTCTTTTACCTAACTTCACATTCCTCCTCTATTTTACCTATACTTTACCTATGTGGTTTTTTAAGCAAATTGGGAATTAAATTATAGACATTAGGCAGTATCATATTAAATATTTCTTCAACAAAGTCACTATCATGAATACCAGAGATAAAGCAAATTTCATGTTGTTAAAAACCATTGTCCATATTGAAATTATGCTCAGTTTTGCAGTACCCTCCTTTTGTCTAATTAAGGTTGTACACTTAATTTAGTATCAATGTCCTTCATGACATTTATTTTTATTAAATGAAGAGGCTCGTTGTTTTGTAGACTGTCCCTTAATTTGGGTTTACCTCACTGCTTTTCATGACTAGGATTTTCTTTTATTTTATTTTAATATGGAAGCCTATCAAACTCATAGAACTATCTAAATGTAGTCAAAGGACTTTTTTACCTCAGCTACCAGAAAATAGTTTGTCAACATGATATCTCCTCACCACTGATATGTTTGAAATTATAATTTCTATACAAAAAAATTGTTCTATATAACAATAATACAAGTATCAAAATCCATAAATTAATTTTAATTTATCTCTATAAATGTTACAGTGTAAACATTTTCCTCTCAGAATTCATACTTCAAATTCCAAACTCAGAACTGACAATATTTGGAGCAAGGATCTTTAGGGGTAATTATGGTGAAATGAGGTCGCAAGAGTAAAAGATTAATCCAACAGGAGTGATTCTTGTATGGAAAGAACTACTAGGAGTAAATGTGCGTGTGGGAAAGGTCATGTCAGGTATAGAGAGAAGGTGGCCATGGACAAGTCAGGAAGAAGCCTTTTCAGAAGACAATACCAATGGCACCTTGGACTTCTCTTCCCTCACAAAGTATGAGAAAATAAATTTCTGTTGTTTAAGCCACTTAGGCTTAACCATTAAAGTTTTTCACCCCCACATTTGAAAGTTTTCTCCTTTATTTAAAGCAAATTTGTGTTAAATGTTAACCATATCTACAAAATGCCTTCACAGCAACATCCAGACTAGTGTTCATCCAGACAATTAGTCTGGCCAAAGTAAACACATAAAGGTAACCATCAGATTTCCTTGTACCTTTTGTGATGGAGAAAAATCCAAGTGCCTATCTCTTGGTCATTACGTATTTGACCACTTTCTCTGTGTATTTCCAATCTTCCATTGTGGCTATGCCCCTTCTGCAAGAATTCTGACATTTCAGGCTGGGATTGTCTCTTGCACAGAAGCACTCCTCACACTACCCAGGCACTGATACCTTATTCTGAGTTGTCCTCCAGTACTCACACCTTCCTAATTCTGCTGAATGTCTAGTGTCATGCCCACTGATGTTCTGAAGGCATGTTCTGATGCCTTCATCAGAACAGAGTACCCTTTGAGCAACTAAATATTCAAATGAGTAGTCAGGAAGCCAAATTCCATATTCTATAGCCGTTGGTCCAGAAAGGTGAGGTCTTGGTAAATGGCTGCCAGTTTTCCTATTTTTATCTCTGTTCTGCTTATAACTCAGAATAAATCAGTCATACAAGGGCCCTGATTTCAGTTGGTCCACCTCTTCCTTATGCCAACAACTTCCAATAGGAACATAACTATAGCCTACCCATTATTACTATAACGAAGTCCTTTGCTTCTGAATAAATAACATCTGCCTCTTCTTACTTGGGTGGACTTTATAATTCTACAGCTTCCCTAGTGACTGCATTGTTTCACACTGTGCTCTGTTCATTACTATACATTCCAACCTCTGATCAGGTTTAGTAACCAAAATCCATTGTGCCTTGTAAGTTGAAAGAGTTGGCATTAATGTTGTAAGACAAAGCCAGGTTTTAAGATTTCTGTTTTTTTTTTTTTTTCATTGTGTGTCTTAGCTCAATTTGAGGCTCTGTTTTTGTTAGTGGCTCCTACCTATTATTATTTTTTAAATTATTTTGACATACCTGTAGGTACGAAAGCATTTCTTTTATTCTTTTTTGCTTTTTTTCGTGCTCCTATATTGTATTGAGTTGTCTAATGATAGTGTTTGTTATAAGAAGGGAATCATAATGTAGAATGCAGACCTGTTGTCTAATCTGGATTTACAGACCAGAGAGTTTTCTTTCTCCCCAGAGCAGCATCAATTTGACTCACACCTCATTGTGAGTCACTATATAAATTCTGCTGCTAACAGAATATTCACAAATTTGGCTGCTCAATTTATCTTGCAGTTTTGTGGTCAAAAGTCCAAAAGGTGTTTCACTCTATCAAAACCAAGGTGTCAACAGGATTGTGTTCTTTCTGGATATACGAGAGAAAAGTGATTTATTTATTCTTTATTTTGGCAATACTGGTGTTTGAACTCAGGGCCTTGTGCTTTCATGTATTTGCTGTATCACTTGAGCCACTCCACCGGCTCTTTTTGTGTTAGTTATTTTTGAGATGGGGTCTTGCTGTATGCCCAGGACAAGATGTACCACAATCCCCCATGTGTGCTTTGTCATGTAGATGGAATGACAGATGCACACCTTCATGAGATCAGAGGTGAGTTCTCACGAACTTTTTTCCTAGTCTGGCCCTGAGCCACGATACTTCCTATTTCTACCTCCCAATTAATTAGAATTACAGGCTCAAGCCACCACACCTAGCCATTTTTTTCTTTCTTACACGTTTGTTTCTTTCAACTGAATCCCTTAGTTTGTGGTGAACTTCATCATCTTTAAGGGAAACAGCATAACACTTCAAGTTGCTTTTTATGACCCTCTTCTTTTTCAATTTTGTAAGGTCCTTCATAATTATGCTGTGCCATATTGGATAATTGAAAATAATCTCCCCATATTCAGATCATGAACATAATAACATTTGAAAAGGTCTTTTTGCCCTATGAGGCAATGTGCTCACAGGTTCTAGAGATTAGTATACAGATATCTTTGGGGAGTCTTTATTTTGAATATCACAGTCAGGGTAAAAATAGGTGGGTCACTCTTTGTGAGTTAATTTCAGATTGTTAGATTAGACTGGAGGGTGAACAATTGTGTGGTTGGAGACCCAGACAAAAACAGTCTAAGCTAAGGTTTTACTTGGCTGTTGCTCACTCTCATAGGATAATCTAATTCTAATTCTAAATCACCTCTTCTAGGAGGTGCACTACTGTTATAAAACTAATTTTGTCGAAATGACATAACTTCACTTCAATGGCCACCCCTGGGCGCATTTGACTTGAATAAAATTATTCATCTGAAAGTTTCCTTTAAGAAGGAAAGCATTTATTTTATAGGTATGTAGTGGCCTCCAAATATAATTCTGATTCAAAACTGCCTACTAAAAAGCATTCTTTATGCAACAAAAAGGCAATTTGATACAATCAGAATCACAAAATAGACATCTTCCCATTAAATCTTCCTCCACTTTGGCTACAATTGATGTCATATAGGTTGTCTGCCCTCTACTTAATTATGTTTCTGATCTCTTTTTTTCTACCTCTCTCTTATTTCTGCCCCTTCTTTTTGTCAAAACAACCCTACTATTCCTCAAAAACTCCTTTCCTTCAGACTCAAAAAATGTCATCTGCCCCCAAGAATCCATTCTCCCAAGACCAGGTACACAGGCAACCATAACCTTTAAACCTGGAAGTCAAGCTGAAAGAATTTCTCCAAATACAGACAAGACCATCCCTTTTCATAGAAGATTTTTTAAATTGTTCTGGGAGCTTAGAATCTAGGGTTTCTTGATATATATCAACTTGGACACATGCTGTTTGGAACATCTGATGCTAAATTATAGATGTCAAAAAAGGATTGGACTGACCCAGAAAGGCAATTACAAAGACCTCCTTTCTATCATTAGTCTAAGTTTAAACAAAGACCCTGAAAATTAACGGAATAATACCTTAAAACCATGACCAAAACCTTTTCAACAAAATCAATTTAACTATAATTCAATCATGAAAATAGGGAAATGGTATACTTTTAGAAAATTTCAGGACAGAATAAAAATAACTTTTGACATCACTTGGAAATTTACATTAGCCCTTTCATCTCTTTTTATCAATGAAACTAAAACTGAATTGTAGATTTAATTGAAATCAGAAGTTAGAAATAAGAACAACCTGTTACCTAAACAATAATAACTGGCAGAATGTTTTTAAAGGCTTTGCAAACAAAAACAGTATAGTACCCAAACAATGATCTTCTCAGCCAAATATCTAGATGACCTACTTCACCACTATCTATTGACAAGAAGACAGGTAGTTACTGTAAGCAGCACTGGAAGTTAGATAATCAATCCTATCTTACAAATTAAAAAAACTAAGATACTAGAAATTTCCTCAGTTCAGACCTGTGATGATGCTCCAAGGAAGGAAAAAGCAACCAATATCTTATAATATCTTACTTTACCCTTAAACCCTCAAGGTGAACTAAACATAAATATAGTTACTAGTTCCTATGAGATACAAGCACGACTGCTTCTATTACCAATGAGCAGGCTAGAGTCCTTTTGTTCTACTTGAATGGAAATCATAAGTAGGCAAGAAATAGTTTTTCTAGCATTGGTAGTTCTGGGCCCTTGAGGGCTGAAGGAAGACTTGTAGACTGCACTGTCAAACTCTGAGACTTAAAGTGTTAAGCCTTAGAAGCCAAAGTCTTATAACTCTAGGTGCTCAGTTTAGAGGCCTTCTTCTCTATGTTCTGATTGCCAGTGGCCCAGAATTAGGCAGCTAATGAAATCCTCACTTTTAAACAGTAGTGACTGCAGCAGTTGTAGCAGACAGCACCAACAAGTGTTATAACATTGTTGTCTTGTGTATTGGGACCCTTGGGCTTCAAAGCTTGGCAGTTCCCACTGCCTGCAGTCTCTCACCCTTTATGTTCTGCCTTTTGTCTTCTCTATCCACAAATTGCCCTTTTGCTTCTCTACAACTTCCACTCCCCTTCTAGCCACTCGGCTGCCACTCCTCTTCATGTTCCCAGCTCAGCTCACTATACTAGTGATAAAAAAAACAAATAGGTTAGAAAAAAACCCATGCAGAACAAGTCTTTTATTGAGCCTAATGTAGTAATACCAGGGACAATGAAGGAGGGTATCACTCAGCTGATTTGAAAAGTAAGTAGAACAGTCTGATTATAAAGCCAGAATGGAGTGTGTGGCATGGGTGTTGAATGCAAATGAAGTATTGAATTTGCACTAACCACAGCACAGTTTCCTGTTCCACAATCACTGTCCTTGTGCTGAGTTACTACGGAAATTCTCCTCCCATTTTGAGTGAAAATAGCTGTAGGATGAGTTGAAGTTCACAGAGATTTCTTTTATGTAGAATGCTGTCTTTCAAGGCCCATGCAGGTTGTCTATCTGGAGTGGTTGTGACTTGAGCAAGGCCTCCTAGAGCAGGAGTTGTGACTTTAGTTGTACTTAGACCTGGAGTGTTCTCAGGGTAATCATAAGTTACCAAAACAATGGGACAGTCCTGAGGGCAATCCTGTCAGTTCCAGAGAAAGAGCTGTTCTGGTGACAGTTCTCTGCTCCAGGCTGCTAGGTATAAAGGAAAAGTCTATCTGCTGCCATTCAAAAACCTGAATAGTCCACTCTCAGTTATTTCTCTCATTCTCGGAAACAAAGATATTATAAGGTGATTATAATAATGACTTAAAGAAAATGCAACATAAAACTAACATTCTCAAGGCATTTAATAATACTTAGTACATTTAACAATGTTTCAAAGTGCTTAACCCCTGCCCTGTGCTCAATAGAGAGCTACTGTAAGACCTACCAATTTCTCTTCTGTCGCTGCAGAAGAAAAGAAACTTCACAATGGTCTGATCTCAGTTAGGGAACTTTCTGTACCCCATCAGATTTAACAGACACCTTTTGAGGATCCCAAACTAAAGTTATTTATATATTGTTAGTTGTACTTTTAGGATCAAAACCTAAAAGTGAAGCTGAAAGTTAATTAAGGATTTGCTATCAGTAATCTAAGATAGTCTTTAGAATATTGTACTCTACCTGAAACAAATCAGCTTAGATGGAAGAATATATTGTATTTACTAGAATTTGTCAACAGGCTAAAGATCCAGAAAATAAACACACATATGGATAGAAGGCCAAATTTAGGAACAGTAAAGGAGTTTAGGAATATTTTAGAAACACAGTGGAGTGTGTGGAGAGCCTATCAAAAAAGTAACACATTGAGAGAATTTTAGAAAAGCTCCTATTTCCTATAAAAGTGGCTGTGATCAAGGTTGAGGTTTATGTAAAAGACAAAGGAAATGCTATAGAATATCATTAGATCAAGCAAACAATCTTAGCCAATATTTCTCCACAAAGGAAAAACATGTAGAGAGATTGAATAAGGGCATTTCTAGGAAATTCAAATAAGGACATCAATCAGAAAGGATGAATGGAGCTGGGTACAGTGTCATACTTTTTTTAATCCCAGCACTGGGGAGGCCAAGGTAAGAAGACTTCAAGTTTGAGGCCAGCTTGGGTCACATTTTGAGTCACTATGAAAACAAATAAGTAGGGTAAATATAAAAAAGATCTGATTTTGCCTTCCATTCCCATAATCTCTGGGACTTGCAAAATGACCCTACAGATGATTTCAAATAGATGCTACCTAAATTTTTTTCATTAAAGTACTCATTATGTTGGAAATAAATTGATTTTTTGCTAAAAGAATATTGGTGGAGAAACTTTCTTAAAAGGCAGTTGAAGTTATTATAATGCCATGTGTTAATTGTCAACTGCATAATCCTGGAAAATTGTAAAGATGAGGAAGCAAAGCATGAAAAGCCCTTGAACACTTCAGATGGGTTTCATCTAGCTTCAGATCTCTAAGAGATTAAGTATATTTTCATCTATTTCAGAATAGAGGGAAACATTTCTTTAGTGAAATACTACAGTTTAACATTGTTATAAAGCTGCTAATTTTTGTGGCTAGTCTTGAGCATACAAAAAGCAGTGATGGCCTACTATCTCTCTCAGAAATAGTCATTTATTTCTCTATGAACTGTTTGTGGAAGGCCTGTATAATTAAGGATTTCAAGTCCAGTATTAAACTACCCTGTTGCGTACCAACATGGCATAATGCTGCTAGTGACATGTGTACTTATCCCAGTCATATCATCAACAGGTTGCCTTCCCACAACATCTTCATAGATAGGTCATCATAATCTTCAGTAAGGAGATGTTTTTTCTATTTATTTATCGCAATAAATATCAAGGAAAAATTGCTCTTAAATCTCATTGGAAGTGAACTTACCAGGTATTAATAATAGTTGTAACAGCGAGCATTTTGGAAACAAATCCTTGTGTTTATATTTTAAAACCAAAGAAGTAATTCAAAATTCCAGTTAAAGGCCCATCCCCAACAGTGACTTCAAATTGAGGATTCACAGAAATCCTCTAGAAGCAGCCAATCTTTGGAAGTAGATAACTGATTGAAGTCCACTGCAACAAGATGATAAACTTGGATAGTGAGGAGCTTTCAAGATCCTTGCATAAGTTTCCATTTTGTTTGCTATCTACTTGCCTTTAGTTAATTCTTTTCACTTTCTATAGATTCCAATTTTTGTTCATTCATAATGACACTTTTAATCTTTTCTTCCATCTTTACTACAATCATCAGCTGAGAAAACAAGCATCCTAATGCCATGTTAGATTATCTCAAAGAATAGCTTCTGCTGTTAATCTTTCTAACTTTTGGATATGCTATCCATAGCTATATAGCTCCATAAAAAATCTGGGCAACTGCAATTTCACCAAACAAAATTGTAAGAAATCAGAGTCAAAAGTGTTTTGACTTGCATCTCCATGAACAAATGACCTCAATTAAATTAACCTCTGACATTATTGGTTTCCTCTCTCAGGAGGAAAAAAAAATCATTTCAATCTATTGATCAGATTGCCAGTAATCTTAAATTTGAACTCAAGAGATTTCATAGGATAATGGATAAATTATTTTGCATATGTAAAGCCTTTGATTAAACATTGCATAATAAAAAAATTCCCTTTTTTCCTGGATTGTCCTGTAACTACACTAGGACCTTTATAATCAGGATACATAGCCTTATTAACCTTGGAGCAATATCTCATTTATCTTAGAAAGAGGAATTTGAGGCTTTCTTTTGTGTACACAGAAACATAAACTATAAACCACTAAGGCTTGGCATTCTGACTCAATTGTAAGCTCTAAAATAAAACACACTTAATTACTCAGGCACTCTACCCAAGGAAATTATTGACATATTGTTTATGAAAACAATTGGAGAACTGTTTCAGTCAAAGAAAGAAGGACAGAAACTATCACTAAGACTTGACCACCTGTGCCTTAGATGGAATGCAAATTAGTCAGTCAGGGACACAAGTAGTGATAGCTAATGCATTTATCTAGCTATTTGTTGGCTAGTTGTGGTGTTATTTATGTAGTTACTAATAATTCTTACACTTTCATCAATGAGACATGAGATTATACTTTGCTTTAAAGATGAAACTCCCAGGTTAAATTTTATTCTCAGGATGTAGTAAATCGTCTGGTTTGGATTGGGCAATTTTGTTCCTCATTCTGAACAATCTAAAGGATTTCTTTTTATACAGATGTTTTCCTGTCTTATGTCAGCCTCAAATTCACTTTACTGAGCAGCCCTCCACAGCCTGCTTCACTTCTAGATCGTCAGGTTATCACTTCCATGTGGACATTCTTCTAATTACCCTTGGACCTCAATACCTAGATCCAAGTTGTAGTGACTTTTCTGTACACCTGACTTGGTCATATCTAGAGCATTATAATTGAATTGTTTAGAAAGGGAAGAGAAGATACTAGAGATTAAGAAATATAAAAATGAAAATTTCCATTTATAATAAGAATATACATTTGTGATGTGACTTTCTTGTTGCAACTGAACTGAAAATTTTGGAACACAGTGAGCTCTCTTTCTTCTCTATTCTTGTTTTCTTTTTCTGACTTCAGGAAATGTCTGTTCACATTTTATCATCCTGTGCCTAATTATGCTGACTGTTTCATCTCTCTGTGAGTACTTAGAATGCCTCATAGAAATTTCTCTAAACTTTCCTGCCCTATCTACTGCCTTAGAAAGCTAAAAGCCTATAATATTTAGGAGAGATTTCTCTGAGGTCTCCACTTTTCAGTTTTTGGTCACAAAATCTGAAGTACTCATGCCTTCTCATGTGCTCCCATTTTTGGTCTAATAACCATATTTTGGGTGAAGTCCTTTGGGAAAGAGTAGATGGGTAAGTGGATATTCACTCTACCTCTGGGTTTTCTCAGAAATGAATTCTGTCCCACCAGACCACATACATGCAGACCCAACTCATCATTACATTTTATGAAAGACATGACTAGTTTATTTATATAATCAAAATATGTCATTTACCACTTCCTTCTGAAGCTCTATCAGGAATAAGGGTATCTCCTGTCTCCTATGAAGTATTTGTTACTTGCTAGAATTTAGTTTACATAGGTTTTGTTGTATCTTCAACTGATGTGTTTCTAAAAGCTATATCATAGGTGCAGGGGGTGAATTCAAGTATGATATATCTGATACACTGTAAGAACTTTTGTAAATGCCACAATGTACTCCCCACCTAGCACAACAATAAAGAAAAAAAAATGAAAATAAAAAATGAAAAGCTATATACTTTTCTACATTATTAGACTTTCCTGGATGATTAGAATTGGAGTAATAATCTACCTATGCTGTCTATAGTCTATGTAGAAGATGCAATCATTATTATTCATTTTATTTTTTAACTAACAAATGGATTTGTTATTGTTTGACAAACACAAATGTTTGGCTATAGAAGCAGCTTGAAGTTTTAGCAAGGATTTGCTTAGTTAAACAGAATGAAGTAAAGGCAAGGTGTGAGGTGGGGGAGAGAGAGAGAAAAACATTTCCTGTTCCTCATGCAGGAAATGGGAACAAAGACTAAGAAATTTTTTGAATATGAAATGCTCTAGTCCTAGCAGATTTTTATTTTTTTGGCATTACTGGGGTTTGAACTCAGGACCTCATACTTGCTAGGCAGGTGATCTACTACTTGAGCCACTCCCCTAGCCCTAATACTTTTGAACACTATTTTTCAAGCATTTTCTATTATTCCTGCATTTTTTCTTTTGCATCCTCATATTACATTCTCAAATTTTGTCAGTCCAGAACCAAATAAAATGACAATTTTCCAATAAGCTAAGCCTCATCTCTTTCTTTCTTCTCTGTTTCTGTCTCTGTCTCTGTCTCTCTCTCTTTCTCAGACACACACACATACACATTTTCTTGTACTTTACTAGTTTACTAATTTTTTGCAAAGCTAGTGTTTTGTTTTGAAAGACATTTCATTTATTATATTTATGTTTATCAACTTTATTGTTCTTACTAGATCTTACCTTTATCAGAGGGGAAAATTTGTCATTTCTATTTTTCTGTGTTCAACTGTGCCATTAATATAACGTGTATAAAACAATGTTGCTGAATGCATATATGAAAGAAAGGATATCTGAATAAACCCATTACTTACCTCTTTAGTGATTTATTATGTATGATTCAGTATCTATCAATTCTTTCATGTCTGCTTGCTATACCTATGTTTATTTACAGTTGCTCTGGTTCCATTTTTTTATTATAGCTCCATCAAAAGTAAATGTTTTACTTCATTTGTATGTATTCACAATATGGACTGTAATGAATGTTCTGTAAAGACATGTCAAAAGTAGTATTTATGATGCAGTAACATAAAACTTCCATTTTTTAAGACATCTATTATATTTACCTATCTAAAGTTATGTAGTACATTGAGAATACTATCTATAAACTAGCTAATTTTTAAGACAAGGACAGAGTTGTTGTTTGTTTATTTGTTTAATACCATGAGAGTTTGAACTCAGAGCCTCACATTTGCCAAGCAAACACTCTAGTGCTTGAGTCACTCCTCCACACCTTAGGAAGCTTGATGGACCAAAATTTACTGAGCCTTTATATTGAATGTGTGCGTGTAGACATTATGTCTACTGAAAATATATTTGTAAAAAAAACAAACTCTTGGAGATTCAGTGATATTGACCAATAAAATTATACTTTCTTTATATAACTAAAATAAACACTATCAAACAATGATAAATAGACATCATAAGGGGAGTTTTGTAAAGAAAGCATGGTTAAAATAAATTATTGTGTTTTCCGCATTGTATTTTGCATGTTCCTTCTAATTTTTATTTTTGAATAAAGACAGCTACATATATATATGACTAATAATAAATGTAGAAGAAGGCTTTTAAATGGGACAGTGTTTATTCCAAATCAATTCTATGAAGTTTTCTGACATACCTAAAAGCTCATTGTTTTATAAACATTGACACATAACCTATATATATCTTCACTTACTAATATCATTTAGAATGTCAAATCACATGTGGAATATCTGTATTGCAGAGATCACCATACATATAGCTTTAACAGATAACCAGACTTTTTTTTTTATTTCTGCAAAATAACATTTATTTAATATAAGGGCTTACTATAGCTCATTAACACTCCTGTTAGTGAGACTTTTAAAACAATTATTATAAATACTTTTATAATGACTAAATTTCATACATGTTATTGTATAAATTTTATTTTACAGATTATATCTAAAATAAATTTGTAGAAGTGGAATTGAAGTTTTTAGGTTCTTGATTCATATTTCAAATTTTCTGTATAGAAGCTATGCATGAATTTAAACCTCTGACAAACAGCTCAGAAAGCATTGAAGTAACTGTGTATATCATTCCTGAGAATGATTATTAATTATTATTATAAACTTGATGAAAATTGGCTTCCTGATGTGTTTGAAAATTTAAAAATTCTAAGTGATATCATGGCTAAATATTTTCTTATATTTACAGAATACTTTCATAAATTCTCTGTTTATGGTATGTTCTGAGTTTCCAAGAGAATGTTTTAAATTAATTATCTTATTTAACTGCCCTCTAGGAGATACAGAACATATATTAATTACAAAGATTAAAATAACTTCTGCTTTAATGAAAGTTCAATATTTTGACTAAAATAACTTCCTGTCACCTCCTCATTCTAGTCTCCTAAATGTTCCATTCTCTGAAATGGATAACATAAGTCAGCAAAAGTAAGCTTTCTTCTGTCTTTATAGTTTGCAAATTACATATCACATTGCTTAATATCTTTTTCCAGCAACACTTTATACACAGTGTCTTATGATGCTGATTTTGCTGCTGCTTCTTGAGAGAAACAGCAAAAAATGGTTTTAACCTTAAATACTTACACTAAGCTTTCTTACTCTTGAATAGACCCTCAACAGGACATCTTTTTCTTCAGTAGTGCTTTGACATAACTGATGAATACTTGTTCTCCTTTGAAGATTCCCCTCAAAATCACTTCTTCTCAGTGTGATACTGCTCAATACTTGGTCATATATTTGATTTAAAGTAATCATCTTATTCTACTGTCATAGCTTCATGTATACTGAAGATTGGCCATTATTTTGATTGATAACAGTTTGTTCTTCAATATTTCCCAGAAAAACTGGAATTATTGGCTAGCATATAAAACATCACTAAGGATAAAGGAAGTATAGGAATATCAAGTAGGAAAATTAAGATACTTCCTGTTAAAATTAAAACATTTTCTGTACCAATACAAATTCTCTTTTCTATCAGTTCTGAATTTATCCATGTGATAGCATTCCATTATTTTCTTATCTAGTATATATTTTATGAGCTTTAAGCTAAGAGCAGTTTTACATTTTAAAATTTTGCGAAAATAAGACTATGTGACTGAGATTGTATTTATTTGACTTGCTAAGCTGAAAATATTTATTATCTGTCCTTTTACAGAAAATCGTTGTCCAATCTTCTGTGAGTTTTTACCTACTCATGATAGCATCATAACTTCATGCTACAATCCTCTCCAGTTCTGCACCAAAAATGTATCAGTATAAATGAAAATTTAAGAGATTCATCTAAATACTCTACTAAATGAAAATCAAATTCTAACACTCCTATGCAACAACAAAACATAATCTTAAGAGACTGCAAAGGCAGTCAGGTACTTTGTACTTTATAGGGAAACTTCCACATGTGGGCCAATGGACTAGGACAGTCTAATGGTTTCAAATGAAAGGAAAGCACAGTATAACCAAGACCACAAAATGTAGTTCAAGAAAAAATATGATCACTGCTTGCAACTATGGATTTGATGAAATTTCATAACTAGCTTAATGAGAGGAAATAGGCAGGAACTTCCGCAGGAAATAGGGTAAGTTACCACATTTAAGGCCTAAGGATATTTTGCTGAGGTAATAAGTAAAAGGCAACAGCGTAAGGCCATCATCTGACTTGGTGGTCCTAAACAGAAGAACTTACTGGATAGTCAGGTTGAATGCAAACAGAGAGAGAAAGAATAAAGAAATTCAACGTCCAATAGAGATGAAAGGAAAAAATCGACACCATTGAAAATGATGCATGTGAAAAGAGCCTTGAAAAACAAAAGAATAGAAAAATTAACTCTTGATAGATGAAAATATGAAAGTATTTTAAATGGCTTTTTAAAAATGTCCCTTGGAGTTATTCAAACTCATAAAGGGTAAACTTTGAGTACTGAAAATAACTAAGGCTTTTAACCAAAAGAAAAACAAAGACGTAAGAAAAATACTTTACAAAGAGAAACAAAGAAGAAAAAGAACCAATTAAGCAATCTAAAATATAAGAACCTAGAAATATAATCTTAATATCTTAGTATCAATAAAATCTAATTTGAAAATGATAGAAAAGTGAATTAATTTATTGAAGGATAGCTGTGAGTAAATTATATCATAATGCTGTCCAAAGCAAGAAAAATAGAAATGTGAATAAAAATATTAGACACCAAGAAGAGATAGCAAGCTACATCTGGTATCCCAGCTACTTAGGAGGTGGGAATCAAGAGGATCACAGTTGAAGTCTAGCTTGGGCAAAAAGTTATAACAAGCGAACTAGGCATGATGGCACATGCCTGGATTCTCAGCTTTGCAAAAGTCACGGGGAGGAGGATCACAGTCTGAGGAGAGCCCAGACAAAAATTCGAGACCCTATCTGGAAAATAACTAATCTAACAAGGGTTGGAGGCGTGGCTCAAATGGTAGAACACTTGCTTAGCAAGCAAAAGGTATCGAGTTCCAACCTCAGTACTCAAAAATAAAAAACAAAAACAAAACAAAAAAGAATACACACCATGTGGAAGCCGGCTAAGAAATTTGTGCAATCTGTTCTTTTGTGTATTATGTGGGTCTGAGGATATAGTATAGCCAAAAGAAGGGTCAAGGAAAAAATATGAACCCCCAATTGAGAAAAAGCATGAAAAAAATAGGTAAGCTATAACTTAGTAGAATAAACTGTTCAATGCCTGATTTTTAAAAAAAAAATTTATTGTTTTTACATTTATTCACATGTGTATATGTTTTTTGGGCCACCTTCCCCTTCTCCATTTCCCAGCAGAACCTGTTCTGCCCTCTTGTTCTCTGATTTTGTTGAAGAGAAAGCATAAGAGATAAGAAAGACACAGCATTTTTGCTAGTTTGAGGTAAAGATAGCTATACAGAGAGATTCCTAGCTTCACTTCCATTCCATGTGTATTACAACCCACATTGATTCATCTCTACAAGGTCTCTTCACTAATCTCTTTAAAAGAGTAGTTTTCATTCTATTCTCTGGTTCTGTTTGATTCAGTGATTTATGTGTTTTCATTCTCTACTACTTGGTGAATTCTTATATTCCCATCCAATGGTGCCAGTTTCACAAAATTGTCTATTTGCTAATTTCCACTTGATAATGTTCTCTGGTGCATTTGCTCTGTATGGTAATCTAACATGGTTATGAGGAAGAGCTTTGCTTCACTGAATGCACTGATAATCAATGACACAGTGAACCTCAGTGTTCTGCCACTCTTCCACTGACTTGGTCCTTCAGATGACCTCCAGAATAAACACATTTGAGAATAGCCTTACCATGGTTATGTTTTCTTAAAGTAATTTTATTTTTACTTTTAAATTTGTTCTGTTTGTGTTATAAATGTCAGCATATCTCTGTACATGTAATTTAAAATAAATAAGTACTTATTTTTTCATACTTTTATTCTTTCTTAAAATTTCATGGTGTTTTTTATTATGGTTTTATGAAGATATAGGTCCTTAGACTATCATAAGTTTCTCTCTTTACATTCCTTCCAATGTTCTACATGAAATTGTAGAAAATTTAATATCTATGAAAATATGGATTATCAGCATACAAATGTAAGTGCTAGCATTTCTCACTATTAACAGTTTCTGGAACTGATCCATAGCACATACATAAAATAAAACAAAAATGAAATAAAAATAATAAAATAAAATTATGCATAAAATTTGCAATTGTGATAAAATATTTCCTGTAGCCATTCCCAAACAACAAAGGGATGTGAGTTCCAAGAACTAGTTCCAACTTGACTAGATTAAAATTCACTTGTTGCAGACACATATTTTAAAGTAAAACTGTAGGGTCTAACACACAGAAGAACTTAAGATTTTTACAGCTTCATGGTAGATAAATTTAAAATACTATGGTAGCAATGGAAATGTTATCTTAAACAAATAATAACAGTAGTAATGTGATTTTATTTTCATTAAAGTTAAACTTATTTATGCAGAATCTCATGCTCAATCAAGTTGTGAAGTATAAATCAAGTAACAAATGTGTTTTTAAGTATTTGAATAAAAAGGTAATTTACTATCTACATATCCTCTCTAAAAGAATGTCTCAGATATATTCCAGCTGAAAAAAGCTAAAGGAGAAATGAGTGTCCAAGAAACAATGTTGAAGGTCTGAGGATGTAGCTTCTTGGTAGTGCTTGCCCAGCATGCATAAGGTGCTGGGGTTAATCCACAGCAAGAAAAAGAAATGGTGGGGCAAGGGGAGAGAGAGAGGAAGACAGAGAAAGAGAGAGAGAATGTTGAGCACAAAATATAAGAATGTATGTTTTCATTTTAAAATTAACTATTACTATTATAAACATAATTATAGTATTAATTATTGTAAATAACATAATATGATATTATAATATAATATGAATTATGTTATAAATATAAGAAACACAACCAAAATTATACATAATAATAATGGAATGGTGATTTTTCAGTTAAATATACTAACTTATTTCAAAGAAAAACTGATGTCAAGATTAATTTCAGTTTTTTAAAAACATAATTTAATATTAATTGTAGCAAATGAAAGAATAAAGTCTAGGGATATAACTCACTGGTAAAGCACTTGCCTAGTATATGGTAGGCTCTGGGACTGACCCCCAGGAACACAAAAAACAAAACAAAACAAAATTACTTATACCTTTCAATCTCACAGTAGAAAGGATGGTGGAATGCAAAATATATAAATCTAATAAAATGTAGGTATAGAAAATAAGACACAAGTCAGAGTCAAAAAAAGAGGACTTTCAGTTGTAGTACAAATGCATAGATAGGTAATCAAATGGATAAAGGCAAATAAAATTAATTTAATAAGAGCAGTTATAAGTCAAACAAAAATTTAAAATTTCACCTAAGTATGTGTTGCTTACAAAAGACAGAGCTAGCAAGGTGCTGATAGCTCACACCTATAATCCTAGCTGCTTGGGAAGCTGAGATCTAGAGGATTGTGATTCCAGGACAGCCTAGCCAACATTTCAGGTTACCTCTTCTCAAAGAATAGCTGAACACAGTGGCCTGTGCCTGTCATCCCAGTGATGGCAAGAAGTGTAAAATAGGAGAATCATTGTCCTGGCCAACCTGGGCAAAAAGTGAGACCCTGTCTCCAGAATAACCAGAGCAAAAAGGAGTAGTGACTTCCAAGCAAGCATGAAGCCCTGAGTTAAAACTCCAGTATCACCCCCTGATGAAAAAAAGAGAGCTCAAATAAAACAAGGTAGTGACCCTTAAGTGGATGAAAAATGTCTTAGCAAAATTATAGGGATAAAAAAGATGTTTATTTTTTCCCTTATTGTTGTATGAGGTGGGGTACATTGTTGCCACAATGTACAAAGGTTACAAAGGTTCTTACAATGTAGGAAATATATCATACTTGAATTCACTCCCTCCACTTCTCTCCTTCACCCCACCCCACCCCACCCCACCCCACCCCAATTCCTGGAACAGTTTCAGCAGGTATCATTTTTGCATTTACATACATGTGTGCATAGTATTTGTACCATATTCACCCTTCTACCCCTTTCCTCGCCACTTCTACCCTCCCACCGCACGCAATCTGTTCCACCCTCCTATTCTTTGATTTTGTAGAAGAAAAAACATAAAAGATAAAAAGAAAAATATGATGTTTTTGCTAGTTTGAGGTAAAGATAGTTACACAGGAACGCTTTGTGTATTACAACCCCAATTGGCCCAATTGGTTCATCTACTCTAGTCCTCTTCACTTCTCCCTAGTCCCCTTTCCATGGTGTTCCTGGCCAGTTTGAGATTTCTATATTCATTCCTGTACAGACAGTACATCAACCACATTCAAGTTTTAGTTTCCTTCCCTTGCCCTATCCCTCCTGTGTGTGACCTCCCCATAGGGTAACCAGTGTCCTATAATATTACTGCATTTGTTTCAGGTCTTATCTCTGAGAAAACAAGACTTTTGACTCTGGTCTGTTTCCCATTCCCTTTTTCCTTTTTAAACAATTTTGATGACACATCAAGCATATTTCAAGTTGAGGACAGAACCATATGTTAAAAATGGAGGTGCCTCAATATGGAAGGATCCTGATAAATTTTGAGTGGCTTCCCTAACTATATTTGGATAGCAACTCATATGAGTTGTATAAACTTAATTTGGTTTTGTTACTCTTAATCAGATTTGCTGTTGCTGGAGTCTATTTCTCAAAGCAACAAAAGTAGTTTGAATCATTACACATAAGTGATATAAGAGAAGCTTAATTGTAAGTAAGGTGAAAAATCACAGTTAAGGACATTAAAAATATTATTATCCACAATTGCAACAATTATCATGGCTAGAAGAGACCAGGTAATTATTATTATTTGCTGGAGGGCAGTGATAAGCTTTCATTGTGTAAATGTGTATATACATGTATGTGTATATACATATATATAAAATATGCACACATGCACATATATATAATGTGTATATTATCTAAGCATATATATCTTTATTGAGATGTAATCACTATACAAGGAACTGTACATATTTATTTTGTCCAAATTGATGCTTGAGTATTTGCAAACACAACCTAAAAATCAGAGCTCTGGACCCCAGGCCAAAACTCCTGGGATTCCACATGCCAGGGCCAGCCACTGGCCTCTAAATTCCAAATGAAAAAGCATGGTGACGGTAGAGAAGGGAGAGTTATTTCACAGCTTGGGCAATGCCTTGAGAAGAGTAAGAGTAAGTACTGAGCCTGTCTTCAGCCATCTTTGTGGTACAGACATGAGCTATAGATTTAAATAAGCAGAGAGCTGGGGGCAGGGGACAATGTAATGCATAGTTAAACAGTTCAGTTTCAGGTGTGGTAGATTGGTCATTATCTCAGCTCTTATTTCAGGAGAAGGCCCTGAGTTGTTATCTGGAGGGTGGTGCATCCTGACGGGGCCTATTGTTGGAGGTAGTTTCATCTCTTGTCATGAAGATCTTATTGGATCTGTCTTTCCTAGATTCCAAGATGATTACAAGGTGACTACAAAGAGAATGGCTTAGAGCAAAGACAGATACAAAATGAAGGACAGATGTCTTGTTTTTCTCCTGCTTTTAGTTAATTCATGGGCCTGAGTAAGAAGTCCATGCTTTTCAGCAAAAGCAGTTAAAGCACCTTTTACAATACCTACTCTTTTTGAGCTTTGACTTTTTATGCTTGTTTTTGGGTGGTGTGTGTGAGTGTGTGCGTGTAGCATGTACATAACATAAAATCTTCTTCCTTAAATTTTGGATTGCAAAGTACTAGATTATTAACAGTGAGCACTACATTGTACAGCAGACCTCTAGAACTTTATCCAGAAAGACAAAAAAAATTTAAGATAAAGGAAAGCACTCTGAGTATGGAATAAATGTCGAAAAAATAAATGTATAGAAATTTATAATTGATATTATATAAGCTTAAGCTACAAAGAGGTAAGAGGGTACTAGACCTAGGACTCAGAGTGGGTAAGTTTTGAATTCAAAAAATTCCTTTTATAAAAATGTATACCAGACCATTATTAAAGAATGCTGCTAATTCACTGTATCTATTTATGTTTTTCCATTTATAGCATCCAACAAAGTTTGCTATTACAGTACTTAGCAGGCAAATTCCCTGTACATTTGAAATATACATTTGCATATGCAAATGTAGAAGGGCTTAATGCAAGTGTGCAAATTGCATGAAATGAGCAGGTAGATAAGTACATAACAGACTGCATGAAAATGTTAAGAAGGTTTGACTTGGGACTTCAGTCTTCTAGGCATTTCTAACAGGAACACAATGTTGTGAGGAAAGGTAGGGCCATACTAAATGCTTAAATTCAGGTTTGAAATATTTGATTTACACCATGTTTTGATTAGGATAGAGTCTACATGTTGAATTTTTTTCTCCATTGAGTGGTATTAAGGAGTTGAAAACTTAATCTGACTCTGATTTTTAGATGTGGAGCCTCTGGGAAGTGATTAGGATTAGGTAGTGTTATTAATCATGGATTCTGTGGGGTTAAATACTGGTGGCTTTATAAGAAAAGGAAGAAGAGAGACCAAAGGAGATACACACTCATATATCCTTCTTATCTCTTGCCATGAGACACCTTTTACCACCAAAGTAGTCTGACAGCAAGAAAACCATCATTAGATGAGGTCTTTTGACTTTTATCTCTAAATTATACCTATTCTCTTTATTATAAAGTTACCCAGCTTCGGGTATTTGATTACTATAATGAAAAAGAGAATAACACAGGCAGGTTTGTTACATCCCTATAAGCAGGGCCTGATTCAAAGACATATTTAGAGTAGGAGCTCTTCATAGGATAGAATTCCAAGGTGCCGAAAGGCACAACAAATGGCTGTGGATTATCAAAAAGAGCCAGAATAAACAAACCTCACTAAACATAATCTTAAAAACAAACAAATAAACAAAAAAAGTATGAATCCATGATAGAAGCTTAGAAAATGTAGACAGGCAAAAGAAAGAGCTTACATTATAATATGTCAACTGAACTGATGCTCAGGAAGAATGTGAATGGGAATGTAACTGTCCCACATGCTTAAAAAGAGGAGGAAGAGAGATGAAAAAGAAAATAGAGCACAAGTTCTCCCCTAAAGTTTAAAGAAAAAGTGATAGGAAAAAACCCTGATAATTCCAAGTATTAGGAGTCAGATTTTCTTGCTGGATGACTCAAGGCCATGTCCACCATTGGACCTTCTCCTGATGTACTACTTCTTAAATTATTCAACCCTTACACAGAACACAGTGGTCCTACTTATTCAGACCCTATTTATTTTCCAATCTTTTGCTCAAGTGCTGGAGAAATTGATAAACCAAAGGATTTGGAATTGAGAGGGGGGAAAAAGGTCCCATGGAGGCACTTTTGTTGTCCCGAGTTAAGTATTATGGGGCATGAACTTCAGTGAATTAGTAAGCTCCTTTGACATTGGCATTATTGGATGTCAACTCTTCATATATTTTGCATGTTAAATCCAGTTTCTGTATGCATAATTCATACAAAGAAAACCTTATTTTTTTAAGTTTAGAGTTAGAGGATTTTTTAAAAAAATGCATGCACTAAACTGGGTGCAGGTGGCTCACGCCTGTAATCTTAGCTACTCAAGAGGCAGAGATCAGGAGGATCATAATTTGAACCCAGCCAAGGCAAATAGTTCTCAAGGCCTATCTCAAAAATCCTTTCACCAAAATAAGGCTGGTGGAGTGGGTCATTGACAAGCAACAAAAAACTCATTATGTTGGTTGGGAAGTTCAAGAGCAAGACTTCAGCAGACTCGAGGCCTGATAAAGATCCCATCTCTGCTACAAAACTGGTGTTTCTTTGTTGTGTCTTCACAGCAAGGACAAAACAGCTCCCTTACACCTCTTTTTATAAGGGCATTAATCACTTAATCACTTCTCAATAGGCCTCTACCCCAATAAGGTAGAAGGGGATATTCAGACCAAAGCAAGAAGGTAAGAATTTAAGCTGTACCTCAGCAAAGACTACTAAGAGCACACAGCATCACAAGGAACCTAAGTGACCTCAACAGGTGGTTGCAAACCATAGAAATTATACTTTTAAAACTAATTTGAGGAAGAGATTTAATCTCACGGTTGATATTGGTGGTCTCTCATTTCTGCATACTACTATGGGCAATCAAAGTCATGAGTCTGGAGTTTTTTTGAAGGTATGGACAACTTCAGAATACAAGTTGCTGCAGCTCAACAAAAAAGCCCTTCTCTCAAACATACATATTGAATGCAGGCACTTAATTCTAAAGGAAAGAAAGCTTTGTGTGCATTAGACCTTGTGTTATTAGCTTGAACAGTATTAATTCTTTTTTGGTTGTGAGTCAGCTGAGTTCTGCATGTGATAGTAGGTATTGAAGTTTCAGCTGGAAACGATTAGTGCTAGCTTAGCTACAAAGTTCTAGATCACTAGCCAAGAGTTATAGCCTCCTGTCATCCATTTAAGAAAACGAGGGTGTCAACTGAACTTGAGTCCTATGGGGGCTTCTGCCAGTGTTGAAATGTCATCTTCCAGTGCACAATCTGAACATTACTCTTGATCAATTAGTCATAAACAAAGAAATTTCTCCTAAGAGCAGAATGCTTGGTCCTACAGAATCCCAATCCTGCACAGGCTAAAACTCCTACTCAAAATAGAAAGAATGCTATGACACATCATAGAATTCATAACCAGTTCAGTACTATCATGTTAGAAATAGGATCAAAAGGAAATGGAAGTGATAGGATTAAGCACAGGTTGAATTATCTCCAGAGGTATAAGTATATGTCACAAAATGTTAATTCTGAGCTCAGCATTTCTTGAAAGTAAATTTAAAATACACCAAATGTGGCTTCAGGGCTGTGTGTATCCACAGACTGCTAACGTGATGAACCCCTAAACCAAGACTTTCTTGTTTTTCTCCCCTCTGCTCAGGTTTAAGTGATTTTATTTTGAAACCTAAGGCAATATTAGGAGCTAGCTTCTGCCAGTGTGATTGAATCTGTGATAATTAGATTAGGCTCTATATAATCTGTGATTTCCTAGATGTAAATGATTTAAGTCCAAGGTAATTATGCTCTTATGAGACCTACTAATCTTTAGATATATTTAGAGAGTGAGATACACCAGACATTGAAATGGAAATAAAGCACTTTTGAGGCTACAAAGAAAATATTCAGATTAATGAGAGTGCTAGCCATGTGTATTAATACTGAAGAGGACAAATTTTATATGAGAATTTAGAATCTGTAGACCAGAAATGAAGCAAAATACAAAGGTAGGAGGATGGATTGTGCATTTTCATTTCTTTGGAATAGTAGTTCACATATGCAAAGAAATTTAATTTTACACTTCATCTGTTTGGGGAACTAACTTTAAAGAGGATTTAACATTTAGAATTTAATTTCTCTATGTACGTGTTATTAAGAAGGTATGTTCAAATAAAGCATATCTTTACAGAATTATTATTGGATTAGTTTTATACATCTAGTGTTTAGAATATCATAATATTTCTACTTTTGTAAAACCTCTCTGTGCCTTTATATAAAATGTGACTAGACATAGTTTGATAAGAGAAGAAAAATAGCAAGTGAATTTTCAGCATTTGTAAGATGATTGATTTTTAGTTAATTTGATCACTGTATTCTACTTAAATATTGTAGGAACTTTGATGGGCAAATATTCAGACTCTTCCACATTATCCCATAAGGGTCCACAGCAGTGCAGTGACTCAGTATATATGAAAAAAGATGTCACAAATATTTATCCGAATCGACCATAATTCTGGCCATCTTCACCTCTGAACAGGGTAACCATATCTACTCAATCACAGGCTTAATCTAGAGGCTCAGTAGTCTTAGTAAATGACAGTCAGGAAATTCTAGTTGAGGAACACTTTTTCTCCACCCTTGGCTTCCTTGAGGAAGACTATTGTTACAAAACACATGCCTCTTCTCTCAGACAATTTGTTTTGCAACAGAAAGAGGTGGAGTAACAATAATTGACAAATTCAGATATACTTGGGCACATTCAGCTGACCTCCCCCATTTATTTTAGCATGTGGAGAAAGCTATCAGGGAAAGTTTTATTTCAGAGAAAGCACTTTCCAATTGCTCTTTCATCAAACACTTTCATTAGATGCATAAAGGTGGTGATTAAGAGGCAGGTGTTACAAATTGAGTTTGCCCAAATATACAAGTCACAAACACCAATGTGATAATAATTAGTGATCCATGTGAAATTGTATACTTCACTTACTATACCTCTGTTCTATTTTCCCTATTAAAAAGAAAGTATTTATTGAGCTCCTTGGGAGATCCAAACAAGAATTGATTACATAGACTTTACTTCTTTCTTCACAGAAATAATTACATGAGGGAGATACAAAGTAAAAGTGAGAGAATAAGTATGTAATATTTTAAAAGTTTAGTAAAGAAAAAAGTTAATCTAAGCTAGAGTGATTATTTATTTATATATTTATTTGTTCATTTATTTTGTGGTGTTAGGGATTGAAACTGGGGCCTTGGACATGAAAGGCAAGTGTTTTATCAGTATGCCTTATCCCCAGCCCTAAGACAGGTATTTTTAAACTAGGGCACTGAAACTTATTTGCAATGAGACATTAAACAAAACCATTTTCTCTTTCTCCATTTTGTTAAATATTGTATGTAATAAGCAAGGAATAATTATTACTACACACTTTGAAAACAGGAAACATTATGCATACCTAATTTTAATAAGACCTAAGAATAGATTCCTGATGAAAAGCTTCAGTAAAGTTAAAGAAAGCAGTTATAAAGATAAATAGGATACTTGAGAACAACCAGTGAAGAAAGTATAATTGGAAAGACTATAAAATGTCAACATAATGAATCTCTCTGACATTAGATGTTCTGTGAGCAACAATACTTTTTTTTATGAATGTTGTGAGTTGCTAAATCAAGAAAAGTCCAATGATGAAGCGTGAAAAGGCACAATGAAAAAATGAAACCCTGGAGAATTAAACAAATGACTAAGGAAAGAATAACTCTAGGGCCAAATGAATAAACAAATTAAAATTATTGAATAATTTGTAAACTCATCAATGCTAATGAGTTCTTTAGGTGGAACATAAAACATTTTCCACAAGATTCAAATACTAAATCTGTATGTGTCTTATTCAAATTGTAAAATCGGCCCATAAACAAAAATATTCAGAGCACTCAGGGATGCAAAGAAAGAGATTATTGATTCAATGGGATTAAGATTAGAGAAAAACAAATGAGAGGAAATTAAACTGGAAAATAATTTCATGCTTTGTATTCCTTAAATGCAAAAAAGGATTGAAAACTAAGAATATAAAAAGAAAAATTTGAATTTAAGTAATGAGCAATTATTTTAGAATAGTTTCAAATTCATAAGGTTTGTGTTATTTCTAAATGCTAAAATTAATTTACTTCTATAAAATGTTCATCAGAATTAAAGTGTAAAACAAAAAGAGCATATTATGATCCAACAATGAGTTGAGGCTATGAAATATAAGGTATAAATTTTCTATATACCTGGAGAAAATTAAATGTACTAAGTTAATCACTGTCAATTTTTAATACAATTCATATTTAAGCACTAAGTTTAATAATAAATACTTTTCATTAGGTATTCACAGTGCTTTTATTCCTAGAAATAATATGTATAGCTACTTTTACTTTTGGTAGGAGGCCAAGGCAATCACACTTACAGTCATAGCACCTCAGTGTGAAGCATAGTATTAACAGTTTTATAACATCTTCCTGTCTTATGAAAACTGGAAATGCCTATAATTGTACATATAGAATTGTACAATTCTATAGAATTGTATAGAATTCTAAAATTTACCATAGACTTAGGTAATACATTTTAATTTTCCGTAGTTTAGGCAACTATTTTAAGAAGCAAACTATTAAAATCTTAAATGTAAAACCAATTCTTAACCACTGCAAAATTAGCCACTTATTTCATCAACATAAGATGTGACTGTCAATTTATAGGGTCAACTTAGGTGGCTTATGGTATACCTAGATAGCTGGAAAAGCCATATTCCTGGGTGTATCTGGGTGTTTTTCCAGGGAAAATTGGTATGTGAATTGATGAAAGAGTAAGGGAGTGGGGAAGACGCCTCTTCAACGTGGCTGGGCACTATCCATGTTTTCCAGGCACGTGATCCTAGCACTTGCACCCGCGTCCCTGCCTTCATCCTCAACCCCCTGGTTTCCAGGCCTTCAGCCTCAGACTGAGAGTTATCCATCAGTTCCCTAGTTCTGACGACTCAGACTTGATGGATGTGCCCTAACACCAGCCTCTATCTATCATCTATATGCTATTGTTTTTATTTCTCTGGGAAATAATTAATAAGTTAATATTATCTTATAATAACGGATACAATTCATATAACATATGAATATAGAAAGCTATATATTAAAATTATATATCTATTCCTCTAGGGAATAAATTTATGTGCATTTATCTTATAAAATTTTTATTTAAAAACAATTTTGTGTGAATTCTATGCTAGAACATTAGGGTAAGACTATGAAATAATATGACAATTATGAAATAATATGAATGAAATACTCAGTAATAAAGTTTTTTTGCAATAAAAATTTTAACCAATGTTATAACTGATTCTATTGCAAGATTTTTTTTTTTACCTTACTGAGATATGAACTCTGGGCCTTATTCTTGCTTGGCAGGTGCTTTACCATTTCCAGTACAAGATGTCTTGTAGAAATTTTCCAATATAGACATGTATTATGGAGAATTATTCAGGAACAAAGTGAGTATATATAGATATAGAGGTAGATTCAGTCATTCATTAAACAAATTTGAAATAAGCATTACAAGTCTTTGATTCTTTTACAATTGAAGGCAAGAAAGGAGAATGAAAAAGGATAATGTAAAAAATTAATGTATTTGGAAGAAATACAACTCAGTAAAACAAGTATAATAAGTATTAATGAGAAAAATTCGGTAACAAAAGATTGAATTTTAATATTAAGCACTATGTAAAAGAAATAAACTTAAAATTAAGGTATAAAAATGTTAAAATTAACATGAAGAAAATTTGAAAAAAATAATTTAAAAAAAAATCCCAGTGTTAGCACCTTTTCTGTCAAATTCAAATGTAAGTGGAAAAACAACATAACCCACAAAAGTAATATAAATGTTTAAAATAAATTTTAAAATGTATAAATAGTATTATATTATGAATCAATACAAACTAAGTACAGAAACATAAACATTTATAAACACCTAAATGAACAATGTATCTGGTACAACAATTGCATAGAGGTAATAGGAAAAATCTAGTTGGAGATTTAAACCACATGTGTTTCAAAATTCAATAAACACATTTTAACACATGGATGATTACTTTTGAATTTTATAAGGTTTCACAGAAGAAAAATAATTTTCTGAGTTGTAATATAATTTTCTGAAGAAAGTCATATGTGAAAGAGACTTCAAATCTGGGCTCAGTAAATGCCAGTGCAATAGTGTCATTCTTATTAGACACTAGTGACAATGAAACATTGAAATAAGTACGAATGAGATAAACCACTTACTAGTAAAAAGAATTGAGTAACAGTTCTTTAGGGACATTATAAAACATGAAAAGGGTAATGACATTGAAAAGCAGCAGTTCAAAATTTCTGAGACATAGCAATAGCATTTTTTCAAAATGAAAGATGGTTTTATTTTGTTCTTAAGTTTGTTTACTGAATTCTGTTGCATGTGCCAGGTAATTTTCAAACTTCCAGAGGACACGTCTAAACTTTGGTTTTTATTGCCAAATGATCAACTTAATAGATCCAAGGAAATTAGATAGATAGCATAAGTGAATTAACAATCATCTTTAATGAGTTTAGTATAATCTTTTCCCTTTTAGATAATTCATCTGTCATTGTTAAAACTCTGTTCTCCCATCCAAGTGCTAACCAGGCCTGAACCTGCTTAGGTTCTGAGATCAGACAGCACAACAATAAAACACATTTTAGAAAAAAATTTATTTTCTAAACAACCTGGCTACAAAATTTCTCTTTTCAATTTACATTATACTTCTGATTCAAAACTTGGTAGGGGAGTATTTTAATCTAAAAGAACATGGTCAAACTGGGCTACATCTCCTTCAAACCTCCTTTACCTCTATAGCTTTTCTGATTTATTCCCAATCATTTCACTAAAATAGAATAAAAGAGTTAAAACAAAAATAAAATAAAAATGTGTTGTCATAAGGTTATTATAAAAATAATTAATATCACTTATTTTGAAGGTAATAGAATAAAGATATTTTACTGTTTTGAAATAGTATTTGGTGGTCAAATTTTAAGTCTAATGTTATGCTATATATTTTAAAAATAAAATCCTCTAAGATTGTCTACAAATTCATCTTTAAAAGTAAAGTAATAGTTAAATTTTTAGAAGTAGACTCATTAATTATGTTTGCATGAACTTTAGCAGAAGTCTTTGAATTATTAAACTTTGTATATAGAAATATGTGGTAAAAAGTATTCTATTTTATTTGGTTATAAGCGACCGATGAACATAATATATTTCACACAAAACCTAGTAACTAATTTCCTTTTCCAGTATTTCCTAGATGGAAACAAATGACCTTGTGAATCTTTTAATTTAGTTAAGATTTACATATACTGAAGTACTCACATGTTAGTTGTCTAGCTCAGTGGGCTTGGGCAATTGCAATCAAAACCCAATTGAGATCTGAAAAAATTTTCTATTAACTTAGCTATTCCCCTTACATGCCTTCCCATCAATTCCCACCATAATAAGCAACATCTGGTTGGATTCTTTTATACTATTATATAATTTTATATCTTCTTCTCCTCCAAGGAAATAGTTACAAAGTATACACTCCTTTTTTGTTTTACTCTTCACTTAATGTGATTGCATGTTATTGTTGAAGAGTGTGCTGTTGCACAATTAAGACATAATTATTAATCTAATAAATTATTCACAGACTTTCAACTTATTTCGGGATTTTGTCTATTATGAGTAAAACTGCTCTACATAGTTCTGATTTGGCATTTTCACTCAATGTAATTTGTTTTTTAACTTTTCTTTTGTTTAGTATTTGGTTGGGTTGCTGCTTGAGGCTAGAGGAATGTTTTGCAATAATTCTGTTATACAAGCTGTTTGGTTTACATATGTATTTTTATTTTTGGCTAAATAGCTAGGAATGCTGTTACTGGATCACCAAATAGCTTCATCCTTAAATTTCATTAAAAAAAAACTTGCAAGAACATTTTCCACCGTGTTCCAACTATTTTGCATTAATAAAAGAAAAAAAAATAGAAAGTTTTACATGTTTTCCAACACTCCTAATTTATTGTTTCAGTATCTTTTATTTCAACATTTTAGTTGGTAAGGGCATGATGATATATCATCATTGCTTCATTTCCTTCATGAAAATGTTATTGTGCACCTTTTAATTTACTTGTTGACCATTATTTAATCTTATTTTGTGAAGTTTCTTATTTTTTTGTTGTGTGTCCTTTCCTGGAGGTATTTTATTATTATTACTAAATTCATTTTTTAAAAAAATTTTGTGCTTTTGGGGATACATTGTGGCATTTATAAAAGTTCTTACAATATATCAAATATGTCATACTTGAATTCACTGCCTTCACCATTTGCCTGCATAGCTTCTACCTCCCCATTCCTGGACTAGTTTCAATAGGTTTTATTTTTCCACTTACATACATGTGTACACAGTATTTGCATGATATTCACCCTCCTTCATGATTTCCCCACCTCCTCTCCCTCTAGTACCAACCTCCCAGGGCAGGACCTTTCAGCCCTCCTATTCTCCAAATTTGTATAAGAAAAGAAGAAAAAGAAAAAATGACATTTTTGGTTGATTAAGATAGGCTATACATGGAGTTTCCATGTTTATATGTAATATAGTCCAGTTTGGCTTCTCTTTATTTTTCTTCTTTCTATCTTACTCCCTTTCTTATGGTGGTTTCAACCAGTATAAAAATTCTTACAGGCTCACGTCTATAATCCTACCTACTAAAGAGGCAGAGATCAGGAAGATCATGGTTCAAAGCCAGTCCAGGCAAGTAGTTCACAAGACACTATCACAAAAATCCCTTTACAAAATTAGGGCTGGTGGAGTGGCTCAAGGTGAAGGCCCTGAGTTCAAGCCCCAGAACTGCAAAAAAAAAAACCAAAAAAATTCTACATTCATTCTGTATAGAGAGTAAATCAACCATGTTTACCTTCTTACTTCCTTCTTTTAGCCTCCCCTTGTCATATGTGACCTTCCTCAGTATGAACTGTTTTTCATAGTATTGTTGTATATGTATTAGTTGTATATTCTACATATGAGAGAAAACATGTGACTTTTGGACTTCTGGACCTGGCTAGCTTCACTTAAAATGATGTTCTTGTATTCCATTCATTTTACCTGCAAATGGCAAAGTTTTATTCTTCTTTGTGGCTGAGTAACATCCTATTATGTGCAAATGCCACATTTTATTCATTCATTCATCAGTAGTGGGTATCTTGTCTATTTTCATAGCTTAGCTATTGTCAATAATGCTGTAATAACATGGGTGTGCAGCTGTCTTTGTTGTAATCTGACTCACGTCCTTCAGGTATATCCCTAGGAGTAGTATTGCTGGATCATATGGCAGTTCTATTTTTAGTTTTTTGAGGAGCCTCCATACTGTCTTCGATAGTGGTTGTACTAATTTACTTCCTGTCAATGGTGTGTGAGGATTCCTTTTTCCCCATATCCTTGTCAACATTTGTTGTTTGTGTTTTTGATGGTAGCCATTCTAGTAAGACTGAGATGGTTTTGATTTGCACTTCCTTTATGGCCAGGGATGTTGAGCAATTTTTCATAAGTTTTTTAACCATTTGGACTTCTTCCTTTGAAAAGGCTCCACTCATCTCATTTGCCGGTTTCTGCATTGGGTCATTGAGTTTTTGGGAATTTAGTTTTTTGAGCTCCCTTTATATTCTCCTTCTCAAACATTTGTCAGATGCATGGCTGGCAGACTTTCTTCCATTCTGTGGCAGTCTCTTCAATTTAGAGACCATTTCTTTTGTTACACAGAAACTTTCTAAATTTCATGTGTCCCGTTTGTCAATCCTTTCTCTTAGTTACTGAGCCTTTTGAGTTCAATTCAGGAAGTCTTTGCCTATGCTTCTTCCTCCCAGGGTATTCCCTGCTCTTTCCTATACTAGCTTCAAAGTTTCAAGTCTTATTAAGATCCTTGATCCACTTTGAGTTTGTACATATACAGTGTGAAAAACCTAGATCCACTTTCAGTTTTCTGCAGGCCAATATCCAGTTTTCCAGCAAAATTTATTGAAGAGGCTGTCTTTTGTTCATCATATGTTTTTGGCACCTCTGTCAAAAGTAGGTGGGCATAGCTACGTGGATTCATATGTGGGTCCTCTATTCTGCTCCACTGGTCTTCTTATCTGGTTTGTGCCAGTACTATGCTGTTTTCTTTTTTTTTTTTTATTGTTTTATTATTCATATGTGAATACAAGGCTTCAGTCATTTCTCCCCCCTGCCCTCACCCCCTCCCTTACCACCCACTCTGCCCCTTCCCTCTTCCCCCCACCCCCTCAATACCTGGCAGAAACTATTTTGCCCTTATTTCTAATTTTGTTGTAGAGAGAGCATAAGCAATATTAGGAAGGAACAAGTGTTTTTGCTGGTTGAGATAAGGATAGCTATACAGGGATACAGCTATCCTGTGCGTGTGTGTTATCTTCTAGGTTAATTCTTTTTGATCTCACCTTTTCTCTAGTTCCTGTTCCCCTTTTCCTATTGGCCTCAGTTGCTTTTAAGGTATCTGCTTTAGTTTCTCTGCGTTAAGGGCAACAAATGCTAGCTAGTTTTTTAGGTGTCTTACCTATCCTCACCCCTCCTTTGTGTGCTCTCACTTTTATCATGTGCTCATAGTCCAATCCCATTGTTGCGTTTGCCCTTGATCTAATGTCCACATATGAGGGAGAACATACGATTTTTGGTCTTTTGGGCCAGGCTAACCTCACTCAGAATGATGTTCTCCAATTCCATCCATTTACCAGCGAATGATAACATTTCATTCTTTTTCATGCCTGCATAAAATTCCATTGTGTATAGATACCACATTTTCTTAATTCATTTGTCAGTGGTGGGGCATCTTGGCTGTTTCCATAACTTGGCTATTGTGAATAGTGCTGCAATAAACATGGGTGTGCAGGTGCCTCTGAAGTAACCTGTGTCACAGTCTTTTGGGTATATCCCAAGAGTGGTATTGCTGGATCAAATGGTAGACCAATGTTTAGTTTTTCAGGTAGCCTCCAAATTTAATCCAGAGTGGTTGTACTAGTCTACATTCCCACCAACAGTGTAAGAGGGTTCCTTTTTCCCCATATCCTGGCCAACACCTGTTGTTGGTGGTGTTGCTAATGATGGCTATTCTAACAGGGGTGAGGTGGAATCTTAGTGTGGTTTTAATTTGCATTTCCTTTATTGCTAGAGATGGTGAGAATTTTTTCATGTGTTTTTTGGCCATTTGAATTTCTTCTTTTGAGAAAGTTCTGTTTAGTTCACTTGCCCATTTCTTCATTGGTTCATTAGTTTTGGGAGAGTTTAGGTTTTTAAGTTCCCTATATATTCTGGTTATCAGTCCTTTGTCTGATGTGTAGCTGGCAAATATTCTTTCCCACTCTGTGGGTGTTCTCTTCAGTTTAGAGACCATTTCTTTTGATGAACAGAAGCTTTTTAGTTTTATGAGGTCCCATTTATCTATGCTATCTCTTAGTTGCTGTGCTGCTGGGATTTCGTTGAGAAAGTTCTTACCTATACCTACTAATTCCAGAATATTTCCTACTCTTTCCTGTATCAACTTTAGAGTTTGTGGTCTGATATTAAGATCCTTGATCCATTTTGAGTTAATCTTGGTATAGGGTGATATACATGGATCTAGTTTCAGTTTTTTTCAGACTGCTAACCAGTTTTCCCAGCAGATTTTGTTGAAGAGGCTGCTATTTCTCCATCTTATATTTTTAGCTCCTTTGTCAAAGACAAGTTGGTTATAGTTGTGTGGCTTCATATCTGAGTCCTCTATTCTGTTCCACTGGTCTTCATGTCTGTTTTTGTGCCAGTACCATGCTATTTTTATCGCAACTGCTTTGTAATATAGTTTGAAGTCGGGTATCCTGATAACTCCAGCATTGTTCTTTTGACTGAGTATTGCCTTGGCTACTCATAGCCTCTTGTGTTTCCATATAAATTTAATGGTTGGTTTTTCAACGTCTTTAATGAATGTCATTGGAATTTTGATGGGAATTGCATTAAACATGTAGATTACTTTAGGGAGTATTGACATTTTTAATAGGTTGATTCTACCAATCCATGAGCATGGGAGATCTCTCTACTTTCTATAATCTTACTCAATCTCTTTCTTCAGAAGTTTATAGTGTTCCTTGTAGAAGTCATTCACATCTTTTGTTAGGTTTACACCTAGATATTTGATTTTTTTTGAGGTTATTGTAAATGGAACTGATTTCATACATTCTTTTTCAGTTTGTTCATTATTAGTGTGTAGAAATGCTAATGATTTTTCTATTTTGATTTTATATCCTACTGTCTTGCTGTAGCTATTGATGATGTCTAGAAGCTTCTGAGTAGAGTTTTTTGGGTCTTTAAAGTATAGGACAATGTCATCTGCAAATAGGAATATTTTCAGTTTCTTTACCTATTTGTATTCCTTTTATTCCTTCTTCTTGCCTAATTGCTCTGGCTAGGAATTCCAGTACTATGTTGAATAGGAGTGGAGATAGTGGGCATCCTTGTCCAGTTCCTGATTTTAGAGGGAATGATTTCAGTTTTTCTCTGTTAAGTATAATACTGGCTGTAGGTTTGTCATATATAGCTTTTATAATGTTAAGGTACTTTCCTTGTATTCCTAGTTTTCTTAGAGCTTTTATCATGAAATGGTATTGGATCTTATCAAAGGCTTTTTCTGCCTCTATTAAGATAATCAAGTGGTTTTGTCTTTGTTTCTGTTAATGTGGTTTATTATGTTTATAGATTTTCGTATGTTGAACCACTCCTGCATCCCTGGAATGAAGCCTACTTGGTCATGGTGAATGATCTTTTTGATGTGTTGTTGAATTTGGTTTGCCATTATTTTGTTGAGGATTTTTGCATCAATGTTCATTAAGGAGATTGGCCTATAGTTCTCCTTTTTGGAGGTGTCTTTGCCTGGTTTTGGGATAAGTGTAATACTGGCTTCATAAAATGTGTTTGGCAGTTTTCCTTCCCTTTCTATTTCATGGAACAGTTTAAGGAGGGTTGGTATCAGTTCTTCTTTAAAGGTCTGATAGAATTCAGCAGAGAATGCATCAGGTCCTAGACTTTTCTTTTGGGGGAGACTCTTGATTGCTGCTTCAATTACATTTTGTGTTATAGATCTATTCAGGTGATTAATTTCCTCTTGGTTCAGTTTTGGATGATCATATATATCTAGAAATCTGTCCATTTCTTTAAGATTTTCAAATTTATTTGAATATAGGCTCTCGAAGTAGTCTCTGATGATTTCCTGCACTTCCATGGTATTTGTTGTTATCTCCCCTTTTGCATTCCTGATTCTACTAATTTGTTTTTTTTCTCTCTTCATTTTAGTCAGATTTGCCAGGGGTCTATTGATCTTGTTTATTTTTTCAAAGAACCTACTTTTTGTTTCATTAATTCTTTGTATGGTTTTTTTGGTTTCTATTTCATTGATTTGAGTACTTATTTTTATTGTTTCTCTCCTTCTATTTGTTTTGGGATTTGCTTGTTCTTGTTTGTCTAGGAGTTTGAGATGCATCATTAGGTCATTGACTTGGGATCTTTCAGTCTTTTTAATATATGCACTCATGGCTATAAACTTTCCTCTTAGGTCTTCCTCTGCTGTGTCCTATAGGTTCCGGTAAGTTGTGTTTTCATTTTTATTGACTTCCAGGAACTTTTTAATTTCCTCTTTTATTTCATCAATGATCCATTGTTCATTAAGTAATGAGTCATTTAGTTTCCAGCTGTTTGCATGTTTTTTGTTTTACTTTTGTTGTTGAGTTCTACTTTTACTGCATTGTGATCAGATAGTATGCATGGTATAATTTCTATTTTCTTATATTTGCTGAGGCTTGCTTTGTGCCCTAGGATATGATCTATTTTGGAGAAGGTTCCATGGGCTGCTGAGAAGAATGTATATTGTGTAGAAGTTGGATGAAATGTTCTGTAGACATCAACTAGGTCCATTTGATCTATTGTATATTTTAGATCTTGGATTTCTTTATTGATTTTTTGTTTGGATGACCTATCTGTTGATGATTATGGGGTGTTAAAGTTTCCCACAACCACTGTGTTGGAGTTAATATATGCTTTTAGGTCTTTCAGGGTATGTTTGATGAAATTGGGTGCATTGACATTGGTGCATACAGGTTGATGATTATTATTTCCTTTTGGTCTATTTCCCACATGTGTTTATTGCCTTTATTGCTTAATATTCAGTTTCTCTTTTTTCCCTGGGTGGAGGTTGGTTTGTCCAGGGAGATATGCTGCTCTGGCTCAGGCTTGTCTGTAGGGGTACTGTGGTACCGTTAAGCTCACCTTGTCCGCATCTTCCCAAGCCGTCTGGGTGCAGGCGACTGGTGGCCTGGGGGCCCTCCTGGTTTCTCCATTTAACGTGAAGTGCAGATTCTCTGCACCAGCTGGAGGTGTGGAGGTGTCAAAGTTTTGCCTCTTCTCGGTGGTTTTGCCTGCAAGGTTTGTCTCCAGCATCTCCCCAAAATTTCACTATAGGAGGCACACTTTCTGCTTCCTCCCTCTAACCACCATCTTGGAATCCTGTCACCATGCTGTTTTCATTGCTATGGCTCTGTAGCATAGTTTGAAGTCTGGTATTGTGATACCTACAGCATTGCTCTTTTTGCCCTGTATACATTGGCTACTCACAGTCATTTGTGCTTACAAAAGAACTTCAGGGTGATTTTTCAATCCTTGGGATTTTTATGGGAATTGTTTTGTACATGTGCATTGCTTTTGGTAGTATAGCCATTTTCATTGTGTTGATCCTACCAATCCATGAGCATGGGAGATCTTTCTATCTTCTGCATTCTTCTTTGATTTCTTTCTTCAATGGTTTTTAGTTTTATTTTTAGAAGTCATTTACATTCTTTGTTAAGTTTATTATTAGATTTTTTTTGAGTCTATTGTAAATGGTACTATTTTCCTATATTTCTTAATCTGTTCATTCTTGATGTATGGAAAGCTATCTATTTTTATAAATAACCCGCTAGTTTTCTGAAACTGTTTATGATGTCTAGGAGTTTTTTGGTTGAGTTTTTTGGGTGTTTTAGGTAGATGATCTAGGGATCAGTTGGCTACTTCCTTTCTAATCCAAATTCATTTTATTTTCTTCTTCCTATCTTATTGCTCTAGCTCAGAATTCCAAGACTATGTTGAATAGGAGTGGAGAGAGTGGACACCCTTGTTTCATTCTCAACTTTAGAGGATTTGTTTTCAGTTTTTCCCCATTTAGTATGATGTTGGCTATCGGCTTCTCATATATAGAATTTGCTATGTTAAGGTACATTCCTTATATTGTTAGTTTCATCAGAGCTATCATCATGAAAATATATTGAATTTTATCAAAGGATCATCTATTGAGAGGTTCATGTTTTGTCTTTGCTCCTAATAATGTGCTGTATTACATTTAATGATTTGCATATGTTGATCCATCCTTGCATCCCTGAAATGATACTGACTTGGTCATGGTTTGTGATTGTTTTGATATACTGTTGAATTCAGTTTAACAATATTTTATTGAGGATTTTAGATTCTATATTTATGAAAGATATTGGCCTGAAATTTTCATTTTTTCTTGTGTCCTATTTGTTTTTGGGATGAGTGTAATGCTTGCTTCATAGAATGAGTTGGTAGTGTTCCTTCTCTTTGAATTTAATAGGTATGTTTAGACGTGTTGGTACTAGTTCTTCCCTAAATGTTTGGTAGAATTTAGCTGTGAATCTGTCAGGTGCTGGATTTTTTTTGGGTGGGGGGAGACTCTACAGCTGCTTTAATTTCCTTGCATTTTATAGATCTATTTAGTTGGTTAATATCCTCTTGGTTCAATTTTGGATGGTCATATGTATCTAGAAAATTGTCCTTTCATCTAGATTCTCCAATTTATTGGAATATAGACTCTCAAAGTAGTTTCTGATGGTTCCCTGGATTTCCTTGTCTTTGTTTTATCTCTCATTTTCCATTTCTAGTTTTCTTAATTTGGGTCTTTTCCCTCCTCATTTTAGTCTGATTTGCCAGGGCTTTATTGATCTTTTTGTTCTTTCAAAGAGCCAGCTTTTTGTTTTGTTGATTCTTTGTATTTTTTCTGTCTTTATTTCATTGATCTTGGCTCCTATTTTTATCATTCCTCTCCTTCTGCTAGTTTTGTGTTTATCTTGTTCTTGTTTTTCTAAGAGTTTAAGATGTATCACTAGGCCCTTTATTTGAGATCTTTCTGAGTTTTTAATATATGTACTCATGGCTATAAACTTTCCCCTTAGGAAAGCATTTGCTATGTCTCATAGGTTCTGATATATTGTGCTTTCATTCTCATTGAATTCCAGGAAATTTTTATTTCCTCTCTTTCTTTGAAGGACCATTGGTCATGGAGGAACGTGTTGCTTAGTTGCCAGTTGTTTGAGTGTTTTCTGCTGTTTCTTTTGTTGTTGAATTCTAGTTTTAATGAGTTGTGGTCAGATAGTATGCAAGGGGTTACTTCATTTCCTTCTATTTGTTAAAACTTGCTTTGTGACCTCAAGTATGGTCTATTTTGGACAAGATTCTGTGGGCTGCTGAGAAGAATGCATATTATGCTGTTGCAGGATGGAATACTCTGTAGACATCTATCTGTCAAGTCCATTAGCTCTATGGTGTCATTCCAGTCCAGAGTTTGTTGATATTTTTGCTTGGATGATCTGTCTCTTGATGATAGAGGAGTATTAAAGTCTCCCACTACCACTATGTTGGGGCCTATCTGAGTAGCTTTCAACTGTAGCTTTTATTAGATTTAAGGGATTTTTAGTTCCAGGATTTCTGTTTGATTATTTTTCCTGAGACTTTTCATATTTTGGTTAAACTCCTCTTTCATATCTTGTGCTGTCTTCTTTACTTAGTATATCTTTTCCTTTATAATCTCCTTAGTTTTGTGTTGAAGCTTGTTGAAATTCTCTCTGAGTTCTTTGCATTGTTTCTATTTCTTCTCAAGTCCTTTTATCCATGTTCTTTTGATATTCTTATTTTTGCATGTTCTCTTTAAGCTCCTCTTTAAGCTCATTGAATGTTCTTATTGTTCTTTTGAAGTCTGTGACTGGGGATTCATCCCCTGCACTTTCTATCAAATCCTTTATTATATTATTGTTAGTCTATTGAGGAGTTTTATTTCCCTGCCTTCTTTTTCTCCCCATGTTTCTATTTTATTCTTTGGTTGTGTGTTGTTGATTAGTTAGTTTTGGGTTTAAATTGCCTGTTATCTTTCCCTTGACTTAGTTTCTATGCTGTGACTAGCTTAGTTGTTAGCTAAGTTATTGTAATATTTCTGTTCCCTGACCTGAAGGTACATGTTAACATTAACAAATTAAAAATTCAATGCCAAACCAGTTATTTACATAATATGTAAGGTATCCTTTGGTGATATTATCTCTCAACAGTGGGTAATGTTTGGATAGGGATAGATAGTTAATAAAAAAGATGGTGCTAAAAGAAGGGTAGGGATGGGGGAGGAAGCAAGTGGGAGAAGAGGTGTGATGTATGGGGGTTATAGTGTAATAAGGCTTTAATGTGTGTAAAGGTTTAGTTCAGTCATTGTGGGAAGGGTGGTATTGTCAGGGATTGCAAAGGGATAGGAAGTATGAGGTAACATGTAAAGTTTGTATAATTGACTATTCCCTGCATGGTGAATGTAGAGGAGGTAAGGGCAGTGGAAAGAAAGGAAAGGGGTGAGAAGGAGGGAAAGGAAAAGAGAATAAGAGAGGAAAGTAAAAAGAAAAAGAAAAGATGGGGGAGAAGAAAGAAAATAGAGCAAGGGAGAGCTAAGCAAATTGATATTTGGACAGAGTGGAAAAGGGAGATAGGTAACAATCAGTTGTATGAAAAAAGAAAAGAATAATAATAAAAATGTTTTAAAAAATCAATTCAATGAGTGTTCTGGAGTCTTTCTTCTGATTTCAAATCTATGTGCTGACACTTTTGGCAAGGCCTCCCTCTGTGTCTCTGCCCCTTCTGACTGTGTGTGAGTGCATGTTGCCCCTCCCTGTCAGGTGGCTTTGGAGGGGATAAGCTTAATGTGTTTGAGCCAGGCTTTCTTTGGTAGGGTGGGCTGTCTGGTGCAGTTGGTTTCTCTAAATTGGTCCTGTAAGGAGCTGGTATGTGAGCAGTTGCTAGCCCCTACCTCTTGCATGGCAGGCCTGGGAGTTAAAATTGAGCTTTTTGGTTCACCACTTTTTTCTTTGAAGTTTGTCAGTTTGGGCTCACCACCAGCTTGTTCAAGGTGGTGGAATGTTTTGTTTTCACCAGAGAATGGACTGCCCCACTCCCACACAAACTAGGCCAACTCAGAATTCTGCTCCACTCCACTAGACAGGGGTGAAATACTCCTTCCACTAATTTGGCCACTATTTTTGTCCAGAGCATGCACAATCTGCCCACCAGTTGTGCTAGACTCTGTGGTTCCCTCCAGAACTGTTGATGTGTAGCACTCTTCTGCAGGGTTGCAGTTTAACTCAGCTCTGGGACTTTAGAGGCAGGTGGCATAGGCAGGTTCCCTGTCTACAAGTTATGATGGATCCAGAATGTCCCACATGCTAGCAGTACTCGTTCTGTGTTGCGATTTTGCTTTTCCAAGTTCCAAGACAGGAGAAAAGAAGCCAAAAAAGAAAAAGGAAAAAGAAAAAGGGAGAAATGACTTCCCAGTGGGTGGACCAGAGATGCTGCTGGTCTCAGCCTCAGAACTTCCCTGGCTCTCATGTATTATAAAAAGATAATTTAAGGGTCAGTCATTGAATATTATGTGCTCCCTATGTATTGATGTATTGGTGGTTTCCAGATTCGAAAAAAAAAAAAAAAACAAAACAAAGTTATCAGATCCTTGCTGCTACATATTTGAAGTATTTTTTGAAATCATGGCACTCAGAGTCTCAGGGTCTCTCAGTTCTCCATCATCTTTCAATCTTATTTTTAATTTTAATGCTTGACTTCTGAGAGTTTATTATAATTTTACATAATAGTCCAATTGATTAAAATTGTGAGTTTTATCTATGACATCTTTACTGAATGTTGTTAATGGTCTCTTTTGATATCAGACATTTTAATTGTAATTAAATTGATTTAACAAATTTTCTTTATAATTAATGATTTAGGTATTCTCATTAAAAGTTCTCCCTTACTATGAAGACAGTCTTTGATGAGTTATAGAAGTTTTATAGTTTCAGCCCTATTTAGCTACTGTAGGTTTTTTAAGTTTTCATAAAAACATTGCAATCTTATATAGTTTTACAGAGAAAAAAAAGAATGTTGGGTTTCGGTTGTTAATGCATTAAATCTGCAGATCGATTTGATGATAATTCACCTCTAAAATGCTAAATATTTGAATTTGTTAACTCATTCCATCTTTACATTTAGTTCAATCTTTTAAATATCTCCTCTGAATAATTTAAAGAGTCCTGATAATGTTTTTGCTTGTCTTTACTTAATTCTTAAATATTTTATTTAAGGACACAAATATACATTATATATTCAAAACATATAAAACACTCCTAAATATTTTATAGGCTTACATTTTAAAAAGTGCTACTTATATGAAAATAATTCTGAGTCTTGCTTCTAATATTTGAGGGTTTTTTTATATTAACCCTGTATCCTGCAACTTTGCCAAATTCACTTATTATTTCTCATAGTTTTTGTACATTATGTAGGGTGTTCTAAGTAAATTTGGATGTAGTTGTGTATATTTCTTTCTGATTGTGCTGACTGGTTTATTCTTGCATTATAGAAATTACTAGGAAGACCTCCACTATAACATAAAGAGTTAGTGATGTTGGACATCCTTACCTTACTTCCTACTGTAGGACTTAAAAGTTAGTATTTGACAAATAGTATGGTAATAATTATCTAAATCTTATGTAGATAAACATTTTCTAATTGAATTTTTGCTAATTTGCTCAGTTTTTCTTTGGGATATTTTTAAAGGTTCTCAAATGCTTTATCTGTACCTACTGTGGGAATCCAAAATTTTGTTAATGTGGGGATTTACACAATTGTTTGTCAATGAAAATGAGATAATTTGGTAAGTTGAATATAATGATAATGATACATTATGAAATTAATGCTTTGATGTTTTATTGGGTAATGTTTTGTTAAGGTTTCTTGTTTTCATAAGTGACAACTCTAGACTTTTCCTCTCTTTTTCCTTCTCTCCCTTCTTCTTCTCCTGCTCTTTCATTACTGCATATCTAAGGTCAGGTACCAGGACCACAATAACTTCTTTCTCTGTCTCTGTCTTTCTATCTCTGTCTCTGTCTCTCCCTGTCTCTCTCTGTTTGTCTCTCTCCCCCCCCTTTCTCACTCTCCTTCTCTCACACACACAAAATGGGGACATCCCATATTCACTGTTTTCTAGACTTGATATGAGATTAGTACTAATTATTCTTTTAGTGTATGATAAAATTCTCTAGTAAAGCCATCTGCAGCTGAAGATGTGGGATGTATAATATCATTACAGATTTAAGTCATTATTACATACAGAAGCCTTTGATTTTCTATTACTCTGTATTCTTTTGGGACATTGGAACTTTCCATCCTCACCTCTTTTTACTGAGACCAGTTTTGCTAGTGGATTACCAGTTATATTTAAGTTTTCAAAGAATAACATTTCCTTTGTTAATTTTTATTTTGAATTATTTTATTCATGTCTTTTCATATTAATTTTGAATTATATTTTACTCATTCACTCATATTTATTGTTTGCTTATTTCTGCTTACCTTAGCTTCATTATTGATATCACCTTATGTCTTAATGTGAAAGCTTACATCATTAATTTTTAAACTTTCCTTCTTTTCAATTCTTTCAGTTTGTCAAAAATTTTAGTATCTTTAGAAGAAGGGAAAATCTAACAGGTGCTATGATGATATTGTCACATACACTACTTTCATAGCCATAAGAAATTATTAATTGTACAAAAAATTATAAAGTACTTTTTAAATGATCAATCATTTTAGTGCAAATAGTTTCACTATACACATCTACAAAACTGAGATATTCTTCTCTTAACATGGGATCTTCACTTGTGACAGATGGGGACACCATTGTGCTACTGAGGATCATGGTAAGATATTTACTTGTTTAGCTTGTGTCAAATAGAAACTCAATAAGAAAAAGACTACTTTGAATGTTTTGTATAATTCATAAGACCTATACTGATATATTTTTGTGTAATTAATCTAAAGTGAATACATTTTTTAAATTAAAATTTCAACTCAGAATTCATAATGTTTTGTTATTCTTTATGCTGGTAAAAAGTGCACTGATAGCTAGATACATCTGACCAAGAATTGAACTGTATTAGTAATAAAGCCACGACATCATAATAGAGTAAAAAAAATACTTTTTAGCTAGTATCTGGAAATATTTCAAGATTCAAATATTTCAAGATATTTTAGATTACTTTTTGAAGTAATCTAAATTTCTCTGAGGAAAAATATTTAAGTAAAAATATAAAATATGACTAATTGGACATGTTACACTCTAATTAAGAACATTTGTCACTGGTAACCTCATTCCTTTTCTTGTAATTGCCACTGCATAAAAATGTCTTATTAACACAAATGCTTGATTATCAAAACATATTTTGCTTATAGTAATGTATAATGTAATTGGCACTTTATGAAGAAGATCATGTTTTCAGAAAGCACTACAGTTACATAGTGAGATGTTAATTAAAACGGAAGTAGTAAGCAGTTTGTTCCAAGTTCAATTACTTAATTTTGAGATTAAAACTATATAGAGCTAAATAATTTGCCACTTCTACTCTCACTGGTATTATAAAATGTTATCTAAATGAGTTCCAAAATGATTAGCCTGTCTCTAACTGTCATGATCTGTAGGTTGCCAGGTTATTGAATTCTTGAAAAAGCTCCTAACTATTTTTTTTTGATTACCCATAGAGACAATCATTGTTCCAGTGCAACATAGCAATATAGGGAGCACATATTTTGGAATCATTAGAATGAAATGTTATTGTCTTTTTTTTTTTGAAACTTGCTGCTATAATGGCACAAATCTTTGAGAGGTATTTACTTTGGTGTGTTTTGAAACTGACCTTATCAGTTCATAAAGATCACACCATGTATCGTACTTCTGAATAATGATTTGAAAGTCAAATAGCCTGAAAATTGGCTATGTGAAATTTCAATTCAGAATTTACTGTTCTCAACTTCTGCATATGGCAGTATTTGTAAGGGATAAAATTTTTTAAAAAACATACTTTTTTCTGCCCAAAGCAATGTGGGTTTTTGGATGCATTACTACTAATTTGTAAAAAAAAAAATAAATTATATTCATTTCAATAGTAAAATAATTATATGTTGACTATTTCCAGAAATTAGATTCTTCAATTATATTACATAATTTGTAACTTCTTACCTTGTCTAATGCCATGGATCAAGAAAAATGCTTGAATAATTAATATAAAATGCTTCCCTTGTATCTTTGCTTACTCATAATGTAGTAAACAGATACTATTTTGTATTATATTTCTTTAGAATAGATAAAATGGACAATCAACTTTAAAATACAGACAGAAATATTTCATTCTGTTTTTTCTTTCTTTTTTTTTGCCAGCACTGTGGTTTGAACTCAGGACCTTATGTTTGTGAGACAGGTACTCTACCATTTGAGCCACACCACCAGCATTCATTCTCTTTTAATATTTTCATACCATCAAGTTTCAGAATAATGTCATGTTTCTGTTACCTATTATTTTACATGCCCTGAGGTAAGAATCACTTTCATGCATGTGTGGACAAAATACATGTCCCCAAATGACTGTACATACTTTAAAGTGTGTGATTCGCAGAATTATCAGACTTCCAAATTGACCTTCTCCCACGGAACCCACCTCTTGATATTTGTACCATTATAGTTTCTTACAACATGGCATCAGAGCTGGTCTGTGGCCAAAAGAATATGACAAAAGTGATGGTATGCCATTAAAGATGAGGTTTAAAGCCTGTAGATTGTTGCTGGGGTTCTCTTGCTGACCTGTTCATTCTTTTCCTTGAATCACTAACTGGGGGAACGCATAGCATGAGAAGCTCTATGGAGAGACCAACAAGCCACAGAATAAAATCCTTCTAAAAGTCATGTGAATGAGCTGGGAAGAAGTTTTTCCAGGGCAACTCCAGATGGCAGCTTGACTTCAACCTCCTGTGTGACAATGAGCCAGACTAAGTGACTCCTGAATCACTGACCCTCAGACAATGTGTAAGATAATAATGTTGATTGTTTTACGCTACCAGCTTGCTAAGGTCACATGGTTTATACTAACATATGACTAATACAGTGTGAAAAAATTGAACTAATCTAATATCAGTATATTTTTAATATTTATGATTCAATAAATATTTCTTTCTACCAGGCCCTGTGTTAAGAACTTGAGGTACTATTGTTAGTTATAGGATAATGCCTGACTCCATGGAATTTTACACTGAAGGGTAATCCTGAAATACTATATTTTTAGGATCATATTTGACAATAATGCTATTAAAACCTTAATGTGAATAACATTAATGATGTTTAAACAATATTGGATTACAAATATACCTCATCTATCTTGCATCCAGCACTGTTCATTGACACCACAACCTCTGAAAATGGCACACCTACTGTTGCTAAAACATTCACTTTTTTTTTTTTTGCCATTTTCATGGCTATTTCTGAAGATTTTGAGGTTACAGTATCGAGGCTATATTAGCATTAAGCTAATTCTCATTCTCCTTTAATAGTTCTGTTCTGGGAGTACTAAATATCAATTCAGGCTAAAATTCTTCAGTCAAATACTCACCCAAAGTATTTAAAAGTTTGTGGCAGTAATGCTAAACTAATGGATTTACAAGTGCTGACTGTGGACATGAGGAAAATAGTCATATTAATTGGAGAAAAAAGTTATTTTTGGTTATGATTTTTTAACATTTGTTTCATTCTCTTACTGAAATCAAATATCTGATCCTCTCAAGTGATATAATTAATGTAAAAGTTACTTTTGTGAGAATATTATCATTTGAATTTTAAAATACTTAACATGCTGATTGGTCAAAAGTATTTAAAAGTTTGTGGCAGTAATGCTAAACTAATGGACTTAACAAGTGCTGACTGTAGACATTAGGAAAATAGTCATATTAATTGGAGAAAAAAATTGTTTTTCGTTATGATTTTTTAACATTTGTTTCATTCTTTAATATTTGTTTCATTCTTTTACTGAGATCAAATATCTGATCCTCTCAAGTGATATAATTAATGTAAAAGTTAGATATAACATACACTGTTACTTTTGTGAGAATATTATCATCTGTATTTTAAAATACTTAACATGCTGATTGGTCAAAATTTAAAATAACTAAACTCATTGCTTTGATTCAAAAATTGTTATTTTAAGGTCTAAATACAACCAGCTTAACAATTAGTTTAGCTAATTTTTAATTAGCTTACTTTGCCATAAAATGATAGATTATTACAGAAAACATTTTTCACAAATAAAGTACCTTAAGTACGGAAGAGAAACCAGTAACATATCAGTAACCAGCTTGACAGTTACAAATTTTATTGTATTGTTTACTAAATTATTAGTTCTGAAAGCTTTTTTGAGGACTGTAGTTGTGAACTAACTGTTTAGCTTAGTTCAAGTTTCTGTGCATATTTAAAGGAGTATAAATTTGTTTTCTTGAAAAAATAATTTGTTTGCTTCATCTAGCTTTCCATCTGAGTCTGAATAGCCAACTTCAGAATAAACTGAATAGTCATATATAAAACTGATAAACCAGAATTAACTTAAAAGTAATTTACCATTAACTGTTGCTCACATTTGATTTAGTAAGTTTAGTGAGTTTGTGCTATGTTTATAATAATACATTTTAGGCTTATGGAAGAGTTAATTCTAACTTTTTTAGTGATTACTCCCTCACTTTACTACATTTTCTATTTTTTTATTAGTTTGGGAAAATTACATTGTACATATGAATTTCAATGTTAAATTTTAATGCTAGGAACATCTTTATTTTAGCATACATTTAAAGAAAAGTCATGCTATAGCACAAAGAGTTTCTATAACCTTCATCTGTGTTCTATTGTTAACATCTTGTGTTATATTGGATACTTGGTTCATACACATCATGGCATGTTAAGCATCATGTATTTGAAACTAACATCAGCACATTACTGAAAATTAAACTCCACAGCTTGCTTAGATTTCTTTAGTGTTCCTGGAATTCCTTTTTCTGATCTAGTATTCCATCCAGGAACCCACATTAGATTTAGTTGATATGTGTCTTTAGGCTAGTATTGATCATGATGATTCCTCATGCTTTTCCTTTCTTGACCTTTTTAAGGAGTGCTGGTAAGATGTTTCATAGAATGTGTCCCAATTGGCATTTTTAAAATATTTTTCTCTTGATTGCACGGAGTTATACACTTCTGGGATGCAATATTGAAAATTTACATAATTATATACTTAAAATTCACTAGTTATATCATATTTGAAAATATAATACACCATAAAAATTCTAAATATTTATAGAATATGAGCATTTTTGACCTTTACTGGGACTGCATGGTAAATGGAAGCCAGTTATTTACTCATTCATTAATTTTATGAAATTCTGTTTTTATAAGGAATAGGTTTATTTTCTCTTTCTCTGTGCATATTTGTGAACATATTGTTATATCCACAATAATACTTAATCCAAGACTGTTCATTTTAATGCAATGGTTAGCTGATAACTGGTAATACAAAAGCATCATTAACCAGTACATGAAGACATTTTGATTCACTCCTCTAGATTTCAGACTTAAGAAGTCATTACATACTTAATGACCCTAACCAATGGAGACAGAAGAAAGTCCCAGAGTAGAGTTGTTTCCTTTGATTTATATAGTAACTGAATGTAGTTAATTATAAAGTTCTAATAATAAGTCTAAAACAACCAAACTAGATACTGTTTTTGCCTTGGCTGTCATTCCTGAGGAAAAGTCCAATTGAATTTCAATTGTCAGTGGCCTATAAGAAACAGCTATGTGTTACAATTTTCCATATTTCAAAGTAGCCATGTTTTTATGGAGGTAATATATAAAAATGGAACTCTTCAAAATCTCTATATCTGAGATGAGAGTAATCTAAAACTATAGCGGGAGATTATGCATGCTATATATTAATCACATCTTTTTTTCCACTGCTCTTAATTTATTTTAGAGGCATTGGATGCCAGAGGAAATTTGATTTTTGAAATTTTCATTTGATAATTAATTTAGATGGTACGAAGACAATAATACTTGATTTAATCAGCAAGAAGAAAATTGAAGAAATTTTACCTTGCTATTTATAAGTTAGTACTAAAAACTAGATAACTTTAAATTTCCATTATGTTGCAACTGACTTGGTTTATTTGTTGTTTCTGTTTTATTTTATAACAACTTTCCACATTGTTTTCTATTTGTCTTGAATGGTTCTTAATAGTCTGCTTTATTGAAAAGACTTAAAAACTGCATTATCTGAGCCCTTGGAAGCAAAAATGTTTTCTCTACTCTGTACTATTTCATGCTATTATAAAGCAGGAGCAAACCATTTTAAATATTCTCACTGAAAATTATAGGATTATAAAAATTTATTTGTCTTTATTCCTTTAATACACGGACATTGTGTTGGTTATGTATAAGCTATTTTTAAGTATCTCAATTGAGAAAATTCAAAATATTTTATACTGTGCAGTAAAAAAAGGAGGGAGAACAAAATACTTGTAAAAATTGATGAATTTTTCAGTTACAAAAATATTGATTTATTTCTAAATGTAATTTTTTATATTCATGCTAAAAAATAAGATAAGTTTGGGAAAACACAAAGTAATATATATATTATAATAATTACAGTAACATTTTTAACATTCTTCCTAAACAAATGAGATGTGGCCCTACCTTTCCCTACTTTTCTGTTTTCTCTTACTATTCAAGACCTTTATGTGTAGCTAGCAAATCTCACACTATCTTTTGAGTCTTGCAGTTTGATTATCCTCAATTCAATGAATTGTACATGTTCAACAAGGCACTTACATGTCATTACTCTGTAATAACATTTCCATTATCTTTCACTATGCATGAGCTCATGAGTGAATCACTATTTATTATTGATACTATGAGAAAGAGTTACCTGAAATAGCATTTGGGTGTTATGAACTAAAGATAAAAGTAATGAGAATTAAGGTGCACTGCTTAAAATACAGAATTTTTTCATACTGTTAAGGAAATAGATGGTGAATTTTGAATAAAATTGAAAAAGTGTTTTTGAACCAAGCACAACAGTTGTAGTTTCCTAGACTCTAGCAATCAGGCAACGTTGAAAAAAAGTAAAACAGTCAAATGATTCAAACACAATTAAAATTGTACACATTAGATACCCAGAGAAACAGTCAAAAAGCTAAAATCTGAAATTATGCCACATTTACCTTCTCTAGTATTCAACTTTACACATATTTTGTCTATTAACTTTTCAGCAATAATTTATTAACTAATGTTATAGTGCGTTGTTTTTGAAAGAAGAGCACACAACATTTTCTTTTTTTGTAACACAAAGATTTATTTATATTAAAGTTACATAACCATTGTAGATAGGCAGGAATCTTCTATTTACTAGATTCACACAGGAGTCCATGGTGTTCCATCATGAAGTTGCATGATTCACTTCAGCAGACAAAGACAGAAGTGAAATATCTTGACCTAAGTTTGAAATATTTAACCTATATGAAACCTCTCATATTGCCATTTAACTTCAAAAGTTGAGAAGGGTACTTCTTTCTTATACCACAAAAAAAGAATTCTCATAGTTTACTGCAATCCAAAGTGGGAATTTTAATACACTGTAGATATGAGTTCTTAGACACATGTTTTTATATCAGTTTATGTTCTTAAACATTCAATAATGAATGTTAAGAATTGAAGGGACATATTAGGATTTTCAGGGGCTGATAAAAAGTGACTTTATCACTTTTTAATGAAAATGGAATCACAATAAATATTAATGAGTACATACTATAAATTAATTCTGAAAATTTTCCTTTAGTGTTCTTTTCATATATTTTATCATATATATAAAATAATATATGTGGATAACATGCATATAGTTATACATGTGTTTATGAATATGTGTATAATGGTCATATGTAAGACCTGTATATCATACACGCACATACATGATAATTTACATATCAACTTGACTGGGCCATGTTTTGCTCAGATGTATGGTTTAAAGTTATTCTGTGAGGGTGTTTCTGTATGAGACTGACATTTGAATTGGTAGTCTGAGTAAAGCACATTCCATTTCCCAAAACTGAAAGAGATTCATCACATTCAATGAAGGCCCAAATGCAATAAAAGACAGAATGAGGAAGAACACTTAGTACTCTCACTCTCCCTAATAGTCTTTGAACTGGGGCTTCAATTTTCTGTATTCAGACTTGAACTCAGTGTGGACTCAAACTAGATGTTATAATTTTACAATACACAAATATTCAATGTAGCCTTTGGGTTCCCTATTCTAGAGAGCTCAAAATAAGTCTGATTTTGGTACTGAGAGTGATTCTAGAGGAGCAGAATGTATGGATGAGTTATCTGAATCAGTTGTAGAGTTTCTGGAATTAGCTCTCTTTTTTTTTTTTTCATTTTTCTTTTATTATTCATATGTGCATACAAGGCTTGGTTCATTTCTCCCCCCTGCCCCCACCCCCTCCCTTACCACCCACTCCGCCCCCTCCCTCCCCCCCTCAATACCCAGCAGAAACTATTTTGCCCTTATTTCTAATTTTGTTGTAGAGAGAGTATAACCAATAATAGGAAGGAACAAGGGGTTTTGCTGGTTGAGATAAGGATAGCTATACAGGGCATTGACTCACATTGATTTCCTGTGTGTGGGTGTTACCTTCTAGGTTAATTCTTTGTGATCTAACCTTTTCTCTAGTACCTGTTCCCCTTTTCCTCTTGGCCTCAGTTGCTTTCAGGTATCTGCTTTAGTTTCTCTGTGTTAAGGGCAACAAATGCTAGCTAGTTTTTTAGGTGTCTTACCTATCCTCACCCCTCCCTTGTGTGCTCTCGCTTTTTTCATGTGCTCATAGTCCAATCCCCTTGTTGTGTTTGCCCTTGATCTAATGTCCACATATGAGGGAGAACATACGATTTTTGGTTTTTTGAGCCAGGCTAACCTCATTCAGAATGATGTTCTCCAATTCCATCCATTTACCAGCAAATAATAACATTTCGTTCTTCTTCATGGCTGCATAAAATTCCATTGTGTATAGATACCACATTTTCTTAATCCATTCGTCAGTGGTGGGGCATCTTGGCTGTTTCCATAACTTGGCTATTGTGAATAGTGCCGCAATAAACATGGATGTGCAGGTGCCTCTGGAGTAACCTGTGTCACAGTCTTTTGGGTATATCCCCAAGAGTGGTATTGCTGGATCAAATGGTAGATCAATGTCTAGCTTTTTAAGTAGCCTCCAAATTTTTTTCCAGAGTGGTTGTACTAGTCTACATTCCCACCAACAGTGTAAGAGGGTTCCTTTTTCCCCCGCATCCTCGCCAATATTTGCCAACTATACATCAGACAAAGGACTGATAACCAGAATATACAGGGAACTTAAAAAACTAAATTCTCCCAAAACTAATGAACCAATAAAGAAATGAGCACGTGAACTAAACAGAACTTTCTCAAAAGAAGAAATTCAAATGTCCAGAAAACACATGAAAAAATGCTCACCATCTCTAGCAATGAAGGAAATGCAAATTAAAACCATGCTAAGATTCCACCTCACCCCTGTTAGAATAGCTCTCTTTTTTGATGTATAGATTCTAATGACTCCATTCCCAGTAGTAAAGAGAACACTGTCAGTGCATAAAATGATCTGGTAGTAAAGTTACATAAAACATTGTCGTTGGTAAGTTTTAGTCACTTGTAGGAAGCAAGGAGTTGTATAAATGACGCTGTATATAATACTTTTTTTTTTATCATTTTTGGAAAAGAGACCTAATGAGTTTGAATAACTACTCCAAATGTTGCTGAACAAAGCAATGAAAAAAGAATTATGTATAATAAGTTTATATGTATAGATAGATATCTCTCTATATATAGATACATCTACCTATCTGTATACACACATCTACATGTATATATATAGAGATATCTATCCACCTATATTTAGAGAGAGAGAGAGAGAGAGAGAGAGAGAGAGAGAGAGAGAGGAGGAGGAGGAGAGAGGAGAGACAGTTTTATTATCACTGTGACTAAATACCTCACAGAAACAACTAAAGGGAGCGAGGCTTTATTTTGATTCATGGTTTCAGACATTTCCATTAGTAGTCCTGGGCTCCATTGATTCTGGGTCCGTGCTGAGGCACAATGTCAGGACAGTGGGAGCATATGGAAGAGGAGGCTATTCACCTCATAACAGACAAGAAGCAAAGAGCAGCACAATAAGAAGGAACCAGGATGAGATATAACTCCAAAAGGCATGTCTCCTGTGACTTTCTTCCTCCAACAAGTTCTTACCTTCCACAGTTTCATCACTTTCCAATTGTCTTTTCAAATTGTGAATCCATCAATGGATTAAACTATTCATTATTTCAGAGCTGTCAAGCTCTAATTATCTCTGAAAATACTCCCAAAGACAGATTCAGTTGTGTGCTTTATTAATTTAATGAGCATCTCTCAAGCCAATCAAGTTACAATGAAGATTAACCCTGGCAAGTCCACCTGTTGTTGACTTTACATCAAAATTCACTTCCTTATACCATAACATCCACCACTGGTCTCCAAAATCTCACAGCCATCTCATCATGCAAAATGTATTTAGCCTATTTGCAAGAGTCCCCAAGGTCTTAATCATTCCAACATATTTCAAAAATCCCAATTGAAGGCCAGGTAAAGTGGCTCATGTCTGCAATCCCAGCTACTGAGGAGGCAGAAATCAAACCAATGTAAGTTCAAAGCCAACTGAGGCAAAATTCAGCAAGATTCCATTCCAGTTAATAAGCCAGGTGTGGTGGGTATTGCTTGTGACTCAGACTACTCAATACACATATGTAGGAAAATCACAGTCTACTGCAGCTTGGGAGAAATTGTGAAACCCTATCTCAAAAATAAACAAGTAAACAAATAAATAAAGAAGTAAAAGTCTTGAGATGTGGCTCAAGTGGTTGAGTGCCTATGCAAGGTCCTGAGTTCAAACTCCAGTACTACCAAAGGAAAAAAAAATCCAAATTCAGTCTCTTTTGAAGCTCCAGTCACTCTTATTTGTGAGATTTGTGAGCCCCTGTGAAATCATAAAGAAAGTTAGTGTACTTCCAACATACAGTGACAGAGAGTAAACATTCTCATTCCAAAACGGGAGGAATAGAAGAACAGCAAGGAAGGATCTGATCAATGCAAGACTGAAACGTACCAGGGCAAACACCGAATCCTGCAGTTTCATATCTGAGATTTGGGGCATGGTGTGTTTTGATGTGAGCTCTGATAGGCTTGAGCCATGAGATTTGCATCTCATGTGTTTTCTCTCTTTGGTCGTTGTAGCTCTAGATCAAGTGAGCTCAGTTATTGCTGAAACTGCCAGCAGACCTCAACATTGTCCACTTGTTATCTGGGGCTTTCCTTGGGAAATGTTCCATGTTTGTGGCATTTCCAAAATCCTGTGTGCTCCATTGAAGCTTATGTTTAGCCCTCACAAATCATGAATCACCCTCTCCAGGGGCTGCCTTCAGGGAATCTGACCTTATCACATATTACCTGGACTCTTAGGCCTTCTTTGAAATCTCACTGGAAGCTTCTATGACCCCACAACTCTTACATTTTGTATGCTTGTAAAACCAAACTCATATGGGCAGTGTCAATGTCTGCTGGAAGCTGCAGCAGTAACTGGGCTCACTTGGACTGGAGCTACAGTGCCCTTTGGGTGCCTTGGCAGTTAAACATTTCCTTAGGCAATCATTTTTCAGTTGGATCCCTGCAGGTGCTCTCTTTCAAGGGAATGTCTTTCAAATCAGTTAATACCTTTAAATGCTTGTTCCTGCAATGTGTTTTATTTTTGGTCAATTCCTGAGACACCCTTGAGGTATCTTTCCTGTTGTCCCAATGCAAAATGCTTGGTTTCTTTTTTATGGTATTAATCTTTATAATAAACACACATTTCTTGCCTTGTCCACAGATTTCAACATACTCCTTTTTTTGCCCAGTCTCCACACTTTTTCAAATTCTTCTGCTTGGGTTTTTTGCTCTTAGTTCTATTGTAAATCTTTCTAAAGTCAGCCAGCAATTACTATGCCACAGCCTGAATACTGGATTGTCTTGAAATTTCCTATACCAGATAAACTAGTTCATGACCGCTAAACTCAGCCACATCAAAATCTCAGTATGGACGATTATTCTTTCCCAGAGTGTACCATGAATGCCCTCAAATCCAGTTTTCAATTGTTCTCGTTCCCAGTTGAAACCTCATGAGCCTTTCCTTCATTTTCTGCATTCCTATGGGAATTCTGTTCTTCTGAGTGCCCACCTGAATTGTCCATTAGGCTCTGTTTACAGAATCCTTGTCTTTCTCTAGTTCACATCTCCACACTTTTTAAAATTTCTCCCAAAAACCAGTTCAAAAGTCTTCTGGTCGGGTTTAGTCATAACACTGAGCCCACTCTCAGTACGAATTCTCTGTATTAGTTACTTTTCTTATTGCTGGGACAGACTGCCTAACTTGAACAAATTAAGAAAGGAAAGATTCATTTTGCTCATAGTTTCAGTTCCTGGTTGCTTGGCTCCATGCAGTTGAGCAGAACATCATGGTGGCAGAGGTGTGTGGAAGAGCAGGTGTTCACCTCCCCATGGGCAGTAGGCAGAATAGAACACAAAAAGGAGCAAGGACAAGATATATTTCCTTAGGACACACTCTCATTGACCTACTTCTTCCAGCCAGACCCAACCTTCCACAGTTCTACCATCTCATAAGAGCCTATTCATATTTTAAGTCTATCAGTGGATTAAACCATTCATTAGATCAGAGCCCTGATAATCTAATCATCTCTAGAATTACCCTATAGACACACTCAGAGGTGTGCTCTACTAATTCCTTAAGCATCTCTCAATCTGGTCAATTTGACATGAAGATTAACCAACACTGTGTGTGTGTGTGTGTGTGTGTGTGTGTTATATACGTGTGTGTGTGTGTGTGAGGAGTGTATGTGTTATTTGAGGTGAAGAACACATTCAGTCCAATGTAGCTGGAATTCACTTGGTAGGAACTGAGATACAGAAATGGAAGTGGTATCATTCACTGTTACTCTAAGTAATTCACAATTTTTTTGTTTCTTGTTCCCATAAATTTTTCTATTAATCTGGAAGTTAAAACTGATCCTCAGCCACATGGAACTTCTAAATCAATAGGCAAAGAAAGGAGTCATCTGCTGCCCAGGGTGATTGATTTGACTTTCAAGGGGAAATTTGAGTCACAATGGAGGGGAAGTTAGCTTATTGTGGGAATGCCTTCAAATAGGGTTGTGGGACTCTTGTTTCTTCCTCTTTCTCTTTGTTCCCCAGTCAAGAGGTGAACAGGTTTCCTCTAACATGTGCTGTCATACTACATTACCACAGGCCCAAAAGCAATGCAGCCAACCAATCATGGACTGAAATCATGTACCAAAATGAGCCCTTCTTACCTGTGAGTTGATCATCTCAGGTGTTTTAATACAGAAACAAGAAGATAACCAACACATTAAGATTATAAGGGAGAGTTTATCTGACAGGAAATTTCAAGGTGGTATAGCATTACATAATAGCATGGGTATTACTTGCTGGTTTTAGGGAAATTTATTGTGATAACTGGGAAAAAGGAGAACTGAGAAGAAAAGATTTGGAGAATTTATACTTCAGCCAGAAAAGAGGTACATGTAAAGGTGCAAACAAGATGTGTAATTGCTAAAAATAAAAAATTAATCATACCATTAATAAGAGCCCAAAGGATACTAAGAGAGATGATCTAATGGCCTCTCAGGAATCATCTAGATTCTACCCAGAGATATGGTAATGCAAACTTGTTTCAAATGTTTTCTAAGACAAAATCTTGCAAAGAAGGCCTCTGGGTGTCTTCCTTACCCAGGAAATGCCTGAAATAGCAAGATACCTGAGGATTTGCTCTGAAGACATCCCTGGGACCATGATTCTAGGATGCACAGGGATAGCTCATGACAATGACAGACTGTGGCATCATCCATATGTTGCTAGTTTTGCAATCATGAAGAATGCAAGAGTTATGGGTTCATGGAGACTTCTGTCAAAATTGCAAAGGAAAGCCTGTGGGACCAAGCATTGTGTGGTGAAATCAGAGTCTCTGCAAGAAGCCTCTGACAGAGCAAGGTGTAGAATTGTGAGAGTGAAGCAGAAGCTGAAATGGAGAGGTGCCAGGAATGCAGAGCACCTGCCAAGGGAAGCTTTAGGCAGTAAGTAAAGCCAACCTGGGAGAGAGGCCATGTGGGCTGCAGCGAGCAAAGCCACAGGTATTGGGCATTGGGCTGCCTAGGTTCTTGGGAATCGACATCCCAGCACAGATGCTAAACATAATTTGTAGGCTTTAACGCTTTCCTGTGAGCTTTTGATCCCTCCTTGCTATTTTCCTGTTCTTCTCTTTAGGATTTGTGATGTGTAACTTTCTCTTTATCCACCATTGTGTGTTGCAAGTATGTAATTGTGATTTGGATTTTTTCTTTCTTTTCTTTTTTTTTGTTTTTCGTTTTGATTTCTTAAAAAGTCTCACATGTGAGAGTTTGTCTCAAGTCATAAGAGACTTTGGAGTTGGATTGTTGAGCAATGCTGGAGTATTTGAGATTTTGGGGACTTTGAGAAATGAACAGAGTATAGTTTGTATTGCAAGATGAACTAAGCCTTTGGGGAATGCTAGAGTTTAGATCTGGAATGTCTCCCAAGGGGCCATGTGTTAAAAGCTTAGTCCCTAACTTGGTAGATGGAAATTTTAAGATGCAAGTCTAATTGGGGGAGGGGTAGATCACTGGGGTCATGTGCCCAAAGTGTACTGCAATACCACTACCTCTGTTTTCTCTCTTACTTCCTACTGTTGTAAAATGAACAACTTGCCTCACTGTGTGCTCCTCATATTGCTGCTTAGACATGGCCCAACAATCAAGCCAACCAAACATAGACTGAAACCTTCAAAACCATGAATTTTATAAGTCAGTAGTTCAGGTGTTTTGTTACATCAACAGAGACTGACAAGCACAGTGTGTACACAGAACCTAACCCTTTTTTCATGTATCTATATCTGTATCTGATACAGATATTTGTAATTATTTTGAAGTTGAAGTTTTTAAAAATATAAGTTTATTATTTTCTATTTTAAGTATAGTTACCAGCTTCTCAAATACATTATTCTTTTTAAAATACATCTCATGATATAGTTTCAGACATATTTTTGTAGCCATTTACTTTATAATAGTATCATAAGAAAGTAAACAAATACTGAAAATTGACAAAATATTCTGTAATGCAGCAGATAGTAATATTTTTTGCTTTGTGGGCCTTATGGACTGTATTGCCACTAGTCCGGTCTGTCATGTTATGCAAAAGTCACCATAGATCATATATAAACAAATTGTGACTGTCCTTCAATAAACCTTTATTTGCAAAAACAGATATAAAATTGGATTTGGCCTACAGACAACAGCTTGCTAACCCCATCTGAAATCATTTCAGAATGTCTTGCCCATAAGTTTGACATCAGGTACTTCACAGATTAATTGTTCTAGAGTCACTAAGCCAAATAAACATGAAAGCCTTTGACTATGTAATCCTTATAATACAAAGGGTTGCTTTCAAAGTTCTTAGTACTTTAAGTATGTGCCTCATTTTGGAGTTAACAATGATAACAGTGCTACAGAATCCAGGAGTGTATGGAACTGGAGGGACACATTACATGAACCATTTTTCATACAATGCCCTAGGGTTATCCATGGAAAGGTGGTAATGACTGAACTCTCAAATGTCCGTAGGAGACAGCACATCACAGGATAAATAAATTGTTCTTGGCACCTGGACTGTTTATCTACCTGACTGGAAGAATCATTTCACTAGCAATGCTTTTCCAAAAGGCAGGTTGAAACTTCATGGAGGGCTGCAGCAGTTGGTGAACTTGGTGATTACATTCATCTTTGAGAAACAGAAAACATGTTTACACTGGTATAAATAATTAGAAGACTAAAATTGTATCAATGACTCTTGAGAGTCACGGTTAAGATTTCTGAAATTTTCTTGGTCTTCTCTTCCCTTTAGCTTCCTGCTATGTGGTTGTTTGGGCTCAATCCACTTTGTATTGTAAGTAGGAACAAAGTGTGACCAACAAGATGCAATTTTTAGGCCATTTCAACATTGCCAAATTTCTACCACTTGTACCTGCAAAGGATATTGGAAAATTCGTCTGATGTACTTGGTCTGCTTCAAAAGATGATTCAATTGATCAAGGATTGGTAAGGCACCTATAATTATATGTGGGACATGTAGCTGCCTCTGCACATTTGGAGTACCAATTGCTTTTCTGTCACTTCTTTCTTATTTCTAACTCCTTTTCTGCCTCCTTCTTCACCAAATCTCTAGGTAAATAAATTTATTCAATTTTAAAGACAAAAAAATCAAAGATAAAATAGAACGATGGGGAAGTTCAGAGTGTTGTATAAACTTACTTATCTGTTGAATAAATTTTTTAAAGCATTGTAAATAAAGTCAGGCATATGGTGGCTTGTAGGTATCATCCCAGTTATGTGGGAAGCATATATATAGGAGGAACATGGTTCAAGATGGGCTATGCACAAAGTAAGACCCTATCTCCAAAATAATTAAGCAAAAAGGGCTAGGGGAATGACTCAAGTCCCACAGTGCCTTCCTAGCATGCATGAAGCCCTGTGTTCAAACCCCAGTACTGCCAAAAAGCTGGTGGTGGTGGTTCACACCTGTAATCTTAGCTAATTGGGAGGTTTGGACCAGAAGGATTGAAGTTGGAAGCCAGCCTGGGCAAAAACGTTCATAAGATACCATTTCAATCAGAACTGTACATAGAGGCCCAGCTACATGGAGGCTGAAATTGGGAGGATCGCCATTCCTCGGGCAAAAAAATTATTCAGAGACCCCATCTCAACAGGAAAAGCTGGATGCGGTGGTCTGTGCCAACCACTTAGAGGTTGTGGTCACCTCAATTTGGTTGGGAAGCATAAAATGGAATGCTGGTCCAGGCCACTCTGGACAAAAAGTAAGACACTATCTCCAAAATGACTAGACCAAAAAGGGCTCCAAGTATGGCTCAATTTATAGAGCACCTACTTACAAAGTGCAAAGTCCTGAGTTCACACTCTAGCAAGACCAAAAGTAAAAAACATAAATTGGTGGAAGTTAAAATTCCACCAATAATATTCAGGTTTACCAAGAAAATAAAAACAAAAACTTCATTTTCATTACAGCAATATATATTAAAATGCTGATAGTTTAAAAAAACAGAGAAGTAAACGCAATATCCACATAGAACTAGTATCATGCATTTTGAAGTTAAAAGTCACAACAGATTTTTTCATGAATTTGATGTAGTTGTTAGAATATTTTTAGGAAAAATGTTTATATAATTAGATGATAATTATCTAACACTTATCAGAGTTGCTCAATAAAGATAGAAGAAATGAAAATTTCCTCTACCTTGATATTATTTAAACACTGATCCAGAATTCATAGCCTAAGATCCTCTGGGTGTTGGTCAGTGGTAAAGTGCTTGCTTAGCTTGTGTAATCCCCATAATGATAAAAACAACAAAACAAAAAAAAAAAAGAACTTGTGTCCTATGCAATAGGTTATGAAAAGCATGTAAAATCAAATAAATTTTGGAAATGAGAAAAATCCAAATGAAAAAATAGATAGCAAAATGTTGGCCTAATAATAGGAAAAGAAATATGTCTTGGGAATACTATGGTAGATGGTATAAATTTTTATCATCACAAATTTGAGCATATGAAACTTTAGATTTATTTATATATCTAGTTAGCTATTTTGTTTTGGTTTATATTTCTGATCCAACTCACTATTCCAATGATGAGACAATTTAATCTAGATAGACTCTGATTTTCTTAATTTCAGGTATCAATAGTCACATTTTTATTTGACATTCACATTTCATCTGTTTTGTTGCCCTCCCAACAAGTTGGATATATGGAAAAATGTGTGAGAACAATCTCACACTAGTGATGAGAAAGGAAGAATTCTCCTTGCTAGTTCTCTCATTGTTCATGTCTTCGTATCTTCCACTGATGTCTACTGTCTGACTTTTGTAGAGATTCTTGTTCAAAAGCATTTCTCATACCCAAATTGTGTTATGGAGGTATGTATGAAAACATGTATATAATAAAATGTAATATACTGAGGAATAAATTATACACTAATAAAAACATATATTAGACTTATATACTATAAACTATTTTATATCATAAAATATGTTGTTCTTTATCTCTGATTTTAATCTTATTTATTTATTTTTTGATTTGAGTTTTTATATAGATTCACATCCAGTGTTCTAAAATTCTGGTCAATTTTTTCCAAAGTTATCTTTATTTTTTTTTAATTTCAGTAATTGGGAACTTGATAAAAAAGTTATATAAAAATTCTAACTAAAATAAAATTACCTATACTACTCTTTTAAAATTTTTATGATCCTTTCCAAAATCAATATTTTGATTTGTTAGTGATTCTTTCTTGATATTTCAACATGCATCTGTAAGCATTGTGATTATGTTACCATTTTTTGTTAATCAATGTTATTGCTTTCTTTTTTTAGAAAGCACACAGGGTCCTCATTTTTTGTTGTTTTTTCTTTTACTAGAGAATGAAAATGATATAAATTCAGTAGAAATTGTACTTTGAACTTTGATTTTTTTCCATAGTTAAAGATACGTGTTGTAATACTGCTTTTGATACTGGATGAAGGCTTCCAGTCAGCCTCATGATCATGATGGTGAACAAACAATAGTCTACATCATACTGTGCTTCTAAACTCTGATATTTGACTTTTGCCATTTCCAATTTATGATGAGTTTACAAGGATATAATCCCATCATAATTCTGGGAACATTTATATTAGCATCCTTAAATCTCCATCCCAATTTCCTTCCCCACTTACTTGTATTAGAGAAGCAGCAAAATTTTTGGTATCAATATTCTGACACTATCTGTTTGTGATTATACTAATGATCCCTGGTGAATTTTCTAATATGAGTCTGACTTTATTCCAGTTAATAATTGCCACATATCTTGTTTACTTATTTTTCTATTTACTACTACCTAAATCCACATTCTACATAAAAACTACAAAACCAATTTCAATTCTATTTCATTGATGGTTTACTCCATGGTGATTCAGCTCTTCACTTTCTTTTTGTAATAGTGCTGGAAAATTTCAGTTTTTGGTTTTTGTAATCATGCTTTCTGGTTCATGTGATCACACTTTTTGTTTGCTGATTTGCTCTATCATTACAGTAAATCACATTCTTCTCTACAAATATTTTATATATTATTGACAGCATGTAAAATTGAAAAATGTTTTATTATACCTGAAAACTGATGGATTTCTCTGCATAGTGATAAATGCTCAACAAAAATTTTCTATTAGGGATTCTCCTGTATTTCTTTATAGCTATCTAGATTTTTACCAATTCCATTAAATCTAAGCCCGAACAATTTTTATGGTCTGGAAACTTATCTGGTGTTGTGATGATCAGTTTTGGTATTGCTTTCTTTGAAGTTGTTGAATCTGAGGGACACTAACAGTTCTGGGAATGTGTTCTATATTTCTTTAATATTTTCCTCCTGTTCATAAACTTTTTCTCTCTTTTGGCACTTCCTGTTGTAAATTATATCCTTTGAATTGAACCTTTAATTTACTGTTTTCTTTCATCCTGTAAGTACAGTTATTTCTTTTGCCTTTATTTTCTGAAGTAATGTCTGTTTATTTGCACAATTTATGGGAATTTTAATGTAGCCATCATATTTTACATGTTGGGAGACTTTGTGTTTCCCCATTCTACCTGAAAACATTTTGTTATTGGTGATATCCAACATCCCTTGTTTCTCTTTAAAAAAGTAACACTGATTTGTTTCAGATTTCGTTCGGTTTCCAGTATTCTCTTTTGTTTTCATTGGAATTATTTTCCTTGGTCTTCATTGTTCATGTCAGAATCTTGACCAGATGTTGGGAACTCTTATGACCAACCATTTGATATCAAGGGTATCTTAATATGTAAAAAGATATTTTTTTTCCTTTTTTGCTTTGTGTAGGATACCCAGATGTCAGTGTTCAAAGCCCTTGGTTTCTAAGCATTTAAGTTTTTGAGGGAAAGTGTTACACCTGATGAGTGTAAGATTGGTAATGAGGATCTTGAATAATTGGGTGGTGGTAAGAACTTGGGTCATTATAGGTTAATATTTGCATTTTTATTTAAGGTACTCATTTACTTTAGGAATTTTGCACCCCACTATCCATGAATGTCTGAAATCTAACCTTAACCCTAACCCTGAAAGAAGAACCCTCATGAATGGGTTACTGCATTTTAAGAAGAGGTCCAGAGAATGCTGCCACATAAATCCATAGAGTAAACCTGTCATTTCTCATGGAGTTGAAATAAAGATAACTAAATCTAAATAGGTCTTATAGTTGTTTCATATTAATTAGCTACACTGAAACAGAACTACAAAATTTAAATGTTCTTGATGTATCGTTTGGGATAGTTTCCTTATTCTTGTTTGTACATTGTAACCATAGAACCAGCAGTGAAATGTTTCACCAATTTCTCATTTTTTTGGAATATTTTAGTATTTAAATTAGTTTTGTGCTCATTTAGATCTCCTTTATAGATATTTAAGTAAAACTATTTTAGCTAAATTAGTTAAAAGTTATCTACTCATTCATAATTTTCAAAAACAAATTTGAAATGTTTTATCAACAAATGTCTTTTAATTGTTTAATAATGTTTTAAAAGTATTTAATGCCATTTTCCTGGAGTTTAAATAAATGAGATGGACTCATCTGCTAAGTTTGTTACTTTCAATTAGCTATCACTCAAATCAAACTTAATATGACATCTTTTGCCCATGATATGAAATGCCACTTTTGAATATATTCAATTTCTGTTTAATATTGGATTTTCAATATGGCATTTCTGTTCCATTTATGTCACCCTATATATTGGTATTATGCATTTTTACTATTAAATTTTTATATTGTTATTTTTAACAGATGGAAATATAAATATGTTATAAACATATGTGAATATATTTTTAAAGTTGTTCTAGTTCTTCTATGCGTTGTTTTATTTGTTTTTTAAAGGAGAAAAGTGGCTTTAGTCTATGTGGGCTGCTAAAATAACAATACCATAAACTAGGTAGTATATAATCAATAAAAATTTATTTATCACAGTTCTGGAAGAAGTAAATCCAAGATCAAGGCACCAATAATGTCTGGTGAGGGCTTGCTTTCTGATTCATAAACAGAACTATGTCTGTATCCTCACAAATTGGGAGAGGGTAACAAGCTTTCTTGAACCTCTTCTTAAAAGACACTAACCCCTTCTTAGGGTTCTTCTTTTAGGGTAAGGGTCAAGATTAGATTTCAATTGCTTAAATGCTCACATTCCAAAGAAGAAATGTTTATGTTTTGTATTGGTATTTGGAAAGCTCTTAAGCCCTTTTCATACTCTGCCACTATGATTGTTTCATAGCAAAGTCCTCATTCACTACTTTGTCTGCCCTGTTTTGTATGCTTGCATTTGTTTCATAAATTAAGTTTTTCAAACATTATTTATGCTCAACAAGTGTTCTTTCCTCTTGGTGTGGAAGAGAGTGGGGGTTGCCTGCCTGAAGTGGGTCACATAGGTAATGCACGACAATGGGATTTTACCTCCATGAAAACTATACTAGAGTTGAGTGAGCTTCTTTGAGTCATAACATGTTGGTGGGTGAGTTAAGTGTATGTGACTCCACTGGGACAGGAAATCTGTGTCTTAATCCACTTATGCTGTTGTGAAAAAAATTTTACTGGACTATTTATATGCAACAGAAATTTCTTACAAGCAGTACTAGAGGCTAGAAAGCTCAAGATACCTAGGTGCCAGTAGATTTGGTGTCTGATCTTCAAATATGGTACTTTCTACAAGCACACATGGCAGAAATGATGACCAAGCTCTCTTGAGTTTCTTTTGTAAGGATACTTATCACCTTCATGATAGGGGAGTATTTATGATTTAATTACTTACTAAAGGCTCTACCTCTTGATACCATTACCTTAGGGTTAGGTTTCAATATGTATTTCTGGGAGATACAAACATTCAGGATATAGCAGCTGGAAAGTGTGCTCTTGGTTTCTCTTAAACTTCACTCTATGAACTTTTTCTTTTGTTGACTTGAAAATGTATCTTTTCCCTTCACCATGTTATATGAGCCCATGAATATAACAAGTTCTTCTTAATCCTTTCAGTATTTCTAGTTTTATAGATCACCAATGTAAAACAAACACACGTAGACACACACCATCTAATCACACACAGTTATCATTTTCATTTTTCTGTTAATCTATTCACATTTTAAATTACTTTGATTTTTATTTTCTAAAATTTTAAGTACAAATGATATTCATATTAATTGTACAGTTCAAGTAACAATGTTCCATCTGAGTTACTGACTGTATTTGCACTTTGTTCTTTTTATTGCTGAGTAGTGTGTTGGTCAATGAATTTTCATACATTGTTTATTCACCTTTTAAGGGGTATGCAAATTTACATTTTGATATGAAAAAAATCTACATAAATTTGAAAGAAATCCTTTTGTTTGTCTTTCCATGTTTTTGGAAGTGTCTTTACATATCTCATTAATTTTTACAGAGCATAAAGGTGAAGATAAAATTGTTAATTTTGTATTGATTTTCCTTTTAGTGTCTTAAGAATTTTTAATTGGGATTTAGTAGTTATTTTTCTTTAACACATTTAACTTTGGTGGCTACATTTAAATTGATAATCCATGTAAATTTATACATGCTATTAGGAATTTTATTTAATATATGAGGTCTATTAGCTCAAAATACATAAATAATGTACATAATGTTAATCATTTGGAGTTACAGTGCTTTCTACACTAGGATATCTCAATAAGATTATAAGAATTCCAATCACACAGAGTATGAGTAGAAGAAAGTACATTAGCTTCCTACTTTATGTAGAGATATAATTAATTTGGTGTACTCTTGCATAATCGTAGTTGATTTTGCATAATTTTATTTTTCCACATCAGCTCACACATAGTATTAAAATGTTAATCTTTTGTGTCAACTTTAATTAAAAATAACAAAATGAGAAGATAAAAAGAAAAAAAATGAGCTTACAAAGGTCATCAAGTGATTCAGAATCTGGACACAATACAAGTCTTCTGTCTCCTATGTTAGTCAATATACCACACTGTACTCAGAGGGATTGTATAATGTCGTTTGGCATAAAACATTTGAAATACAGCTTTAAGATGATTTCAGTACATTTTTAAACAAATTAAACATTTAATAAACTCTGAGTTAGAATGTTTTAAAACCTTTATTGCAATCATGAGACCTTCCATATTTTTTAAAGTACACATTGTACTTTAAAATTATTAAGCAGAATGAAATGACTGCAGCTGGTGGGGTTTGTATTGTTGCTTTTGCTATCTTACAAAACTGAAACAAATCTCTTTAATTCCTTAAAAAGAACATATCTCATTAGGAATAATTAAATTACAAAAATAGGGAATTTATGCAAAAAGGCATATTCTGCATTTTAAATCATCTTTTCTACAACTGGAAACTTTTTTCGTTGAAAATATATGAAGACTGTTTCACACCATTTAAATTATCTTAAAAATTAAAATAAATTTCTAAAAATTAACTCAAAAGTTGCAAACTTTATATTTTGATTAATAAAGTTCAGACATAGGTCTGTTATTCATTTTTTAAAATCTAAATGTTATTTTATTATAATATTTTGTGGCTCTGGGAGGAAAGTTTGTAGCATCTGTCCTGTTTCTATTCTTACACTCTCAGTTGTACAGTGCACAAATGGATCCTGTGAGCTTTGTGGCCAGTACAACAAGGAATGAATGCTTGATGGTAGTGCCTGTGTGGACTCACAGAAACTGTCTGTATGTACTTTTTGAGTTTGTGGGTGTGTTTTTGTATCGTGTATGCTTCTAAGAGTATTGTGTTACACTTTTTTTTCCTTTTGTAATAACAAGACTCCTCAGGTAGAGTAATTTATAAAGAAAATGTTTATTTATTACAATTCTAAAGACTAAGAAGTCTGCTATCCAGGTGCTGGCATCAGCCAGCACATTCTTGCTGTGTCAGTGGTAAAAGGAACTGGTTACATCAAGTCCTTTTATAATTGTTCTTAATCCATTCATGAGGGTCTATCCCTTATGACCTAAACTCAAGCCCACCTACAAACACTGCTGCATTAAAGATTAAGAGTTCAATACATGCTTTTGGGAGAAACATATTCAAATCAGAGTAACTGCATGTGAGAATAATTTTCTTTGGCTTATCTAAAAAATGCCGTCATTTTCTATATGCAACTTACAAGAAAAGTTTGGCAATCATTAATATTGTCTTGATGATGCGAACTTAAGGGATGGAAAAAGTGGTTAAGAAGTTCACAGTTAAAATTTCAACCTACAAAATCTACATTTTTTTTGTTCATTTATTCATATGTGCATACATTGGGTCATTCCTCCACCCTGCCCCCCTCCCCCACCCTTTCCCCCCTCTCCCCCTCTGTTCCAGGCAGGTCCCATCTACCCTTATCACTGATTTTGTTGAAGAAAAGAGAAAAGCATAATAAGGAAGAAAAAGCATTTTTGCTAGTTGAGCTGAGGATAGCTATAAGAGATTCCTACTATTACTTTCGTATATCCATGTGTTACGACCCATGTTGATTCTACTCTAACTGATCATTACGTTGGTTCCTGATTCCCTGCTCATGAAAACCTGTCATTTTAAGGTTTCTGTATTAGTTCCTCTGGAGTGGGGACACCAAACGCTTTCATGTTTTGGGTTTTCTACCTATTCCTATATCTCCCGTATGTGCTCTCCCTTTGTCTTGTGATCCAAGTCCAACCACATTGCTGCATTTGCCCTAAATCTAAAGTCCGCATATGAGGGAAAACATACGATTTTTGGTCTTCTGAGCCTGGCTGACCTCGCTCAGAATGATGTTCTCCAGTTCCATCCATTTACCTGCAAATGATAAGATTTCATTTTTCTTCAAGGCTGAGTAAAATTCCATTGTGTACAAGTACCACATTTTCTTAATCCAGGCATCAGCAGTGGAGCATCTTGGTTGTTTCCATAACTTAGCTATTGTGAGTAGTGCTGCAGTAAACATGTGTGTGCAGGTGCCTCTGGAGTAACCTGTGTTGCATTCCTTTGGGCATATCCCCAGGAGTGGGATTGCTGGATCATTGCAGGTCTATGTTTAGATTTTTAAGAAGTCTCCAAATATTTTTCCAGAGTGGTTGCACCAGCTTGCATTCCCAGCAGCAATGAATGAGGGTTCCTTTTTTCCCACATCCTCATCTACACATGTTGTTGGTGGTGTTTTTGATGATGGCTATTCTAACAGGGGTGAGATGGAATCTTAGTGTGGTTTTGATTTGCATTTCCTTTATGGCCAGAGATGGTGAGCATTTTTTCATGTGCTTTTTGGCCATTTGAATTTCTGTTTTTTGGAAAACTTCTGTTTAGTTCAATTGCCTTTTTCTTAATTGGTTCATTGATTTTAGGAGAGTTTACTTTCTTAAGTTCCCTGTATATTCTGGTTATCAGTCCCTTGTCTGATATATAACTGGCAAATATTTTCTCCCACTCTGTGGGTGATCTTTTCAGTTTAAAGACCATTTCTTTTGTTGTGCAGAAGCTTTTTAATTTTATGAAGTCCCATTTATTCACTCTTTCTTTTAGTGCTGGGCTGCTGGGGTTCTATTGAGGAAGTCCTTGCCTATACCTATTTCTTCCAGAGGGTTTCCTGCTCCTTCCTGTAGTAACTTCAGAGTTTCAGGTCTGATATTTAGGTCCTTGATCCATTTGGAGTTGATACTAGTACAGGGTGATAAACATGTATCTAGTTTCAGTTTCTTGCAGACAGGTAACCAATTTTCCCAGCAACATTTGTCAAAAAGGCTGTCTTTTCTCCTTCGTATATTTTTGGCACCTTTGTCAAAAATGAGGTGGGTATAGTTGTGTGGATTCATGTTCTGGGTCCTCTATTCTGTTCCACTGGTCTTCATGTCTGTTTTTGTGCCAGTACCATGCTGCTTTTATTGCTATTGCTTTGTAATATAGTTTGAAGTCAAGTATTGTGATACCTCCAGCATTGTTTTTAATTCTGAGTATTGCCTTGGCTATTAGCGTTCTCTTGTGTTTCCAAATGAATTTTAGGGTAGATTTTTCAATCTCTGTGATGAAAGTCATTGGGATTTTGATGGGAATTGCATTAAACATGTAAATTGCTTTCAGTAGTGTAGCCATTTTTACTATGTTGATTCTACCAATCCATGAGCATGGGAGATCTTTCCATCTTCTATAGTCTTCCTCGATCTCTTTCTCCAGGAGTTTGTAATTCTCCTTGTAGAGATCATTCACATCCTTCGTTAAATTTACTCTTAGGTATTTGATTTTTTTTTTTGAGGCTACTGTGAGTGGAATTGTTTCCATGTATTCCTTCTCAGTTTGTTCGTTGTTGGTGTATAGAAAAGCTAATATTTTTTGCAGGTTAATTTTGTATCCTGCCACCTTACTGTAGCTGTTTATGGTGTCTAAGAGTTTTTGGGTAGAGTTTTTTGGGTCCTTATGGTATAGGATCATATCATCTGCAAATAAGGATATTTTGACAGTTTCTTGACCTATTTGTATTCCTTTTATTTCTTCATCTTGTGTAATTGCTCTGGCTAGAAATTCCAATACTATTTTGAATAGGAGTGGGGACACTGGGTGCCCTTGTCTCATTCCTGATTGTAGGGAGAATGGTTTCAGTTTTTCACCATTAACTATGATGTTGGCTGCAGCTTTGTTATATATAGCCTTTACAATGTTGAAGTATATTCCTTCTATTCCTAGTTCTCTTGGAGTTTTTATCATGAAGTGATATTGGGTCTCATCAAAGGCTTTTTTTGCATCTATTGAGATGATCAAGTGGTTTTTGTCTTTGCTTCTATTGATGTGCTGTATTGCATTTATAGATTTGCATATGTTGAACCACCTCTGCATCCCTGGGATGAAGCCAACTTAGTCATGGTGCATGATCTTTCTGATATGTTGTTGGATTTGATTTTCCTTTATTTTATTGAGGATTTTTGCATCTGCCTGTAGTTCTCCTTTTTGGAGGTGTCTTTGGTTTTGGAATGAGAGTAATACTGGCTTCATTAAATGAGTTAGGCAGTATTCCTTCCCTTTCTATTTTGTGGGACAGTTTAAGGAGAGTTGGCTTTAGTTCTCCTTTAAATGTCTGATAGAATTCAGCAGTGAATCCATCAGGTCCTGGACTTTTCTTTTTTAGGAGGCTCTTGATGGCAGCTTCAATTTCTTTTTGTGTTATCCATCTATTCAGGTGATAATATCCTGTTGGTTCAGTTTTAGGTGTTGTAAGTTTCTAGGAATCTGTCCATTTCTTTGAGATTTTCAAATTTGTTATAAGTATAGACTCTCAAAGTAGTCTCTGATGATTTCCTGGATGTCCGTGGTGTTTGTTGTTATCGCTTTCGAATTTTTGATTTTACTGATTTGGGTTTTTTCTGCCCTCATTTTAGTCAGGTTTACCAGGGGTCTGTCAATCTTATTTATTTTTTCAAAGAACCAGCTTTTTGTTTCATTGAGTCTTTGTGTGGTTTTTTTGGTTTCTATTTCATTGATGTCAGCCCTTATGTTAATTATTTATTTCCTTTTGCTTGTTTTGGGATTTGTTTGTTCTTGTTTTTCTAGGAGTTTCAGCTGTAGTGTTAGGTCACTGATTTGAGATCTTTCTGTCCTTTTGATATATGCACTCATGGCTATAAACTTTCCTCTTAGAAGGACTGTCTTTGCTGGGTCCCATAGGTTCTGGTATGTCATGTTTCATTTTCATTAACTTCCAGGATACTTTTAATTTCCTATTTTATTTCATCAGTGACCCATTCATCACTGAGTAATGTGTTGTTCAGCTTCCAATTGTTTGTGTGTTTTTTACTGCTGTTTTTGTTGTTGATTTCTAGTTTTAATGCATTGTGGTCAGACAAAATGCATGGGATTATTTCTATTTTCTTATATTTGCTGAGGTTTGCTTTGTGCCCTAAGAGATGATCAGTTTTGGAAAAAGTTCCATGAGCTGCTGAGAAGAATGTATATTGTGCAGAAGTTGGATGAAATATTCTGTAGACATCAGCTAGGTTCATTTGATCTATGATGTGATTTAGTTCTAAGATTTCTTTATTGGTTTTTTGTTTGGATGATCTTTCTATTGGTGATAGGGGGTATTAATGTCTCCCATGAGGGAATTCCAAGATGGCGGCTAGAGGTAGGAAGCAGAAAGCAACCCTCCTATAGTGAAATCTTGGAGAGACGCTGGAGACACACTTTGCAGGCATAATCACTGAGAAAAGGCATAACTTTGACCCCTCCACATCTCCAGCCAGTGCACAGAATCTCCACTTCACGTTAAATGGAGAAATGAGGAGGGCACCCAGGGCCACCAGTGGCCAGCGCCCATACGGCTTGGGAAGACACGGACCAGGTGAGCTTTGCGGTACCACGGTAGCCCCACAGACAAGCCTGGGCCAGAGCAGCATAGCCCCCTGGACAGACTGACCTCCACCCGGGAAAAAAAAAAGAGAAACTGAGTAATAAGCAATAAGAACAGTTAAGACATGCTGGAAAGAGGGTGGGGCACGCTGAGCGCTGAAGATTGGGGGAAGGGAATCCTTCCCGGGACTGTAAATAAACAAGCAAGGTGGGCCAGAGAGCCACTGGCGGGAGCGGGGTGTGCACCCAGCAACCAGGAGCGGGGAAGCTTGTGAGAAGACGAAAGACCCACTTCCCACGTGAACTGTAAACAAACATGGCAGCTGGCAGGAGAAGCAGCACCGCCCAGTAAGCAGGAGCAGGAAAGCTTCTGAAAGTGGCAGTGGAAGGAAAACTTCAGAGGAGAGGGGGGAAGACCCACCTCCCACATGAACTGTAAATAAACACACAGGCCTGACAACGCGGGGGCAGTGTCACCTTTCCCAGTGCTTGGAAAGGGGAAAGCCTGTAGCAGAGGCTCCCGCACAGGAGAACTCTGAGCAAACAAAGCCTGTGGGACCAGGTGAGTGCTAAGCTCACCCCAGAGATCTGCATAAATAACGCCGCCAGCTACAGGCTGAGAGCAGCAGGCAGGCAAGCCACAGTTGCAGATACCACTCTCAGAACTGTCTCCAGACGCTTTTTTTTCTTTTTCTCCCTACCTTTGATGAGAGAACAACCGAATTACACCTGCAAGGCGAAAAACTTACTGAAACTGTATTGCATTTGAACTGGGGACACTTGGTGGGGCTTTTGTGTATGTGTGTGTGTGTGTGTGTGTGTGTGTGTGTGTGTGTGAGTGTGTAGCTTTGTTCTACTTTATGCATCTCCTTTGATGAGACAACTACAGAACAACATCTGAGGCACCAACGCCAGGACTGGAGATTGAGATGGACACCCAAATTATTAAGACTGAAACTGCATTGCATATAAACTTGGAAGTTTTTTGTTTTTTGTTTTTTAATTTTCTATTTTCCATTTTATTTTAATTCATTTTTATATATAGATATTACTTTCATTTACTTATTTTTTTTTTATCTTTGATTTTCAATCCTCTCTCTGTCTCTCTAATGTCTGTTCAGCTTACTGTCGATTAGTACACTAACACTCCCTGTTTATACCTTTGAAACTCTCTTGTCTGATACCTTGTTCTGCTTTCTCCCTCTTGTCTATATATTTGTTTTCCCTTTTCTTTAACTTCTTGCTTTCCATCTCAGCTCACTCTTCCATTCTAAAAATTACCATTGTTATTATTACAAGCTAGAAAATACTTAATTGCACACAGTACAGGGACAGTAACAACACCAAGGACAATGACAGGAAGACAGGAAGAACAGGGAAACCAATTTCCCCACAGCAAAAAATTAGTACAGGAACCAGAGGAGAATGAAGAGAACAGAAACTCAGATCCAGACTCCAACAAAATGAAGATAAACTATGCCAAAGGACCCAATGAAGCCCACAAGAATAATTTAAAAGAAGACATACTACAGGTACTCAATGAGAATTTTATAGAGATGATACTGGATAGGGTCAACGAAAATGTACAGGAGACACTCAAGAAATTCCAAGACAATAAAAATAGAGAATTTCAAAAAGCAAAAGAAGAAATAAAGGAAACCATAGAAGCACTGTATAAACACCAAAGTGAAAGAGAGAACACAATGAATAAATGGATAAATGAACTCAGGACAAAAATAGACAACAATAAAGAAGAAAACTGCCAGGATATGGAAAACCTCAGAAAAAAGAATGAAACAGAACTGCAAACAAAACGGAAGGCCAATCCAGCAGAATAGAACAAACAGAAGACAGAATCTCAGAACTTGAAGATGAAATGGTAATTAAAGGAAAAACCGAAGAACTATTAATTAAACAACTCAAGACCTGTGAAAAGAAAATGCAAGAACTCACTGACTCCATCAAAAGACCAAACTTGAGAATCATGGGCATCAAAGAAGGAGAAGAGGTGCAAGCGAAGGGAATGCGTAATATATTCAACAAAATAATAACGGAAAATTTCCCAAATCTAGAGAAAGATATTCCCATACAGATGCAAGAGGCCTCCAGGACACCAAACAGACCAGATCAAAATAGAACTACTCCACGACATAGCATCATTAAAACAACAAGTTCAGAAACTAAGGAAAGAATATTGAAGGCTGTAAGAGAGAAAAAACAAGTAACATACAAAGGTAAACCCATCAAAATCACAGCAGACTTCTCAACAGAAACATTAAAAGCAAGAAGAGCATGGGGTGAGATCTTCCGGGCACTGAATGAAAATAACTTCAACCCCAGGATACTGTACCCAGCAAACCTATCATTCAAAATAGATGGAGCAATAAAAGTCTTCCATGATAAGCAGAAACTAAAACAATATGTGACCACAAAGCCACCATTACAAAAGATTCTGCAAGGGATCCTGCACACAGAAAGTGACACCCAACTTAACCATGAAAAGGCAGGCAGCACCAAACCACAGGACAAGAAAAAGCAAGACAGTAGAGAGTAACATCAAGTTAGGTACACACGATCAAACCTTCAAACAACTAAGACAACTAAATGGCAGGAATCACCACATACCAATCAGTACTAATGCTTAATGTTAATGGATTTAATTCACCCATCAAAAGACACCGTTTGACAAAATGGATTAAAAAAGAAGATCCAACAATTTGTTGCTTACAGGAGACTCATCTCACTGACAGAAATAAGCACATGCTTAGGATGAAAGGCTGGAAGAAGATTTACCAAGCCAATGGCCCCCAAAAACAAACAGGACTAGCAATACTTATCTCTGACAAAGTAGACTTCAAACCTACATTGATCAAATGAGATAAAGAAGGACATTCCATACTAATAAAAGGGGAAATAGACCAAAAGGAAATAATAATCATCAACCTGTATGCACCCAATGTCAACGCACCCAATTTCATCAAACATACCCTGAAAGACCTAAAAGCATATATAAACGCCAACACAGTGGTTGTGGGAGACTTTAACACTCCATTATCGTCAATAGATAGGTCATCCAAACAAAGCTCATTAAAGAAATCCAAGATCTAAAATATGCAGTAGATCAAGTGGACCTAGTAGATGTCTACAGAACATTTCATCCAACCTCTACACAATATACATTCTTCTCAGCAGCCCATGGAACCTTCTCCAAAATAGATCATATCCTAGGGCACAAAGCAAGCCTCAGCAAATATAAGAAAATAGAAATAATACCATGCATACTATCTGACCACAATGCAATAAAAGTAGAACTCAACAACAAAAGTAAAGACAAAAAACATGCAAACAGCTGGAAACTAAATAACTCATTACTTAATGAAGAATGGATCATCGATGCAATAAAAGAGGAAATTAAAAAGTTCCTGGAAGTCAATGAAAATGAAAACACAACCTACCTGAACCTATGGGACACAGCTAAGGCAGTCTTGAGAGGAAAGTTTATAGCCATGAGTGCATATATTAAAAAGATTGAATGATCCCAAATCAATGACCTAATGATACATCTCAAACTCCTAGATAAACAAGAACAAGCAAATCCCAAAACAAATAGGAGAGAAATAATAAAAATAAGAGCTGAAGTCAACGAAATAGAAAACAAAAAATCCATACAAAGAATTAATGAAACAAAAAGTTGGTTCTTTGAAAAAATAAACAAGATCGATCGATCCCTGGCAAACCTGACTAAAATGAGGAGATAAAAACCCCAAATTAGTAGAATTAGGAATGCAAAAGGGGGGATAACAACAAACACCATGGAAGTCCAGGAAATCATCAGAGACTACTTTGAGAACCTATATTCAAATAAATTTGAAAATCTAAAAGAAATGGACAGATTTCTAGATACATATGATCATCCAAAACTGAACCAAGAGGAAATTAATCACCTGAATAGACCTATAACACAAAATGAAATTGAAGCAGCAATCAAGAGTCTCCCCAAAAAGAAAAGTCCAGGACCTGATGGATTCTCTGCTGAATTCTATCAGACCTTTAAAGAAGAACTGATACCAACCCTTCTTAAACTGTTCCACAAAATAGAAAGGGAAGGAAAACTGCCAAACACATTTTATGAAGCCAGTATTACACTTATCCCAAAACCAGGCAAAGACACCTCCAAAAAGGAGAACTATAGGCCAATCTCCTTAATGAACATTGATGCAAAAATCCTCAACAAAATAATGGCAAACTGAATTCAGCAACACATCAAAAAGATTATTCACTACGACCAAGTAGGCTTCATCCCAGGGATGCAGGGGTGGTTCAACATATGAAAATCGATAAATGTAATAAACCACATTAACAGAAGCAAAGACAAAAACCACTTGATCATCTCAGTAGATGCAGAAAAAGCCTTTGAAAAGATCCAACATCATTTCATGATAAAAGCTCTAAGAAAACTAGGAATAGAAGGAAAGTTCCTCAACATTATAAAAGCTATATATGACAAACCTACAGCCAGCATTATACTTAACGGAGAAAAATTAAAACCATTCCCTCTAAAATCAGGAACCAGACAAGGATGCCCACTATCTCCACTCCTATTCAACATAGTACTGGAATTCCTAACCAGAGCAATTAGGCAAGAAGAAGGAATAAAAGGAATACAAATTGTAAAGAAACTGTCAAAATATCCCTATTTGCAGATGACATGATCCTATACCTTAAAGATCCAAAAACTCTACTCAGAAGCTTCTAGACATCATCAATAGCTATAGCAAGGTAGCAGGATATAAAATCAACATAGAAAAATCATTAGCATTTCTATACACTAACAATGAGCAAATGGAAAAAGAATGTATGAGAACAATTCCATTTACGATAGCCTCAAACAAAATCAAATACCTAGGTGTAAACCTAACAAAAGATGTGAAAGACCTCTACAAGGAAAACTATACACTTCTGAAGAAAAAGATTGAGGAAGACTATAGAAAGTGGAGAGATCTCCCATGCTCATGGATTGGTAGAATCAACATAGTAAAAATGTCGATACTTCCCAAAGTAATCTACATGTTTAATGCAATTCCCATCAAAATTCCAATGACATTCATTAAAGAGATTGAAAAATCTACTGTTAAATTTATATGGAATCCCAAGAGGCCACAATAACCAAGGCAATACTCAGTCAAAAAGAACAATGCTGGAGGTATCACAATACCTGACTTCAAACTATATTACAAAGCAATAACAATAAAAACAGCATGGTACTGGCACAAAAACAGACATGAAGACCAGTGGAACAGAATAGAGGATCCAGATATGAAGCCACACAACTATAAGCAACTTATCTTTGACAAAGGAGCTAAAAATATATGATGGAGAAATAGCAGCCTCTTCAACAAAAACTGCTGGGAAAACTGGTTAGCAGTCTGAAAAAAACTGAAACTAGATCCATGTATATCACCCTATACCAAGATTAACTCAAAATGGATCAAGGATCTTAATATCAGACCCCAAACTCTTAAGTTGATACAAGAAAGAGTAGGAAATACTCTGGAGTTAGTAGGTATAGGTAAGAACTTTCTCAATGAAACCCCAGCAGCACAGCAACTAAGAGATAGCACAGATAAATGGGACCTCATAAAACTAAAAAGCTTCTGTTCATCAAAAGAAATGGTCTCTAAACTGAAGAGAACACCCACAGAGTGGGAGAAAATATTTGCCAACTATACATCAGACAAAGGACTGATAACCAGAATATACAGGGAACTTAAAAAACTAAATTCTCCCAAAACTAATGAACCAATAAAGAAATGGGCATGTGAACTAAACAGAACTTTCTCAAAAGAAGAAATTCAAATGGCCAGAAAACACATGAAAAAATGCTTACCATCTCTAGCAATAAAGGAAATGCAAATTAAAACCATGCTAAGATTCCACCTCATCCCTGTTAGAATAGCCATCATCAGCAACACCACCAACAACAGGTGTTGGCGAGGATGCGGGGAAAAAGGAGCCCTCTTACACTGTTGGTGGGAATGTAAACTAGTACAACCACTCTGGAAAAAAATTTGGAGGCTACTTAAAAAGCTGGACATCAATCCACCATTTGATCCAGCAATACCAGTCTTGGGGATATACCCAAAAGACTGTTACTCCAGAGGCACCTGCACATCCATGTTTATTGTGGCACTATTCACAATAGCCAAGTTATGGAAACAGCCAAGATGCCCCACCACTGACGAATGGATTAAGAAAATATGGTATCTATACACAATGGAATTTTATGCAGCCATGAAGAAGAACGAAATGTTATCATTCACTGGTAAATGGATGGAATTGGAGAACATCATTCTGAGTGAGGTTAGCCTGGCTCAAAAAACCAAAAATCGTATGTTCTCCCTCATATGTGGACATTCGATCAAGGGCAAACACAACAAGGGGATTGGACTATGAGCACATGATAAAAGCAAGAGCACACAGGGGAGGGGTGAGGATAGGTAAGACACCTAAAAAACTAGCTAGCATTTGTTGCCCTTAACGCAGAGAAACTAAAGCAGATACCTGAAAGCAACTGAGGCCAAGAGGAAAAGGGGACCAGGACCTAGAGAAAAGGTTAGATCACAAAGAATTAACCTAGAAGGTAACACCCACGCACAGGAAATCAATGTGAGTCAATGCCCTGTATAGCTATCCTTATCTCAACCAGCAAAAACCCTTGTTCCTTCCTATTATTGGTTATACTCTCTCTACAACAAAATTAGAAATAAGGGCAAAATAGTTTCTGCTGGGTATTGAGGGGTGGGGGGGAGAAGGAGGGGGCGGAGTGGGTGGTAAGGGAGGGGGTGGGGGCAGGTGGGAGAAATGAACCAAGCCTTGTATGCACATATGAATAATAAAAGAAAAATGAAAAAAAAAAAGTTCTCCCACTCTCACTGTGTTGGAGTCTAGATATGCTTTCAGGTCCTTCAGAGTATGTTTGATGAAATTGGGTCCATTGATGTTGTTTGCACATAGGTTGATAATTGTTATTTCCTTTTGGTGGATTTCCCCTTTTATTAGTATGGAGTGTCCTTCTTTATCTCATTTGATCAAAGTAGGTTTGAAGTCTACTTTGTCCGAGATAAGTATTGCTGCCCTTGACTGTGTTCAGGGACCACTGGCTTGGTTAATCTTCTTCTAACCTTTCACTCTCAGCTAGTGGTTATTTCTGTCATTGAGGTGGGTCTCCTGTAGGCAGCAGATTTTTGGATCTTCCTTTTTAATACAGTTTGCCAATTGGTGTCTTTAGATGGGGGAATTAGGCCATTAACATTCAGTGTTAGTATTGATAAGTACATGGTGATCCCTGTCATGTAGTTGTCTTTGTTGTTTAAGGGTTTGATTGTGTGTAGCTGAAACAGTGTTACTCTTTACTTTCTTGCCTTTTCTTCTCCTGTAGTTTGGTTTTGCCTGCCCTTTCATGGCTTTGTTTGCTTTCATTATCTGTGTGCAGAATTCCAATAATTTCCTGTATCCACCCACTGATTAAATCTTGCCTCTAATACTGATTCTATAATAGCTATCGAATGCAGATTAGACAAAAGTATAGATTTTAAGCAAAATTTAATACATCAAAGCTTATTTCAGTGAGTTTGAAGTAAAATCCTGAGGCTAGCATCATTAGTGTTTCCTGAAGATATGTTAAAAATTCTTGCCAGTGCAGGTGGCTCATGCTTATAATCCTAGCTACTTGGAAGACTGAGATCTGTAGGATCAGCTTTGAAGCCCATGCTGGGAAAATAGTTTGTGAGACCCCCATCGCCAAAACAATCCAAGCAAAACAGAGTGGAGATGTGGTTCAATCAATAGTGTGTGCCCATTTTCTAAGAGTGAAGCCCTGAGTTCAAGCACCAGTTCCACCAAAAAAAAGGAAAGAAAGAAAGAAAAAAATATCATGGAAATTCTGTGGTCCCATCTAATACACAATATATCATACATTCATCATGTTTTAATGTACAAGGGTACTAACTTCTCAAATCATTTTCATTGGTCATTGATCATTTTCATTTTACCATCTCTGCATAGCTCAAGCCATCCCAGCACTCCTGTCTTTGTCATCTGTTTTAATTTTCTTTCTTGCTTATTATTGTAAACTCCTCCCCACACCAAGTTCACAAATTCAATGCTCCAGTATAGCCTTCAAACTGTCGTAGATTCTTTAGACCAAGTTATTTTTCCAGTTGTCAGTTTCTAAGGCTTTTGCCTTACCCTTCCTGACCTCTCCTCTCAGGTTGGATTACATTGTTTTTTTAGGAGAGACAGGTGCTGGGAGGCGCCTGCTCAAGGCTGCTGTCATTTCCTTCCCCTGAAAAAGGATACCATTCAAACTTTTAAAGAGTTTAAGATTTTATTCCTTCTTTCTGTACATTTTCAATCAAATGAATATATTTAGCAGCTTAAAACTATTTCTTTATGACAACTTTAAACAGCCAAGATAAGACTGGATCTGTAATAAGAAGCCTGATTTAAATTCTAACTTGGACAATGATTAATTGTATTGCCTTAGGGAAGCCAATTAACATTTGTGGGACTTGGTTTCTTCATGTGTAAAGTACAATAATCATTTTAGACTTTCAACTTTGTTGTGTGATTTAAGACAAATTTAGATGAAGCATATAACTCCAGACATTAAAGATGGTTCTTGACAGGAATCAAGAAATGGTCAATGTGTGCATATATAACTTGGTTGACAAAGGCTACAAAATTAACAAAAGAATCCCTATAGCTATATTTTCTCTCAGATCAACATTTCTTTTCACACCAGTTGCAAAATGATATGCTATTTTCCCACAAACTCTTGTAGTGAAAATAATCTTCTAAAGGAAAACTCAGTACATGGATGTTTAAGAGAAAAATGAAAAGTTTCTTACTATATAAATTACTGAAACACTTACCCACATAACCTATATGCAAATTGTCAAATATAAAGTTGAGAATTAAGCTTATAATAATAAAGACATATTTGGTACTAACAAGAAAAGATTTGTGCTATGCAATATTATTCTTTAAAAAGACCTGTAGATGGAGACTATTATTACACTAGTTTGAATTGTAAAACTAGCAGTGCTGAAGTGGCTGTGGACCTTGGTGCTTTTTTGTTTGCTTGTTTGTTTTTGCAAGGGACCATTTATTGAAGTCTATGGTCAATCCTGATACTTAGATTTAAAAAAATAGGTTTATTGAGATAATTTATATATTTTACTTTAATACTAGAACAATGATAGGGAATAGGCCCAGGTTTGAGCTAGACTTTTGGCTCAAGGTAAAGAAGCAAGAGAGATGTGTTGATTTTCTTCCAAACTGTCTAATCCATTTTCCCCGGAAAGGAAAATAGACAAAGAAATGGGACGACTGCCTTGTCAAGAGCTATAAATGGACTGCTTGGCTGCAGTTTCTTCTTTCAAAATCTCTTAGGAATCTGCTAACAGAGAGCAAGACATAGATAAACCCAAATAAAAAAGTAATCTAATGATTGAATGTTTATCCAAATTTACTTTCTGCCTTAAGTTTTGCTACATCAGTGTCTTTTCTTAAGAACAGATCTTTACATTAGCACTTCAAGGTTTGTGTCAGAATAGAGCTTCATGTTAATTTATGGGGCTGAGCACTCTGGAAATTGCTATTATTTCCAAACCTGTTTAAAATACCTGTGTGACATTTTCCATAAGAAGGCTGACATTGGGATTAGCCTGATTTATTCAAGGGAAAGAATAGAAGTGCTATCACATTCCAAACTGGTTTGGAAAATGGAATGGATAATTTAAAGTAGTGTAATAGAAAGAATGGACATCTAAAAACTAAGTTCCACTTTTATATCTGCTATTTAACCTTATAGGTAGTCTACTCAATATCGTAATATATAATGACAAATAAGAAATACAAAAAGAAGTAACAACTTTTGGCATATGTCAAATAAACAGTCTGTACCAGGCAAAGTGGTATACTATATCTTAAATTATAGATAAATTAAACATTTGGTTGATACCTACACTTCTCATTTCTCCCCATGTATTTACCATCAAGTCTTCCTTATTTACTGATTCTTCAAGCATACCCCATCCCCACACCATTCATGATAATGTTGACATATTTTAAATAAAAGCTGCTAATTTTTTTGGAGTTTCTGATCATTGAAATTTTCCTCATGAACTATCATGTAAGAAGATATATTTGTATCTTGCTATAATTTTGTCCTCAAGGTCCTTTTATTTGGACAGCCTTATAAGATTTATAGCAAGGTCCTTTAGCATAACAGAACTTGGCTGTGATTCAAGATGGATTAGCCCTATAACAAAATCACTTCTGGAATATGGTAGGAGCAATTGTAAGCATTTTTGAGGACATTTATTTACTTATTATCATGATTTCAATTTTACAGGATCAAATATTACACTTAGCTATATTTTCCATTTGTTTCCATTTTTGTGGCAAGACGTATATCCTATTTTATGTTTCTAATAGTTAAGAAAATTAGTGCTAAAATTCCAAATTTTTTTCCCAATTCTTAAGCTACTTGATTTGTCTCTTATGCTCTTAATTAACACATGAACTGTGAGACTCTCAAATTTTCTGACACCAACTGGATACCCAACAATCAGAAGTTAGTTTCTGACTCCACAGGTTTAAGAGATTAGTCCATCAAGACTGCCTACACTTCAATTGTCAGCCACAAATGGATACCTATGGTGTCTTCACTTCCGTCAGACCAACTACAAATTCTGGAATTCCCTGCAATATTTTGTATTTCACTGGAATATCACACAATTTAGGAAAACAGTTTACTTAATACAGCTCAGACACAGCCAAATGGAATAACTGCATAGAGCATGATATCGGGTAGAGATGGGGTAGCACAGGTCTCCATGCCCTTCTAGAAGTTCCACCCTTCCAGTGTCTGCTTGTATTCACTATTTTGTATGTTTCTGCAAATCACTTTGTTTAGATATTTTTTTATTCAGCTCAATCTCCAGTCCCCTCTTATCCTCTCTGCATGTCTTGAGTGAGGCTGAATATTTCTGCCTCTTAATTACTTGTATTTGTTTTTGGTGACCAGTCCATTCTGAGATTGTCTACAGGTCTCCATCTCAAGTCACTTCATCAGCATATACTCAGATGTGATCTTTTCAAGGGACTCATTGTGAGCACCAAACATTTCTGTCATTTAGGAAAACTTAAAGGTTTTAGAAGCTCTGTGGTATTAACCAAAACAAACATATTTCAATCATTACAGGCAGTGGGCCCCAACACTTGTTATCTTTCTAGTGGTTTCACATTCTGCTGCATGGTGCACTCAACATCTGTGCTTTTTTCTTCTATGTTAGCCATGGCCATTTTGATCAAGAATACAGAAATTTTATTACCTCTGAAATTACTATTTCAAACATCTCAAACTCCACCTACTCCTCAACATACAGAGCACTTTCTCATGTACTGTGGTGAAATAGCTCTTCAGTCTCTTGAAATTTCAAAAGCATTCAACCTCATTTCTCTCTGTCAGCCTCTTCCTATCTTCAACTCCTTGCTTATCTACTGATATGGTTTGGATATTGTGTGTCATCCCAAAAGTACATGTTTTGGGATCTTGGTGCAAGTTTGACAGATTTAAGAAATAGTGGAACTTTGAGAGTTGTGTCCTAGTGTGAGGTCCTCGGGTCAATTGAGACTTGCCTTTGAAAGAGATTGTGGTATTTTGTGTGTGTGTATGGTAATCTGGTTAGTTGTTGTGAGAAGATTGTTATAAAGTCCTGAACCTGACCCTTGAATTGTTCTCTTGCTTCCTGATCAAAGCGTGAACCTCCTTCTTCATTTGCCCTACCACTCACTATGGGATCCTCACCCTGTGTTGTGCTGTTTAGACTGTCAGTTTCTAAAATGATGAAATAAGTAATCTCTTTTCCCATTAAAGTTAGCTTTTCTCAAGATTTTGTTATGGTGATGAAAAGTTGACTAATACTTCCGTCCTAGCTCATGTGGCCTTCCATTTCAGTCATTCTCTGAAAAGACATATTTGATCCTTTCTTCTTTCATACCTGCTTCCCAGCTTTTCTACCAACCCTCAATATACAATTTACTCTGCTACCTCTCCTTTTTGTTGGGCTGTTATACAATTTATTTGCTAATGACTAATTCTTTTACTATAGTTCAGACCTTTCTTCTTATGTTCAGAGTCAATTACCTGTTTACTTCGCGTTACTGAATTATTCCAAATACTCATCAGAAAACATTCAGTAAAATTACTGTAACATGATTGCTTTTATTTCTAAGTGGCTATAATAAATTTTTATATTTCACCAAAGTCAGAATGTTCTAGCCCCCAAAAAAGAAAAGAAAAATTAGTTCACTGATAAAATGGAAAGATATGGAAAATAATATTACACATAAAGAGAAAATAGCCATAATTTATAAGAGACTAATGAAATTTGAAGACAAATGTGCAAAAATATGCTAAAATGGGAAAATATAGAATATGCTTTCAGGAATCATTTCTATAATTTGAAAATTGAAAAAGTATAATAACAGATATAGATATATTTAAACATACACAATATTCAACTTCACTCATAGATAGAAAAATGTAATCAAAACTACATAGAGATATCAATTCTTACCTATAACCTATCAAACTTTTTTTTCTTTTTAAACTGTTTTTATTATTGTACTGTGTCAGGATACATTGTGGGATTTACAAAAGTTCTTACAATATATCAAATATATCATACTTGAATTCATCCCCTTCCTCACCCTCCTTTATCCTCCCTCCCCCCATTCCTGGAATAGTTTCAACAGGAATCAGTTTTGCATTTACATACATTTGTACACAGCACAACATTTTTTATATTAATGAGTGCATAATGTTTTTTGACAGGTAATGGTGTAACAGGCACTCTAATAATTGACTGGTGTAACTCAAATATGTAAAACATTTTGGGGTATGGGCTACCTTTAGTCAACAAAGTTACAAGTGCATTTATCTTTGACCCAGCATGTCTGTTTCTAGATGCAATTTGCCCCCAATATTATGAACAAATATATTACTATATTTATTCACAAACTACTATAGGTTGTAATATATTAAAAGTTATCCACATGTATCTATAAGGAAAATAGTTGTATGAAATATGAATCGTCCACACATTAGAAAACTGCAACTGGGATGAAGGATGAGGAAGATTTCTATGACAAGATAAGGAGAGATTTTTAGAATACACTGTGAGTTTAAAAAAAAGCTTGAAATATTTATGGCATGCTACATTTCATATGTGAAAGGAGTAACTTTTATGTATAAATATGTGACACATACATACATATCTTACACATACATATGTGTAATATACATAATACGTATGAAGTTATCTATACATATGCATACGTTTTTATACAATTTCCCTTAAAAAAATGACAGAATGAGTAAACCAGAAACAAACAAAGGTTACCTGTGAGGGTTGATAAAGAACATGGTGAAAAGTGTGAGAAGGTAGAACCATTGTAGAAATGTAGAAATGGTAGGGAAAAGAGATTTTTGTGATTATAACCTTTAACATAGTTTTGATTCTTAAACTATGCAAAAGGTTCACTGTTACATATATTAAATTAAGCAAATAATGAAGGTTGGAGAAAACAAAATAAGAAGATAACACAAAGAAAACAAGCAAGTGATTTCAAATGAATATCAGCACATTGAAGGATGAAGAACACATTTTTAAAACTTTGGAATGTGAATTAAATTTTTATCTTATGATTAAATACAAAATGAACACAACAAAATTTTACACTCTTGTTTGTAATTATGTTTTATCTATTTATCATCTATCATCATTTATCTACATGTATCTATGTATCTCATCATCATCATTTATCTATAATATTCGTCTGTCCATCCAGCTATTTATTTATCCAGCCATCCACCTATCACCATTTTCCTTCTATTACTGAGCCAGTTAAGTAAATGCAGTGTTGATAATGGAGCTAAGTTTTCCTCCATCTAGAAAAGATTATCAAATGTAGAAATGAAAGTTAAAAATGAAGTGTGTGAAAATGGGTTTAAAAACAAAGTATTGTGTAAACCTTAGTTTCCCAGCAGTTTTCAATCACAGCACTTATCTAAAAGACCATTTAATGGGAAGGACAATGCAGTTAATGCTTCCTAAGAATTGCCAGCATGAAGGCATTTATCATATTTTCTGGTCTGTGCCTATTCTGCAGGAGGAGCATGCTAGTGCCTGTTCCTTCACTGTCAGGCTCTCTGACTGTGCATGCCAGATGACCTACTTCCTTCTAAGACATCTTAGAATAGGCAGTTGTCTTTTTATACTTCTTTTGTCCTCACTTTAATTAGTATATTTTAGCTGTAAAGTTTTACTGTCACATTTGCATATATGTTTACAATGTTCATCCCATCCATCATTCTCCCACACCCCTACCCCTTACTTAAAATGATTTCAATGTTCTTTTTTCATACAAGAATATAAAGTACATCAACCATACTTACCCTCTTTTGCCCTCTCCATTCCACCTCCCCCTCCCCCTCCCACTAGTTCCCAACACTTAACAGGACTTGTTTTCCATTCCAGTCTTTCATTTTTTGTGCATATTCATTGTTTATATGATTTTCACTATGTTAATTCACTCATTAATATATTGTATTCCTCTATTATTCTCTTTTCTCCTTCCCTCTACTAATCAGTAGTTTTCAGTGTCTTTCATTACGACATTATCTTACACATACGAACTGTATTTCAATATGATTTACTCTCTATCATTCACTTTTCCTCTCCTTCCTGTCCTTAGTTCCCTCAAACAGTCATACAATTACAGACATTATATGTACATGTATATTCACATATGTATATACATATATATGTAAATATATGTGATCACTCTTGTATTTGTTTATAAGTTCATCTTTGTGATTTCTTTTACATATGAGAGAAAACATGGCCTTTTCCTTTCTGAACCTGACTTGCTTTGCTTAAAATGATTATCTCGAAATTTCATCCATTAACTTACAAACAACAAAATTTCCTCCTTTTTTATGGCTGAATATTATCCATCATACATATATATGTGTGTGCATATATATGCATATATATCACATTTTCTTAATACATTCAGCAGTTGTAGGTTATCTGGGCTGTTTTCATAGCTTGGCTATTGTGAACAATGCTGCAATAAACATGAAATGTATCTACTGTATACTTATAATTGTTTGGATATATGTCCAAGTGTGGCATTGCTGAATTGTATGGAAGTTTTACTTTTAGTTTTTTGAGGAATCTTCATACTGCTTTCTATAAAGGTTGTATTAATTTACATTCCTATCAAACAGGGTATATGAGTTCTTTTTTCCATTATCCTTGCAAAAGTTTGTCAATGTTTGTGTTCTTTGTGATAACATTCTGACTGGAGTGAAGTCAAATCTCAATGTTGTTTTGATTTGCATTTCCTTTATGGGATATGACTCAAGTGGTAGAGCCCTTGCCTAGCAATTAAAGGCCCTGAGTTCAGATCTTAGTACTGCCAAAAAAAAAAAAAAAAGCCAGTGAAAAAAGGTCCCACTGTTTAGTATGTCTTTGTGTTCTTTTAATTTCATTCTTTTATGTACCTCTATTGCTGGGCCGGGCTAGAAATGCTACTGGGATGAGTTCAGGACATAACAGGTACAGTTGAAAAGCATTCAATGGCCATTATTCTTTACAAAATCACTCACATAAGGATTCACATTCAAAATCAGAGTGTGTCTAAACTAAAAGATTAAACAAAAAATTGGAAGTTTAAAATTTATTTTTGGTTCATACATTCATTTAAGCATGTGTGCATACATTGTTTGGACTATCTCTCCTCCCTGCCCCCTGCCCTCTCTCTCTCCCTAACACCCCCCTCACTTCCAGGCAGAACCTGTTTTTCCCTCTTCTCCAATTTTGTTGAAGAGAAGACATAAGCAATATTAAGAAAGAAATAGTGTTTTTGCTAGTTTGAGATAAGGATAGCCATATATAGAAATACCTAACATTGCTTCCATGCACATGTGTATAATAACCTGAATTGTTTCATCTCTACTAGACCTCTTCACTACTTCCCTGTCACCTTCCCATATTGACCTTTGTCATTTTAAGGTTACTGTATTAGCTCCTCTACAGTGGACACATCAAACACTTTCAAGTTTGGATTTCCTACCTTTCCCTATTCATCCTGTGTGTGTTCTGCCTTTAGCATGTGACCCATGTCCAATAACATTACTGCCTTTGTTTTAGGTCTAAAGTCCACATGTGAGGGAGAACATATGATTTTTAACCTCCTGAGCCTGGCTAACTTTGCTTAAGATGATGTTCTCCAGTTCCATTCATTTACTTGCAAATGACAAGATTTCATTCTTCTTCATGGCTGAGTAAAATTCCATTCTGTATAATTACCACATTTTCTTAATTCATTAATCAGTAGTGGGGCTTCTTGGCTATTGTGAATAGTGCTGCAATAAACATGGGTTTGCAGGTGGCTCTGGAGTAACCTGTGTCACATTCCTTCAGGTATATCCCCAGGAGTGAGATTGCTGGAACATATGGCAGATCTATGTTTAGTTTTTAAGAATCCTCCATTATTTTCCAAAGTGATTGTACTAGCTTACATTCCCACTAGAAGTGTATGAGTGTTCCTTTTCCCCCATATCCTCGCCAACATTTATTGTTAATGGTATTTTTGATGATAGCTATTCTAACAGGGGTGAAGTAGAATCTTAGTGTGGATTTGATTTGCATTTCCTTTATGGCCAGAGATGGTGAGCCTTTTTTCATGTGGTTTTTGGCCATTTGGAAGTTTTTTGAAGTACAAAGTGTACCTGGGTCACAAATAGGTTCTGATTCTATATTTTAGAACATAACTTTTAACTGTGCTAGTGGAGGAATTAGTAAATGAATCTGATAAGGAAAATAATAAAGTGACTTATTCCATTATCTGTATTATTAAATCAAAATAAGAAAATTAAAGTTCTTCCTGAGAAGAGAAGGTAAGACAGAGAATTCTCCATAGTCCATGGCAAGATCCACCACAGTTTTTGGTAAAAAGAAACAACTTTTCCTTCCCCTGTGAGGAGAATGTGCACTGAGATAGCAACGTCTTTCTTCATTGAGTTCTGAAATTTTGGTAGTTGTGTTTAGAATATCTTTAGTTAAAATTATTTTTTCATGAGCAAACTCCTAGCTGAAAGGAAAAAAAGACACAATGATTTTAATTATGTAAGAGTTTATGGATATGAAGCATAACAATAGTGTGAAGTATAAGCCAGTAAGAAATCAAGAAAGATAGGGGATAATTTTGAGAGTAGAGAAAGACTAAGTTGGAGGTTTAAGTATCAAAAAAATTGGGATGACAAGGCTGTGAGAATGAAGGGTGGGAGTGGTAAGAGAGTTACGATAGATAAACTAAGGCCACTGTGCAGAAGCCATGGTATTCCTTAGGGCAGAAAGGCCCATGATAATTAGAATTCACACAAGATGATGACAGTGTCTGAAATAAAATTAAACACTGCAAATCAAATGCAAAATCATTAATGAATATAGCAGAATGAAGGGATTTAAGTATATTTAAGAATAATATACAGACTTAGGAAGAATGAGTTCTAGCGTTCTACAGCACAGTTGGGTAAGTATAGTTTACAACAATTTATTGTATATTTCATAGAGAAGTAGATGTGAGAAAATAAAAAGTCACCCAAATTACAAAGAGATAAATGTTTAGGGAGATGGCTTCTTAACCTGATTTGTTCAGTGTACATTGTGTATGTGTTTCAAAATTTCACACAACACTCCAAAAATATGTATAATTCTTACAGTAACTAAAATTTTTATTAATGAATAATTAAAATTAAAAGAGAGTTAGGCCATACCACCACTGGTTCTTTAAAAAACGTTTATCTACATGCTTAGAGATCACCCAATAAAGCCAATCATGGAATAATAACAAAGCAATGTAAAATATCACTGTTTTAAGTCTACTCCTGTTGCCTTAATTGAGCCTGTAACTGAGATTCATGAGATAACAATTCTCCATTTATGAGTTCATGCATAGCTAGTAATGCTTCTGGCTGTGTCTTCTTATTTTGTCATCTAATATCTATTTCCTGCACTTATCTTTGGGGTAAATTGTCACCAATTTGCTCCAGAAATTAGATAATCTGACTTCAGAAAACTGTCTGGGAACTCCTCACCTAGTCTGTGCTCCCTGTTTCCCTGCTCTCATCAAAAACATTCTTGATTAAAGATGAAAGCGAAGTCACAGTCTGTGCTCAACAGCTGATACAGGTGACTGCAATGGTGGAAGGGAATTAATGCCACAGGTGGCAATCTGATTGGTCGAACTTGGGAGTTCCCTAATTAACTCTCCTCCCACTCCACAGTGACCAAAAGTTGGGAATTTCTGTTGTTCATAAGGAATTCAAGTGGACAACTCAGTAACTATTCTTTGATGTCCAGACCCTTGATCCCCGGCTTACTGACTTTGACATTGCACTGATAAAGTACTAGTATGTGAAAATTTGTTTCTGGAGAATATAGGATGACAAATTTCCATTTTTAAGTATTTGTGAATATTGATTGATTTATATATGCTGTTTAAAATTGTCAGATAATGAAAATTAAGTAATCTGACGTGAAATTTTTATTTCCTTTTTGTAGAAGGTATTGGTCTACCTCCTTGAATTTTTAACCCACCCCCACACTTTTTAAAATGTCCATTGTTTCTATCTAAATGGGTGATACTAGTACAGAAGTCAAACTATTTTTCAGCAGAAAACAAAAATATGTTTTTGTTTCACAAGGGATAACTAAAAACACATAAAAGTAAGCTTCAGAATATCAGCAGAATGCATTTAAATCCAAGAAGATAATCTCTATTACCCTTAAGGAAATGGAGTTAACTGAGGATCCCTAACTCTTTTTCCTAGTAACCATGGTGCAACTCCTCTTAGGCAACTTGTTTCCAGTGAAAGTCATGTTTTCCATATTCAATCATTAATCACATTTCTGAGTTTTTCCTTAAAAACACCTCTTATATCAACATTTTCATTAATATGTGTAAAACATAAATTAAACACAGGTTTATTCCAAAAGAATTAAACAGAGATGATATCGCCACAAAGGCCCAGAGAGTGAATAGATATAGATAGGTTAGAACTGTGTAGAATTAGTGAGAGAAACGAGGAACCAGTTTAGTCTTAAAGCAGAAAGACAGCTAAATAGAATATCTACTGCTTTTTAAAGAATAACGTAAAAGATCTCAACATGGCTGTAAATTCAACTCTACAATTTTACTTAATGAAAAATGTAGCTTAAAACTTGGTTCAAAAACATATAAATGAATCTATACATTATAAACATGTTTTCATTAATGATTTCTGGGTTACATATACTTTAAGAACAAGTAACTACTAGTAGCTAGCTGACAGATAAATAGGAATAAAATAAATATTTATTTCTATAAACTTATATGTTTATATTTTATATGTCTACATGTATATATTTTTATATATACACATTGTGGACAGAATATTTTTATTGTCTAAAAATTTGTACATCAAAATGTTAATTCCCTGCATGATTTGAACTTAAAAATGTCTCCCAAAGTCTCCTGTGTTAAAGGCTTGATTGGCAGCTGATGAGATTTTTGACAAGTGATTGTACCATAAGGGCTCTAATTGGCAAGACCATTAGTCCCTTTGATAGTTCATAGCTGAATGGACTAAGTCTTGTCTTCCTTATCTTCCTAATTTCTCTAGTTTGTGGCACAGCTTTCAAACACTCCAATCTAGATTTACTTTACTTCATTTTGTTGCTTTGCTTTTGAAAAATTTTCAGCATTATTTTGTTGTTTCAGATATTATTCCTTACATGTATTTTCAAATATTAGTTTTGATTAATTTTGAAGTATCAATTTTTGAATACTTTCTTTGCTCATTTGCAATATTTAAACCATTATTATGAGGTAGAGATGTCATATATAAACTTTTATTTATTTATTAAGAAAGAAAAAAAATTTTTAAACAACCTCTGAAACCAAAAGTACAGAAATAACCATAATAACAATGATGTTTTGTTCAATGAATTGAATATAAAAATATGAAGGTGCTAACTAGTTTTAGACACTTTGTGGAGATTGTGACTCTGAGGGAGGCACCTCAAACTCAATTTTAGCAGCACTGCATCAGCATTCCATGAATTAATCTGCTACTGTTTGCAAGATACTGACTTGAAGAGTGCAGGATGTCCTATACTTGGAACACTAGGACAGCAATATAAACCTTTTATAAGATAATAAAAGTGAGAAACCCTTGTATTTGTGTTCAGCTCTACTAATTGCTAGCAGTCTTCTTGAAAAAAGTCATCGATTTTTCTTTGTGCTAAAACTTTAAATGGGAGGGATGATTATTTTATTCGAAGTCTCCACTAACTGTAAAGATTCTATGTAAAAAAGTATTAACAATAATTAACATTTATAAATATAAAAATAATTATACAATCTCAGGTACTTTGTTTTAGTAGTATAAGTAGACTAGGACAATTGCTAAGTTAGTCAAAGCCTATATTATACAATTCACATATGGAATAGCTAAACAAAAATTCTATGTTCTTTCAAGTGAATTTTTGTATATTAAGAGCTATGAAATACATGGGTGACATAGATCAGAGTTTTAAAACACTGAAGTAGAAATTGAGAAAAGCAGAATCAATTTTTGGTGTGCTCAAAACAAGTTTCCTAGAGCACTTTGAACTGCACCTGAGCCTAGAAAGATGAGAAAAAGTTCAATGAAAAGAACTGGAGAAAGAAAATACAAAAAGGTACATGATGCATTTCTGAGATGACTAGATCCTTCTGGATGAAAAGTATACTTTATGTAAAGGAATAAACAGATCTAATTCAGAGACTTAGAAGAGATAAGTTTGTTTGTAATGGTGGCAACAAAATGTCAGCAATGTGGAGATCATGTTACAAAACAGATGTGTGATTATGTTTCTTATGTAAAATCATATTTTTATGACATTTTCCCTGATTTATTTGAGATTTCCCATATGTACTCAAATACTTGAAATTCTGTTTCCCATGTGTCTGAAACTTCAGTAACAAGTATGTAACATCTACTCTTTAAGTAATAAGAAATACGTTAAATTGCTATTATTTTGGTCAATTATAGTTCAGATAATTGTATTAAATAGTACACTCCAAAATAACTACATGTATATATGTATATATGCATATGTATATATATATATATACACACGTATATGTTAATATACATATATTATATATTTATATATTTATACATGACTATGAAGTAGATAAAAGACAAATACATATATGCTAGATATATTCTGTTTGACCTTCCCTGACAACTCTTCCTTTCTTTTCACGTGCCCTGTTTGGGATGTTGGCCTGTAGAATCCCTGTACACTATCCTGGGCTCACTCAGCATTTTGGTTCAGTTCAAAGTTTGCCTAACAAGAGATTGGTAGATGAGAGGAGGAATTATCAGGTTATTTATTCCCTCAGTCACTCTCCTCTTCAGGATTCAAGGAAATGAGAGCATCATTCTTGCAAGACAGTGTTCTCCAAACAACTACCATATTTGTCTCTAGGTAACTTCTAAATTCTTGCCTCTGGTGGCCTAAGTGCGAGTACCCTCCTACTACTGCTAGACACAGGCAGGCATTGGTTGTACTGGAGTTAGACATAGGTCTAATCAGCTCAAGACATATAATTGTAGGCATTGCTTCTCAATTCTGTCTTTACTGGTGTACTGACATCTTAAAATCATCAAAAGTGAGAGCACTTAAGTCACAGATCACAACATTACCTACAAATTCAGCTTTGGGAACTTTTAATTTTTAAAAATGTTTTTGGATAGTTATTGGAAGTATCTGAACACTCCACTGCCTCAAAGGCTCTATGTCATGCACTGCCTCCTGCCCTACACTTTTCTTAATTTCCTAAACCACATACATACTTTAGTAAAATGATTTGCTTTGCTAAACATCTTACAAAAGCATCAATTTTAGTGTTTCTTTCTTTACTTTTTTTGTGAGACTTAAACAGTATTTGTTGTCAGAGAGGACTCCAAAAAACAAATCTCAGAAATAAGATTCTGAAGTTGAATTGTACACATATTGGATAAAAGTTTCCAGAGAGAGTGGACATTGGTAAATTGTGAGCAGTTGTGCTGTGAAGATTCTTAAAATGTCACTGGTATTAGCATCACAAGAAATGAAATTAAAATCTAGGTTTTGAGAGAACGTTTCTTTGGAATTTTTTCTGTTGCTAATAATAGTGGTTATAAAGATCTTTCATTTAGTTGGCTGCTCCTAAGATCTCTAGAAAGTATATTGAAGTGAACACAATATGAAGACTGAATAGCCAACTCAGGTAACAAATGGAAAATTAGAAATTCTCTGTGACAATTCTAAATTCTTTACTTCCTCCACTTGCAGAGAAGATACAGCTGAGAAAATTAACCTGAACTCGCAGTAGGAGCTGAAGATTTACAACATCAATAAAATCTTCAACTTGGAGCACTTGGGAGAAAATAATGGGACCCTGAGATCAGACTGAGGGAAATTAGGAAGACACAGAAAGAGATGAGAAATCTGGACTTCCTTTCCATTTACTCCTTAGTATTCCTCATTTGTAGAAGTACAACTTCCAACCCTTTCTGGGGAAATCATAATTTCTCCTCATGAAAAGTTTTCTTTGAATTTATTTAGAGACTGATTACTCTGCAGAAGGATAAATATCTCTCCTTACATTCAGAAACATAGGAGACGTCCAAGATATGCCAAATGAGAACAAAGCTGGCTTCAGAAGGAGTTTCTTTACAGAAATGTTGCAGAGTTTTACTAGTTTCAGTGGACAGGAGTCCAGCAATTATGTGCTGTACAGTGTTAAACATTCTGAGGATGCTAGATAAAGGAGAACAGAATAAAAAGATAGATGTCACCTAATTTATTTACACAGTGCTCCTACTTGGAACATGGAATCTAATGTACTCAAACTAGCAATATTAAAGGATAATATTGATACAGCAACTACTTTGCTCGTAACAGAGAATAAGTCACATTAGCAATGTGACTGAAATACCAGAACTTTCAAGGCAGTATGTATAGGAAGAAACTGGAGGCCTCATATGAATTGCAAAGTCACAACTGAAATACTATATGCTATCTGATTAGAAAAGCATTAGCTAACCCTCTGCAAGGGTCTAAAAGTTGTCTCTTTTCAGGCATTGAGATAGACCTTTGTTAAAAAGGCAAAAGCATTTTTAGAAGCTTATGTGTGGCCATCTCCTACCTGTTGGTTAAAACTATGGAAAAAATGTTGCAATAACTTTGAGTTTCTTAAATTTCAAAAGGAGTATTGGGATACAAGATTGCTGGAGGCCAGTTACTGGTGTTTAACCTTCAGTGACAAGGTGAATGCAAATTCCCCAATATCTCAAGGCAGGAATAATAATTAAAGTGTTTTAATGTGTAGGAATCTTTAGTGATGATTAACACAGCATAGTTTTCAAGTGATAATATAGATTGACAGTCTATTAAGGGGCTGAATGACAGATATTAGCAGAAAAGTTCTATGGCTGCAGAGCTGAAAAGAAGTCAGGTGATAGAACTGTGCCAGGACATTGTCAGTGGCACTTAATTGTAGGGAAATGTGGGCAGTATGAAATTATCCAGAAAATAGATTCAGAACCTGTTTAGTGCACCTGTTAAACAAGCAGAACAGAAGATGGAAAAGGTAACAATACCTAGAGTTATTAAACTTTTAAAATGTGAGATAACACATTCTATCAACTCATACTTGTACATTTTCCAACATTTTAATATCTCTGACATTGGAATGTTAAAAAGTGATGTCATGTTAGAATTTAATTAGTCCATTTTTGTGGTAATATAAGATAATGATTTATACTATAATTTGCAGAGAGGCACTATGTCAAATTTTAGAAATATTTTCTGATTTACTTCCATATGTTTCTTGGCTTGATTGATTTCTCCCCCACTTCCTCTCTCAATAACTATGATTTTTTTCATAATTTTGAGATAATGCATATAAGGAAATTATCTCATACTATGTTTATAAGCCCAGTAATGCAGTGTGTGATTCATTGTCTTTGTTTTATTTAAAGATACTTACAGAAGAAAACTAATCCAGAAGAATGGCAAGAAGAATTTTCTATGCTTAAACCTAACTTTCATGATCATGGTCAGTAAATTTGAAATACTTTAAGATTCATTTTATTTTATGAGAGAAATAAATGCATGTATTCTGAGAGACATTTATGACTTGTTGATAGGAGATGAAGATATCAATTCATATTCAAAAACATTTGCATTTCTCTATCTTCATGATGGTCTTTACTTTTAAATGGGTATTGGTGCATCAGATAAATATATGTAACACGTTCTTGAGTTCTGTCATCTAGTTAGGTTGATTAAGAGAAACTAAATTAGCCCAAACAACTATACTAGTACTTGCTATTCTAATAGTCAGAATGGATTATTTCAGGGCTGGTTGCTGTTTTACAAAAGTCGCAAATAACTATTTCCTACTTTTCTGTAGATGAAGCCCCTGATCTTTAAGAAAATGCACAGGGAAAAAATAAGCTCATTATTTTTGCAAAAAAAATTTGAAGATCTAAGATTTACCATTGATAGAATACTAATTGAGTTAAAAGCCATGGGAAAACAAACAACATATATTCATTATATTTCCAAGAAATAAGGAGTAAAATAATGTAATCTTTAGACACATACTAAGACTTTACAAAGACTTTAGATTTGCTACTGTCCTAAAAATAAACAGGAGTAATTTCGTATCTTTTTATAGGAAATTATCTCAATATTTGCTAAAGCTTCCCATTGCATGAGGACTTCTGGAATGCCAATTCATGAAATAGGTGTTTCTTTTCTCTTATTATCCATTTTATGAATTTCTGATAGTGTATTACAGACAAAAGTCAAGAAATTATCCAAGACTACATCCCTATTCTGCTGGAAAAGGCCTGGAGGAAAGGAAAGTCATCTTCTCCTGGGACTTCGTCATTCAGTGCTACAAGTGCTATGGGATCCCAGGGCCGTGACTTCCTTGGTCTCTAAAGGTAGTAATATCCCATTTCACCCTGAAGTACTTTGGCCTTTTTCAACCTCTGGATCATTCACTTCCAGACCTTGGGCACCTTCTCTATGGTCTGCTTTTGAACCTGAAGCAGCTGGTACAACCCCTGCATCTAAGTGGGTGTGGCTATAGCTGCAGTGATGTAGAGGATGAGATATATGCTTTAAATCAGTGCAATGGTTTCTCCATTCAGGTGACCCACCCCCCCAAGGCCCATAATCTGTGTGTACAACCCTTTCCCCACTCCTTATTCTTGATAGATCTAAAATTATGAAGCTGCTGCCTCCTGAGACAATGTAGTTATATAAGCACTGACTTTACAAAGAGACGCAGTATGTGGTTCCTCTATGACTAGATATCTCTGAACAGACTTAATAGCTACTTTAAAGATGTTTTATGTATGAGTTGAGGGGAAAAGGTGTTGGATACATGACCTTTCTTGTATAATCCAGTTTTCATGTTCTGTAAAATTAATCTTATTCTAATATAGGTTTTCCTTGGGTTAATTTTAACTACATCAATATAAATAACTTAAGAATAAATAACAATGAGATACATGTTTCAGGAAAAATATGAGAAAAGACAGATTATAAATTATCCTCTTGAAGAAATGAGAATTAGAGACAAACCCCAGCAAAGTTAGCTGAGATGTTATTACACACACACATAGACACACACACACACACACACACACACACACACACACACTCACACTCATACACAGACAAAATAAAGGGGGTGTAGTTCAAATTGTAGACCCTGGGTTCTATACTAGGTAGCAAAAAAAAAAAAAGAAACTCCACAAAATAGAAATAAATATTACATACATGAAATGGAACAAATAAACAATAAGTCTTAGTGATGGGAAAAAGAAAGGACATATAAGTGCTATAATCTTTGAGAAAAGGTATGCTGGAAAAGAGAAATCAGGGGACATATTCTACTTATACTTACCTTGTGTAAACCTAGAAAAATAAATTAACCTAGCAAATGCTTCTGCCCACAGGTTCTCCTTAATTTCATCTCCAAAATAAGATTTTAGAACAAAGACATTTTTACATAAAATGGGTTTAAAGTAAAAGAAAATATACCTGTATATCATCTGAGCACTTAGAGGCAACAAATAGATTTTCCTTCTAATATTACAACAATCACAAGAAAAATATTTAAGAAAAGTAAAAGAGATGAAAAAGCATATTATATTTGCATGTCATGAATACACATTCATACACACACAGCTATAAATGCAGTTGTTATATGATTTGCTATAGAGCTATGTCTTATTGAACCATCATAAGTTAAAAATATCTCAAGTTGAAAATGTAGTTAGTATACCTAAATACTGCATAATGTAGAGTGGTTTCTGCTGAATGAATACTGGTTTCACAGCATTGTAAGCATAAAAACCATGATTTGAAGTATTCTAAGTTGGGGACCTTCCATATTCTCATATTCTATATGGAATAAATTGAAAAACATAAATATATGCTCACAAAATAATTACATAGAATACAAACATATATATATATATATATATATATATATATCACAGTTCTAAAATATAAAATCCAGAGTTAAGGAAAACAATTGAAGCCAACAGAATTGATTTAAAAAAGCAGTATGAGGACAAAAGAGATGATATTTCCAAGATAAATGTATTGATATAGCAAAGATACCCGAGAAAAATCACAGAATCCTAAAGCATATCAAACATGTTAAAAAGATACCATGAAAGAATATAAAGTACACAAAATGCTGTTGAAAATACATATAACATTTCCTGTAATAATCACAATCATAAAAAAAGTGTTCACATTGATAGAGACAAACCGTCCTAAGAATGAAGGAATAAAGTTGTAAAGCTCACACTATATTCCTTTGAAAAACTCATACAGAATGATCAATGCCAACAGATATTTTAGTTAAGCTATTATCTTTTAAAGATTAAGAAATAATTCTTCTTACCCCATCAAGTCAACTATGACAATAACAACAAAATTGGGCAGGTGTCAGCCTTTTTCAAAGCAATGTGATGTGCTATATGCCAGTAAACATTTTTCCTAATACTTAAAGTAAGAAAACTCCCAATATTTTTTATGAGCTAGGTAATCCTTCCTGTGTAAATAAACAAATCCATACCAATGCTGTGTTTTAAGACAATAAAGAAGTCATATATACCTAATAGCTAAAAGATCAGAGCCAATCTTTCATTCCTCGGTGGATGGAAAGTTTGGGGGACACTGATACTACACTGATACTGATGCTACTGATAGATACTACTTTTGAAATTCTCATAGTATTTTTGTTGGTTTTTAATTCGGTAAGTGAATCAAGTAAATACATCATAACTGCAGGCAGTTTTTTAAATAAAGCTGAGCATATGAAGTTTGTGGAAAAAAAAATTCTGAGAAAGACAATAAATTTAATTAAATTGAAACTTTGTGAAATAGAAGCTATTAAAGTTTCATATCACTGAAACAAGGAAAACAACCATTACGACTGAAACAAGGAGGGCACAGATGAACGGTTATTGGTTCAGAGTTGAATTTCACTAGACTGTACAACTAGGTAATATGTTCATTCAAGAATCAATAAATTACCCACACAGCTCCCCCACGCTTCTCTAGTATGAAATAGATTGGTTCCCGTTTCCATTCAGTAAGTTATTCAAAACACAGAGACTTTTGAAAGTGAATCAGAATATATTTCAAAAAAGTTCTGGAGTGTTAATCCAGGGTAAGTTCAGCAAAATGTGAAACAAAAAATACTTAAGGTCAGATTTCACAAAAGTGTGTGATAATTGGTTTTGTAATCACAGTAATATATTGAAATCATTTTCTGAGTTTATAATATCTAAAACAATTGTAATAATACTTAAAAAAATAATTTAAATAAAATTTTGATTAATAGTTAAATATTTAGTGTAAAATTCACTTTTGTGTTCTTAAGTTTTGCTTAATTGTGTATGTAAATTATCTATTAATTATAAAGCTACCAACAATATTTTAAATAATTTAATGATGTTATAATATTTTTAAGGTAAATAGGTCTGGGCATTCATTTTATACATGACATTTATTATGATATTAAAGAATCTACAATTCATTGTAAGCACTGAAAGTTTAATAACTTTAAAAAATGATTCACTATTTAGGAAAAAAATGTATGACAATTGCACTGAGAGTTCAAAGTTTATGACTGGTTTTTTGAACATAAACAAATGCTGCAAATAATTGAATTTCAACTTCTTTATGGGGAAAAGATTTTTTTCCATTGTAGACAGAGAGGTAGAGAAATTGGTTCACTTTGGAGAATAGGATTTTAATTTTATTTTTTATTTATAATCTAAAAGTATTTACTTATCACAAATCCATATTTGTCACTGTTGCAGACTTTGTGAAAATAGTGATGAATAGCAAATGTATTAACCATACAACCATGGAGCTTAAAATCCAGCATAAGAGAAAACAAGCAGAGAGAATAATATGCTGAAAATTAATTATAATTGTTTTGAAAACCCAGATGGCAAAAAACCAACAAATTAAGATTTAGGGGTAAATAAGATGAGATGAGACTTATTTTTGATAATGATATGTTGGTCACAGTGATGAGTTGACAAGTAAATGGATCCATGAGGAATAAAATAACAAAAAGTAACTGGGATCCTATCTCAACAACCTGGGACTTTGGGCTACATGCTATGGTTCATACCTGAATTCCTAGCTTCTTTGGAGGCAAAGATTGGGATTTTGTAATTCAAGACCAGCATGGGGGAAAAGTTAGTGAGAACATATCTCAACACAAGAGCCAGGCATGATTGGTGCACACCGCAATCCCAACTATGAGGTAGGTCATAAGTAGTAAGATGGCAGTCGTAAGCCACTCTCCAGGCAAAGCCACAAGATCCTCTCTGAAGGATAAAGGAAAACTAAGAAGCTAGAAATAAGTTTCTAGAATCTAGTAACTAACAGAACATTCAGCCTAGGTGTGGAAAGGAAGGGTTTTTTTTTTCTTAATTTTTTCCCTTTGTTTTATTTTGTTTGTTTTGACAGGGAAACCTCTAAGACAAAACTCAAAACCTTAGCAAAAGTGATGGTTACTCCAAGACCACCACAGTAAGAGGAGAGAAGAAAAGACTGAAAAGTACTAGATATAAGAAAAGTACAGTTTATTTAATAATTTCACACTGTGTCAAGTTACAGAACATAATGTGCTTCCGTATTTACTTCAAAATTTAGATTGTCACATTGTGGCACATTATTTCCAGTTTTCTTAGGGACTTTATCCAAATGTACATGAATAGCTTAGTGAATTCCTATACCCTCAGATTCCTAAAATATTTTGCAACAGTTTAAAAATAAAATGTAACATTGTAAGCTGAATTAACATAAAACAAAATTAATTTGTAATAATCTGAACACAGGCTGATCAATCCTTAGCTTTATTCTATCCAGTTAGGGGGCTAGCACTGTGTTTTTTTACCTTCCACTGGATAAATATTTGAGGGATCTTTCCATAGGGTTTTGATATCATGGCATGCTTTATTTGTTCTACTTCTTGCTTTTGAGAGACTCTCAGGATATAGAAGAGCCTATCTTTTTACCTCTAAAACCAACAACTCATATTTTGTAGAATATTTTCTAGTGGTTATCTAAGATCAATAGAGGAAAATGATAACAAACTATAACATAATAAGAAATTAGACATTTATTTTTAAATTCCCTATTTTTCCACATTATGCAGTTTAGACATTTTTATGGCATTAGAAATGTCCTCTGCCTTCTAATCTAAAAGACACTAAAATCTTTACACTGGCCACTTAGTTGGTGAGGTACATGTCAAAGAAACTTTAGGAAATGAAGTGAGAATCTCCCGTTCACATTATGGGAAGTTAGGTGGAAGTTTGTGAAGAGAAAGTAGCAAGAACCCAAGAAAGAAGAGGAGAAAATCAGCATACATTATTAATTGCCATGAATGATACCAGGAAGAAGATTTCTGCCTTTCCTTCTGTCTTCAAATACTAGCATAGTTGTCTTACTGCAGAAAAAGGCCCAATGGTTATGTGGTGAGCTTGGTGGGAGAAGGGTAAGGAATGTGGTTTTAGTGCCTCATTCTATTATATGGAACTTTTGATATTTGGTCTCTCTAGCCTTGACACAGAAGTTTTCCTATATAATGAAAGAGTGTATTGACTAAAAATGGTTATTTTTAATATCTATGTTTTAGTAAAAGTTGAGGCAATGTTTCTAAGTTCTATTTGAATTAGAACTCCTCTCAGAATAAAGAAAATCACTTGCCATATTTAGGACGCAATTTGTCAAAAAGCTGAAATCTTATCAATTTTTATCATAAAATTAATTATATAATTTAAAAGACAAAGAAAGAGGGAAAAAGGAAGGGCAAAATATAAAAACTGAAACTAAGTTACATGTTGTATTATTTGACTGTTGGAATTTAAAAGTTCTCCAAATCAAGATTATAAGAGAATAGAAAATCTCAATCTACCTTGCTACTTTGATTCAAACTTTTAAAAAATTTTCTTTTTCTTCTTTTTTAATAACATGCTGTGTACATTCAAAAAATAGCCACACTAGAAAAGAAAAAAAGATTTAATAGTTAATTTTAATGCTAATTACTATTCTAACTGACTGTTAGTTATAATTGAACTTAATATAATTGAGAAAATTGATGGTTAAGAAATGCAGTTAGATTTATTTTACCACATTTTCCAGGACATTACATCTTGAAATATCTCAGTCACAAAAAGATAAATTTGCTTCAGAAATGAATTATGATTGCTATAGAATGAGACATTAATGCCTTTGAAGAACACTTTGCAGTTGAATAAAATGAAATATCAATTTACTATTGGGGAAGCAGGTTAAGAGATTTATAAACTAAGATTTGTCTGGACATTAGAGGGGGAATAAAACCCAGAGGAAAAGTTACTAGAATTTTGTCAGCTAAATTATACATATTTCATAGAACTGCTTGTTGGTAGTTTAAAAAGAATTTTCATTATAGTTATTATAAATTTATTACATTTTCTTACTTTAAATACTCTTTCATAATCTATATTATCTCACTAATATTTTTTGTTCAGCTCTAATTATTGCTATGCTTGAAAAATAATGATATTGCTTTAATTTAATAATTGTATTTCAAGCACTACAGGAATTACCTGCAGTCCTACCTTTAGTATCAATAAAGTTTTAAAGTACATAATCGTGTTTAAGTATCATGTGAGTGATAGTGTTCTATATAGCTAAGAATATTCCCACTGTGTTAAAAGATATAATATGAATCAGGCATTGGTAGGTCACACCTGTAATTCTAGCTACTTGGGAAGCAGAGATCAGGAAGACTGTGGCTCAAGGCTAATCGAGGAAAATAATTCCTGTGACCCCAGCCCCAAAATAACCAGAGCAAAATGGACTGCAGTTATGACTCATGTGAAAGAGTACGTGCTTTGCAAGTGGGAAGCCCTGAGTTCAAACTCCAGTCCTGCCAAAATGAATGAATGAAAAAAAACATATAAAGCTATAATATTCCTCTATGTAATTTTAAAAGTAAATTATAAGTAAATGATTTATTTAATTTATTTACTAGAGTGACTATTGCAAAATATAAATACTTTTTAAAGTCTAGTATTATTTTAGAAAGCACAGATGAATATGACTGCCTCTTTTTTGCTTAAAAATGAACAAACTGTAGCCTTTTGTTGTTTTACTTCTTAATTTATTATGGCATTAAATTAGTGCTCCAGAGAAATTTTACTTTATAGTTATTTGAGTTTTTTCTTTTTTCATTTTGAGACTTGAATTCAGGGTCTCATGCATGTTATGCAGGCACTCTATCACTTGAGCCACACTCCCAAACTTTTATATCTTTAAAAACATAATAAGAAATTTAAAAATGATAAAAATCCAGACAGGAGTTCATTAGTAGCAAGAGACGAAGGAAAATGGACAAATCTAATGCCATGGTCCTTGAAATAGAGATAGAAATAATTACGAAAATTCTGGAGCTGAGTGGATATCAAAATGGAGCTTTAAAAGTTTCCTAATCTTCAAGAACCATAATCTTGAGCTTCACTATCCACAAAGTTCTTATTGGTAGCCATGAAATCTGAGCCAGGCCAACAGTGGTAGTTATACTGCATATTCCACTTATGCTTGGGGTGGGAGCTGAAGGCAGGCGAGCAATCCTGGCTGTGAAGAGATGCATGAACAGAAAGCCTGGCCACCCTTGTGACACAAGAAAATCATCCTGCTGTGCACAGTGAAGATGGAAAGCATCTGAAGACTGTGAGCTTCTGCACTTGGGGTGAGGGGCATTATCTAATTACATCTGAAAAGTACAAGTTAGAAAGTGTCCTTAGAAATACTGAACACTGCCTCAGTGGGCCCTGTCTTTTTTTGGACCACATGGAAACTCCACGCACATTAGCCTTTCTCCTACCATTTCTCTATGGTAGGAATGAAGTAAAACAAACATCAACAGCTTAAAAATGAATAGAAGTTCCCAAGCTTTTGAAGTATGAAGAAGATTAAAAAGGTACAAAAGTAAAGAAATGCATTTTAGACAGGGAAAGCAAAAGCAAATAACCACAAAAAAGAGAAATATGGCACTGGAGAGGTAAAAACCTAGATTAGAAGTTAGCTTTACCTAAGAAATAGGAAAAAATTTACCCAAGAACTTTGAGGAATGAAACAACTTCAGTGAGAACATTAATTCAACATGGTCAGAGCCCAGGTGAATGGAAAAGAAGTAGAAAATGTAAGGAAAAAATGTTGAGGATTAAAACAATGTTCCAACTGAACTCAACAGAATTTGTAGCCCAAGGGCAAACAGAAAGAGAATTAATGACTAGAGAAAAGACTTGAGAGAAATCACAGGATTTTACAGATGAAAGTAAAAGAGCTAACAGTGAGACACACCATTTAAAAATACAGATAACTGATTGTATAAATATTATTGATGATTGATTATATCAGATGTGGAAGTTAATCAGCATAAGTAATCTCCAAATAAAAAAAAACATGAACACAAAAACAGACCCAATTAAGTAAAAACAAGTATTTTCAAAATTTAGTGAACAATAATTATATGCTAAATTATAAAGTGACAAAACTTTAATTAATTAAGGTAATATAAATTTCAAATGTTAGAATAAATAAGAATGTGAATGTACCAGAAGCTTTCAACTTTACAGCAAAGATTCAATAAAAATTGCTTAAGAACACATAGGATTAAATAATATACAGTCTCAGTGGCTCTCAAAGTATCTTTACATTTCACCTTTTTTCTAGTAATTCAAGTAAAACTTAACTTTCCTGTATATTTTTTATTGAACTAGTAAGTACGATAAAATACATTTTATAGTCACATGTATGTTTACTTATACATCATGTTTGAAAAATAATTGTAATGATTGTATTTAAAAACAATTATGTATATAATTGAAAAGTGTGACGATCTCATTGACTTTTTCTATACTTGTTAAAATTAAATAAAAATTTCATCAAAAGTAACATTTTGCAAAAATTATAATTTGCTTATTTTTAATATTAATTATAGGTAGCAATATTATGATTTTAAGAATTACTAACTTAAAAGTGAATAAAATTAAAATCTAAGCTGTATGTGGTGGTGTATACCTGTAATCCCTGCACTCAGTAAACTGAGATATGAGGATCACAAGTTTGAGTCTTGCCTTTGATAGATTGAAAGAACTTCATCTAAAAAATAAATAAACAAAATAGTTAAAATTAGTGAATGAATGTGATATGTCCAGGGTTAGAGATTACAAATCACAGATTCATAAATGAATGATAGTTTACAACTGCAAACTGCAATTTAATAAAATACATGAAAATCAGGCAAACAGAGCATTGTGTTCCTAGATGAAAACATGCTGCTGAAAAATAGGAAAACTTACTTTAACTGTTGATTTTGTCGATAATATCACAAGGTACTAATGACTGTGAACAAATATGTATTCATACACAATAAATAATATTTGACTTCAATATTAGACCCCAATTCAGTTATATTTAGTTGCCAACATTCTTCTTTCTCCATTTACCAATTCATAATAACATTTTTTAAATCACTCAATTCTTATATCCTAGTTATTTAGAATACTGATCAGTTAGCCAACAGGCTCCAAGAGCACTTTAACTTAAATAGCCACAGGGAAAACACGAGAAGTCAAAAAGGCCATGGCATGGTGGTTGTAAAGGTCTGAAACAAAATAATTCTGTACATAACTCATTTCTTTGTGATTATGCATTTATTCTGTGACTATAAAATACTCTAGTAATGCTACTAAAAGTAAATCCTGGGAAGAATGGGAGCCAAGCTATTGTCAAGACTCTCTGGAGTGGAGTGTCTGTAGTGACCTATCCTAAAAGGTGCCTCTCCTTTAGAGTTTGACAAGATTATATCCTTATCCCAGAGGAGAGTCAAGTTTCTGACATCTCTTGAGATTGTTGGAGCACAGAGATTCTGAAGGTCTATTGTTTCCTTTAAAAGTACAAATCTCAGCAAGTCACTGTTGGCTGTCCATGGGTACGAGGACAAGCTTACCACCAATACTAACCATTGCGCACAGCTTAGCAGTGCAATCTCCAACATTGCCCCATAGCTAGAGAAGAATGAAAGTAGCCTTTCTGTTGGATCTCTACTTGGACCCATTCACTGGTTTCCTTAACTATATCACCCTTACAGACTGCATGCAAGGCACGAGCTGTAGACCAAGACCTGTGTGGGGAGGCTAGCTATCCTGAAGGAAGCTTTTCAGTAAACAAAGCCTTTGTCATTGCCTACGATTAGGTTAGAAAGATCACAGAGTTTTAGGCCAGTAGCTATAATCTTCAAGCTTTATTTGAACTGTATACAGACTATGATTGAGATTCAGATATTGTAGTGCATAAAGTGTGCTAATCTTACTTCAATATTCAGTATTTTTAATGTACAAATGCTGTGTAATCAGTTGGCTGTGTAATCACTGCCAAGATGAAAGTTTAAGACATTTAAGGGACTCAGGACAGGTTTCTAATTACTGTTCTGAAACAGCATTCCATTCCTAACCCACTTGGCCACAATCCCAGCCTGACACACCCTGCAATTTCGCTTCTATTACCTCAATGTAGGTTGCTTTTTTTCATATAAAAGGATAATAAAAGCATCTTTTGTCACTAACTTCCTTCTTTCAACCCTCTGTCTGTGAACTGTAACCACATCACTGCAGTCTGTTCTTTTTATTACATTTATATAACACACTTAATGTATCCATTCCACTATTTTTGTACACTAGCTTTATTTTCTATTTTTTGCTATGTGAAGAAAATTGCTGTTAATGCATCATACAGAGGAACAATCTCTATATTCTTTGGGGGTCACGGGCACTTGTTTCTGTCAGATATATGCAAAAAGTAGAATTGCTGAAATGTGTACTTTTAATTTACGCCATATTGCCATCCAGTACTTGAGCATGGTTTCACTCTCACTGGGAATGTGGAAGGGATCAGATGGCACTATCTTTACCTATGCTGCTCAGTCTTCTCATTTTCAGGTATTTTTTGTATGTATGTAATCTCTTTGTAGATTTAATTTGCATTTCCATGATTATTGATTTTTATTTTTTACATGCCTACAGGCTTTTTGGGCATTCTCTTTTGTGCTATCCCTATTCACATCTTTTACACCTTGTATATTGGGTTGTCTGTTTCTCCTTATTCATCTCTAAGCATTCTTTCTATATACTAGCAACAAAATTAAAGTATCTCTGTAACTAATAGAAATAGATAAAAAGAAATATGTCAGATGGTTACAGATTGGGCAGAATGAAGGACTTGAGAAATTCAACTGTGATAGACATGAAGTACTTGCTCATTCTCTTCTGTAACTTTTTCTTTGTCTGCATAGCAAGCTAAGTACAATGGCATTGCTATTATAGATTCTGAATGGGGACTTGTGTTCATTAGATAGAGAGAAGGGACTGTGGAGCTAGCAGAAAATGTGGAGGACTAGGTCATCATGTCATCTAATAGAGCTAACTCAATAGGATGCTTCCCTGCTTCAGTATAGCTGCTTCCTGATCTTTCACAGGCAATCAGAATCTGAAACTAATAACAAGGAGAATTTCAGAGTAAAAGACTGAAGGTGGCAGTGAAGAGTGATACACTTTCAAGGAAGTATACTGGCTGGGGTTTCACAGTGCCTACGTGGGAGTTATATGCCTTGGTTAAAACAACAACAACAAAATAGCCTGCAGCTGGCACAAATGACCACGAGGGATAATTGCCAATATAAGCGTCTAATAATTGTAGTTATGCTAATTAGACAGGAGAGAAAGTCCCCTCCAATTTAGGAATGCCAAAACATAAAAATGCTGAGACAAACAGCGAAGATACTTGACTGTTGCCAACTGCATCACAACTTAACTATGTTATAGAGATTAAAACTCATACATTATGCTGTTTAAATCTTAGTAAACAGAGTAATTGTCATAGCGAAGATAAAATTATTAACTGAAGAGGCTATTATATATTTGAAATTTAAGAGAGGCTAAAAATAGCTAATGTATGGAAGTGTGCATATGCATGTACCTGTGTTTTATATTTCCTATATAATTACTTAAATATTACTAAAGTAAATGGAAAGAAAATTTATGATGTCATTGGCAGAAAATAAATAAAATTATTAATGAATATATATCATAATTAAATGGTAATAATCAGTTTTGTTTAAAGAATACACTGCTGGAGAAATGGGAATGCTAAAAGTGTCAGCAGGAAAGTGACATTACCATGTAATACGATTCCATTTAGAATTCTAAATGGTTTTTTTTTTGTTCATTTTTTCACATGTGCATACATTGTTTGGGTTATTTCTCCACCTTGCCCCCCAACCTAGAATTCTAAATGTATTGAATCTTATTACCATTTTTGTTTTATAATTTTGCCTAGAGGAAATATTATTAATTATTAAGTGAAGAAAATTCATGATATAATTAGAAAAACTATTTGAAGAAAAATAGAGCAACAGAAGACTAGTCCTGCCATATATTCCTGTTTATAACGTCAATATATTTAGGAAACATAATGTTGGTCTGGGAGTAGACATATACATTAGTTAAAAATTAATTAGAAATTGAAAGAACAAAACCATTTCCAAGAATATATGGAAATTTATTATTAAGGTAGCATTTTAACTAAATGACACTATTTAGTAAATTGTTCAACAGTACTAGAATGTAATAGATGGAAGTCAACTTAGATACCTTACATGTTTTACAAGACCAAATTCAAATTTTATTGAATATATTGATGTAGTAATAATATGTCAACATTCAAGGAAACATGAAAAATGTTTGCAGAAACGGCAGGTGCAGTAGATAGTTCTATGCTAGAATGAAAATCAAAAAGCTATAATAATAAAATATGACTATATTTAAAAGTATAAAATACTTATAATACAAAATTTTAAACTGTCAAATTGACAACTGATCCTGGAAATATTTGGAAAACCGTATTCCAAAGTTGGCTGTCACACGTGACTTCTCAGAATGTTCCTCCATTCTCTTCAAAGCAAACTTGATATTCAAGTAGAATCTCACATTTGGCACCGCAATGTGTGGAAGAGGTAACATTTCTGAAAGAAACCATGTGATATAAGAAGGCTTCAAAATATTTTGAGTAGAAAGTGATGTTAGAAAATAATTTCAAGTAATACTAGCTGCTACTAGACTGAAGGGAAGTAAAAATGAGGAAGACCAATAATTACTTTATTGATATAAGTCTGATATAATGAAAATATTAGTTGTATCCAGTGTGTACATATACAGGTGGTAGGTAGCTCAGTATGGAACTCCAGCGCTGTTGAAATTGCACAAACTTCAAACCAATGATGATTTGGTGACAACAGTGTAGAATGGGACAATGGAGATGATGATCTATAAGGGAGGGGGGAGAGAGAGCGAGATGGAAAGAAAGAGATACAGAGAGGAGGTAGAGGGATAAATAGATGTTATATATATATTTTATATATGTTTAATAAGTGTTTCTTTATGTACATGTATATCTCTTTATCTACTAAAAATATTTAGAAAGTTAAAAAAGTATGTCATATTAAGAAAACAAAGTGGAGCTGGGTGATTAAAGAGTAGAAAGAATAAACATTGCTGCTCCAATGATTCTTCAGTTTTCTATATAATAATGAGTTTTGAAATGTTAACTCAAGTCTGGTTCTCACCTTCTAGTTTCAGAATGTTAAAAATAATTATTTATCTAAAAGTTCTTTATGTTATTACAAAGAATATTCATCACAAGACTTTTGGGAAAGAATCCACAACCACTCCCCTATGTTCACTCTACAGTGTGATCCTTATTTCAATGAATTTCATATGACTTTAGTTGCTATTTAAGCTCATTTGTCCCTCTCTATCTTTCCATCTCTCTCTGTTGTTTTGGGGGCCGAGGGTTTTCTGGGGTTTGAACTTAGTGTCTTGTACTTGCTGGGCAGGAACTCTACTAATTGAGTCACATTACCGGCCTTTTCTTGCTTTAGTTTTTTTTCGCATAAGGTGTTTGATTTTTGCCCAGGACTGGCCTCAGTCTGTGATCCTCCTACTTACATCTGCTGAGTAACCACCATGTCTAGCTCTTCTACCTCCCAGTTGATTTCATACATTTTTGAAACATCATTAATTCCCTTCAAAACTATGGCTTATCCATTTCATATACTTAACTAACTGTTAAGACAAAGCTAACAGTTAAAATATCTCGAATGAGGAAAATTTTATTAAAATGAAAATTAGCTTCAATATATCTTCCTTAGATAATTTGTTTAGGACTTTGCAAATTTAGAGAACACAAATAAAGAATGCCAAGAAAAATTGTGATTTCAGATAAACACTACCTTTTAATTATTACTATTATTTTAGTCTGTTTGATCCATGTACAATTTTAGAACTGTTTATACTTTTCCATTTATATCTATAATCAGTTTTTATCAGAATTTCAAATTTGACTGAACCTGTTTTATTTTATCTGAAAATTCTATTTTCATTGCTTTTTTTTTACACACGTCTGTTTTTTTGTTTGAAAGATAACTGTTCCTCAATAAGTAGGAGAAAGTAATTTACAGGAATGTAAAAACTTGAACAGAATCGAAATAGTCATACAGCATTTATGATACATTGCAATTATGTTAATTAAGAATCTGATTGATAAAAAACACACATAAAATTTAATTTAAGGAAATCAAAAAGGAGCAATTAAGATAAAACTAAAAATTAAAGAGTAAAAAATAGAGAAAATGAGTGGAAATAAATATACATAGGAAACTATTCTTTTAGAAAAGGGTTATGCCATTAGTTAATGCAATCAAGAAAGGAAAAAAAGGTGAAATGCATCAAAACATTACATAAATACTGGGAATTTGGAAAACAGTAAAAAATATTAGCTATAAGGGTTATAGCTAATTCTTTGGTTATAGAAATTCTTTGATATTTAAAGTATAATATGTTTATCTGATAAAATTTGAAATGATATTACTTTAACCCAAGTATTTATACTATTACATTTGAAAGATAAGGACATGTAAATGCCCAATATGACCACAAAATAAATGCAGTACTGAAAGAGAAATGTGGAATAAAGACAAAAAATAAACTTTCAATATGGATTTCAACATTCCGGAGTACTCCCCACATATCTAAGGCGTGGAGTCAGCCAGTGTGCCCTGGCACAATTGCTCTTTATGTTTCACGCTGACCTCTCAGCACCATCACCAGTGTTGGCCAGACACAGCTAGGGGCAACCTTGAGCTCTTTAACTGTGTATTCCAGTCTCCACAGACTTACTGTTTACTCAAATATCCTGTCAACATATAGACAAGCACAGATTCCAGGTGCAGGTCATCAATGGCATTGAACTCATTAGAGATGATAAGAAATAAAATTTATATATATATTTTTTTAAATCACCTATATCTAATGCCAATACCCTTCTGTTAAAAAAGAAATACTCATATACAAGATTTGGAAAACATTTCAAAAATGAAGATGGTTTTTCCCTTCAATTACAAAATCGAATTGGAAAATATAGAAAAAGAAGACCCAATAGTAATAGCAAATATATGGGAATATATATGTGAAAGGTTTATGCATAAAACATTAAAGCTTTAACTGCTCTTCTGAGTAGTAATCAGAATTAGAAAACTAAAAACAAAATTAGCTGTTATATTTCAGCCTATTGACATAATCTGTATGTAGGAACCCAGGAATCACAAAATATTTATTCATATTTGTCAATATGAAAATTATTCAAGTACAAGTTAAATAACAAATGGAAATGTTAAAATATGTCAATGCCTGGAGCTAAAAGTACCTGTTATATAAGGAGCTCCTATAAGTTAAATGCCAAAACATCACCAAATTTAACAGAACATTAGTAAACAATATACATAGGGAAAACACAGAAAAGAACATGCAGATTATATTAGGCACCATTTTTCATCCATTGTAATCACAAAGATAAAAATTATTGAAAATGAAGTGCATTGCTATGCTATGAGGGTCCAGACAACTTCACATGTGGGTATGGAAATGTAACAACTATTGTTAGCAACTTGCCGACAATGCAAATTAAAACTTAAAATTCTGATAATATAACGTGCTTGCTAAAATTTTTATAGAGATGATTTTTTTTCTATTATGTGCACTCATGAGTGTTTGACATGCACACACATTAGATTTGATGATGTACCCAGGCACAGCTCATTTTGTTGTGTTTCACTTTATTGTGCCTCACAGATACTGTGGTTTTTACAAGTTTCTGGAAACCTTCAAGCAAGTCTATTGACACCATTTTTCTGCCAGCATACTCATTGTGTTTATCACATTTTGACAATTCCTTGGAATAATTTAAGCCTGTCCATGATCAGTGACTTATTTTTAATCTTATTTTAATTACTTTAAAGTGTGATGGATAAGACCTCAAACTTATGCAATAATATTGTTTGTTCTGAAAGTTCTACTGATCATATCTTTTCATCTTCGTGGGCCTGTAAATTTACAACTAAAATTAAATTAGGACACTAAGTGTTCAGTGAAAGGAAGATTTGCAAGTGTCTCACTTCCTATCAAAAGCTAGCAATGATTAAGCTTTGAAGGAGAGCATGTCAAAAACTGAGGTAGGCTGAAAACTAGGCCTCTGGCACCAACCCATGAAGTAGTGAAACAGAAATGAAAAATTACTGAAGGAAATTAAAAGTGCTATTCCCGTGAACACCTAAATAATATGATTGAGAAACAGCCTTAGTGCAGATACAGAGAAAGACTTTGTGGTCCAAATAGAAGACTGAAGCAGCCAAAATTCAGCCAAAGTCTAGTCTAGAACAATGCCCTAACTTTTCAGTTCTATGAGAGCTGAGAGAAATGAGGGCAATGCAGAAGAAAATTCTGAAGCTAGCACAGGATTATTCATGAGGTTTAAGGAAAGAAGTCATCTCCACAACATATACATTCAAGGTGGATCCACCAGGGCTGATGTGGAAACTGAAGTAAGCTATCCAAAATATCTAACTAGATAATGGATAGTAAAATTTAAGGTAATACATTTTCAATGTAAACAAATCATCTTTCTATTGGAAGAAAGATGCTATCTAGGACTGTCATAGCTAGAGAGAAGGAGTCAATGACTAATGTAAAAGCTTTAAATGTCAGACTGCCTTTCTTGTTAGGGATAATGCAGCTGATAACTTTAAGTTGAAGCCAATGCCACTTCAAAAATCCTAAGACACTTAAGAATTATACTCGATCTTCTCTTTCTGTGCCCTATTAATGGAACAACAAACCTGGATGACAACACAGCTGTTTATTCAATATTTGAAGGTCACTCTTGAAAACAGTTGCTCAGAGAAAAAGATCCCTTTCACAATATTACTACTTATTAACAATACACCTGATCACTCAAGAATCTGAGGGTGATGTCCAATGAGATTACTGTTGTGGTTATGACACTTATATAACATTCATCTGCAATGCAATGGATTGATTATTAATTTCAAGTGTAAATCTTAATACATCAGAAGTGTATTTCGTAAGGATATAGTTGCCATCAATAGTGCTTCCTCTGATGGATCTGAGCAAAGTAAATTAGATGTCATTAAGAATATTTGAAATTCATAGGAGTATAAAATATCAGTATTAATAAGAATTGGGAAGAAGTTGATTCCAACTCTCCTGGGGGAGTTTGAGGGTTTCAAGACTTCAGCAGTAGAATTAATTGTAAATATGGTGAAAGAGAAGAAGAGAACCCGAAGTGGGCTCTGAAGTTGTGAATGAATTGCTGCAATCACAATAGGTTTCCTCTGGCAGTGCCTTTAGAAGGAGCTCCAAATATAAACTCTTTTTGCTTTTCCCTATGAAAAATATATGAACAATACCTTTAAGCATAAACAACGATATGGGTAGAAATTTTCCTCATCATAAAAGTATGTAGAATTTCTCATCCTTTTTTATGATGGAAAACTTTGCAACCATCCTGATTTTTCTCATACTGATGATTAAATGTTGTTTATCTTTGAAGTCTATTTTTTTTCTTTGCAATACTAGATATCATACTTAGAATCCCATGCTTGCCATTGTCTTTTTTTAATAAGGAAATTGAGTGAACTAAACCTTTATCTTTGTCAATTCATCCTGGGAAACAATGCTGCTTTCTCTTTGTAAATTATAGTTCCTTTTAATTCTGACTTTTTACTTAAATTATGTCAGAAACTATCCTTTGTTCAATTTGCTCATTTCACCCTTTGGCATAACTATATTACCTATATATATGTATACATAAATACTTGCTTATAATAATTTCTTAAAACTCTTAGCATTTTCAGTTTTCTCAAGCCAGTACTCTGCTTTTAGTGTTTTCTGTACTACTTTTTTTTCATATTTTTATGTTTTGAAAACTTAATTTGCTCTTGTAAGTTTTTGTCTGAGATTGACCAACTCACAATCTTCTTTTTCTGATGTTTCACATTTCTTCCTTGAAGTTTCATACATCTCATTTGGGCTCTCAGAAACAATTTCTGGAGGAGGAGGGGAATTTCTTTATTTACTGTTTTTGTCTTCAGCTTCTTTCCTCTTAAATTTTTATGATTTTTTATGTCTTGTGCAAGCTACTGCTATAACTATCAAACATCATATAATGACATGAGAAGTTTCAGACCAGTTTTTTGTAGAAAATGTATGTTACTGCTTGGAGAAGTTTGCGTTCAAGGTGAAAAGTTCATGTGTTTGAATGATTTACTTTAGCTCTTTATTTTTCTCAAACCCATAGAATTTTCCAGCTACAGACATTTGTGTACTTCTTACTTCAGCCCCACTATCCTTGTCCTTCCCCACTGAATCAAGGGGGAAGTTCCTTGGAAACTGTTTCCATAAACTCTTAGGAATTACTTCACTTGTCTCAAGAAATATATACTGTTTGTTTATGATCATTTGCTTGTTTGTTTTCCTTCTCAGTCTGTGTTACCTACGGTGGAGAATTGCTTCTTCGGCCGAGTCTGAAATTCATTCCTTAAATTACCCTTTTTAGGTATGTTACTGAAACCTATTGAACACCAGCTACATTCTTATGTTGTGTGTCACAAGAGTCCCTGGTTATGCTGAAGTTCAAGTTTTTTCATTTGCATTTGCTGATTGCTATTGAGTTCTTTGTTTGATTTCCAGAATACAAAAGACCCAGCTTTTTAGTCCCATTTTAAACAGAAAATACTTTTAAATGTTTATCACAGGGCTGAAATCTATAATATAATACTCATACCACTGAATTGAGTTGTCTAAAAGTATACTTAGCAGAGATAGCATATGTTTCTGGATAATTTTATATTGTATTCAAGTTACTTTTCTGTTTTTGGTAGTACTGGGGTTTCAATTCTGGACCTCATACTTACTAGGCAGGTGCTTATCACTTGAGCACACAGCATAAGCCTTTGAGTTATTTTTCATGACTTATTAGGGGAATTTTCTTTTATCCTACACCCTAGAGAACCAGAGATACCTGTAGTTCAAGGAGGTAGAATCCTCAGAACAAAAAGGACCTATGTTGCAGACCCAGTCCACAGCTGAAGTCCTGGAAACTCCCTGAAGAGTAGCTGGTATAAGTCTGCATTGGGAGGCTGAAGGAGCTGGAGGCTGGTGCCTAAGGGAAAGCCAGCAACAATAGACACTCCACTTGGGAGAATGGGTCTATGAAATATAAGATCGTATCTATTTTAATTTTATTGACCTTGAAACATCATTTGCAAATTATTAAATTTAGAGGTTTCCATGTATGACCAATGTCAAATTTTATGTTAGCCTGATGATTGTCATGTATACATACATTGCTGATTATTAAATCCGTGGTGAGGAAATTAACCCTAATTGCTTCTAATTCATTCTTAAAACAGGTAACAGTCTGTTTTAAAGTGATATTCATCAGAGAAGTGCTCTGAGGAACACAGTATATTGAAAATATGAATGGCTCTCTAATAAACATCCTGACAGTCTCTGAGACCATAATAAAAGCTATAGATATTCTACACATAGCTAAATTAATGTACGAAGTACATAAATACCAAAATATTTTAAGTCCAAATTTCTAGGATTTTTAAATGTCTTGCATAATAACTATAGGCAAGCAATCTGAGTTTATGATGTCTTACAGAAAATCCATCTTTTAAAATGACCTTGGAACTTAACAATTGACTTTAGTTTAACTCTGGTTTTAAAGCTGAGACTGAGTAGGATCCACTTTGCATATCTGTTTATATTTGTGGCTTTGAACTTTCTAGGTTGAATGACCTTGACTTATTCTTTATAAAGTGGAATAATTTTCTAAGTATAAGTAAATCTTTTTTGTAGTTACCAGAAAATGTAATGGTTGTTAAGTAACCTATGTTTTTGGCAAAATATTTGTGTTAATTAGTAAATATCATACATAAAAATTTGTCTAGAAAATGTAAGTATTTTAAGAAATTATTAAGTTCAGGGAAGCAAAGATGTTAAGGAACATAATTATATTATAGCATTTAAAATTAACATTAAATTTATTATATTTAACTCAATTTATTCTATTTATTTAATATTCACTTTCACATCACTGTAATTTATGAACTGCTAATTATTTCATTATTATAGAATCTGTATGATTCTTTCTCATATTTATATTGCTCATGAGGAACAAGGAATATTAATTTTTAATATCATATTCAGAATTTGAAGTTGAGAGCTATTAACTAATTTATCTATGATAGCTCTAGGTACATTAAATTTTTGTTACTAGTCAGATTTTCTTTTATTCCTAGGCAGGAATAGAGTTGAGACATTATTTAATTTTTGTCAAAGCATGTGGTAAAACTGAAAAAAAGGTAAGAATGTAAATAAATAAGTAAATAAAGAGCTGAAGAACATATTTCTTGTATGCAGGGACTGTTGAGCTGTACAGTGATAGCTTAATATAAAGAAATGCAGTCTCCATGGAGTACGTCCTCTCGTTCTGAGGGAACACATGCGCACATGAAGGTATGCTTCCAGGTATACACAGGGGTGTCACATGCATCCCATAGCTCAGAACTTGACTACATTAATATTAATAGAGGAACAGAAAAAATAGAACCATGCATATGTATACATTGTATATATAATTATAGAAATTAATTTGTTATATTACTTACATTATTATAGTCTGGCTAGTCCTACAGTGGCCATCAGCAACATGGAGAACCAGAGACATCAGGAGCTGCTCAACCCAAAAAGCTAGAATTCTCACAACAAAAGGGACCCATGATTCAGGACCAGTGCACAGCTGAAGGCCTGGAAGCTTCTTAGAGAGTAGCTCTCCTGAGTCTGCAGTGGAAAGAAGGAGCTGGCGACTGATGTCTCAGGGCAATGGCACCAAAAGCAGACACTCCCACTCAGGAAGAACAAAGCTTTCATATGCTGGTTGACTTCATCCTTCTTTCCTTTTGATTCCATCTGAGCCTCCAGCCTATTTGATGCTGTCACCCAAGTTCAGGTCATGTCTTTCCCTTCTACTTCTTGTTCCACATGCTAACTATCTCTGGAAAAGCACACCCAGATGTATGCTTCAATAAACTACAAGGCATCTCTCAGTCTAATCAAGTTGACAATCAAGATAACTGTCACACCAGGTTTTTAAAATAGTATTGTTTTATTTGAAATATTTTCACAATTGCAAAATCGTACTAAGTACCTCACACACAGTCACTAAATGTTACCTATTTCCCATACTAGATGTTTTTCCCTTGTATCTCTTTCTTAAATATTAAAACATTTGTGAGGCACCCATGGACATGATGTCCCATGACTTTTTTGGGGGGTAGGGAGGCTGTACTGGAGATTGAGCTTGCTAAGGAAATTACTCTATCACTGAGTCATTTCCCCAGTCCTCTATTACCCTTAAATTAGTTATAATATCTATCTTATGAATAAGAACATTGTAATAGTCAGGAAATTCATGTTAATATGATATTATTTCTTCACAAATATTAAACTATTATCAATTATTTACTAATTGATTTTATAGCAAAAGAAAGTGTTAAGTTCTGTGTAGGATTCACTCTATGAACACATGCTAAGTTTAGTTGTTGTCCTTTGTCTAACCTGGAAAGACCCTTCATTTCTTCTCTTTTATAATTACATTTTCTAGGTGTCTGTCCAATAAAGAAGTAATCAAGAAAGAAATATGAAATGAAAAGAAGTATCAACCTTCAGGTGCTCCCAGTAACCAAACAGGGGCCTATTTGAACATCAAGCAAGTTGTAACAGCAATACATTATAGACTATAAGTAAGAATTCATGTCTATAGTGAAATAAATAAATGAATATATATATATATATATATATATCAATAAATGAGAAGGGGAAGTTTTCCTTTATAGTATATTTCTAGCCTAAAATGCAGAAGCTATGATGTAAACAGAAAGCAGAATTGCCAACTACAGTAGTTACAACTGATTCTTATCAAATCATCAATAGATGTTAAAACTGTCAAACATATGATGAAAAATAAGATATTTACATAGTTTCAAATTATTTTTGCAGACATTTATTGGTGAAAAAACTAAAACAACAACTTCATAATCAAAAGCTTTAATTAACATTGCATTAATTAAGTGATTAAAGTTAATAGCACCAGTATGAAACATCAAGTATACTGAAATAATGTGCAGAGTCAGGTACAGCAGGATTTCCATGATATTTTGGTTAAAAATGGATAATCAGAATGTAATAATGAGGCAACATGAGACAGAGACATATTAAGAAGCACTCTATAAAACAGCCACCAAATAGCTACTCTTTAAAAAATTGTCTGTGTTTTAAAAATTAGTTTTCATTTGTGCTGCCTTTTCTCTTCTGGAGGGATCATGTCATTTTTATTCCAGGATCTCTTCTGTTATTTTTTCTCTTTCACTATGTATATATGTTTATATAAGTATATATGTTTCAGTCTAAACATAAACATACAAAGATTTATATATGTATAAACATAAACATAAACATAAAGCATAAAGCATAAACTTACATAGGTTTATATATGTATACATATTTAGAACATATATACACTATTTACCTGTATATATACATATATATGTATGTATGTACAGCTGAACACAGCACAGCAATGAACTTCACATGTCATTGTGTGAAACTACATATATGAACACTAATCTCAGCTCAGTTTACACAGTGTTTATTTTTGAACACCTACATTATAGACACAATTCATTTTTTCCTATCCATTTAACAAAACTGTCTCTTTGCCTATCCCCCTTGTTCTGCCACAGAGTATTATGATAACAACTATTCATCTTTTCTAATAGAGGACATACATAATCTGTGGGTCCCTACTAAAATTATTCATGATTTAGTCACCTTTACATCCCCAGTGCTGTACTTGGTTGCTAAATAAATTGAGTTTACAATCAGTGTTACATTTTCAGGTCTTAACACTTTTCCTTGTGTTGTGTACTAAGAAAGGTCATAGGTCATATCATTCTCCTTTCACACAATTTGTTTTCATAGCCCCCAACTGCACTTAAATAGATTTACCTGTTGAGCTCACTATGTCTTTCCAGTAGTTGCACACTGAAATCTGAGAGAAATTCATTTGCCTTTGTCTTTCCACCACTGATCATAGAGGCATATGTGCAAATACCGGTTATGAAGAATTCAAAGTAACTCTTACAATAGTGTGTCATATAAAATATTTTAATGTTGCATGGAAAAGCAAGCTGTCTCTAAAAAGATATAGAGTCCTACATTTTGCAATGGTCCTCCAGACTGTGACCTTATGTGAACCGCACATTCTAATCCTTCTAATTTGCTCTTTCCTTCTCAAAGTATGAGAAAAATTTTTACTATTATGTGATCGTTCTTACTCTATTAACTAGTGATAAGTCAAATATGTAGTGAGTAATGTTTTTCTGTTTGAAGAAAAGAAAAATTGATTCAGTATTGCTTAAGGTGTATCTAAAGTTTTAGATTTAAGAGTTTTATTTATTGTAATTTTTCAATAAGAATATGTCTAATTTGGAAGAATATGTGCTAATATGTATTCTCAAGTAATTATTTACTTGAAAGGCTGATAATTAGACCCAATATTTGTTACAGCTTAGTTTTTTCTAAGCTAAGTTGCTTCATAGAAAAGATACAATTTTTGAAGTACTTGTTTTATACCTAAAGATAATAAAACTAGGTTCTAATTATTTCAGTGCCACTGAGTGGTCTATAACTAGTCTTGAAACTCATTATCTGCATTTACATGTTTTGTTGGTTGAAATTGTCTTTCCTTTGTCTCCCTACAGATTTAAATAATGAAATGGTACATCTACAAAGTTTGAAAATATCCTGTTTGTTAATTGAATTTAAGAAATTGGAAGAAACTGGTTAGCACGTACTACAGAACAGCAAGTATATGGTCACAGAAAAGAGATACAATGTTAGGAAAATAATGTGCTGATAATTACCAATGTTAGAACTGATTTTATGTAGGAGATAGTCAGTAAAATAGTCAAAGAAATAATTTTTAATATTGTATGCCCTCTTGCATTAAAATGACCAGCAAGCTATAACCACTGGAGCAAATTTAGTCAAAAGTCCAAATCCAGCCCAAAGGTCTCATTTGGCACGTGATTTACCATAAAAAATACAGTTTCATTAGAAAATGGCTACATCTATGCCTTATGCATTGTTTATGGCTGTTTGTTTGCTACAGTGCTATGGAGGAGTTGTTATATTGACCAGCTGACACACAAATCCTAATATGTTAACTATTTGACCCTTAATAGAAAAAGCTTGCTGATACCTGTATTAAAGGGGAAAATCTGGAGCAAAGTAGTTTCTTATACTTGTAAATAAGTTATATGAATTTACTCATATTAGGAAATATTTGATGAAGACATCTCCTTAATTTATATTTGGATTTAATAATAAAGAAGAAATTGCATATTCAGTGAAATGTGTGAAGAATTCCTTACTTGACATTGCAATTCATGGTCAAACTGATGAAGTAGATACATTGCAAAATATAACTTGATGTTAAATATATTCTGAACATTTGACCTTGTAGGCATAATCTTTACCATATTTTAGCATTATAGATAACATTATTGTTTCAATCACTATAAAATTTCTAGTGCATTGATATTTCTTTGTATGATTTTTGTAGATTCAGCTATATAACATTTTAGTCACTGATGTGTACATTTGTTTGGTAAAATCAATTTCCTTTTCTTTTGAGATTCCATTTATGATAACACAAAGTACATCTCTTTAAGAAATATTGTAATGTAAGGCCACTATGGATATGATTCCTTGGTCATTTGAGTTGGGTTTAGATCAATATTTTTCATTCATGGTCATGGTTAAAACTACTTTTGTTCTTGATATCTATAAAGAAATATCTACGTATGAAAAGCAGAAGTTAGCCTTCCCATTTCAGCAATAAAATTCTTTTTACTAACTAATTTTATGTCCAGTAGCTATAGATGTAATGTTGGAAATTTGCTTGGATATTAAAATTTACTTTAAAATAGAAATGCATCATTAAAAAAACTTTATTCATGTGCCATTTAAAGTCATTTTGAGTACTTCTGTAGAATCACATTTTAGGGATTGGTAATCAAGCCTGAAATGTTCTCTGTCCACTAAATTCATTGAAGTTGTAGTTCTAGGTTTCTTGCTCCATGTTGCCTAACTTCTAATTGAAAGATCCTCCTTGTATTCTACTTTAGCTCTTTGAACTATTTATACAATATTTCTAAAAATCCTACTTGATGCAGTAATTTTGTTTTACTGTAAATATTGTTAGGAGTTTCCAAAATAGTACAGCTCTTTTTCATTAGACTATTGTAAGGTGATTATGAACAGGAAATTTAAGATTTTTTTTTTTTTGGTATTAGGGTTTGAGCTCAGTGCTTACATCTTGTGCCATTACTCCAGCCCTTTTTTGTGATGGATTTTTTTGAGATAGCATCTCCCAAACTACTTGACTGGGCTGGCTTCGAGCCACATCTTCCTGATAACTGCTTCCTGAGTAGCTAGGCATGAGGTACCGGTGCCCAGAAAAATATTGCTTTATCAAAACTTTTTAAGTCAATATTACACAGAGATATTCTCTGATATCTCTGATTCCAAGTCAGATTACTACTTCACATACTGTCAATAAGATCAAAAGAACTTTCAAGTAAAAAGCAGTTCTGTGTGCATAAATTACAAACTTATTCAACTGATTCAGTTAAATGGACAAAAGTTAATAATAAAACCACTCCCATAGGTGTTGACTGCACATAAGCCTTCTTTTTTTTGAATCAAATAGTGTTTCTTATTATTCTTCAAGGTAAATTACAGAATTTAGATTTAGAATTTATTTTATGTATTATGAGTTCCATATGTAAGGAGAGTCTTATCTTCTAAGTAGAAAAATTTAACTCATGATTAAATCACGTGGATTTTATCTTGGTCTTCTTAGGTATTAAAAAAATCTTCAAAGGTATACATGTAAATCTAACTTTTAAGTAATGCTTTTTGGAATTTATAATTTTATTTCAGTTTAAATTATCATCTTGTTTTAGTCCCAGGATTTTTATTCCTTGGAGACATAATTAACTCAAGAAAAAATGGTTATTTTTCATAAGGTAAAAAAATGCACATAATATCTGTATACAAATGAGAAAATATGAAGTCAACATATGCAATAGAAAAATGTCTTAAATTAACTATATGTAGAGCAGCTTTATATATAGAACTTTCTAAAGAAAATTAATCATTGTTTGAAAGCATACAAGAATATTTATTAGAAAATAATTGTTATTATAATTGTCATTATTTTTGCCATGACTCCAAAACATTTCTTTCTATTCTTTCTTAAGGCTAATATAAGTATATTTTTTATCTTATTTGATCCTATTTCAACAACATTGCTATTGTAGTCAAGAAATCCTACCTAGTTTCCTGCCTGCCAGCCAGCCAGCCACCACTATGGATTTTCTACTCATAAATTCAACATCAACTTTTGCTTGTGTCCAGCTGGCTGGCCTGCTGGGCTTGCCAGACTCCACAATTGTGTCAATTAATTCCTTAAAATCAATCTCTTCCTGTCTCTTTCTTGCAAGTCTCACAAACATCTCAATTCCTTTTGCCTTCCTAATTTCTAATGTGAAAGTCTGCGTGTAGTATTATTAAGTAAAGTAAACCCAACTTATTCAGATTTATTACATGTTGTTTTCATAAAGCACAGTAAAACAAAATAGTAAATAAATTTTTTTTAATTCCAAACAAAAATTTTAAATATGTACACGTTTTATGTAGGTCAGTTGATATGAAGAAGCTCTCAGTAGTACCAAGATATCAGTTGTGTTTAAATCATTGTGTGATCTGCTGAGTGTTTCCCTACTTGGAGTTTTTGAAAATATGCCTTCTAAAAAACAAATTCTGTCCAAAAAACAAGGTAGAAGTTACGTCATCTTCCTAAGCCAAAAAGGGAATGAAATGTGCTTAACTTAAGAGATAAAGTGAAAGTTTTAGATTTTTTGAAAGGAAGCATACTTATAATGGAAGTTGGCTGGCAGCATCAGGAAAGTGAATCAAGCATCCACAGTATGTGAAATAATGAGCAAGAAATAGGATCTAGCATTTTGGTGAGCAGTATCAATGTGTAGCCTGGCCCAAAAGACCAAAAATCGTATGTTCTCCCTCATATGTGGACATTAGATCAAGGGCAAACACAACAAGGGGATTGGACTTTGAGCACATGATAAAAGCGAGAGCACACAAGGGAGGGATGAGGATAGGTAAGACACCTAAAAAACTAGCTAGCATTTGTTGCCCTTAATGCAGAGAAACTAAAGCAGATACCTTAAAGCAACTGAGGCCAATAGGAAAAGGGAACCAGGAACTAGAGAAAAGGTTAGATCAAAAAGAATTAACCTAGAAGGTAACACCCATGCACAGGAAATCAATGTGAGTCAATGCCCTGTATAGCTATCCTTATCTCAACCAGCAAAACCCCTTGTTCCTTCCTATTATTGCTTATACTCTCTCTACAACAAAATTAGAGATAAGGGCAAAATAGTTTCTGCTGGGTATTGAGGGGGGGAGCGGGAGGGGATGGAGTGGGTGGTAAGGGAGGGGGCGGGGGCAGGGGGGAGAAATGAACCAAGCCTTGTATGCACATATGAATAATAAAAGAAAAAAAAACCCAGCAATTTTATGACAGTAATATAACTGCTTGTGGCTTCAAGTCATTGATGCTCAGACCCACTGAATGTACGATATAGATAACTTCAGTAGTTTCATAGTACTAACCTTTATGTGTCCTGAGCATTCGATGTTTTCCCTCAACTGCTGTCTCCTTGGAACCACATACCTATGAGTACCAACTGCCTACTCTGCAATAAAACTAACTGAGAGGTTTTGACATACTTTTTACAAGTTTAAGTGAGAAAAAATAGAAATCATAATAATTTGGCCATGTTTGTGAACGATTATGGAGAAATGTGAGTAAAAACTCTGACATTAATAAAATGCCTTAAAATTAAGATCTGTGATTAGTATTATAAATTACTCTTTAGGGACAGAGCACAAAAGTTTTCTAGTGCCTACATAGTATTTGATACTGGACTAGACTAGAAAATATATTACAGGATCAATTATTATAACTTCATTTGTATTAAAGAACTATATAATTTTAATATTTATATTAAGCAAATTTGTAAAAATATAAATAGCATTTCATTATCTAACAGCTTTTATTTTGAGAAATATGTTTTTTTAATAAAATACTTTGTTAATGATTATAGTACAGAGTTAAATGAATGAGAAATACTTATGAATTTCTGCACTTCAATTTCTTTGTGTATGTGTGTATCTGCACTTCAATTTCTAATATATGGTATAGATATACAAATAAAATCCACTATCTCAGTCTGTTCAGGATACTATAACAAAATACCAGGGCGGCTTATAAAGACCAGAAATTTATTAATCACACTTTTGGAGAATGGGAAATTCAAGATCCAGGCTCTTTTATATTTGGTGTCTGTTCCTGCTTCATATGTAGCCTTCTGCTGTGTCCCCACATGGCAGAACAGATAAGGGAGGTCTCCAGAGGCTTATAATGTCCTTATAATGACATCAATTTCATTGATCATGAGGGTTGTGCCCTTGAAACTTAATCCTCCAAAAAGCTAACCCTCTAAATAACATTGCAACAGGTATTAGGTTTCAACATATAAATTATGGGTGCATAAACATCCAGTCTGTAACACCCATACAGTCAAAAGCTCTTTGAGGCCCACAATGTTTGAGAGAGAAAAAGGATGCTGAGGCATGTGTGTTTGAGAATTTCAAGTGTAATACAATTTTCTAATTGATGCATTAAACTTAATTATAGAGTATTCTTTAAGTGCATGTATTTACTGAGGAAGAATTACTAACATGTATATAGTACTCTTTCATTGGAACAGCAGCTTTCATGGGAGTTTAAGTTTTTACATTCCATTCAAATCTTTCATCCTGTAAGACTATCCGATTTTTCCTGTTTGTCTATTGCACTAAAAATTTTCACATGCATAATGACAACTATTATATAACATCTTTTCTTATTATAGGTAATAATTTGTTCCTTGAGCTCCAACATGTTGGTCAGTTTATTATCACTGGAGATATTGGTAAAACTATTACGGTATTTTTTTAATCAGTTCTCTTGATAAAATATATTTTCACTTACATTTTATTGTATGATAAAAGTATGATGTTCAATATTATATCTAATATGCAACTGTAAAAATTTAAATATGTGTGCAAAATTAGCAAAATAATCTGCACATTGCTATCATTTATCCTCAAACATTTTAACCCTTTCTCTCTGTGATATCAAATCTTTCAAGGTCATTTTGAAGCAAATTCTGAACATTATGTCATTGATACTAGCCTCATAGAATGAGTGGAGATCATTCACTTTTTTCTTGGAAGAGTTTTTTAAGGACTGATGTTAAGTATTCATAATGTATCACCTTTTCAATAAACTGATACATATTTTGTTGAGGATTATTACATGAATATTCACAAGAAAGACTGCTTTATTGTTTCCTTTTCTAGTGAACTCTAGTTTTGGTGAGAGGATAATGCTTGCCTTGTAGATTAAGTTTGGCAGTGATGAAGCACACTTTGAGAAAGACAAATGTTAATTCTCCTGTAAATATTTGATAGAAACCCTTAGTTTTGGTTGTGGAATTTTCTGTGTTGGGTGGGTTTTGATTGCTTATTGTCTTCACTTGATAGATGTGTGTTCTGACTGTTACATTTTTTGAGTCAGTTTTGGTCCCTATGTGTTTCTATGAAGTTTTCCATTTCATCTAGTTACCTAATTTGTTGGTGTGCTGCTGTTCATCATAGGTCTTAAGACTTTTTATTTCTGTACGGTCTGTCACATTGTCTCAATTTTCAATTCTAACTATAGTAATTTTTATATTTCTCTTTTTTCCTTGGCCAGGTTAGCTAAACAGTTCTTCAATTACATCATTTAAACAAAGATTGTTGCTTTTCTTTGTTATTTGTCTATTTGCCATTTGGTTTATCTCGTATCTATTATTTAATATTTTCTATCTTTCAGCTTTAGGTTTAGTTTATTCAACTTTTTCTTGCTCTGCATCCTTGCCAACATTTGGCATTATTAAAATTTTTTTCTTAATTTTCATATTTTGGTTAGGCATATAGGTTTTATCATTCATTTATATATATTAGGTTTTAATTTATATTTGTTTTATAACCGTTGATATTAAACAGTATTTATCTAGCTCTATATCACAGATTAATTTCTTTTATTTTCTCTGAAGTTTTATAATTCTACACTTAAGTCTATTATGCATGCATTTTGAATTAATGTTTTAGGTAAGGTGTGTGAGGTTTAGGTGATGTTTATTAACAATCTGTTTGCTTCTTATTCTTATTCTTTTTTGTTGTTACTTCTGACTGACCAATTGCTTCCACTCAATTAATTGAAAACCAATTGCTTTTGCACCTTTATGAAAACAAGTTCATGTTTTTGTATGAAACTGTTTCTGGGATCTCTATTTTTTTCTGTTGATCTGTGAATCTATCCTTTGTCAGTACTACTTTCTTTTAATTATTGAGGCTAAATAGTTGACCTTAGTATCAGGTAGACTGATATCTCCTATTTTATTCTTGCTTCTCAGTTCTAGAACTCAGAGGTGTGTGCCTTTCTATTTACACTTTAGAATAAACATGTTTATAAATCTTATTTGGATTTTGATAAAGATTTTATTATTGACCTTTTAACTATATTGGGTATCCTACTCTATGAACATAATGTGCCATTTACTCATGGTTCTTTGATTTCTTTCACTAGGAGCCTGCAATTTTTTATATATAAATTATGCTTATGTTTTGGTAAGTCTATACTTAAGAATTTCATTTTGTTTGGAGTAATTATAAAAAAATGAGTTTTAAATTTTGGCTTCCATTTGTTTATTGTTAGCATATGGAAATATGATATTTTGTTTGCGTGTGCTGACCTTTTTCCTGGAATCTTGCTGAATACAGCTATTCCTTCAAAGAGCTTTCTTCCTTGTTCTCTCTCTGCTGTGTGTGTGTATGTGTTTCTGGAGATTTCACCCAGGTCCTGTGCATGCCAGACAAGTGCTGTACAACTCAACTATATCCCCAGCCTTGTTCTTTTTAACATAGATATCAAACTTCCTTCAAATAATGAGCATTTCATGTTCATACTATGTGAAACAAATGGTGGACCCTTATGCTAGTGTCTATTTTGTGGGCATTTTATTTATTTATTTATAATTTATTTTATATAATATATAATAAATTATAAATTATAATAAATTACAATAGTAAATTAAAAATAATTTATTATTAATTTGTAAATTAAATACTAAATTATTTTCAATAATTTTTAAGTAGACAACTTTATAATCCTAAAGGGAAATGCTCTAGTTTGGATCTTAAATTTCCCTCTAAGGTCCACATGTTTTAATGGGTTAGTCCACAGCTTGGCACTATTAGGGGGTTGTGCAAACTTGTAGGGCCTTCTGTGTAGTCTTCAGGTCATAGGGAGTGTGCCCTTGAAGGAGACATACCCTGTTTCCTTCTTCCTTCTCTTTTTGCTTCTTAACCTGAAGTAACTGTTTTGGACAAATGATGCCACCATGATATAGTGCCTTGCCTACAGGTCCAATTGGTCATAGACTGAAACCCGAAAAGCTGTGACTGTAAACAAAGCTTTTCTCTTTATAAGTTCATTATAAAGGTATTACGGTAAGGGAAACATGACTAACACATGAGGAAAGCTAAGACTATAAAAAAGGAAATGTTCTATGAAATGTAGAGATGTGTATGTATGCCCATGCGATCATTTAACACATTCTAGTAGTTAAATGTAAAACTAAAAGTAAATTAAATAAGCTTATTATGAAACATAGTTAAGAGACAATGAAGGCTGTTAACATTCAAAACTATCCAAGTTCTACAAAAAACTTACAATGATCAGACAACAGTCCTTGTAACTGAAATTGTGTATAAAGCACATATGCATAAGAAATCTAGAAAACAGATGTGCAATGTAACAAACACATTCTATGCATTAGAAGGCCACTTTTTTTTCCAAAAGAAGGCTGATATTAGAATTAGCAATTGTACTACTAGTATTTATAAACCATAACAACGTTGAATGATCCACACATTTTCTCCAATTTCAAGTGCTAATTTTACCTAATAATTAGGTATTAATGTATTTCTTAGGTATTAATATATTGTTCTTTAATTAATAATTTGTTTTCTTCATACTTTCCTCTTTATGTATTTCTTGGCCAGTATCACAATGGTTTAATCAGTGAAGTTTTACAATACTTTTATTTCACTTATGGAAAATTTTACACTCTTACTCTATTTTTATGTTTTTTCAAATTAAACTTGTATTTTGAGTGAAGTTTTTAAATTACAGAGAAAAATGACATTTGAAATAAAATTATGTTATATAACAAGATAAATTTGAGTAATCTGAACTTTTCATCATTTATTTCATTATTTTCATTTTATTTTTTTATTTTTATTTTTTTTATTTTTAGAAAGGCTTTAATGTCTTCTTTTTGACAAGGATGAAGTTGTAAAAACCACAGAACATATAGTTACACTATGATGACTTTACAGCTGTAAGAATCACTGAGTGTTATTCTTCCTTCACGTTTACAAAAGTGCTGAGCATATGTCGTCCCAGTTAGAAGGCCCAAACACCAAGCTACAATTATCCTATACTGGACTGAAAATTTTTTTTTCCTTTTATTATTCATATGTGCATACAAGGCTTGGGTCATTTCTCCCCCCTGCCCCCACCCACTCCCTTACCACCCTCTCCGCCCCCTCCATCTCCCCTCCATCCCCTCAATACCCAGCAGAAACTATTTTGCCCTTATTTCTAATTTTGTTGTAGAGAGAGTATAAGCAATAATAGGAAGGAACAAGGGTTTTTGCTGGTTGAGATAAGGATATTTGAACTTGTTCATTTGTCCCCATTTATTGAAATAAAATTTTGATTTGTAATCTAGAGTTTCTTCAAACATAAGCATTATTTACTATTAATAAATATAAAATCATTATATTCTTTTGAATATTATCAAACTATTTTTAATTCTCTCATTCTGAGAGTTATTGATATGGTTAATAAAAATTTTAAATCTGGGTTATAACCTTGTAGATGACTGAATAACCATGCACTCTTACTTTTTTAATGCTTCTTAATTAATAAAATGTAAAGTGTTTTTGTGAGAAGATGAAAACGTGAGAATTTCCTCTTCTAATGCACAAATTTGTGTATTATTAGCTTCTAATGATCTCTAAAAAATTAATAATTTCCCATTGAATCTAACTGGTACTTTGAGGTTGACCTAATGCTAATGTTGAAGTTGTTATCCATTTTATTTATTTTTATTCCTGTGCTGGGTAGGGGCACATTGTAGCATTTACAAAACTTCTTACAATATATCAAGTGTATCATACTTGAATTCACCCCCTCTACAATTCTCCTTTATCCCCTCTCCCCCCCATTCCTGGAATAGTTTTAATAGTCATCATTTTTCCATTTAGAATATTTAAACCTGTTGACACCACCATAATAAAGGGAGTAAGGTAGAAAAAAGAAAAATAGAGGAGATGAACCAATTCAGGCTATTATATATGTATACATGGAAATGTCACAAGTAAACTCCGTGGGTGGTTATCTTGAACAAACAAAAAATGTCATTTATTTTTTCTTTCTTTTACAAAGTTGGGCAACAGGGGTCTTCCCTGAAGAGTTTGGTACCAGTGGGCGGTGGAGGAGGTGGGGAAAGAATGTAGGAGTGTGGATATAGAGCAAACACTGTGTACACATGTATGCAAATGAAAAAATGTATTTTACTGTGTTTCATTGACTTCTTTCTTTCATTTGGTTTTGGCAATATCAATTTTTCTAACAGTCCAGGAGAGGTTATTTTTTGGCATGGTTTATGAACAACTTTCATTTATCTATTTCACCTGCTAACTAATAGTATCTGTTTGTTTGCTTTATAGTTTTTTACTCTCTTGATCTCTGAGGATATTTATTCATAAATATATTTTATAATATAGATACAATAGACGATACTTTTATATGTCCTCAGTGATTACAAAAAAGTAAATATGGCACTTTTAGCTCCTCTCTGCTGTCTTCTAAATGTAACTATGCTTTACTCCTTGTTTTCTGTTACAAGCTAGATTCAGCTCTTTATTACAGGAACAGCAAAGTTACATAGTGAGCTCACATTGACAAATACTGCAGCTCATGCCTTTGCCTAACCATGTTCTCAGGAAGCCAATGGACTGACAATGTGACTTTTTTCAGACAGACATCAACTATCTTCTCACAGCTTATTTCTTTCTCATTCCCAAAAATGAACATTTGCCCTATATAATTGTCTGAATTTAAAAAAAATTATGAATTAATTTTCTAATAAATCATTATATTATTTGCATTATTCTAATCTTAAAACCCATTTTATAAAAGTTCATTCTAATTATATAATGCAGTGTTCAGTTGTTCTGTATAAATGAATTTGCAAAATCATGGGATTAAAGAAAGGGGCACTGCAATTAAGTGTATTCCCTACTATAATTGTCCTTAAAATAATTTTCTTTATATTAAGTTTCTTGAATGTAGAATGAGAAAAAATGGAAAAGAATTAAGCAGCTATATATGTGTGTGTGTGTATATGTATACACATATGATGTAAAAATATCTGTGTGTAAATGTTCACAAACATACTTCATCTATTCATAAATATAAATGTAACACAAGGAACTCAACAGGTAAATTTTGTTTGTACTTTAATGATTGAGTTAAACCTCAACCTGAATTTTGTCTTCTAAAGATTGTTTTTCTTTTCTTTTTTTACTATTTTTCAAGGGAGAACAAGAACATAGTCCTCTACTACATAAATTATGCAGTCGAATTACCCACATTTGGGGAAATCACAGAGTCAGCACATCTTGAGTGCAATGGATAAGCCTCTCCTTTGTGATCATAGCCTTTTATCTGCCAGGTAAATATGAAGATTGTTTTTCAATGAAAATATTGCTATGCACAAATTGTCTTATAGTTTCCTGTAACAAGTCAAAGACTGTAACTTGCTTAGCATCAAAAGCATGTAAAAATGGAAATTTTATCACAACAGTGTGCAATGGGTTAGAAGAATGGCTAAAAAAATATTACAGAGATTGGAATAAAAGAAGTTAAGAGGCACAAAGGTAACTTTATATTTCTTTTAATTTTAACAAAAATATGAAATTGTTATAGAAAGTTTCTTCTGTGATGAGTACCATCTGGTCTTATTTTGTTATGTAACAATTTGCATAAAATCTATTAAGTTTGTTATATAGCATACTTCAGGAATTTAATAACCCTGAATTATGGATGGTATACAGTAGTTGGCAACAAATGCTAATAAACAGAAATTGTACTTCTAGCTAGAAATGCATACAGAAGCTAATATGTAATTTTAGGGAAATGAAGCTATTGAAAATTGTTTTCATCATTTTAGTAATTAATGTGTTCTAATTAAAAAGGTGCTATTTGTATTTCAATGTTTTTAATTCCTCGAGGTATTAAAGAGAGTGAAGTTTCATCATTAACTTGGTAGAACATAATGGGTATCATATATTTCCTCTACTTAGTCTCTCTTTTTCTCTCACTCATCTTTTCTTCTTTATAAACTAATGAAATCACATTAAATTCTCTATTAGAAGTAAAAATGAAAGTGTTTGTTAAAAATGTGTTATTTGTAAAAACATGATATCTACAAGGCATTGGGTACAAAAGTTTGCCTTTCCCTTTTCTCATGTTACAAAGTTACTATTCTCTTCTTTCCAGTCTAAATTTTTCCTAGGCTTGGTGTTCTCTAGGTGAAGAATGCTGAAGATATATTTTTAACATCAGAGTAACTTTTTAACATAATACCTATTCTTCAAGAATATGCATTCTTTTTCTAAATCCTACTAAATCCAAGGTTATTATAAAATGCAAATGTATTCAGCCTTTCAACAAGGTCTTCTATTTATAAATTACAAGTTATGAAGAAGATGGTACTATAGTATTTAAAATCATAGGGTTTTCATTCATAAGTCCTTATATACAAATCTGAAATTTACCTCAAGGTAGCTGAGGGGCCATACACAATGTTATTCTCTAATCACAATTTATATCGAGAAAGATGAAAACATAGCAACAATTACTACACAGGATTAATGTGCCAATTAAATGGAATGGAAAATATGTAGGCCGTTCCTGGCACAGAGAAATAATACAATGAATACTCCCATTTTTGTAAGGTAATGATTTTGGTGTCTATTGAAAACCTTAAAAGATTTTACCTTTATAAACTCTAATTTGTAGGACCAAACAGATGTCTTTATAATATTCCTTACAAATTATATAATTTTGTGAAATTTGTCACATTTATTTTATCAAACAATGGTACAGTAAGAAGGTGTGTGTATGTGTGTATGACCATATTCTTTCCTTTGTATCTGTCAAATCCATTATCAATGAATAAACATAACTTAGAGTGACAATGATGATTTTTGCCATATTGTGATTTCAAGTCAAGCAAATAATATTGTTTCAATTCATTTATTTTTGGCAGAATTTTTATTTTTGGAGGAGGCTAAAATAATTTTGTTTTCATTTTTAAAATTGCTCTTAAAGGAAAAGACAGGTATAGATATAAAAAAATGGATATCTCAACATTCTACTTTCATCAATAGACAAAACATTGTTATAAAATTGCAAAGATATTTTAGAATTAAGCAATACTGTGGATGGAATGGGCTTATAGACATTTATAGACTATTTCATCCTAAAACAGCTGATTACACATTTTTCCCAATAGGCCATTGAACTTTACCCAAAATAGATCATATCCTAGGTCATAAAGCAAACTTCAACAAATACAAAAAAATTGAAATAATCCTATGTATTCTAATAGAACATGATGGAATAAAATTAGAACTCAATACTAAGGAAAACCACAAAGCCATTCAAAATCATGGAGACTGAACAACACACTTTTGAATGATCAATGACTCATTTGATGGAATTAGGAATAAAATTAACAAATTCCTAGATTCCAATGAAAATGAGGATACAACTTATCAGAATTTGTGGGACACAGCAAAGGGAAGTTTATAGTCATGACCACCCACATCAGAAAATTAGAGAGGTCTCAAATAAATAATCAGATGATGCACCTCAAATTCTTAGAAAAACAAGAAGAGAATCCAGAAGTTAATTTCCAATTTTTATTCACTTGAGAAGAGATAATGAGAAAATTGACCTCTGGCAACTAGCCAGCCATCTATTGAGTGTCTGTTGTGCGTTATACACAGATGGTATGTTTTGAACAAACGGTATCAAATGATCATGGTTGCTACTTTCAAGAAGGCCTCAGTTTAGTCAAAAATAAATAAATAAATAAATAAATAAATAAATAAAATATACTAAAATGAGATCCACAGAAGTATATGCATAACACTAAGACAGCTGAAAGTAACTGACTTTAATTTCTGATTTAGTAAAGTTGTGACAGTCAATGCAATTCTTAATATTAACAGGAATTCAAGTGGTGGGGGAAAATTCTCTAAGAATAATTTCAATAACCACAAAAAGGTCTGATAAGATATGATACAACATTATTCTAAAATGATGATAAATACTAGTATCTATATTCAATTTTTTCACAATATAATAGCATATTGTTCCAATATAAATTAGCATACAATAGGATGACTATTTTAGAGCAATAAATTTGAGAATGGATTTGTATCAACCATTTTCATCATAGCTTTGACCTTATCATATAAAGGTATTTATGAATGCATGATGGCTAAAAAGTACATTTGCAAATACAGGGCTGCTTGAAGAAGAAAATAAATCAGTTGACTTTGAACAATGGAAAGTTCAAAATCTCTTTAACTTTCTGATTCAATGTCACCACTGTTTCTTTATTTAATGCATAAGCATACCTCAGTGTATAAAGATAAATATTTTGCCTATGACCAAGTAATTGATACATTACTAAGCAGTAGTGCTCAAGCTAACACTTAGCCTACAGACACTCATACACTTATGTCTAGAATATACTACTTTTCACTCTTCTTATTTTAGGTCCTTTGATTTTAGCCAATTTTGTTTTCAGAGAATAACTAGATTGTTAGACTTCCCAGTGCTATTTATCTATGTCTTATTCACCTCACTAAAAACACATGTTGTATCTATTATCAGTCAATACCTTTCTAGTACTTTGAAGGATGTATCAGAAAACCAGACCAATCCTTCCAGCCAACCTGGTCAGTGGGTAATACTGATTAGTGCACAGGTAATTATATTGAGTAACCTCAACAACCTACTCTTCAAACCTGAGTATATTTAGTCACATTACTTCACATACCTAAATATGATTTAAAGTATCAAACTTTAACCCACTTTCAAAGTAAAAATTGCTCTGGACAAAGTGAAATAGGCAAGGAAGACTATTTAACTCTATAGAACTTAATGTGAACTTCAGTCTACTGAAACAGAAAATGAGAAGTACTGGGTGAGTTAGGAAGAATTTAGGGGTGAGGTTGATTGATGGATATATCCATCAGGAAAGGTAACTTATTTCTTTGTTTTCAAATGTTTGTTTTTCTCTGTTATTTTGCCATTATGTTTGCCAAATGACACCTGTCAAAGTTAGGTTCCTACCTTCCTGCAGAGACAGGCAAGTAAGGCTGCTATCTTCTTTGATGATCATATTTGAAAGAGATGACTCCTAGGATCTTCAAGAAAAACACTCTATGGTTGCAAACAGAGCAAGAGACTTTTAAAAAGATTTAAATCTCAAAGGGGCAGAATTTACAATTATAAGTTTTCCAAAGTAAATTATCTAAGAAAAAGAGGCAAGAAGAAGCCTGTGTAAAGTATGGTCAAGCTAAGGGAAATATTATGGTTTTGATATAGATTAAATATGATTTAAAGCTTCAAAACTCATTTTGAGTCAGCCCACTGCTACCATTTCTGGCTCTGAATTAGTGCATCGTGGGGGTAGCTGTTGGATATTAATTAATTGTCCTTAATTATTGTTTAGTGTTCACTAAGCCATAAGCAACATGGCCTTTCTGTGAAGACGGCAGAGATAATGCATCTTATTTACATCAGCCACAGTATATCCATCTTTTCCAAGTAAAGTTACCCAGACTAAAGAAATAGTACCTGCTTATTATACTTAACTGAATTTCCAACTTCATTTTTAGAACTTTGTGTATGTGACATTGAGAAATATACTAAGTCACACTTTTATTTGGAAGGTGTTCTAGTTGAAAATTAAATAATTGGACAGTTTTAAAATATCATTACATACAACAGCTTCCCTCCTATTTTTCTCTCTACAGTATTACATTCTATAACTTACATGAAGACATAGAAAATTTACTTTACAATCTTGGCAGAAGCCAAGATTGTGTTTGGAATAACTAATTTGACTCATTTATATAATTGTATTGGACTAGACCTTTAGAATCACTTGGAAAATAATTTTTGAAGCATAAGCAGTCCACGTAAATAAAAGGTCTTGGAATCATAGTCTACTTTGTAGTTCTGCTTCCTGAAATACCAAGCAATCTTATTTACATCATCCAACTGATAGTATTCAGACCTCAGGATAAGAAATAATAGCAACAATCCTTTTCTTAACTTATGTAGTGATATTATTTCAGTAGCATTGCGTTCAGTCTGGAGGCAACTTTTTATGAGTGGGATCAGTATCTTACAGTAAATCTAGCAGCTGTATATAATTATTAAATAAATCAATTAATGAGTTAATGCAAAAACATTTTTGAAAGATCTGGAAGGCTTTTTTTTTTCTAAAAATGCTATTAGTGATAATAAGGTTATAGTTAGAGAAATTCAGCCTATATTTTTAATATGTTATCCTTTAAACTACATGCATTTCTAGAGAATACTATTTTATATATATATGGATATTTGTAGCCAAGAATAATACAAGCATAATAAATACGCAATTATGTTGAGATAAATTGACTTATCATCCAACATAAAGAAAATTAAAGTCTTAAATACATCTTGGTAAATTAAATGGGGACTTCTATGATTCAAATTCATATAGATAATCCTAAATATAAATAATCTCTTAGTCTTCATATTTAAAACAAAATTATCCATAGTGTTTATATAACAGACATTTTTAAAGCTATCTGGAAAAGTCAATAAAAATAAGATTCAGGAAGTTTTCTTAGTTTAATTTTAACCTGGAGCTTATAAGATTTAGCCTAATAAAATTGGGAAAATAAGAAAAATTAAGTTTGTAAAGTTGATTTTTTAAAGAACAGAGATTTTCTAGAGCTCAGCAGGTATGTGATGGGATTAAGATATTTTCATTGCTAAAAATATGATTCAAAAAGCAAAGAAGCTTGCAACATGAGGGTGGATGTTATGATTTTCTAGGGAAGCAGGAATTAACTATTATTTTAAAATTAAACATCTTTTTTTTTTTTTTCATGTGGTTTTATAGCTCTTACCACCAAGAAGGGAAGTATACCTTCTTTTTCTTCAGTTCCGGGTTCAGCCATGTGACTTGCTTTGGGAGAGTGGGATGTTAGGAGAGTTGATTTAAACAGGGGCTTTAAAAAACACTTATATGATTAGGTTTGCACTTTTCATCTTTGCCATGGCTATGAGAAGGATATGCCCAGGCCAGCCTGTTGGTCCTTGGAGGAGGATGAGGGACACATGAACAACCTTAGATCAGTCAACTCCCAGCCAATGCTGGGTTTTGGGGAGGGTTTTCTTTTAAGCATAGCAGTATGTAACTGATATAATCCATCTTCATTTTATAGATGAATCTCGATTTGAGTGATATATAGTCACACTAAACATCAGAGTGATATTATTTGTGTGATGCATGTGTATACATACATGTGCTTGTATGCTTTTAAACTAAATATGATAAATAAAGGCTATCTAGAGGTTAATTTCAATTAAGTAGAACTAAGAAGCAAAACAAAAAATCAGTACAGAATCTCTAATAAGGCATTAAATAAAGGAGATTTCAAAAGAAGCTCTCATTTCTGTATTCTCAGAATAAGCCAATCAAATGGAAATTCTCATGTTTGAACGGTAAAAAATAGCAAATATGTAGAATAATTACTGAAATGCCTATTATTTTCTTATCAATCTTGATTGTTCAAATGCAAATGACAGACAACACATATTGGCTTAAGAAATGACACATGTTAGCTTAAGTGACTGAAATGTCCCAATATGATTATAGTTGTATATTCAAATACTATAATAAAAACATGTCCTTATCTTTGTATTGTAGCTATGATTTCTATTGTCACTTCTGAATTCAGAGTGGGTACTTCCCACCACAAAATTTAACCTCCAGTAACACTATACTTGCATTCTATTATTTCAACATCAACAAAAACAGATTGCTTATATCTACAACAATAATTCTCAGTGACTTAAGTTTGTATATTTATCTATATTTGTCAAAGACTGGAGAAGACTTGCAATAAATATAAACACATAGCTAGCTAGCTATTATAACTCAAGAAAGCTTAAAGTTTTACTTATTGTTTATATCTAGGACACTCGGCATCTCTAACTCATGCCCTTAAGTACTTTAGGGGAAAAGTAGGAGATACAAGGAAAGGACTCTGACCTAGCTTGGCAAAGATTCAATCAGTAGTATCTCCTAACTACAGAAGGCATGAGAAATGCATGTTCATGGATGCCAAGAAAGAGAAGGTGAAACAAGATTTGTTTTTGTCATGTCTCTCCATTCTCAATCACTTTTCTCAGAGTTTTGTCATTCTGATGGACCAGGAGACAGTAGTATAGTCATTGCTGAAGTTGTGCGGAGGTAGAAGAGTCAACTCATCTGCATTACAGAGAGAGTGTGAGTACAGAGACTTCTCAACAGATAAGATTTGCTTTTATAGCCAAACAAGGTGACGATGACAAAGATACTGAATAGATGATGAAACCAAACTGCGCAGATATATGAAGTTGTCCTGTATAAGGCAAAAATAGGGAACTATATAGCTGCTTATATTACCAAATAATAATTGTTAGGCTCTAGTTCATGAGGCTAGTGTGCAGGGTATGACAGATTTCATAGAAAAAACAGGAACTGAGGCAGAAGCAAAGTTTTATTCACTTTCCAAGAGAAGAAAGGGGATGAGATACTGAGAGCCACTGACCAACAATGAGGTTAGGGCTGGAATTGATAAGCATATAAGATGTGGAAAGAATATATTCCTGACATTTGGTTTTTTTGGTTTATCTAGCTGTTCCAGAATGCATTTGGAAAAGTTTCACAATGGTTTGCCAAGGTAAGTTTGTTAGCTTTACAATTTTTTTTCTATGACATCATGTGGCCAGAATACATCGTCAACAAAATGTAGGTGGGGGGCTGGGATATAGTTCGGTGGTACAGCTCTTGTCTAGCATGCATGAGGCCCTGGGTTCGATCCCAGCACCAAAAAAGAAAAGACAAAAAAAAAAAATGCAGGTGGGATTTGGCGTGAAACAAAGTATAACAGACCTCCTGCCAGACAAGATGTTATCCTTTACAAATGGAGTAGGTTATGTTAATTTGAGCTAGGACCTCACAATAATGGTTTCTGTCACATCTCAGAAATTGATTTCTTTCTTTGTCCCATCTCCTCAACCAAATATAGATAACTGAGCTGATAAGCTAATTTATTGATTAAAATGTAACTATGAAAAATATACCAATGGCATACTTAATGATACTTTATTTTATTAGGTATAATGAAAAATAGAATTATCACCATCGAGAGGTATATTTTCCAAAAATCTCATCAGATATGTATGTTTTCTAAAATACTATAAACTTCAAGTTTTTTTAGTAATTATATACAAAGAATCTCAAAATTTAAGTAATCATATTCAATATGGATCTTATATGTGAATGGCTGGTCTATGACTCCATGCAGCCTATTTTGAATAGTTGGTTAACTGTTGTCTTTTTTATTGCTAGACTCAACTATTTGGTAAAATATTAAAACTATTTTATTCATAAAATTATTATCAGTTTTTAATGAAAATTTAGTTTCACCCAAAAGTTTTAGTGAGATGGGTAGTACGTTCAGTTTTTACATAATAAATGTGCTTCACAGGCAGAAATCAGAGGTTCTGAACAGCCTTGTCTGCGAAGCTAGTGTTGTTTCATTTCTGTTAGGTTTACTGTCTTGTTGTTTTATTCTTCTGGTAATAAAAAGGTTGATCTATTGTCTCTGATAGAGAAAATTTCATCTTCACATATTTTATAAATTAATTGCTTGTCTGCCTTCATCTCATTTAGTTTTCTAAAATTCTATACAAGTTTACATTAAAAACATGTGTACCTACATAGAGTCTAGAGAGATCTAGTGTTCTCCCTTTCTTTTGTCTTTGCAGAAATCCTGTGTAGAAATGTGGATCCTGGAAAGGTTGATATTATTCAGGGATTCTAGAGAAGGAATCCTGCTGGCTTTGCTCTGAGGACACGGCCTGGCTGAGGCTCTGTTGCTTTAGTTACCAGAGAACATTAATATTTATAAATATTTATGTTAAGAGCAATGCAGGGATTAGTATTGCAAATCTTTTTGGAAGACGTTGTTACCTGGAATATAAAAAGATTATGGAAACACAATAACTTGGCTGCATTGCCAACTCTGACAATACATTACCTGCATGTCGAATGTCCCCAGAGAGAAAAAGGAGGACAAAGAAAGCCATGCTAATTTACATTTCATTTACTTGAACTATGTACAGTCAATTACTGCATCTTTGGTTAAATAAATCAGAAAAAAGTGTGTTGGTGTCTCTTCCCACCAATCCATATTCCATTTGAAAATACTCAAGCTATTCATCTAGGTTCCATTTATTTTACAGTTTACATCTAAAGTAGTAAACTTAACACCTCTTTTCACCTTGTCTCAGTTTTTTAAGTTGTTTTTTTGAATGTTTTGTTTTCTCTCTTTTCATTACTATATATTGTGTAAAGGAGTTTCCCTATGATATTTTCATACATGCATACTTTGAAGAAACTCACCCCTTCTATTATTCTTTTTATCCCCCTTTTAATGGATTTTGTTGTTCCATTTTTATACAAAGATTTGAAGTTTATTAAGATGTATTTAGATATATATCTAAATATATAAAAATAAATATATAAATAAATATATATGTAAATATATCTAGATATATGTGTATGAAGTACTTACATCATTAACTCTTAATGACTTTGTCATAGTTCATGGAGTCTCCAAATTTAAATTCCCATTCAAGAAAAACTTAGATTGTAGGGAAATATTTTAGATGACACCATGAGGATAAAGCAATACAAATGCAGAAAATGGAAATTCTACACAATAAGTGACCACATTTAAATAGTGGATGAATAAATAAAAGATATTAGCATAACAAAATGACAGGGTTTAGTGGAACCTTAACAGAAACATGCCCAGAAAAAAAATCCTACAAAAATGTGTTTTTAAAACTCAGGTAAAGATGAATAATGGAATGCATAAAATTTTTTTTACTAATAGGTATGAGAATGCTTTTGTTATAGAGGGCATCTTTATTTATTCATGATATACAGTATTACTTTCATGGGGGAAATCCTTGGGCTGGAGGTTAAGTTGAAAAAGGCTGCTATATAAATGAGTTTGCATTCTGTAGTGTCAGTGTGGCAGTATTTAACTGAGAAGGTAGTATGGTTACTTAAAATATATTGTGAACCATCACCACTGAGGCAATCAGCAGGTTGGAGGAGTTGAGGTCCTAGCCCCAGTTGTCACTACTTGGCATGCATGCGTGTAATATATGTGGAGATACACAATACAACCATATGCACACAGACATATGTCCTCACAGGTCAGTGATTTTCCTTTTGAACTTGCATATTTGTCAAATCTTTTGAATGAAACTCTACTGGCTTCTAAGAAATTTCAGTAGAAGTCTAAAAACAAAAACTACATCTTGGACTTTTGTCTCTTCTTTGGAAATTTTAATCTTGTAAAGATTTTGAGAAGTTTAGGACACATTTTTTAAAAAGGAAGAAAAGCAATTTGAATTTTCACAACTTTTAAAATTCCCTCATAATTTTGCAATCTATAATATATACCTACATGGAAATGCCACAAGGAAACTCTTTGTGTAGCTATCTTAAACATGCTAGCATTTGTTGCCCTCAATGCAGAGAAACTAAAGCAGATACCTTAAAAGCAACTGAGGCCAATAGGAAAAGGAGATCAGGAACTAGAGAAAAGTTTAGATCAAGAAGAATTAACCTAGAAGGTAACACACATGCACAGGAAATTAATGTGAGTCAACTCCCTGTATAGCTATCCTTATCTCTACTAGCAAAAACCCTTGGTCCTTCCTATTATTGCTTATACTCTTGCTTCAATAAAATTAGAGATAAGGGCAAAATAGTTTCTGCCCGGTATCGAGGGGGTGGGGAGAAGGAGGGGATGGAGTGGGTAGTAAGGGAGGGGTTGGGGGCAGGGGGGAGAAATGACCCAAGCACTGTATGCACATATGAATAATAGAAAAATAAAAATAAATAAATAAATAAACAAGCAGAAATGTCAACTTTTCTTCTTTTTCTTAAACAAAATTGGAGAACAGGAGGGTGGAACAAGTCATGTCTGGGGGTTAGTTCTGGTGAGACAGGGAGGAAGTGGGGAATGGGCGTGGGAGGGAGAATACAGTACCAGTGTGCACACATTTAGGTAAATGGAAAAATGATAACTGCTGAAACTATAGGGGGCGGAGGACCAAAGAGAGTGGCCAAGGGGTGCATTCAAGTATGATATATTTGACATATTGTAACAAGTTTTGTAAATACCACAATGTATCCCCATCCAGCACAATGAAAAAAGATACGTATTTTATTTAAGATCTAGTTTTAATATCTCTATGAACATTAATAACTTTAAAATTCCTTAATTATTGGACATAAAGCATAATTCTCTAATATTTTCACACAAAATTCAGCAAATACCCCGTATGTAGGTACTTTTATAACCCTACAAGAGCTTTGAATAAATGTTTAGACATTATGGGCAAGATTGTACCAAATGCTATGATTAATGTTACTAAACAGTTTCTATTATAAACTTCTGTTTTCAGAACCTGACATGATTCTGAAAAAGTCTCGGTTTGTACTAAAAAGTGTTGCATGTTTTGCCTCTTTCCCAAGGTGATTTTTTTCTCACGTGTGGGAGGAAAAATCTGTTCCCTTTTTCCTACAAGTGAGAATATGGAAAAATACATTTTTCATTGTATAAATAATGTGCTACCTATTTTGTATTTCAAGTAGTTCAAATGACATGCTTATGTAACTATTATAAATATTTTTGCACATTTTATTTTGATTATAAAATTATACATAATCATTGTAGAACTATTTTGAAACACAGAAACATTTAAAGTAATACAAAACCCACACAGAGATCACCACAGTTCATATTTTTCTATTTCTTTTCAATCCCTATAACATTTATACTGAATATTTTAAAATTTGAAACACATGAATGTATAGCAGCAAGCTATATTTTAAATTATAATTTTGAATGGCTTTATAATAATTGTGAGGACTAAGTTCATTTAATCAACATCAAAGTACTGTCTGAACCTGAAGGCCCAAGGCAACAACCCCTTGGACTATTAATATACATTTTAATAAATGAAGGGAAAGGGGTAGGCATAAAGAAAGGGTGAATAAAGGTGAATATGGTGGATATATTTTGTTTTAATATATGAAAATAGATTAATGTAACTTGCTGAAATTGTTCTATGAAGGGCTCTGAAGGAGGAAGAGGAAGAACAATGGAGATGGTATGTTTAAGACATATTATAAGCACATATGTAAATATCACAATGTAACCCCCTGTACAACTATTATATGTTAATAAAATTTAAAAATAAAAGTAGAGCAAGTATTGGCCAAGTGTACTGGCTGGAGCTACTCTGGAGGTGGAGATTGGAAGAATTATGGTTCAAGGCCATACTAAATAAAAAGTTCGCAAGACGCCATTTCAACCCATAGCTGGGTGCAGTGACATGTGCTTGTCGTCCTAGCTACATGAGGAAGCACAAATAGGAAAATCACAGTCCAGGTGAGATGGGGCCCAAGGAAAGACCATATCTCAAAGATAACTAATACAAAAGGCCAGGAGAGTGGTTTATGTAGCACCTACCTTGCAAACACAATGCCCTGCATTCAACCACGGTACCACCATAAAAAAAGAAAACAAAAACTGAAACCCCCCAAGGAAGAGCTACTCTTTTGTTTCTAGTTTGCTGTTATAAATATTATAATACAGTATATAATCCTGTATACATTTACTTATGTGGCTTTGTATAGTTCTTAGCAGAAACTCTTTTGAATTGGAAAAGGCCACCATATGTCTACTGATGTACAGTATCCCATTCACTGAAGATAAAACTAGATCATTTTTCACATCTACTTTAGAATTAAGTATGGCAATGAGGCTAATTTCTTTTCAAAAGTTAGCAAAACTGATGGCATCACTTCCACATTTACTTGTAAAACCTAGGTATGACTTTTTTCTCTTTTTCCACCTTGAATAACTGGCAAGATGGCACAAAGGTGACATTTGAGACATTTTTTTAAATTTTAGCTTCTATGGTGTTAGCTTCTCTATATCAGAGAATTATTATTCTCTTTTGCATACCTCTGGAGGATTATCACTTGACAAACAAAATTCTTTCTCCTTTAGCTACCAAATTTGGGGATTTTTTAAAAAATGATATATATTTAAACCACTTTGCTGAGTTATGATTGACATATAAAAAATTATGTATATTTAATGTTCACACCTCAATGATATTGGGAATAAATGAAAACCCATCAAGCTCTCAGAGCTAAGGCCTTAAACGTACCCAATGCCACCAAAAGTATCCTCTGTGACTGCTTTATTAATATTATTGGGTTCTGTTGTTGTTTTGTTTGTTTTGTTAGTTTATTTGTTTTTGATAAGAACACTTAGTAGAAGAGCTATCCTTTAAGCCAATTATGTTTTACACTGGAGTCACAGAATTTTTTGAAGTACATAGTTGAAATTGCACACTCTCATTTCCTCATTTTCCATCACTCCAGTCCTCACAACCACCACAACATTCTCTGCTTCTCTGAATTTGGCTCTTTTTGATTCCATACATATTAAGCCCATGTGTACTTCATGTATCTGGCTTATGTAACTTAGAAAAATGTTCTCCAGGTCCCTTGATATTGTCTAAAATGTAAGGTTTCCTTCTTACAAAGATTAATAATATAGTATTTCACTTATATACCACAATTTCTTTATTCACTTATCCATCAGTGGCTATGTTTCCATAGCTTGGCAATTGTAAACACTGTTGCAATGAACAGAAAAATGCAAATATCTCTCAGAGATCTTGATTTCAATTTCTTTACTATCTACTGAGAAGTGAATTACTGTATCATATGTAAGTTCTTTTTATTTAATTTTGAGGAACTTCTGTCATTGTCCATAATGACTATACCAATTTACATCCCCACCAATGCTGTACAAAGATTTCCTCATCTGAACAATTTTGACAATACTTCTTGTCTTTTTAAAAAAATAAGTCATCCTAATGAATGTCAGAATTTCAGAACATCTAAGACATCCAAACACACCAAAAAATCTTATTATGGTTTTGATTTTCACTTACGTGATGATTAGTAATATACTTACTGACCATTTGTGTGTCTTCTTTGGAAAATGTCCATTCTGGTAACTTCTGGTATTTTGCTCATATTAAAATCAAACTATTACCATTATTTGCTATGCAGTTGTATGAATTGCTTATTTATTTTAGATACTAATCCTTATCAGAAATATGGTTTACAGACGTTTTCTTCCAACCACAAGTTAACATTTAATTTTGTTTATTGTATCCTTTTTCTTTGCAGAAAATTTTAGTTTGATATAATATCATTTGCTCACTTGTTTATTTTTTATTTTAGTGTCAGGATCCAAACAATAACAACAATTGCAACAATAAAGCCATCACCAAACACAATGTCAAGGAGCTTTTTTCCCTTTGTTTTCTTCAAGAAGCTTCATGGTTTAAAGTTTTTATTTTTAGATAATTTTTGCACATGTTGTAACACAAAAATCCAATATTATTTCTTTTCATGTAAATTTTAAGTTTTCTCAACACTATTTATTGAAAGGACTATATTTTCCTTGTTGCATATACTCGATCCCCTTGTAAAAGAACAATTTACTCTATATGTATGCATTTTTATATTTCTGAACTTGATATTCTTTTCCATTGTTCAATTTATGCCAGTGCCATACTACTTGTGATTAATAAACCTTTGAGGTAAAAGTTGAAATCAGAAGACACACTGCCTTCAGTTTTGCTGTTCTTGATGGAGATATAAGTGGCTTTTTGAAGTTTTTGTGATTCCATATAAATTAAATGATGTCTTGGTACTTTTCTCTGAGAAAAATGTTGTTGGAATTTTAATAGGGATTGCAATGAATCTAGAGATCACTTTGGGTAGCATGGACATTTAAAAATACAAAGTAACATAAGACAGTATTATGAACAAGTACATGGCAAAAAATTAGATGATCTAGAAGAAATGCTGTCTTCCCAAAAGCATACAATTTACCAAGACTGAGGTATAAATACATAAAAGACCTGAGCATATCAAAGTGAATGAAGAAGTTAAATCAGTAATCAAAAAAATCTTCCAATACAGAGAAGCTAAAGACTAGTTGGCTTCCAGACTGAATTCTACCATCTGCCATATGATCCAGCAATCCCACTCCTGGGGATATACCCAAAGGAATGTAACACAGGCTGCTCAAAGGCACTTGCACACCCATGTTTATTGCAGTGCTATTCACAATAGCCTAATTATGGAAATGGCCAAGATGCCCCACTACAGACGAATGGATTAAGAAAATGTGGTACTTATACACAATGGAGTTTTACTCAGCCATGAAGAAGAATGAAATCTTATCATTCGCAAGTAAATGGATGGAACTGGAGAACATCATACTGAGCAAGGTTAGCCAGGTTCAGAAGACCAAAAATTGTATATTCTCCCTCATATGTGGACTTTAGATCTAGGGCAAATACAGCAATGTTGTTGGACTTGGGTCACATGCTAAGGGCAGAGCATATATGTGAGGTATGGGGATAGGTTGGAAACCCAAAAAATGAAAGTGTTTGATGTCCCCACTGCAGACGAACTAATTACAGAAACCTTAAAGTGACAGAGGTCAATATGGGAAGGTGATCAGAAACTTGTGAAAAGGTCAGGTAGAGATGAATCAATTTGGGTTGTAACAAACTTGTGAATGGAAGCTGTTGGAAAAGTAGGCCCAAAGTGACAACGTGGAGAGGAGTGATCTGGCCAAGAGATTCTTTATTGCCGGGTGGGAGAGGGAGAGAGCCAAGAGAGCCGAAGAGAGAGAGAGAGAGAGAGAGAGAGAGAGAGAGAGAGAGAGACAGAGAGAGAGAGGGGCAGGAGCTTAAATACCCCTCAGTGAGGCTCAGCATGATCTGATTGGTTAGGATTTTATGGTTCATGTTGATTGAAGGTTGGGGCAGAAGGAGGATTCAAGCTAGACTTGAGGCAGGACCATGACCTTGGGAAACGGAAGCTTAAGGGTGCAGTAAGAACTGAAACGGAATTGGAGAACATCATTCTGAGTGAGGTTAGCTTGGCCCAAAAGACCAAAAATCGTATGTTCTCCCTCATATGTGGACATTAGATCAAGGGCAAACACAACAAGGGGATTGGACTATGAGCACATGATAAAAGCGAGAGCACACAAGTAAGGGGTGAGGATAGGTAAGACACCTAAAAACCTAGCTAGCATTTGTTGCCCTTAATGCAGAGAAATTAAAGCAGATACCTTAAAGCAACTGAGGCCAATAGGAAAAGGGGAACAGGTACTAGAGAAAAGGTTAGATCAAAAAGAATTAACCTAGAAGGTAACACCCATGCACAGGAAATCAATGTGAGTCAATGCCCTGTATAGCTATCCTTATCTCAACCAGCAAAAACCCTTGTTCCTTCCTATTATTGGTTATACTCTCTCTACAACAAAATTAGAGATAAGGGCAAAATAGTTTCTGCTGGGTATTGAGGGGAGGGAGAGGGAGGGGGCGGAGTGGGTGGTAAGGGAGGGGGTGGGAGTAGGGGGGGAAAATGAACCAAGCCTTGTATGCACATATGAATAATAAAAGAAAAATGAAAAAAAAAAAAAAAGAACTGAAACGTATTAGCGCCATTTTGCCAACAGAAGCAATGCTAGGAATCTCTCTGTATAGCTATCCTTATCTCAACTAGCAAAAATCCTTTATCTTTCTTATTACGCTTATATTTTCTCTTCAACAAAATTAGACATAAGGGCAGAACAGGTTCTGCCTAGAAGCGAGGGGAGGGTGAGGGGAGAGGGAGGGGGCAGGGAGGAGAAATGGCCAAAACAACGTATGTACATGTGAATAAATAAATAAAAAATTTTAAAAAAAGAAGAATTAATACCAATGTTTATCAAAGTCTCCTAAAAAGTTGAAGAGGAGAGAATACCTCTAAAGTCATTATCTAAGCCCGGTGTATCCTTAAATCAAAATCAGACAAGAAGGCAAAAAGAAAATTGTAGGTCAATATCCCTGATGAACATAGATTAAAAAATTCTCCAGAAGACTACTGTTAATTTTAATTAAACATTATATTAAAATGATCAATTGCCATAATGAAATGAGACTTATCTAAGGGCTATAAGGATGGTTTAACATTAAATAATATATACACACGATATGTCACATTACCCACATAAGTGATGTAATCATATCATCTCAATACATGAAGAAAAAAGGTTTGAAAAAGTGTACTATTTTTTATTATAAAAATCTCAGATATTAAAGGAATGCACTTAAACATAATAATGCTATAAGACAATTCCACAGCTAACACAATACTCAGTCAAAATCTGAGGGCTTTTTCTCCAAGATTAAGAACAAGCCATGAATGTCTATTCTCATGGACTTTTTATTGCACATAAAGTCTTAGCCAGAGCAATTAGGAAGAAAAAGAAACAAAAGTCATCCATTTTACTCCAAAGCACAAAAGAGAAGTAAATGTATGTGTTTATAGATGACATGACCCTGTATGCAAACAAGTCTAACAAATAAATCCAGTACAACTGCATAATACAAAGTCAACAGAGAAAAATGAATTGTGTTTCTCTATATTCACAGTGATCTATCCAAAACTCAGGAAAAAAATTCTCTTTATAACATCTTTAAGAATAGGGAAATACTTAATCAAAAATTTAATCAGAGAGAGGAACGATTTGTACATTAGAAACAAAATGTTGATGAGATAAAACGAAGAAGACACAGAGATGGAAAGTCAGCTGTGTTCATGGATTACAATATTTATTACTGGAGTATTTTTAGCATGGTTTAGCATATCCTGATTAATCATTTTTCAAGATATTAATACATATAATAACCCCATTGAAAACTTTGTCATAATTTGTAGTTACAGCAATACTTTGTACTATTTATCAAATCAGCACTCTTCCAATATTGAGTAGCAAAATAATTATGGCCTGAGTGGAGAAATATATAGAAAGTTTTATTAGGGAAATTTGCTGATAATTTATTAAAAAGACTGTTTTGAAAGGGTTTGGACCATGTGTAAAGGAACAATGAGAAACAGAATTTAGGAACTGGTAATTATCAGGCTCTGCTACAACCTGAGACCCTAATGCCAAAGGCAGGTAAGAATTATTTTGATTTGAGACAGAAACAGCTGCTTTGAGCAACTGCTTCACAGAAAGTCAGAAAGCAAAAAGCCAAATTTGATTTTGTTCACAGAGCTTAGACGCACAGGATGTAGAAAAGAAAGTTAGGGTGATCTAAAGCTACACTAGATAGAGCAGGCTTACTGTACTCTGTTTGCTTATGGCATCTATTTCGTTCTTTGTGTGGATAAAAGACACACAAGATCTTTTCTGTTCTCCTGATTATAGTATTACATGCAACCCAAGAAATAAGTCACTATGGTCTTCACACACAATAGTGTGTAACAAAGAAGGAAAGAAAGCAAATAAAGTAAAATGCAACGGCTTCACTTTTGTTTCCATTGGCTCTAACGTATATGTTCATGCACCTTATACATTGCAGGGACATTCCTTCTTGCTGATTTTTTTACTTACATGGCTGAAACTTTACTGCTGTGTTTCTACACTGAGTTCTTGGTAATTTATGCTTCTAGTACTTATTGGAAGACTGCAGTTTTCCATTATAGAATTTAACATGAAAGTCATAAATGACTGTCCAATTTCCTGGGTTCTGAACATGGCACCACATAATCAGTCTACTTAATAATTATTCTGTCTCTAAAGGGGCCCATATAGTCAACTCTTTGTTAATCTGCACTATCAATCCAAAATGTCTAACATGAAGGACCTCTCCTATGAAATGGGATCTGATGGAAGGAATAAATAACTGAAAACTCACTCTCCTGCCTTTTTCCAACTTCAGTCAATTCTTTATACTTGCTAATGAGCAAAATTATCCCCTGGTATAGACCTTATAGGATAGAATTAGTGGAAACAAGTTGGTAGACAGTGGTTCACACCTATTATCCTTGAGGAGGCTGAGATCTGAAGGATCACTGTTTGATGCCAGCCTGGGCAAAAAGTTAGCAAAACCCATTTCAATGGAAAAAAGCTGGGCATGGTGTGTGCACCTGTCATCCCAGCTACACAAGGAAGCCTAAAATAGGAGGATCTCCTGGCTAAAATTGAGACCCTGTCTCCAAAATATCCACAGCAAAAAAGTCTGGAGATGTGGCTCAAGGAGTTGAGCATCTGCCTAGCAAGCACAAAGCCTTGGGTTCAAACTACAGTACTACCATAAAATAATAGTGGAAACAAAGAAGAATGATAACTGATGATGCATCAATTATAGGATCAAAATATCTAGAACTGGTAATATTATCTTTATCATTCAATTTTAAGTGATACTATATTTGTGATTCAACATGCATTTCTTTAACTTTCTAGTCATTCAGACTTTCATTTGCATTTGTTCATCACTTTTTTGTTTCTTTTGAAAGTTTTCTTGATTATTTCTCCATGTTTTAATTTTCGGTAAAGGTATGCTAAGGGATTTTTAATTTTGATTCAATGTTTAGTTGTTTTGGCCACATTGTATAATATTTAAATGAAAATAGAGGCAATGCTTACTTTTACAAACCCATATCTTGAGGTTAATGTAGTATTTTTATTTCTGTTTTCATGAATTATTGCTTGGATTTCAGTTATCATACCAAAGATCTCTAGGAGAGTATGATAGGCATTCAGGGAATGCAAAATAAACAGATGAGAAATGAATAAATACTTTTACTAACTTAAGAGACTTATATATAACTAGAGACCAAAGACTTTCTTCAGCTTAATAAAATGTTCTTCCATTGTTCTGTTTTTGCTTCTTTTTTATTTCCATGTGGCACATTAAATATTGAGCTTCCCATTTGCCTACCAACTAATTAGGACAAGAATTATGCCTTTCAACTTTAGTTTCTATCAATGATAGGTGCTTTATAATTTATTCTTGAATTTTTACTTTAGTTGGTAAATTATCATGAATATAAAATTGAATATTTTTTAATAGAAGATTTGCAGAGTACATAAAGTCTAGAAGAAAATAGGGCTAGCATTTTAGAATACATGATATTTTTCTAGCAATATTAATACTCTGATTTAGAAAATAAAATCAGACTAGAAAAAATATGATTCAAGTAGAATGGTACTAGTTATTCCTATTCAATGGCTTGATGGAAAATCCCTTGAAATATCTCATTCTAGACCAATTGACTAGTTCTTAATTTATAGTTTTATCTTTTGATGTAAAAAAACTGCTTTGAGCTGATGATTGGCGAATTTAGCATTTGGGATACATAAGTTATTTTAAATGGCTAAATTGGCACTTGAGTTTAGTCTCTCTGAAGTTTGCTTAGTGTGATTGTAAATGATGTAATCTTGTCACTTGTTTAATGTGAGAAGTTGGCAGCAGATTTAAGCTTCTCAAAATGAGTAGACAACTGCTCCAAGTAAAATAGCTTGTTCCCAGGACCATTAAATACTCTTAGAAAATGAGGGTCACTGATTTTCACGTGCTCCTTGTGTATTTTTTCTATGACCTTTATGATAATGTTACTCATTACAAAAGTAGTATTATACATGATGCCCTTAGTATACCATAAACCTGTTTACATTTTTTAGGCAACTAGCTATAGATAAAAAAGGAGTGTCAGATTTATTTTGTTGTCTTTTTGTTCTTTTTGTCTTATCATTGCTGACTGCTCAAGTTTACCATAACACCACAATCTAAAACAAAGGTAACTTGCTTCTCTCAGATAGACTCATTGAATCATTCCTTGATCAACCTGGAAGGTGGCTGCAAAATATCTTCTGAACTGAGAATGTTTCCAGTTACTTTGTCATTCAAATACATCTCTTTTCCACAATTTTTATGCCCCTGAACAAAAGATAATTTAATAACTTATTTAAAACTTAAAACTTGCTTCAAAATCAATTAGAACAAATTAATATTGTTAGTCTTTAAGATATCTGAGCAAAAATGCTATCAACCAATATATCTAAAATGGTTTTGAACCATGGTTTTCTGTATTCTACTTCTCATATTTATAGGGCTAAAAGTTAAGGGAATGCTCACAGGCCTTTGGAAAGTGTTTTCTATGTGTTAACTTTTGTCACCATAGCAAAGCAATTTTTGCTAATTATAAAAATTATATAGCATATGTGCTTTGAAAAAAGTAACTACATAGTAATTAGGTCTTGTTTTGTTTTCACTGTGGAGAAAATCAGTTGTGGTCATTTTTTTAGTATAGATTATTTAGAGTCTGGAGCACAGTAATTAAAAATAAATATGTTCATGGTAATGTTTTAAGTTTTAAAGAGAACTTTCATAGTTCATTGAAATTTCATATTCAATATTACATATTTATATTATTTGAATTATACATAAAATTTTTATTTCTAACCTGACATATGATCTTTAAAGTTTGATATACTTATATTATGGTGTTTCACTTTACATTATTTCATGTGACAATAATTTATATAGTAAATACAATCGATTTCTTATGTTCAAAAGCTTATATGTAAGCATTTAGATTACTTTTAAAAACATATAAATATAAAACCAATAACATTTCATAAACTGATGGAATCTTTTTACTTCTAAATATTTATATATATATATATAGCAAAGTAGAAAATGTATATATATATAAATATGAAATGGAAGTATTCAATTTGCTTGACATCATTTAAGTTTTAATTATTTGACAATTTTGTGAGAACTCATATTTATCTAAGAATAAAAATGAAATAATGGATATGCTAAAAAAGAAATGAAATAATTCTAGGTTAATTATGTGTAATTAAGCATACTATTTCGAATATATTTTCACAATTCATATTTTTCAGGTTAAAGGAAGCATACACAAATTTTATGCATGGACTAACTAGCATAATAACTATCAACAAATCAATTTTCAAATGAACACACAATTGAGAAAAACACTTGTCAATCACTGACACTCAAAATATAACTCACAGGATAAATTCACTTCTCCGATGATTTGTTAATTTTCTCATTGTCACTTTCATTTACATATCACTACCCATCGCTGCAAGTTCTTGCACACTGTGACTCCATTTGAAAAATATTCATACCCAGTACAGAGCCTATACAATTTTTCTTTGGATTGTTCTGATTTTGTATTGTGTGTCAATGTTTCATATCGAGCCTAAGTCAAGAGGCTCTACAGAGCTGGGGACTTGGTTCAGCTAGGCAAGCACGAGGCCCTGAGTTTGAGGCCCAGCACTACAAAAAACAAAGCAAAATTTTTTTAAAAAGGTGTGGATTCATAAAATTCACCATTTAACTTGTAAGAATTTCCCAGAAGTTAATTCAACTCAAATAACTAAGTTATTTATCCCTACACAAGTATTTTGATTAAAAAATAAAATCGCAGTTCAGTAGTAGGTAGGTGTTTTGGATGGGCCTTGAATGTTTTGACAAAAGAGGCCTTTTGACCTGCATAATATCTCACATAAAATAGAATGAACAAGTTAGAACACATTTTAGATACCTTGCTGTGGCATAGGTAGACACAACAAAAGTAGAATGTCAGCACATGTCTGTAATTCCAGCTATTCAGGAGGTTGAGGTGAGAGTTAGAGGCCAACCTGGCATCATAGCAAAACCCCATCTCAAAACAATGAAAAAGATTTTGAAAAGCAGAATGTCACTCCTAGAATTCCCTAGCTGATGGCCATATTAAAAAGCACTGTTCAACAAACCATTTGCTCTTGTTTGTGAACTTAATATAATCTGGTTTGTTAATTTATTCTGAGGATGGATTGAAGCATTTCCCCTGCCAGGAAGCAGCTGTTTCAACAGTAGCAGAAATAAAATTGTTCAATTTGCTTTGTTTCTAAACCAGGAATACCAAACTATCTTTCTAATGTCAAGATTGAAAATTTCACTGGCATTATCATGGAAGAATTTTGCATAGCCTTGTTTCCTTTCAAGATGTCTATTGCCCATATCATAATCCACAAGAATTAAGGATTGCTACAGGACTACAATCAGGCAAGAGCTCCCTAAAGGCATTACCTACTCCCTCTTCATGCATCCATATGAGTTTCAGTTCCAACTGTGGAATGATGCAATTTTCAAAAAGGTTCTGAATTTTGTTCCTGACATTTTTACTTGTCATAAGTGAGTGTGGCTCTTCTCTGGAGGCTCCATAAAGTAATTTTTATCCATGACTCAGTATTGTCTCAGACAATGACTTGCACCAGGCTTTCCTTGGCTAGCCAACGAGAACTTGTGCTATAACAAATACATGCTGTTGCACCAGTTAATGAAAAACAATAATCAGGTAGAACAATTTATGAAGTCTAATGAAAGTGACAAGCTGGCTCTAGAACAGGCTTAGTTGCTCTTTGAGTTATTCTTTCCTGATCTATGTTTGGCAATTGATGTTTCTGCTTTCAGAGACTATCATTAGGACACATAATTTTTTTTGCACATGGAAATTTCCTGTATTGCAATTTGCTAGAAGTTTTTATCCAGAAATTCCAACACTACTGTATAAGCAGTGTCATGGAAGATGATAAACTACACACCCCACAGTCAACAAACAAACAAACAAACAGAAATGTGAGAGACTTGCTCTAGTCCAAATTTCTGAAGAGGTATGGAATAAGGTTTTACAAAATAAAATATGATCTGGTGCAGCTATGGGTACCTGATAGCAAGCACCTAGGCTGTTACAAATCATGCTCACAGATTACACACAAAAGCTTGTTTGGAACCACTTTGTTACCAACTATAAAATAAGACAGCTATAGAAATTATAAATTAAAAACAATAACTAAATAGACCTTGTCTCCTCACTGCATCATTTATACTGACAGTAGCCAGCATCCTCTTGCTTTCTAGACTTAAGGAAAAAAAAAAGAAAATGGAAAAGTGATAACCAATAACTTGTCTGTATTGCTGCCATTCTTCAATTTGTAAGCATTTAGAATCACATTGCCCAATCCTAAATCCCATAAAAAGCCCTTCTGAAGTTTCTCTCTGGTACTTTCAAGGGAAAAAAAAAACCATCTTTTCCACATCTTTCTGCATCATTTCCAGACTCATGGCTGAGACTCTACAACACAAGAGATCAACAAGAGACAAGCATAAAGAGTTATTTAATATAATTTTTATGTGACATGGGATCTTCATAAGTGATGACCCAAGGGCCTAGGAAAATTATGTACTTTTATAAGCCATCATATAAAAGTATGATTGAAGAACAAAAGGGTATGATCTAAATACTGGCAAGAAATTTGGAGGAGGAGGCACTAAACCAGGTCTGTTTGTTTAGATTTTTTTCTACATCTATGTATGATTTTCTTTCTCTTCCTGTATATATCAGAACACCTGTTACATGAGAGTCTTTAGGTTAGAAAGGGATCAGGAGTTAACCTTTCTAGATTTTACATCTGCTTCATGGACAAAGGAACAAGGAGAGTTAGAGTGTCTATGGCCTACTTCAGAAGACATGGGGCAGGAGATCAGAGAAACCTTCCTGACTCTGCAGTTTTCTCAATTTTTCTATTTAGCTTGTAATGCTTATTATGCAAAGGTGACATAGTTGAGGAATCTCACTTTCTGAGTGCTGACATAGTCATATAACTCATGTTTCTAAATTCTAAACAGGTTTTTTTTAATATAAGCACGTTTATGTTAGTGTTTTACAGATGGGCTTCTGTGTTGCTTGGCAAGTATTTTATCATTGAGTTACAGCCCAGCCCCTTTCAATGAATTTCTCCATTTTCATTTATATTTTGAAATACATATGTATGATAATTCTATATCACTGAAGAGATGAAACCATTATGCTTAATTGGGGTAACAACACTCATCAAGAAACCACTTTGGCAGCTGATAGCCAATATTCTCAGTTCTAATAATTTCAGTTTATTTTTCATGTTTGTCTGACCTTTAATGTATGCAAATCCCAAAATTTGCTTTCCTCCTCTCTACAATATTACCCTCTGCAGGAAACAGTGAAATTCAGTATTATTTGCTCAGTTTTGTCAAAATCCATTAGGACCACAGGCATATAAAGTAAGTTCAAGAGTAGAGATCATCTGATTTTCAGAGAATACAGCAAGTTATTTACAACAGAATGAAATTCATATATATATTTAATGCTTCTTAAAAGACAAAGTACATTCTTTTTCTTTTTGCTTAACACATAATTCTTTCATATGAAGTTATAAGAAAAAATTAGTTTTCTTAAAAATGTATGTTGAAAAATTACACATGGCTTAAACACACTCTATAAAATATACTCAACCAAAGAACTGTGGAATATTCTTTGTAACGTTGCTACCTTTGCTAGTGATTTCTTTGCTGTCTGGAATGACTTTGCCGATCCTCCCTTCAATCTGATGGCTTGTTCTGTTTCATTCCTATGGCTCAAATGTCATCCCTTCCAGGAATCCATCCCTGAATTAGTTTGCTCTTTTCCATGACTGCGTAATACTCTGTACAAATCTATCATTCAATAAAGGTTATGATTTGTAAGTCTATTTCCCCATAGTAGATGGGTTTCTTGAGAGAAACTTTATCTTATTCATTTATGTATCTGCAATGCCTACCTAAGTGTTTGTATAATAATCTGTCAGTAAATGTGTGAGAAAAATTAGTGATTATAATCTTTTCCTATTTAAAAGGCAAAATCTGGTAGAGACACCCAGGTGCTTCTTATTTAAAATACATCATTCTGAAAACCTAACAAATACTCCCATATTTGCTATTATGACTGATTAAGTGTTCTCTACAGTGCATAATGAAATTACTCTCTTTGTATTGAGAGTGATTCTGTTGCACTATTGAAAAAATATCAATTAGATACTAATTAGTCTTGCTCTCTGCTTGTGGAGGGTTTGAGGTGAATGGATGTGGAAGAGAATGGGAGCAATAATTAAGTAAACATTTAGGCAATTCAAACCTTGTGCTCCTCACAGATAAAAATGCAAATCAGGTTTGCAGTATAACCTCCATACAGACAACCAGGGCAGATGCTAATGAATCTAACATGTTTGTCATGAGTAGTTTAGTTTTAAAACCATTGATTTCTTTACAAAGAAAAGCAGTGAAAAAACTAAAGTTGCTATGCTGCACCAAACCTGAAAAATTAAAGGCTGCTAATGACCCTTTGTAATACACTGTGAGGATGGTGATTACGAAGAAGACCAGCAGTTTTGATGAATCACTCTCATCTGCAAAGGGCTCCTGACTTACTTGACAGAAGGTGCCTTGTATAGATCAGCATAGGAAAGTGAGAGATAACAGCTATTGTGTTACATAATAGTGTAATAATACAACATTTGCAGGGCTTTAAAGTGCAAGTGAGAAACAATAAAAGTGAAGAATTTCACAGTTAAAGAGGAAACATACCAGTCTGCCCTTTAGCACAAAGTCACAACCCAGAATTAAGGGACTCATGATTCAGGGTGAATGGTGTGGCTGCTTATTTAAAGTAATAGGGTGCAACAATTGCATAACCTTTGTTTCTTTCCATCTTTCCTTCTTTCCTTCCTTCCTTCTTTCTTCCCTCCCACCCTTCCTTCTTCCTTTCTTCCATTTCTTTTCTTTCTTTCTTTCTTTCTTTCTTTCTTTCTTTCTTTCTTTCTTTCTTTCTTTCTTTCTTTCATCTTTCTTTCTTTCTTTCTCTTTCATTCTATTTTTATACCTAGGAAAGCAATCAGCTTTCTTTAAAATGCTAGGCTAGCCAGCCACTCTGTGATTACTTTATTTCCATACTCAATAAGACATGTTGGTGGTCAATTGCCAATTTTGTGAGATGTGTAAGCATTCAGAGCTCCTGTATGTGTAAATCTGAGATATCCCTTATCTCCAAATTTACTTTTCTCTCTTCTCCAATTGCACCCTCTGTTGGAGTTACTGTCTTCTGGTTTGCAGCAGACCTTGAGAGCTTTTATATTCATGGGTAAAACCCCTTCCCTATAGATACTTCTTTCTTTCTTATGTCTAGTCAGTTTTCCCCTAACTCATATTTTCAAGCTCAAGCTCCATTATCTACAAGAATAGCATTTAATTTTTTACTGAATGCTTCTTAAATGTCAATTTTTCTTAATGGTTAACACACAATATGTTATTTATTCGTCATAAAATCCTTAAAGTGATCATAATAATTATACCCATTTCACAGTGAGGAAATTCAAATTGAAAAAAGATTGCATACTCTTTTCCAGATCTGGGAAACAACAGTGTTGGGCTTGTTCCCAAATGGATTGACTACAAAAATTCCTTTTTCTTTTCCAAAAACATATTTCCACTAAATCATAATTTAGCTTTTAATTATCTTATTGCTATTTTCACAAAAAAGTTTATGTGTTTATAGATACAGCAAAAACTGGGCACATGCCTGTAATCTAGGCTACTCAGGAGGCCAAGACAGAAGGATCATGAGTTTCAGGCCATCTTGGACAAATTTTCAGAGACACTATCTCAAAAGCAAAATAAAATCCAAAGTGTTGGGGGAAGTAGTTCAAGCAATAGAGTACTAGTGCAGCCCTGGTTTCAATCCTTAGTATAAGAAAAAAAGAATATAAAATGGGAAATATAAAAAGCTGTTTTATTTTTACCTAAATTGCCAGAATATTTAAAATGTTTACTAAGAAAAATATTTTTAATATGCTACTACATGTTAGGCTGACAGACAAAAAGAAGGTAGTCAACCTTGGTTTTAAAGTACATGTAATCACTGTAGTATATAGAATATTGGTTGAAAAGCAAAGCTAGCAATCAGTATAAACATAACAAAATTTATTGAGACAAGATGTATTCTATTACCAAAAATATAGAAAATAACATCCAGAAAGTTTTATTGAATACCTTCAATGAAATTTCATGAACTGAGTATTGTGAGATCATTGCTGATTTATACTTTATGAGAGGCAGATAAGTAGTCCAGTGAGTGAAATCCAGAAAAACAAGGGCCACAAGAAACATATGCACCAAGTTACTTACCACTCAGAAACAATGCACAGTTCTCACAGGAAAGACTTCCTTGATGCTTAGAGGCTTGAGATGATGTGGGATCACTGAGAGTCAGCCACAGAAATGAAGTGGAGAAGACATTCCAGACAGAAGAAAGAAAAACAGAGGAAATGGACACTGAGGGAGGGAGGCCAGTACACATTAGTGGAAATGCAAGTGATTCCATGAAACTGGATGAAAAAGAGCATAGGGAACTCTCGCGGCCTGTGTGAGCTTGTCCTAGGAACCTAACTGGGAGAAATGGGTTTGAGAAAAGACAAAAGACAAACATGCAAAAAGCTGGGATCAGGTGTGCTGGGTGCTCAGGTGGAGACACACAACAGCCACGACCACCTCCCTCGAGTTTATTATATAAAGCAGCAAACAAGGAAGTAGAGCAATGATTCTCTGGGAGGAGTGACCTCATAGTTATCTGGAATAAGGGGAACCTGCGATCGCTACTTTCTGCACATACTGGTACTGTTCCTGACTGAAGGGTATGGTATAAACATCCTTGTTCTTATGAAAAGCAACTGTGCTGCATTTTGCTCTCATTCCCTTCTGCACCTGGGGGTTGTGCCAATCCCAGCCTGCAGATTATTTGACATGGCTGTGCTCATGTCAAGTTCTCATACTCTGCTCTCCACAGGGAACAATGAAGCCAAACAAGGTAAATGCCTGTCCTATGCCTGATTCTTTCCTGTCCCACTTAAACAGGATTGAACTTTTCCTTATGACTAGCAATTTGATAGAACTTGTACACAGAGGTATTGCTATGAGTTGTATGTGGTGCATCTCCTAGTAAAAATCATGCTGGACTTTAATCCCTATTGTGCAGTATTTAACAAGGTGGAAACTTCACTCAACTATGTTGTTGAGTGGTGGGGCCTTTGGGAAGTGAGTAGGATTAAATGCATCAGGGAAGAGTGAGGACTACATGCTGGCTTTATAAGAAGAGGGAAAGAGAGCTGAATAAGTACATACATGCACATGTTCCCTGTTTCTTGCCATGTGATGCCCTGTACCACCTCAGGACTCTGCCATCAATAAGGCCATCAGCAGATGTGGCTTCTTGATTTTGGACCAAAACTGTGAACCAACTTACTCAATGTGTGGTGGTGTGCTATTAGCAATAAAACATGGATAGATACAGGTATTGTAGAAATGCTGAAGGGCTAAAAAATAAAGTGAACTTTGAGGCAAGTTGTTACAATCAAGAGGAAATAAGAAAAAGCAGCAGGGACGGATGTTCAGAAAGATACTCAGAAACCACAAGCAAGGTAATCTGGTACAAGATGAGTCTTAGAGAATATGGAAGGGGAAATTACAAAGAGAAGAATCCAGTATAAGACTTCAGAAATTGGGTAGATAGAAACTCTTGGCTGAGATGGAAGAACAAACACACTGATAGCACACTGTGAAGATGATAAGATCAATTTGAATTTTGTATTTGTAATGCTAAGAGGAGAGTTTTAGCTGACAGTCTTAACCTCATAGTGAGATTTGACATGAGATAAAGACATGGGGAGGATTCAGTATTTAGGCAAATGAGTGAATTCTATCACCCAGGGAGTGTGTATATAACACAAAGAAAAGGAAGCCTGTAATTGATCCCTGAGGAAAGCAAACATTCAGAGGATAAGCAATAGAAAAGAGAGCAGAATAAAAAGTGGGCCAACACAGGGATGAAAGAATGGAAGCAGGAAGGGGGAGCCTCACAGTCAAAGTTTGCTTTTGAAAAGAGAATCAGTCTGCATATTAGGAATGGAGGGGATTTTAAAGCAGAAACTGGTTAAAATGTGTCACAAAGTTCAGGAGAGTGAAAGTAAAACTACTGAGATTAATTGAATGTTTCTAATTTCAGATACCCATTGCCATCCCTATGCTTAAAAAGAACAGGTTACATAATACATAATTGCTCTGCCACTGCCACTGGAAACATTTGTGGTGCTGCCTTGGCTGCTTTGAGGTATCCCTTGTGGTACCCCCACCATCCCAACACCCAGGACCCCACACTACTTTTTTGCTATTATAGCATGGAAACCTAAATTGACTCACTGATACTGGCACTTCAAGCAAAACCCAAACCATTGAGAGGTGATGCTACCAAAAACACATCCAGAAGCCAGAGGAACAGGTAAATGAATTCCTTCTTTCTTCCATAGTCCAGACTCCTTCAAATGCCTTTCGTTGGAAGAATCTATGAATACAGAGTGTTCAGGCTTCCAAAAGAGCACAGAAAGATGGAAATAGAGGTGAAAAAAACAAACAAAACTAAAAATGCATAAATGACAGGAAGAGTAGATAGTTAACATAATACATTTGGACTGAGAAATTTTGATTTGATTACTAGACATGTTTGAGAGTACTGCTACACATTTATCAATATTAGATATCATCAAATCTTTTGTGTTTGCAAATTTAATTGATGAAAATAGGTAAAAAATTGTTGCTCTGTTTGTGTTACAATAGATAGAGGATGGTCTGCTAGCTGTTTTTCTTAAAAGATCTGAGAAATGTTCATTTCCAGTTCAACTACATGCTGTAGCTGTCTAAAAAGATACTCCTAGGAACGCCATGACCTCTGTCTCTGGCCATCTTAGGCAAGAAAAGAATAGCATTGTAATCGTGGCAACGATCCTGTTTTCCACATATGGACTTCTGTCTCCCAGTAATTTTGAGTTCCTAAGAGACAGAGCCTGAGATCGGAATTTGGGTGTGAGTATTTTATTTAGTGCCTGAAGAAATATTAAAGGTACAGGGAGATGTTTTAAGCTTAGGGAACTTAATAAGGTGATTCATAGTAGCTCCTTACCTAGACCTAAAATAGCAAAGATCTGTAAAAGTGAGAAAAAGAGGGGAAACAACTAAATAAGAATGTGTTAATGAATTGACCATTGCTTCAAGAACTTGTCACTAAAAATTACAGTGGTTCTTTTTATTCTAGCGTTCTTCCTTCAGACTTGACTCTCCAGATCTGGAGAGTGTTTGATAATTTCCAGGTACTAGTTCTCATTTTTTGAGGATAAGTCCTGCTGTGTTAATTTGTTGATATTTTTGTGTATAAGTTGAACACTCTCCTGTGAACAGAAAACACTTTGAAGCAAGAAGAAGTATGAGACCACTGTAAGATATTGATGTACTGTTTTTGCATGAATAGGGGCAAAGGTGATATGAGAGCAGGTCTGCTCATTTCCTACCCTTTGAACACATCCCTTCCAAATTAATCTCACTCTTTCCAGTCAATGAATCATCAAGGTTGCAACTAAAAAGTCTTTCAAATTCAGAGTTAATGATGCAATTTACAATCACCATGCTGCAATTGTTCTTAAAGCCACAATTGATTTTTATTATAGCATTTTTCTACCACAATTCTAGATTTCCCTTCAACCTTATCCAGTATTTCTGGTAGTCAATGCTGCTTTTCCTTTAAGTTACTGAGATTTCTTATTTCTGAGGGCCTGAGATTTATTTATGTTTCCAGTGACCAGTATGGCTGCTACAATTATCAACATTTATGCCTATGGAAAGGAACATCAAGATGCATCCCAGTAAACCTTATATCATGCATACTTGCCCCTTAACTTTCCATTATATGGCACTAACATTTGTCCTCCATGAAGATCAAAAAGTCAGTCCAGTCAGCACAGTAAACATTTCCTTTATCCTTACCAACAGTCTAATTCAAGCAATGGTTATGGGTTAGTTTCCAAGGGATTCTCACTGTGACCAAGATGAAATTATACTAATTCTGTGAAAAATGATGCTTAGATTTACAAGTTAATGGAAGACAAATTTTGTAAGTACCTCATTAGAAGGTGATAGCGAGAGGGAGGATCATTTCTACTTTTTATTTCCTGGACTCATATTATACCTGCCAGGTGCATAGCTTCATATAATGACTGTTGGTTCACTGAGTGGGTCATATTTTGAAAGACAGTAGTCACAGCCCCTATAGGAGTCATTTACATGCTGATAGCTCCCTAAATAATATCTAAAATGGCAACTACAAAGTTTTATCAGGCATCAGTTTATAAGTGATGCCCTATATCTATCACAGAATCTTTGAACATCTGTTCAATGATTGTTTGCTGAGTGCTACACTTCTTGTATCATATGGTAAATTCTTTGGTAAATTGATTTTGTTCTGGTCCAATGTCCATAACTTAGAAATAGTGTGAGCTCTTAAGTAATGGTATAATCACTCAAGAAGTTCAAACCTATATCCAGAATACTTCTCAATTGGAATAAAAACAAATAAATCAGTATCACCACTTCTTAATTGACAAGGTTTAGTGTACTCAAATTTCATCAGGAGTTGGGTCCCTAGTTCCCTCCAGTGGAATCAATCTTTGCTGCTAGTAAGTTAAACATCCAGCAACAGTATTAGACAGATCAGTTATTTGGGCCAGTGAATACCTCCTCTTTGCACCCCAGTGAATCACTATGGTCACTACAGCATTTAGGAAGCCCAAATCAAAGGATTCCTAGCACTCATCATACAAATAATGTTCCAACTTCTCTAACAGATACATTTTTCTAGACTTTGATATGAGACCCAAGATCTGTCAGCTTTGTATCCACTACCATGGAGGTACATAGACCTTCTCATCACATTCTCTATCATCTTCCAATCTTGCTCATTTCAAAACCTGAACATTCACCTAGGTCATTCAATATTGCATGAAATGCTAATATATTCTTAGTCCTGACTGAAAGTCTCTCCAGGCCAAGCATTTTTCACAATAGGATGTTTCTAAACATCCCTCCCAGAATCCAGGAAATAGTTATAGTACAGATGCAACCAATGTGTCGAGAGATTGCTTTCTCTTCTGCACGAACTGATCATATCCACACAGATCTGTGAAGGTTAACCTGTATGAGGTGAAGAATATATAACCTGTATTATAATTGTTTGTAAGGACTGATGGAACAAAACACCACAAACTGGAAGGCCTAAACAATGGAAACAGACTTTCTCACAGTTGTGAGTTTAGATATATGAGACTTAGGTGTTGATAGGTTTTATTCTCATGAGAGCTATGAAGGGGAATTTGCTCCATGTTTCTCCCTTACATTCTAGTGCTTTGCTGGCAGTCTATGCCATTTACTGTGTTTGTTTTATTTGTTTGCTTTTTTTTTAAATTTGATTTAGAGATCTGTGATTGCATATTGGTATTTTTCTGGCATGGATATCTGTGTCTCAGTGTCTTCATTTATAAGGACACCACTCATATTGGATTGGGGCCTACACATTCCAGTCTGACCTCCTTATAACTAATTATGTATGAAAGAACTACTTACCCAATACAATCAAATTCTGATATATTTGGGATTCAGAATTCAACACATGAGTATTTCAGGGGCACAACACAACCCATAAGACAATCCATAGATATACGAAGTGTGTGTTTGGTTATTGTTTATTTGTGTGCTTGTGTGCTTGTGTATGTGTATATGTGTACTGTCTGTGCCTGATTAAGCCTATTGCTAAATGTTTTGAACACCAAGATCAATATTTTGGTAGCCTATCCAGCTCACAATGCATGACTCTTAATAAAGTTTATTTGTATCAATAACATTAAGCTTAGTAGTGTGTCAGAGCTCCAGGTTTTGTTCTAGAACTCTAGATATCTGTGTAATGTTATCTCCAAACATACCTGCATATCATGAATAATTCTAGAACTATCAAGTACACTGGATCTTATTGCTGAATGCACTGTAACTTACATTAAAGCCTGAACTTACTATAAACATTTCTTTCTCTGAACCTTGCTCAAATGTCAACCTTATAAGTCATTTGGTTGAAAGAGTATTCCCAACTGCAGTTATGTAATGTAAACACAAAATGGTATATCACCACATACTCTACCTTTCCTATCAAGGGAGGAATTGAAGCATTTAGTAACTTGTCCTATATCTTAGACAGAGTGTTTTCAACAAATTAGGTACTAATAGCATTTTCAATCTTGTAGAACCCCCGAATTTTGTGTAGTATTGCCAACCTTATGCAAGGCTTGCGGAATTCTTGCCATTTTTGATGTTTTAGAGACACTAATCTCTGCTATACCATCTGAGGTACTTCTTGTTTTTAAAATTGATTCTCTTGACTGAATAGAGAGTGCTTTCTGAGTTTTTGTTATTATAATCTCACTTGTTACGTAAGTCATGGAACTATGCAATAATTCTGCTAAAGCTGCATGTATTATTCCATATTATGTAATGAAGAATAGTCGGGGAAAGACTATAGAGTGCATCCATTCAACCACTGGGCTCATTGTGAGTTGGATCGGGTACAATAATCTGTTTGTAACTTTCATTTCCCCAAGTAGAAGAGCAGTGATTTTAGTTTAGGCCCTTGGGATGAGGGTAAACTCACCCTTCTAATAAATGTCTCTTTTAAGATCTGAATATTATCATTTTTTAGTTTGAAATGATTCTGGTAAATTACTATAGGTCCTTCAGAAAAAAAAAAACACTATAGAAAAATGATCACATTTTTTTCTGGGACAATTCAGTTTTTTTTTTTTTTTTCTGAAAAGTGCTGAGCCTTTTCTGCAACTAACGTTTTCTGAGTTTGGAACTAGCTCTGTTCTAAATATTGGGTATGACAAAATAATTTTTCATGAAGGCAATCAATGACAACTCTTTTTCACCCCTCATTAACAACTCTTCAGTTTTTGTTTCTATAAATCCAACACTATCCTCATTGGTTATCCATGTTGTGTAAGTGGAACCCTATGTTCTACCATTCACTACACTGAATCCTCCATACAAAAGCTAGTGATTCCTGTTACAGTAATTTTACCCATCTTGACTTTGAGAGTTATCTGCTGACATCTAGTCCAGTTCATCCATAACAAAATAACTTTAGATACTGGCAAATCTTTTCATAGAAATATCTTCTCCTATCAACTTCTGTGCATGATTCATCTATTGTTACATTTATACTAGATACCATTCCAAAATTCCATGCCACAAAACTATCATTTATTTTTCTCCCTGATTAGTGTATATTTTAGTTAGGGTGGCTCTGCTACAAAGTAGAGGTTAGCTGGACTTGATAGAAAAAAAAACAAAACGAAATATTTAACTTAGATCTTGCCTCTTCAATGTTTATTTGCATTTTGGGGGTTGGTAGAAACTATTTGGAACACATTCTGGTGGTGATTTGGGTCACAGTTGGTGTACAGGAAAACAGTCTCCATTCCAGACTGGCTGAATGTAAATTTCACCGTCATTTTAGTATCTTACCATTAATATATTTGCCTTTTCCCATCTGGTGCATGGTAAATCACATATAAATAGCAAAAGTGTGCAAAATCAAGACTATTCCAAAAGTGCAAATAATGTGTATGTAAATGCAAAAATGATATCTGTTAAAAGTGTTCCAGGAATTGGAGGAGGGGAGAAGGAAAGCAGTGAGGAGATGAATTCAAGTATAATATATTTGGTACATTGTAAGAACCTTTGTAAATGCCACAATGTACCCCCACCCAGAACAACAATAAAGTAAATAAAAAGAATATTCTAACACCTACTGTACTAGAGTGGTTATGCATGATTTTTCACATATCAATTCAAATCTTTCTCTACAGAAGCCACCCAAGTGACATTACCTTACTCTTTATATCCATGTACTCATTATCTTAATCACTGAATACCACTGCATGGCAGAAACTGAAAATTCAAAGTCAAAGTAGGTTTTTCCTAAATGCCTATTGATTTCACATCATCATAATTCAAACTTTCATAAATCCTGAAAAGCCAGCTTTTTCATAAGTCTTAAGTGTGGGACCATCTGTTTTGACCAAAGGTCTGCAATTTAATCTGGATTCTCTTGATCCAAAATTTGTCAAATAAAATAAAAAATATCTACTGTCCACATATTCAACTGTCATTGATGGGGAAACAGTAAACAATTACATCGGGATGCATTTGGCATGAACCAGTCAAAAGTAATTCTGACAGTCCCTAGGTTAATATTTTGAGGTTTTCCTTACCCTTGGGATAGAGATTGTTCCTTTCTTTGCCACGGATTTGCTGACTATTCCCCAAATCTTTTTCTTCATGGATCTTTATTTTGCTTCTGACAGATCCTTCAGGATTTATTATCCTGCTGATAAACCAAAATAAACCATCCTGGTAACTGAGCAGTTTACTTAGCATGTTTTCTATAGAGAGAAAATTAGAGAAGTATTTTTTTTTTTAACCACTGAACAGGTAAAATATCCTTATTTCAAGCTGGTGGAACATTTCCCTATTGCCTTGATTTGGTAACAGTGCATTGTTCCTTATAGTAAGAGGAATAGATTGCAGATGCTAATTGAATTATGATGGAATTGCCTCCAAATAAACCCATTTTATAAGTTAAAAATAAGTCAGCAGTGCACTTAGTACACCTAGCCTTCTAGATATCATGGCTTCACAACACCTTATACTGTAGAGCACCAGTTGCCTCCTCTGTGCTCATCTGGGTCATCAGGAGCTGCAGCTCCCTACTGCTACAAATGCCAGCATCACACTGAACACCACTGCATGGCAGAAACTGAAAGTTCAAATGTCAAAGTAGGTTTTTCCTGAATGGCTATCGATTTCACTTCATCATAATTCAAACTTTCATAAATTCTGAAAAGCCAACTTTTTCATAAGTCTTAAGTTTGGGACCATCTATTTTGACCAAAGAGAGAAGAGAGGGGGGAGCACTGGGACTTCATGAAAATGCTACCTCATGCTTTAGGTATTCAGGGATGGGGGAGGATATGAGAAAAGCGTGTAGGAGGGTGGATATGGTAGAACTATCATGTACACATGTACAGAAATGGAAAAATGAGACCTGTTTAAACTAATTCAGAAATGGATGGAAGGGTTATAAAGCAGAATGATGGAGGAGGTGAATACACTATGATATATTATAAAAACTTTTGTAAATGTCACAGTGTGTCCTCAGCACAACTACTGAAAAAAAAATCTGGAAAAGAATAAATAAAATTGCAAAAAAAACCACAAAACCCAAAACTTCATTATATTTTTCAGAGGAGCTGAGAAAATTCCATTCAAACTGTTTCATTTAAAAGGTTATGCAATAGCATAAATAACTAAATTAAAAAACTATTGTTTTTCTAGCCTCAAAATAAGACCTCGAAATTAAACTAGATTATAGTGTTGCATTGTTTGAGCATGCAGAAGTATTATAGCTAGTAACCCCAAGCGATATTCTTCTAAATCCCTTACACAAAGACTATCTCTTTTCTCAGCTACACAGCAAGAATTTTATAGGAAGCTCTCTTGCAGATAAAAAAAAGTCTGAGGCAGTATTTTTCACTCAATCTACAAGCATTATAAATACAATAGAAGTTTTCAAACAGTAATTTACTTGTTTTAGAACCTGTGGTGAAGCCAGGCACCCTGTCTTAATGTCTGTCCTTCAGAGCACAGTCTGAGCTTGTGCATATGGAATAATGCAACTCCAAAACTGAAGTTAAGGAAAGAAGAACTTAAGCCAATTCCAATCTTCTTCCATTAATCTGAAGAATTGAAGAAGAAGGAGTTCATTCATACATATTCTATAACATAAGTACCCTGATACCAAAACCAGACAAGAACAGAGCAAAAACAAAACAAAAAAACACCAGACCAACATTCTTGATGATTATTATAAACCACTAATGTGCCCAGTGCATTCATCATGCCAGCAAGGTTCAATTTTTTTCCTTGGATTCTAATAGTTCTTATTTTCAAATAAGACATTTTAAGGATTTGGTGTGCACAAAGAAGAAACTGGTCAGATAATTGAATAATTTAGGAGTGTTTTTCTACCTGTTGTTTGGAATCAGAATTGATCCTTTAGGGCTGAGTGAGTTCCCACAGTCCTTTAAAAATCTGGATCATATTCAACCTTGAGAAATTAATTGAAAATAAAGGATAAGAATAATTTCTATTAGTTCCAAAAGCTGGTAGAACAGAACTTACTGGTATTTCTATTACCTGTGAAGGAGCATTCAAAGGTCAAACTACATTAGGTGACCCTCTTGTAACATATGCCCTTCTGGGATTTTTAACACCTTACATGTCTTCCAGTGACACTATGTGCAGTATTGTTTTAAGCACTTATCAAAAGCAAAAGGAGTACATGGGTTGTGTAGAAGCTCATCCAGATGGTAAGTAGTAATGTTGGGATATAGATTCAGGCAGTCCAGATCCATAATTTGCTATCCTAATCATGGCTCTCTCAATTGACAGTATACCTATTGGTACTCTACATTCATAATCAACAAAAACTCCATGTATTTTTCCATGGTTAAGTGAGAAAATATTTCCTTCCTGACATCCAGTAATGCTTTCATGTATAAACTATTCCACTGTATGGAAAAATAATCAATGAGTCTGTGTCTTTTGCTATAAACCATGATATTTGTAAATCCAGTGCCTGTGTAAAAGAATCAATGTCATATGATTCTCCTACCTTGTTCATTGTTGCTACTCATTCTTATCATCTTATATTTTATCTTATCATCATCACTGTAATGCTTACTACCAACCCCACAAACATTTTTACTTCTCAATTTAGACCATTTTATAGATTTTCTCCTCATTAGTGTTCTGAATTCATTTATTCTTTTGCTTTATCACTGTCTACTATCTCCAAACAGTCTATAATTTCCCTCAGAATTAGCTTAAATTAAATGTGCTGTCATTTAAATCATTCCCAATTATCAGTGCTCTGTTCATGGTTGTAGAAAACCTAAACCAGATTATATTTATTGTCTATGTTCTCCAAGAACTCTTCAGAATTCTCTGCTCCATTCAAGGAAATATCAAATTCAAGAATGTTGTTAAATATAAATCTGTGCATATAAACTACAACTTACATTCAATACTGAATATGAAAAAAAATCTACATTACTACTGAGAATATTTCTAATTCTTTATTATCTCCCAAACTCCAGAATATGAACACTCCTACTAGACTCACCTTGCAAGATTGCTTCCAAATAGAAAAAACTATCAGAAAACTCAAAGATTCTAACTTTGGCTGGTATCTCTCTTACTTTCCTTTATTTTAGTGCCTTTATTATATCCTATTTACCTTTTGTCCATCAAACAATTTAAGAAAATAGGAGGTATAACAGTATAAGTAGAGTAGAAATAAGAACTAAGAAAGAACATTTTTAAATGTTTAGATACTTCTGTATTCATGTATTGATTCTTAATTCTATTGGTTCAGAATTTAATTAGTGTTACAAAGAGGATAGTAATGAAACTAGATGCCAGGTCTATAGGAATCAGCAAAAGGTCAAGATTTTGACACAAGCAGGTTTACAAGTTGGTAAAATAAACGTATTACAAAAGTAAGAATTGAAAGAGAATATATTCTTATACTAGTGAAATGAAACATTGGAAGCAATTAGTCATTGTCAGCAAATTGAACAATGAATCTGACAATGTTAACATCTAATCTTAGTGAATAAGAAGCGAAAACAGAAAAGGCAGACTACACAAAGGTTTAAATACAGGTCTGTGTCCACTGCATTTGAGGAATAAACATGGAATGTGACAAAGAATACCAAAGCAAATAAAAAATGGAGGCTGAATTAGAGGATAAAAGCAAGATCTGTGAGTGGAGCTAGAAAAGCTAAGAGTCAGATATTTTATCAGTTTCTTTTAAATTCAGATACTAAAAACTTTGTATAATTTTGTTTGAGCTATATTAATACAGTTACATAAAAATATATTCAAAATTGAAAAACTTAGGTATAAGTAGGTCAAACTATTTTCAAGCTTTTTTGGGTGGTGAGTAAAGTTTGATTTTCATTTTTAGATTTATTTTCTTAGCTTTGTCGAGGTATAAGTAATAACTAATTTTGTATATATTTAACATGATGTTTCCATGACTGCCCAACAGTTGGAGCATAAGAATTAGACTAGAGCAGATTCCAAGATGGCAGCTAGAGGGAGGAAGCAGAAAGCGAGCCTCCTATAGTGAAATCTTGGAGAGATGCTGGAGACACACTTTGCAGGCAAAATCACTGAGAAGAGGCAAAACTTTGACCCCTCCACACCTCCAGCCGGTGCAGAGAATCTCCACGTTAAATGGAGAAACAAAGAAGGCCCCCAGGCCACCAGTCGCCTGTGCCCAGATGGCTTGGGAAGATGGGACAAGGTGAGCTTCGTGGTGCTGCGGTACTCCCACAGACAACCCTGGGCCAGAGCAGCATAGCCCTCTGGACAGACTGACCTCCACCTGGGGAAAAAAAGAGAAACTGACTAACAAGCAATAAAAACAATAAAGACAAGCATGAAAGAGGGTGGGGCGCACTGAGGACCGAAGATTGGGGGAAGGGAATCCTTCCCGGAACTGTAAATAAACAAGCTGGGCAGGCAGGAGAGCTCTGGCAGGAGCGGGGCATGTGCCCAGAAACCTGGAGCGGGAAAGCTTGTGAGAGTGGCGGAGGGAGGAAAACTCCACAGGAGAGGAGGGAAGACCCACTTCTTAAGTGAACTGTAAACAAACATGGCGGCTGGCAGGAGCAGCAGCACTGCCCAGTAATCAGAAGCAGGAAAGTTTGTAAAAGTGGTCGTGGGAGGAAAACTGCACAGGAGAGGGGGGAAGACCCACTTCCCACATGAACTGTAAATAAACACGCAGGCCTGAGAATGAGGGTGCAGTGTCACCTTTCCCAGTGTGCTTGGAAAGGGGAAAGCTTGTAGCAGAGGCTCACACACAGGAGAACTCTGAGAAAACAAAGACTGCAGGGTCAGGTGAGTGCTAGGCTCACCCCAGAGATCTGCATAAATAATGCCTCCAGCAACAGCAGGCTGACAGCAGAGGGCAGGCAAGCCACAGCTGCAGATACCATTCTCAGAGCTGTCTCCAGACTCTTTTTATTTTTTTCTGTTTTTCTCCCTACCTTTGATGAGAGAACAACTGAATTACACTTGCATGCTGAAAAACTTACTGAAACTGTATTGAATTTGAACTGGGAACACTTGGTGGGGTTTTTGTGTGTGTGTGTGTGTGTGTGTGTGTGTGTGTGTGTGTAGTTTTGATCTACTTTATGAGTCCCCTTTGATGAGACAATTACAGAACAACATCTGAGGCACCATCTCCAGGATTGGAGACTGAGATGGACACCCAAATTATAAAGACTGAAACTTCATTGCATTTGAAGTTGGAGGTTTTTTGGTTTTTTTTAATTTTCTATTTTTCATTTTACTTTATTTTATTTTATTTTTATATATAGATACTTCTTTCATTTACCTATTTTTATTCTTATTCTTATCTTTTTTTTTAGTTTTTATTTTCAATGCTCTCTCTGTCTCTCTAATGCCTGTTCAGCTTACAGTCGATTAGTACACTAACCCTCCCTGTTTATACCTTTGAAACTTTCTTGCCTGATTCCTTTTTCTGTTTTCTCCTTCTTGTCTGCTTATTTGTTTTTCCTTTTTCTTTAACTTCTTGCTTTCCATCTCTACTCACCCTTCCATTCTAAATATTACCATTGTTATTATTACAAACTAGAAAATACTTAATTGCACACAGTACAGGGACAGTAACAACACCAAAGACAATGATGGGAAGACAGAAAAAACAGGGAAACCAGTTTCCCCACAGCAAAAAATTAGTACAGGAACCAGAGGGGAATGAAGAAAACAGATACTCATATCCAGACTCCAACAAAATGAAGATAAACTATGCCAAAGGACCCAATGAAGCCCACAAGCATAATTTAAAAGAAGACATACTACAGGTACTCAATGAGAATTTTATAGAGATGATACTGGATAGGGTCAACTAAAGTGTACAGGAGACACTCAAGAAATTCCAAGACAACAAAAATAGAGAATTTGAAAAAGCAAAAGAAGAAATAAAGGAAACCATAGAAGCACTGTATAAACACCAAAGTGAAAGAGAGAACACAATGAATAAATGGATAAATGAACTCAGGACAAAAATAGACAACAATAAAGAAGAAAACTGCCAGGATATGGAAAACCTCAGAAAAAAGAACGAAACAGAACTGCAAAACAAAACGGAAGGCCAATCCAGCAGAATAGAACAAACAGAAGACAGAATCTCAGAACTTGAAGATGAAATGGTAATTAAAGGAAAAACGGAAGAACTATTAATTAAACAACTCAAGACCTGTGAAAAGAAAATGCAAGAACTCACTGACTCCATCAAAAGACCAAACTTGAGAATCATGGGCATTGAAGAAGGAGAAGAGGTGCAAGCGAAGGGAATGTATAATATACTCAAAAAAATAATAATGGAAAATTTCCCAAATCTAGAGAAAGATATTCCCATACAAATGCAAGAGGCCTTCAGGACACCAAACAGACCAGATCAAAATAGAACTACTCCACGACATAGCATCATTAAAACAACAAGTTCAGAAACTAAGGAAAGAATATTGAAGGCTGTAAGAGAGAAAAAACAAGTAACATACAAAGGTAAACCCATCAAAATCACAGCAGATTTCTCAACAGAAACATTAAAAGCAAGAAGAGCGTTGGGTGAGATCTTCCGGGCACTGAATGAAAATAATTTCAACCCCAGGATACTGTACCCAGCAAACCTATCATTCAAAATAGATGGAGCAATAAAAGTCTTCCATGATAAGCAGAAACTAAAACAATATGTGACCACAAAGACACCACTACAAAGGATTCTTCAAGGGATTCTGCACACAGAAAGTGAAGCCCAACTTAACCATGAAAAGACAGGCAGCACCAAACCACAGGAAAAGAAAAAGCAAGACAGTAGAGAGTAATCTCAACTTAAGTACACACAATCAAACCTTCAAACAACCAACACAACTAAATGACAGGAATCACCACATACCTATCAGTACTAACACTTAATGTTAACGGACTTAATTCACCCATCAAGAGGCACCACTTGACGAAATGGATTAAAAGGGAAGATCCAACAATTTGTTGCTTACAGGAGACCCATCTCACTGACAGAAATAAGCATAGGCTTAGGATGAAAGGCTGGAAGAAGATTTACCAAGCCAATGGCCCCCAAAAACAAACAGGACTAGCAATACTTATCTCTGACAAAGTAGATTTCAAACCTACATTGATCAAACGAGATAAAGAAGGACATTCCATACTAATAAAAGGGGAAATAATAAAGGGGAAATAGACCAAAAGGAAATAATAATCATCAACCTGTATGCAACCAATGTCAACGCACCCAATTTCATCAAACATACCCTGAAAGACCTAAAAGCATATATTAACTACAACACAGTGGTTGTGGGAGACTTTAACACCCCATTATCATCAATAGATAGGTCATCCAAACAAAAAATCAATAAAGAAATTGAAGATCTAAAATATACAATAGATCAAATGGACCTAGTTCATGTCTACAGAACATTTCATCCAACCTCTACACAATATACATTCTTCTCAGCAGCCCAGGGAAACTTCTCCAAAATAGATCATATCCTAGGGCACAAAGCAAGTCTCAGCAAATACAAGAAAATAGAAATTATACTGTGCATACTATCTGATCACAATGCAGTAAAAGTAGAATTCAACAACAAAAATAAAGACAATAAACATGCAAACAGCTGGAAACTGGAAGTCAATGAAAATGAAAACACAACCTACCGGAACCTATGGGACACAGCTAAGTTAATCCTGAGAGGAAAGTTTATAGCCATGAGTGCATATATTAAAAAGACTGAAAGATCCCAAATCAATGACCTAATGATACATCTCAAACTCCTAGAAAAACAAGAACAAGCAAATCCCAAAACAAATAGGAGAGAAATGATAAAAATAAGAGCTGAAATCAATGAAATAGAAACCAAAAAACCATACAAAGAATTAATGAAACAAAAAGTTGGTTCTTTGAAAAAATAAACAGGATCGATAGACCCCTGGCAAACCTGACTAAAATGAGGAGAGAAAAACTCAAATTAGTAGAGTCAAGAATGCAAAAGTGGAGATAACAACAAACACCATGGAAGTCCAGGAAATCATCAGAGACTACTTTGAGAACCTATATTCAAATAAATTTGAAAATCTAAAGATTTCTAGATACATATGATCATCCAAAACTGAACCAAGAGGAAATTAATCACCTGAATAGATCTATAACACAAAATGAAATTGAAGCAGCAATCAAGAGTCTCCCAAAAAAGAAAAGTCCAGGACCTGATGGATTCTCTGCTGAATTCTATCAGACCTTTAAAGAAGAACTGATACCAACCCTCCTTAAACTGTTCCATGAAATAGAAAGGGAAGGAAAACTGCCTAACACATTTTATGAAGCCAGTATTACACTTATCCCAAAACCAGGCAAAGACACCTCCAAAAAGGAGAACTATAGGCCAATCTCCTTAATGAACATTGATGCAAAAATCCTCAACAAAATAATGGCAAACCGAATTCAACAACACATCAAAAAGATCATTCACCACGGACCAAGTAGATTTCATCCCAGGGATGCAGAGGTGGTACAACTTATGAAAATCAATAAACATAATAAACCACATTAACAGAAGCAAAGACAAAAACCCTATTTGCAGACACATGATTCTATACCTTAAAGACCCAAAAAACTCTACTCAGAAGCTTCTAGACATCATCAATAGCTATAGCAAGGTAGCAGGATATAAAACCAACATAGAAAAATCATTAGCATTTCTATACACTAACAATGAGCAAACTGAAAAAGAATGTATGAAAATAATTCCATTTACAATAGCCTCAAAAAAATCAAATGCCTAGGTGTAAACCTAACAAAAGATGTGAAAGACCTCTACAAGGAAAACTATACACTTCTGAAGAAAGAGATTGAGGAAGACTATAGAAAGTGGAGAGATCTCCCATGTTCATGGATTGGTAGAATCAACATAGTAAAAATGTCTATACTCCCAAAAGTAATCTACATGCTTAATGCAATTCCCATCAAAATTCCAATAACATTCATTAAAGAGATTGAAAAATCTACTGTGAAATTTATATGGAAACACAAGAGTCCACGAATAGCCAAGGCAATACTCAGTCAAAAGAACAATGCAGGAGGTATCACAATACCTGACTTCAAACTATATTACAAAGCAATAACAATAAAAACAGCATGGTACTGGCACAAAAACAGACATGAAGACCAGTGGAACAGAATAGAGGACCCAGATATGAAACCACACATTTAAAACCAATTTGTCTTTGACAAAGGAGCTAAAAATATATGATGGAGAAATAGCAGCCTCTTCAACAAAATCTGCTGTGAAAACTGGTTAGCAGTCTGCTAAAAACTGAAACTAGATCCATGTATATCACCCTATACCAAGATTAACTCAAAATGGATCAAGGATCTTAATATCAGACCACAAACTCTTAAGTTGATACAGGAAAGAGTAGGAAATACTCTGGAGTTAGTAGGTATAGGTAAGAAGTTTCTCAACAAAACCCCAGCAGCACAGCAACTAAGAGATAGCATAGATTAATGGAACCTCATAAAGCTAAAAAGCTTCTGTTCATGAAAAGAAATGGTCTCTAAACTGAAGAGAACACCCACAGAGTGGGAGAAAATATTTGCCAGCTACACATCAGACAAAGGACTGATAACCAGAATATATAGGGAACTTAAAAAACTAAATTCTCCCAAAACTAATGAACCAATAAAGAAATGGGCAAGTGAACTAAAAAGAACTTTCTCAAAAGAAGAAATTGAAATGGCCAAAAAACACATGAAAAAATTCTCACCATCTCTAGCAATAAAGGAAATGCAAATTAAAACCACTCTTAGAATAGCCATCATCAACAACACCACCAACAACAGGTGTTGGCAAGGATGCGGGGGAAAAAGGAACCCTCTTACATTGTTGGTGGGAATGTAAACTAGTACAACCACTCTGGAAAAAAATTTAGAGGCTACTTAAAAAGCTAGACATTGATCTACCATTTGATCCAGCAATACCACTCTTGGGGATATATCCAATAGACTGTGACACAGGTACTCCAGAGGCACCTGCACACCCATGTTTATTGCGGCACTATTCACAATAGCCAAGTTATGGAAACAGCCAAGATGCCCCACCACTGACGAATGGATTAAGAAATGTGGTATCTATACACAATGGAATTTTATGCAGCCATGAAGAAGAACGAAATGTTATCATTTGCTGGTAAATGGATGGAATTGGAGAACATCATTCTGAGTGAGGTTAGCCTGGCCCAAAAGACCAAAAATCGTTTGCTCTCCCTCATATGCAGACATTAGATAAGGGCAAACACAACAAGGGGATTCGACTTTGAGCACATGATAAAAGCAAGAGCACACAAGAGAGGGGTGAGGATAGGTAAGACACCTAAAAAATTAGCTAGCATTTGTTGCCCTTAACGCAGAAAAACTGAAGCAGATACCCTAAAAGCAACTGAGGCCAATAGGAAAAGGGGACCAAGAACTACAGAAAAGGGTAGATCAAAAAGAATTAACCTAGAAGGTAACACATATGCACAGGAAATCAATGTGAGTCAACTCCTTGTATAGCTATCCTTATCTTAACCAGCAAAGACCCTTGTTCCTTCCTATTATGGCTTATACTCTCTCTACAACAAAATTAGAGATAAGGGCAAAATAGTTTCTTCTGGGTATTGAGGGGGTGGGGGGGAGAGGGAAGGGGCAGAGTGGGTGGTAAGGGAGGGGGTGGGTGCATTGGGGAGAAATGACCCAAGCCTTGTATGCACATATGAATAATAAAATAAAAATAAATAAATAAAAAAGAAAAAAGTATATATATACATATGTACAAATATAAAACTCAGTATATAATATTCAATATAATAACTAATTTAATATACATTATATTAAATATATATATATTTGTATATATCCCTGTTAATTTGAAAGTAAGATTTTTTTTCTGGGACTGGCTCTTGCTTTTTCCTGAGAAAACTGCCAATTTTCTCTTAGATTTTACTAACTTTAGTTTTTGAGATGCATCAGTTCCTCTAGTCTCTTTTTAAGTTATCTAAATAATTGTAATTGTTTACTTTTATTTAAAAATATAGACAAATGTAATAATTATATCCATATTTTAAATTACTACTACTAATTTAAATGATTTAAATACACCAGACTTTCTAGGGGGTAGGAGGAAAATGGTAAGGGAGAGTAATAAAGGGGGCAAACACTACCAAGTATAGTATGAGATTCACAGCTAAGATTGAGAGAACCCTCAGACAATGAATATGGGATTAAAAATGAAGGACAGGATTCTAAGATAGGTCCTATTCAGTGGTGGGTACTTGTAGGAGAGGGAGGGTAAATGGAGGAGAGGTAAGTTGGTGAATATGGTTGACGTACTATACATACTTATATAAAAATAGAGCAAAGAAACCTTTTGCAATTGCTTTAAGCAGTGGGGATGGGGGACATGAGGGAGAGAGATAGTGGAGGCAAACATAACCAAGGTACAATGTAAGCATGTACAGAAATGTCACAATGAATCCCTCTGTACAACTAATAAAGAAAATAAAAACTATAATTATAGACATCAGACATTGGATAGTTATTCAATTAGGAAAATCAAGAGTTTTCAGTCATTTATATAAAATGGAAAATATGAAGAATATGTAAAAAGCAACTATAATTTTTATATCTGCACACATAATATTGCAATAGATACTTGCTTTAAATTATCATATTTAAAGTCTGAATATTTTCTGATTTTTTAGTGAATTCTATTTGTGTTTTGTAAAAGTGAGTATGTGATTGATTAACTCAATGATAATAACATTTTAAAAAATAATATTTCCTTAGATAATAGGGATATTTCTAAAATATTTAAAATTTTTAAATTTTATAAAATGTATATTATTTTTTCACCTGAAGTTTAGCATGCCAGAGACTTTTCTACAATTTCATTTTTGAGGAGAATGACACAAATTTTGTATGAACAATATTTATTTACTGGGATCATGTATCTATTAACATTTCAGATGGTATTTTTGAGGCAGTATTGGTTGATTTGTAATTTGGAGACATTATGCACTCAAAAGTGAAAACAAAGTAAGAATAGCTTGGTATTATTTATTGTCATTTAAAACATAGAAATAGCATATTAATGAATCTTTTTATCTAAGCTGTATTATCTTACTTGATAATAAGTACCAAATTTTGTTTTGTTATTACTTGGAATATTGAACGTAATTATAGCTCTCTTGGCATACTCTGCAATTTCCATGAAACTAATATTTTATATTTAATAAACACATTATGTCTTTAAAATATCTTATTAATTGCTTGTAGCATGTAGCATAGCAATGTCTCTGACACATGCTTAACTCTTGTATTTATCTTTAAAATGAGGTCATAAGGGTGGGGACCCCAGCTAACCAAGTGTGACAGGCCCAGTAAAGATTGCTATTCAGTTGCAGCTTTACCTATTTTCCTTAAAGCAGTTTAACTGTATTGGCCAGAGTTGTCATTGATATGCAGCTGTGCTACATATGATGACTGCATTTATTATGTTGAAGAATAGTTCTTAAATAGCCGACACAACTCCTTAGCAATAAACCACCAATAGAAAAATAGGTCTTCCATTTTTAAACTTTACAGTAGACATTTACAAACCCTTAACACTATTTTTGGGTTATATGTGTGTTATGCTTGGCAAATCTTAAAAAGTTTTTCTTCATGGGAAGATACTATAAAATGTTATTAAAATTTACACACTGAGTACAGATTAATTCTGATGATAAATTTCCAAACTCACAGGCTTCATGTTTAATATTTTGTTTCTTTTTTAGTAAAGTGAAAACACTTCAGAACATTTTGAGATTTCTTATATGATACAAATATTTTCTATCAAATGATTTCTCCATTTCTCTAATTGAATATAGTTATGTTATGACTTTAAAATTCATATCATTGATAATGGATAATATCCATAATGTATGTCAAAAATAAAGAGGAAACTTTTAAGATAATTCAAAAAGCAATTGTGGTACATAGAAGCAAATAACCCAAAGGACACTTCATCATAACCGAACATGAATTGCCAGATTGTAAGCAAAGAGATACACATATATTTCTATTATCTCTTATTCCAAACTCACCAGTGGGTAAGCCTACATGAGAATATATGTCAAATAATTTTTATATACAGTTTTACATGTCTTAATATTAGTAGATCCATGGTAAAATAGATCAATGGGGAAATTATCCCTATTTACATTTCTGCGTTTAAGTTAATGCACTCTTCTGTTTCTTTTTTTTCTTTTTATTTATTTTTGAGGTAGTGTCTTGCTATATACTCCAAGCTGTCCTTGAACTTGTGATCCTCCTGCTTCAGTTTCCCAAGTTTTGCGATTGTAGGTGTGTCTCATCACACCTATTCCCTTTTACTTTTTAATACTTAAACACCTCAATTTTTCCTTCTTTTCTCTTTATTTCCTCCATCAGCATGTATGTGAACCTCTTCCCACCTTGCCCCTGTAAATTTCCACTCTCAGTTCAATATAAATGTATTTGCTTCAACTTTTTTCTCTATTATTGAAACAATACAAATGAATGAAGAAGTTGTTTATGCCACTATCCCATAAAACCTTTTGGTAACATAGCAAAGAAAATAACTTCTAAGTAAAATTTCTGTTACATCAAAGTACTATACCTAAACAAACAACAAATAAAGTTCTCATATATATATATATATATATATATACAGATATCTATATATAGCTCATGTATGCATACATATATATATCTGTGATGTATATACAGCAACATTTCCTAAGTAATTGCAATAAATTTGAGAGCCTGTACATCAATATCTTTTGATATTTCATGATTCTTAACAATAATTAGTGATTATTAGGCATCTGTGAGCCAAAATTATGTGAAAACTTTAAATCAAAAATATGCCAGGTACTATAAAGATAAAATAATATTATTAATGGTAATAGATTTATTTATATTAGTGTGAGCTATGTTATTAGTTGCAATTCTCCATCAACAAATGTGTATTAGGTAAATGACACATTTCTTGAGCAATAGGTCACATTTCTATAGGTACATAGCTTCTTATCTTATTAATTTTAATAAATTTTAAAATGTTAATACATTATTATAAGTCTGCATAATGACATAAATATTCTGTAGCTCTCCCTGTTTGAAATATTCCATGTAAATTTAGACACAATAATTATGGGAAATTACCTCAGAGTAAACTTTCAGATGTCTTTATATAATAAGTTTATTGATATTCAGTATTTATTCTGGGAGTAAGTAAGGGCCTAAAATCATCATTGCATTTTGTATTTATTTATTTCTATTAAGAATTTCTTATAATCCTCTGTAATGTTTGCAAAAGTTTGGATAGTATTGAGATTAAAAAATCATCTCTTTTCCTAGTATTTGGAAAATAAAAATTTGGAAAATTCAAATTTATATTTATTGAGCCATAAAAGCACAATTTCATATTTAAAATTGTTCACCCACCTTCTACCTAATTATCCTGATGAAAACCCTACTCTAGGCAGGTGCATGCAGCCATCCTGTAAATCATCTCTCTTTGGCTCCCATTCCAAGTCTGCTGCTCCCCCTCAGGGGAGGTAGGCTGCTCACATTCTCATATTTCCACCTCCTTGTGGTCAGGTTACTATTTCAGAAAAGAGCTGCTGAGAAATCTAGTCTTTCTATTTTTACCAATAGCATAAATCCTACACCCGATAAGACAAGCTAAAAGCAATCAGATCCCAAACACCATCACCCCAACTTTTCTAGTAAGGCAGTTTTTTCATGCAAAAAGAGACATACAGGGAAGATCAGAGGCTACAATTCCTGTCCACCACTGTGCTTCTTCTTCTTTTTTTTTCTCTGATACTGGGGTTTGAACTACTCAGGGCTTTTTTTTTTGTGATGGGATTTTTCTAGATAGGGTCTAGCAAACTGTTTGCCGGGGTTGGCTTCCAGCCCCATCCTCCTGATCTCTGCCTCCTGGCCACCTGTGTCCAGCAACCACTGTGCTTACAAAGTCAGAATATCCTTCCATGGGAAGTGTGTTACTGCTTCCATTACCACCTTTTGAGTAGTGGCCCCAAGAGATTTTTCCCAATATGAGAATCAAGCTGTAAGGACAGTGTTCTGGACTGCATGTTTGAGCCCCTCTCAAAATTAGATGTTGCGCTAACCTAGAATGTGACTGGACTTAGAGAAAGGGTTCTGCGGGAAGATGATAGAGGTTAAATGAGGTCATAAGTGTAGGGAACTAATCTGTTGAGGCTTGTGCTTTTATAAGAAGGGGAAAAGATATCAGAGTATTTGAAGAGTATTTAAATATTGTCTCTGTCTGTCTCTCTCTCTGCCGTGTGACAATGAAGCAAAAAGACAATCTTCTGTAACTAGATAACAACCCATACTGTCCATTCCAAGACCGAATTAGCAAGTTACTTGATCTTGGACTTTTCAGACACTAGAAGTGAGGGAAATAAATTTATTTTCTAAAACAGTACAGTCTGTGGTATTTTGTTATGGCAGTCCAAGCAAACATATACAAATAGAGGATCAGGCATGTCACTGAATTTACTTTCATAAACATAACATAACATCATAACATGGGAGAAGCCTAATAGGATCTTCTGAAATGCTGTAATTTTTCTGGTAAGCAATTAAGAGTAGTAGTTCATGAGGTTCACAAGGTAAATCACAATTGGACTAGAAATTTACTAGAATCATGGAAAGAGATAGGTCTAAGAACAGCCCTCTTGGGGTTGGAACAGAACTCAAAGATTGGCATCAAAGTGCAGCTCCAAAAATGGGTCAGATATAATTGGACCAGACAATGGGACAATTTTGGCTTTGGGACATTGTTAAATATAAAAGACACATCAGTGGGCAAGCAGGAGAGTCTAACAGCTGTGTGTGATTCTAAAGTAGGAAGAGAGTTTTATAGAGAGATCAAGGAAAGAGGCCATCAAAGACAGCCATACCACATCCACCGTCAACCCATGGTGACTATGTACATGTCACAGCTACACCTTAGAATAAGTAAAAGCAGCTGCAGACATGAGGGAAGTAAAGTTTACCAAAGTAGTCAAGTAACTGCACAAACAAATAAGCAAACAAAATCAAATTGAGGTCCCAGTAAATATGGAAGAGTCCTACTACAATATATTATTTAAATTTAAAATGTTCCAATTTCAACAAAACAAAGTGACATGAAATTAATGAAGTATGTAATAAAACAACTAAAAAGTTACAAAAGAAAGGTGCCCAGATAGTAGGATTAGGAGAAAAACTTCAAAGCAACAATTACAAATGTGTTTAAAGAACTAAAGGAAACCATGCTAAAAGAAGGGAAGTATAATAATTTTTCATCACACAGAAAATACTGATAAAAGACTCAATTATTTAAAAAAACCTTATAATTATGGAAGTGAAAAGGATAATAAATAAAATAAAAACTATACTACAGCAGTTTTAAGGATTTGAATTCACAAAAGACAGAATCAGTAAACTTGAACATTCATAAAAAATATATATTTTGAATAACAAAGGAAAGCAAATAAGTAAAAATAGAGTAATTTGAGACACTTTTTATTTCACTAACATGCACAATGGACAGATCAGGGCATAAGGAAAATATGAAATGAAGTATTTCTAAAGAAATAAGGATTGAAATTTCTCAAATTTCATATGAAAAAGTAATGCATATTTCCAAAGAAGTCACTGAACTATAAGTTAAACAAATGAAAAGGAATATACATTCAAGTATATCTTAGTAAAATTCAAAGGGCAAAGAGCAAAATGAAAATGTCTCAAAAAATCGAATTCCCAAAATATTTACAGATCTGTTCTGATTGGAAACAATGGAAGCCAGAAGCATTCAGGCAATGCATTAAAAGTACCAAAAAACTAACAAAACAAAACCAAGTGAACTTGTCAACCAAGAATTTTAATGTAAGCCAAACTCTCTTTGAATAGATATGCTGAAACAAGAAATTCCCATAAAATCAAAACCAGGAATGTTTTTGTGGAGGAAATACTAAAACAATTTCTTCAGGGTAATAAAAGCAAGTGACTACAGGTAATGATTCAAATCCACATGAGGAAACTAAGAATACAGTAGTGAAAATTGTATAATTATAAACCAAAGAAAATAAAATAGCATATCTCTCATTACTTACTTGATTTTAAAACACTGAATAAAACAAATGTAGATAACTTTAATGGCTCTTTTAATCTATTTGTGTGACTATAAAAATAATACCTGAGACTGAGTAATTTATAAAATAATAGAAGATAACTTCCCTGCAATTCTGGAGAGTCCAAGATCAAGTTCCTGGTGGGTTTTGTGTCTGCTGGAGCCCATTATCTCTGCTTTTAAGATGGTGCCTTCTTGTCTGCATCTCTGGAGGTTGTGGATGCTGTGTCCTCACAGCAAGGACCTGAAAGGCAAAAGCTCCTTTCTAAGGTGCTAATTCATGTAGGAGGGTGGATTCCTCATGGCTTAATCACTGGCTAAAAGTCCAAACTTCTTAATACACTACCATAGTGATCAAGTTTTATCATTAATTTTACAGAGCACACATATAAACCTTAGCAATGGTTTTATGCAAATAGAAATACAAATACTTGATAACAGGAAAAGAAGAAATGAAATGAATGGGAGCAAATTTGAAACAAAGCTAGGAAATTAAGTTAGATGTTAACTTGATTCCATAAGAAAAAAATGAAAGTAGCTAGCAATAATAAATAAAAGATAAAATAACAAAAGTCTGTAGCACATACTTAGCTCCTTTCTTCTCTCAACTCATGTCTTTTAAAACATGAAACTATATAAAATACTAAGGTAGTGTTGGGTTTCTAGTATATATGTGTAATACTTATAGCATAGAGAGGGAGAAGAGGACTAGAACTACACTTACATATCTCACTAGAACTAACATTAATATGATATTGATTCTGATAAGCTATGATTTTTAATTTTTAATTTTTTTACTCTTGATTTTGTATGGTGTTTGGGATCAAACCAGGGGCTCATCCACAGTAGGAAAATGCTCTGCCATTGAGCTATATCCCCTGCCCAGTTAAGATGTTTAAAGTTGGGCTGGAGTAATTAACAAATCATAACTCAGAAAATATAAGTAATTTTAAGCATTATTACAAAAATACTCAGAAAATAAAGGAACAAAAAGTCATAAGACATAAAGAGGTCAAAAAATAGGGAAAACATGTATACAACTCTATCAATAATACCATTAAATGTGAATGAATTAAATAACCCAATCAAAAGAGAGATATTATAAGACTGAAATCAAAAAACAAGATACAATTATATGCTACTGAAAAGAAACACACTTTTTTTTAAAACAACAAATAGCTTGGGAGATAAAGAAAGGGAAAGGTATTATGCAAATAGTAACGTTGAGAACAATTGTGTGACAATAATAATATTTCCTTAAGCTTGAGATGTTACTATGAGTAGTGACTTATTGTAGTGATAAAAGGTCAACTAATTAAAATACATAATTCTTTTTTCTTCTTTTTTCTGTATTCACTTATTCACATGTACATACATTGTTAAGGCTATTTCTCCCCTCTGCCCCCACCCCCCATCCTTTTTCTCCCACCACCCCCTCACTTCCAGGAAGAAACTGTTCTGCCCTAATCTCTAATTTTGTTGAAGAGAAGACATAAGCATAAGAAAGACAAAGCGTTCTTGCTAGTTAAGGAGAGCTATACAGAGAGATTCCTAGCATTGCTTCCATGTACAAATGTGTTACAATCTAAGTTGGTTCATCTCTAACTAATCCATTTCTTGTGTTGACCTCTGTCACTTTAAGGTTTCTGTATTAGTTCCCCTGAAGTGGGGACATTAAACACTTTCATGTTTTGGGTTTTCTACCTATTTCTATACCTCCCATATGTGCTCTCCCCTTGTCATGTGATCCAAGTCCAACAATGTTACTGTATTTGCCCTAGATCTAAAGTCCACATATGAGGGAGAACATATGATTTTTTGTCTTCTGAGCCTGATTAAACTCACTCAGAATAATGTTTTCCAGTTCCATCCATTTACTTGCAAATGATATGATTTCATTCTTCTTCTTGGCTGAGTAAAATTCCATTGTGTATAAATAGCACATTTTCTTGATCCATTTGTCAGTACTGGGGTATCTTGGTTGTTTCCATAACTTGGCTATTATGAATAGCGCTGCAATAAACATGGGTGTGCAAGTGCCTTGGGAGTAATCAGTGTGGCATTCCTTTGGGCATATCCCCAAGAGTGGGATTGCTGGATCATATGGCAGATCTATGTTTAGATTTTTAAGAAGCCTCCAAATTTTTTTTTCCAGAGTGGTTGCACTAGCTTGCATTCCCACCAGCAGTGTACAAGGGTTCCTTTTTCCCCACATGCTCACCAACACCTGTTGTTGGTGGTGTTTTTGATGATGGCTATTCTAATAGGGGTGAGGAGGTGGAATCTTAGTGTGGTTTTGATTTGCATTTCCTTTATGGCTAGAGATGGTGAGCATTTTTTCATATGTTTTTTGGCCACTTGAATTTCTTCTTTTGAGAAAGTTCTGTTTAGCTCAGTTGCCCCTTTCTTTATTGGTTCATTGATTTTGGGAGAGTTTAGTTTCTTAAGTTCCCTGTATATTCTGGTTATCAATCCTTTGTCTGATGTATAGCTGGCAAATATTTTCTCCCACTCTGTGGTCTTTTCAGTTTAGAGACCATTTCTTTTGTTTTGAAGAATCTTTTTAATTTTATGAAGTCCCATTTGTCCATTTTTTTCTGTTAGTTGCTGAGCTGCTGGGGTTCTGTTGAGGAAGACCTTGCCTATACCTATTACTTTCAGAGTATTTCCTGCTTGTTCCTGTACTAACTTCAGAGTTTTGGGTCTGATATTAAGGTCCTTGATCCATTTTGAGTTGATACTAGTGCAAGGAATATATGTAAATCTTATGGACAATATATGCTCTTAGAAAATGATTCCCAAATACTTGATATAAAACATAACAGAATTAGATGAATGGAATAAGAAAATGTGGTATTTGTATACAATTGAATTTTATTCACCACAAAGTAGAATGAAATTTTGTTGTTTGCAGGTAAATTAAGGAAATGGAGGACACCATCTTTAGTGAAATTAGCTAGGTTCAGTAGGCCAAAGGCCACATGGTTTCTTCTATATGTGAAATATAGACCCAATATAAATACAGGAATATTATGAAAGATAGATACGGGGAGGACACATTCAATGAGGAGGGAGTAAAAGAAGGTGAATATGGTTGATGTACTCTCCATACAAGAATGAATATAGAATTTTTAAACCTGTTGAAACCACCATAAGAAAGGGACTAAGATAGAAAGAAGAAAAATAGAGGAGATGAACCAGTTAGAGTTATAATATATATTTACATGGAAATGTCACATGGAAACTCCCTTTGTAGCTATCTTAAACAACAACAAAAATGTCCCGTCTTTTTTTTTCTTTTACGAAATCGGGAGAACAGGTGGGCAGAACAGGTTCTGTCTCGGGGAGTTCGTACTAGTGGAAGGGGGGATGAGGTGGGAAAGAATGTAGGAGGATGAATAGGATGCAAATACTCTGTATACATATATATGTAAATGGAAAAATGGTACCTGTTGAAACTATTCCAGTAATGTGGGGTATAAACACACTAGACTTAGCAGACATCTATAGAATACAGAGGAATTTGAATCTATAACTTCAAAAATTCTGATATATTACTTCTTCAAATATTTTCTGCTTCTTAGATATATTGTAGATTCCTTGAAATGAATCCAGTTAGTGGGGAAGTTTTTTCAATACTGTTTCATTGATCTCCACAGTGGATCATTTCCACTAATCCATACTCCTGATTCATTAAACCATTCATGTACAATTTACCATTCCTAGGATCCAGTTTTTCTTCTGGATAGGTGTCTTTTTTTCCTTTTATTCTACAGGGGTACAAAGTCTGAGTATATACAGGTGTTTATAACTGGATTCCTTAATTTCCCAGAAGACAGTGTTAATCTTTACCTTTCACATCAGTTAACTGCATTTATCTGGTTCCCCTGTGGTGGGCAATAGCTGAAATAGTCACTCAGTACTTTCTGTCCTCTGCTCATTGTCCTCCATCAGCATCTTGGTGTACCATAACTCTGGAAAATCCCAGGGATTAGCAGTAGTTTGGGCAGAGTTTATAGAAAGACTTTCTCTAGAATTTTCATTTATTATCTAGTGCCCTTGTTCCTTAAACTTTGTCTCCTGACATTTAAAAGCAGTTACACTATGCATTTTTTCCTTCCTTCCTTTCTTCCTTCCTCTCTCCCTCCCCCTCCCTTCTTTCCTTTTTTCCTTCCTCCCTCCTCCCCGCCCCTCTCTCTTCTCTTTTTGAGGTCCTACAGTTTGAACTCAGGACCTTACATTTGCTATGTGAACACTTTGCCATCTGAACTACACCCCAACCTTTTCACTTCAGTTACTTTTTTAGGTAGAATCTCATGCCATTGCCTAGGGCCATCTTTGGACCATGATCCTCTTATCTTTGCCTCTTGCATAGCTGAGATTACAAAATGAACCTCCACTCCCAGCTTGTTCTTTGAGATGGGGGTCTCACTAACTTTAGTCTGAGCTGGCGTTCTTTTTTGTAATGTTCTACTTATATCCCCTCTCCCATTTTCTCCTTTCATCAATCTCTAGGTACTTTGAGTAATTTTATACATAATTGCTTCAGAGCATATGTTTGTGTTTGGATGCGTGTACACAGTGTGTGTGTGTGATTTCCAGAGCATTAGTTTCATGAAGTATACCACACTACTAGAAGAGGAACTCTCGAAGTCTCAGATGAAATTTGAGTGAGCAGAACTTGTTGTTTCCCAAGCATCTGTTCCTCAAACATTACTGTATATCATAGTCTCATCTCCTGACTCAGTGATTGTAAATTAGTTGTTTCCACCAACTATAAATTGAAGCCCTTTGTGACTTTCACACAGCAAATAATTTACTTGCCTTTGCACGCTTTGCATCATTAATATTATAGGATATCCAAAACTGTACTTATAATATTAACTTTTGTAGAAACCTAGTATAATCTCTCTATTTCTCTCTTCTCTTTTCTCTCTCTCACTCTCTCTGCATTGTAACTGTCTTGGAAATTAGAAGTATAAAATTGTGAGACAACTCTAAAAAATCATATTTGAAAGATACATTTAAATTAGGGCATTTTTCTGCTGTTAGAAAGTATGTTTCCAGCAAGAAACACATGCTTTTACTATATCTAAATAAGAGATTGTTATACTATACTGGAAAACTACTTTGGAATATTGATGAATTTCTCCTAATTATGATGGCTTTACCAGTATTTTATTGAGTGATATGTTGCCTTCAGTGAGTTCACCATAGGATCAATAAATCATTTTTTGTTTCTCATATTCAAATTTGGGCTATTGTTTATACTATAGAGCAATTGCACTTACGAAATTACTTATGAATATAAATTATTTATTCCCACCTTAAGACCTACTCATTACTTATGTTTGTGGCATTCAGAGGACAATATTTATGTTATTATTTTCATGAAAAGGTAAACTTAAAGGAGCCAATAATTAAAAACTTACATAATTTCTATAAATATAGACATGCCACAATAGCAGCACTGAGATTTAGCACATATTTTAAAAACCCACCATAATGGAACTAATAGTATTAAAAATTAAATATTCACATTAATGGAGAAATGACATGACAATTTGCATTCTCATTATTCAAAGTAAACTCAAATGGATACACAATACAGACTTTAAAGAACTGAATGCAATTCAAGGTATATTTTGAAGTACATAAAGAATTTTCAAAAGGACCAGGCATGGTGGTACACATTTGTAATCCCAGCTAGTGGGAAGCATAGGCAGGAGGATTCTGGTTCAAAGTTGATACCAGGCAAAACTGTAAAACCCTATCTGAAAAATAACTTTAGTAAAAAGGGCTGATGTGGCTAAGTGTCCAAGCACTTGTCTAGCAAGCACAAAACCCAGATTTCAAATCCCAGTCCCAAGAAAGAGAATCACAATTAAATTTTATTCTAAGTACGTGAGATATTTATGTACAAAATTAAATTTTTATGCTTTGTTCTGACATCACGAAGCAGTATATTGAAAGACCATTCCGTAGTTTCATACCACCACTGATAAATATCGGTGTTGGAAAACACCAATGAAGCTAGTCCAAGAAAACCCGCCAGACTTCCGTAAGACTACTCATCAGCACAGTAAAACTCTTCACCACTGGGCTTTTAGAATTGCTTCAGGTGGCACAAGAATGACATCAGTGCTTCAGTACAAGCATTTCTCTATCTCTCTTTTACCCTTTATGCAAATTTTACATTGCTTCAAAGCAAAATCAGTCACAAATATTATTATTCTAAAGTGAGTATGGTTAAATTCTAACACCATCAAGCTATGTCTTAAAACATGCTCACAAAATCAATTACAGTGACAAAGCATTGCCTTCACATGGTGTGAGCTACTCTAAGCACAGAAGCAACAAAAGAAGCATTGTAGCTACTGGGTGATTCGAAATAGAAGATGGTCAGCTGTCAGTATTAATTACTGGAAGAAAATATTTAGGGGTTCATGGAGTGGTTCAAGAGATAGAACAATTGCCTCCAAGCACAAAGCCCTGAGTTCAAACCCCAGTACCACCAAAAAAAAATGTTGTTAAATACATATATCTATTTAAATATATCTTCCTATAGGACATCATAATGAACTCAGCATTTAGTTATTTTATTAGACTATGTACAATATAAAGTAATCTTTATAAGTTGAAAAATAAGTGCAAAATGAATATTATTCACAGAAGCATTTTTAAATTGAAAATGAATTTCCAGAAAGTATAATTTCCAGACATAATCATAGTTTCTTAAGATGTAAAAAAAAATGCAATGAAGAAGAAAAATGAGCAAAAACATGGCAATAAGACTTCTTAGAAGAAGTGCATTGAATACGAGTTATAAATATTTTCCTGGTTAGCAAGAGTAATGGAAGACACATGGAAATATATAGAAAACACTGTATAGGAAACATTAGGGTTTCATAGAATTTTAGGATTAATTGTCATATGTATACTAAATTTCTTTATTTAGTTATGCTTTCTACAAGTCAGCATAAAGCAGGATCATTTGTAAAGTATGAGAGCATTAAAGTAATTACATGATTAAAGTTCAAAATATATATTAAGATTAAATGACTTCAGATTATTCAGTCAGCAAATGATTTAGGTGGTTGATAATGGTAGAATATTTTATATTCTCCTTAGAGAAGTTGAACCTCTATGCAAACTTGTGCTTAAGTATCCGTTCATAACTGGTAATTGCTTTTTGTGAAGAGTATCAGAGACAGCAACAATAATGAAAAACAGAAAAAATACACATTCAAAACTTTTTCCTCAAAAACAATGCTGTCTGCTGGCTGAGGTGTCTTATACTACCTACATTTGCACATTTCCTTCTGTCCACTCTAAATTGGGATGGTGCTCTGTCTTTTCCTACAGTGCCACTGGGAAAACATTTTTGTCATGTTTTGCCAGTGACCAACATACTATCAGTCTTTTTTATGCCCTTCAGTCTCTGCAGGCTCCTTTTCATAGACCTTGTACATCTATCTGTCCAGTGCTTGTCACAAGCATTTTGTACCTTTATAAGAGCATTGGATTGCTTAGTTCACCCAGAAGAAAGCCTGAGACAAAACCATCACAATTTCACTCAAGTAAGTACCTTCTTTCTTTGACATAAGGCTGTCAGTCCAATGGGAAATCTTTTAGAGACCAGGATTCTTCATGTGAACCACAAAACAGAAAATTATTTGAGGAACTACTCTCTCAGTTCACCAAAGGATGATACAAGCATTATGCTAGATGCACAGGAAATTTTCATTTCACATATAAGCAGTTTACTACATTATGATTTAATTTTCTCTGAATCCCTGGTAGAGAAAGTCTTGGCCTCTAGATCTTGATTGCAACTTCTTTCAAATAATTCTCTGTTCTTATGTGATATTGAATAAAAGTTGAGGTGGATTTGGAAAGAGAACTCTGAAATTTAACTCTGTCCCTTCCTTTATTCTTTGCTTACCACTCAATATAAATAGAAAGAACTTAATTTTCTTTTCTCATCTATCTATCTATCTATCTATCTATCTATCTATCTATCATCTATCATTTATCTAGCTGGGCATCTATGTGTCCATCATTATATATATATATATATATATATATATATATATATATATATATATGTAAAATGGCTTTTTGTATGTACAATTATGATGATGTATATCATCAGTACATATTTGCTTTTTTGGCTTCAAATTTCTTTGACTTAGAAATTTCCTCCCTGTCATATTCTCTTTTCTCTGTCCTGAGAGGTAAGTTTGGGACAGACACAAAGAATGATGCATCCTCCTAACTTGTAGAAAGTGACTGATTCTGTACATTTTAAAGGAAATTTTGTGAGGCTGAATCAATCACATGAAACTTTTGATGAAAGGGTTTAGGATGCTTAGGAATTACTGAAAGTACAATTATACCCATAACATTAATTCTGTAGAGAAACATTCTGCTGTGTCATATAAATATGATTCTGAAGCTCTAGATAAGAAGTTACATGGGTAGGTGTGGTGGGTAGGTTGCCAACAAAATGCCATGTTAATAGACCCTATTTTCAAAATGTTTCAGAGATACACAGATAAAATTTTATTCATTCTGTCACTGCCAACCTATTTGACCTTGACAAGTAGCCAGTTTTCTTTGAGTTTTTCTCAATTTTCATTGTTAAATTAGGAAACTTGTCTCAGAATATTAGAACCATAAATTATAATATGTGAATGGGGTATTATAAGTTTCAAGTTACTTTAAAACATATATTCTCATTTTGTTTCAACTTCTAAGGTAGGAAATTTTCTCTTAAGCATGCTTGAACATTCAGTATCATTTTATTTGCAGAAACCACCGGTAATTAGTTAAGATTTGGAATTCATTGTCACAGCTTGTACTTTTTAAGCTCTTACCCATATGAACTGCATTCATTTCCTTTGCACAGCTTGACCTTTTCTAATTAATGCACAGGATTGTCTAACTGCTGCATGTTGCATTGATATGCTGTGTCTATCAGGAACTGAAAAAAGTTCTAGCTCTATAAATTTCCTGAACACTTACATTGGAAAAATGGATCTTTAAAGTTTTAGTAAGTTAGAGAGTACCCAAATTATTCTTAGTTTATTACTTTTTATTTTAAATAAGTGAATATATCCATTATGTTATTTAATATTTTTATTTTCCTAAAATCCTTATCAATATTCTTTAAAATTAGCCTTTGGAAACTGTAGATGGATCTGTCATTTGCCAACAGATGAGAATGATGGATTTAAAAGAGGTTAAGCTGATGTTATTAGAAAATACTGGAATAGAAGGGCATGATTTAAAGCAATATTTGTAAATAATACATTTCATGTTCTCTTATTTGTAGCACTGGTACTTTCTGTTAGTTCTACATATACCAGCAAAGGATAAGATTTAGTTAGTTAGCAAATGACATCTCAAAAGATAATAACACAAATCATAAATTGGAATAGTTGCAAAGTCTGAGCATTTTCAAGTCCTTTAATGAACTACTTTTCTGACAATCTTTTAGTTTCCCTGCACCTGGTGTGAGCGAGGCTGTGATTCTGTCAAGGTCTTCTGACACTTATCTAGAGTTCAGGTCAGGAATACCAAGTGAACAAAAACCAGCAGAACTCAGAAAGTTTGTAAGCACCTTTTTCTTTCCTATAACTTCTTATTACCAACCAAACTTACAATGAATAACCCTTAAAATTCACCAAATTTAACTTAGGACATCCATTGTTTCCTGGCACATTCATGTGTGCATTTAAAGTTTAAGAAATAGTTCAATAAATGAATATCTCTTAAAGCAGGGGGGCACTGGTTGTAATACTAAGTTACTGAAAACTGAACCCTGCACTTTCCATAGAAAAAAAATCCACAGCTAGGAGAAAATGCCCTGAAAGTCAGGGAGGTAATTGCTTGCTATTATAGATGAATTCAATAGATTTTAAAGTAGCAATGATAACACCACACATCTTGAAAGAATAAAATTTCTACACAATGTCTGATCCTCTTTTTAAGTGAAAAAAATAGTAAAAAATTCTCAGAAGGAAGAAGGACAAAACCAACATTTATTTTGCATTTGAATTTTAAAAGTTTTAATGTCTTGGGACACATGATACTTATAAACAAAAAGGAGTTAAAGTAATATTTTTAATATTTCTCACAAATATTGCAGTCATACATATTCCATCTGCTTGCCCTGGTGTCATAAGACTATGTGTATGCTATTAGTTACATGTATTTTAAAACACATATTTTTTCATTTTATTTATTTAGTTATTTAATTTTTTAGAGACTAAGTCTATATTGCACAGGTGGACCTCAATTGCCTGAACTCAAACAATCTTCCTGCCTCAGCCTCCTGAGGACCTGGGACTTTAAATGTTCAACTTAATTTAAGTTTAATTACTGTATTTTAATTTAAAAGTAATAGAATTCTTACTAGTATAATTTCCTTGGCAGTACCACACTTGAAACGCACCCTTAGGGATTTTGGCTGTTCTCTTAGGATAACCTATCAAAACTTGCCGTCGAGCATGTTGGCTGCAGTAACCGTGTGCTTTCTGCCATTATACTTTTGCCAGCTCAGACTTTCTGCAGCTGATCACTACTTTCACAGGCTGCCTGAAGGACCCTCTGAGAAGTCAGTACTAATGGTGTCCCTTGTGAAATTCCAGTTCCATCATGAAGTGCACTGTCTGAACTCTCAAAGCTAACACCATTCAGGTGCAAGGGGTTCTGGACAGCATATAATGCTTAGATCAGACGTTATCACAGCTCCCTGCCACTGTCTGTCACTAAAGTTTCTAAGCAACATTGCTTATTTCCATTGCCTACAAATTCATGTAGCAGAACTTTTAGCTTTTGTTTTTAATCTTTGAGTGTAGTGTCTGCTAAGCAAAAAGTCCATTCATTAATTCACTAGCTACACAAGAAATTATTTGCTTTTAAATTCTTTCTAGATATTCAGGTTCTGTTATTGTTCTTTGTTTCCCAACATTCACCCAAGAAAATAAATCTTTAGAACAATATGTCATTCTTACTCTTGGAGCTTGATCTGTCAGATATCAATATTAATATTACTAAACCATAGCATAAATATCTATATTCAGATTAAAGATAACTTCTGCTTCTAAACCAACGAATATTCATTTACTTTGAATTTACATAATTAAAGGACTGCTTCCGGTGATTACTTTTTCAGAATTAAAGGTTTTTTCGTATCAAGGGGAAGAAGGACTAGAGAGAGAAAAGTCTAGAAGAAAATAAAACGTATCCAAAGTTAAAGTAGTTATTTCTGATTTATTGAAAAAGTACAATCCAACTAAATATTCTATAATTAATGGAAGAATGCTATTAGAATGTAATTGTATATTTATATTCTTAAAGATTGTGAAAATACAAGGGGTTACAGCTGTTTGTACTTATTCTGCTTCATATTTCTGTTTATCATTGAAAAGCCATGGTGTAAGTGCTGTGAAGTATCCATGCTCTGCAGCTTGACTTCATATTTTAGGGACAATTTGAACTGCTCAATTGCTAGTGTTGTCATTGTTTGGACTTCTGAAAATAGTTATAGTTATCTAGAACAAAGAATCTTAGGCACAGTTAGCTGATTTACCATATAAAACTTTTTTGACACTGGAAATAATGAAGATGATGGTGTTTAGTTGTGTGCATAGACCAGAATATGAAATTAATGGTAAATTTAGTTCCCTGTGGAGTAACTTTGATGACTGTCTTTGTGATCTTAATTCACTCTTCTGGTATAAAACAACTTGGAACATCTCTGGATCTAAAGCTGCTATTTTTGACTCTCCTTATGGAATAATGAAATTAACTGCACAGTGCATTCAGACAATTTTTGAAGTGTCTATAGAATTCTACCTTCTTATTTATGTATCCCCTTCCATGCAGCTGTCAGAGCTGGTGTCATTTCAGATACTTTAAGTGACAATCCACCTCTCACTTGACTGTTTCATGTGGGCACGTGTTTATCTGATAAACCTTGTAGGACATGGTAGTATTATCATTATAATCCCCAGAGATGTAATCTTCCTTTTCCCTTCAGCTGTTAGTACAGGTTCCTCAACACTGACTTTCAGGTCACCTTTTTCCATATATATACATATACATATATATATGTATTTTTAATTTTACTTTCCCTGTGCAATTTTTCTTGTTTTCTTTGGACTGCATGTCCTGATATTTCATGAAATCTTTAACTCGATCAGGTAGCTGCCTCTCTGGGGCTCCCTTCCTTCAGTGATCTGCAGCTGGTTGAGGTCTGGATAGGAAAATGAATGCCCAAAAGAGCCTCTGCTGGTCCAGCCAAGCAGCTATAGCTGTTTCCCCCATTGGGTTCCCTTCTCAAATAAATTTAATGAGTCCGTTGATGCACACAGGGTCCTCACTGCTTAGCTATTCAGTTGGGAAACTACTTTGCAATCAGGAATCAAACCAGGTGAGATAAAAGTGATATTTTTGTTTGTTTAATAGCTTCTCAGGAGACATGATTAGTAAAAGCTGTGATGATACAGAGAAGAAAGAATGTTGGAAAGTAAATGGCAGAAATGATGCTACATTTTTCTAAGATCATCAACTGTATTTTCAGCTGCCAAATCCCCTATGTAGCTTTTGGTTTAAGACTGTGTCAGAGTGGCTTGTATGAATTTTTGCAAAAAGGTAGAAATTTCTGAAACAGACCTATATTTAAAATGGTCTATTCCTAGGAATTTAACATTGCAGTTCTGAAAGCTTGTTTTACCTCAAACTTCCTTTAATCATCTTGGTTGCCTTTTCTTAGCTATCTGCAAAATAGGTGAGGAGCAGAATTCAGAACAAAGCAAATAGTATTTCTATAAGTCATGGATGTTAAGGGAGTCAATGTTCTTATCACTACCTTTGTTTCCAATCATTACAGAAGTTTTGCATCCTTTAAACTTTACAGTCAACTTTCGTGTTTCATTTGAGAGCAAAAAGACAGTATTTTTATTTTATAACTTCTTGGTGAACTCAAGGCAAACATTATTACTCTGATGTCTTGCATATTTATATAATTTCAAGTAATTATTCTCAATGCAGAATATTGATTTATTTTTCAGTATTCAAAAATTTGTGAATAAAAGCATCTTAAAAGTGTTGCTACTTGCTTATTACTTTGTTACCTACAGTCTAAGTTACTATAAGGTACTTCTTATTAATTTACTGCTTTAGTAGAGGCTTTGTTTTCTTTCTCTGCCCCTGCTGGGTCACTGCTCTTTAGCTTGTTATAAATGTTTTCTATATGTAAGTCTGTGTGTGGGGGTTGGGTTATTTTGATTTTTATGTATGTATGAGGAAGGGGGTTGGTAGGTAACAGCTAGTACACTCATGATGAGAATTCTTATTCTCTAGTATGTGGGTTCAGTTCTTCTTGTGTATTATATATTTCTCCTCACCTTATCTTGGAGGAAATCAGAGACTAGAATTCTAAAGACTCAGGAAAAATACAGTGTATCATTGATCTTCACAGTAAGGGACTCTCTAATACAAAGAATATTACAAAAGTTGTAGAAGATCTGTCTTCAAAAAACAAGAAAGTAATTGGGGTAAATGATAGGATGCTGTTTAAAAAGAAACATTGTCCTCTAGGAAGTCCATTCCCTGGTCTGCAGTTCTGAGGGAGATGTGGCAGAAGCAGAGTAGAAACTGGCGAAGCCTGTGGTGTCATAGATCCCTTGACCAGCAATGACAATCCACAGACTGGGTACATGAAAAGAAGCTCACCTTTCAGGAAACCAGACAATTGTCAATATTGACTTCAAAAGGCCTAATAAGTATAAAGTTATATTGAACCAGGAGAAAACTTGGATGTCTGGCAATAGGATGTTTGAATAAATTATAGTAAATGAAGGATTATGTAACCAAAGATAGTAATTTTGTGCATATAATTAGTATATATGGAGAAGTATGTAGCTAAAGATACCAATGTTTATCCATATCTATTGAAACAAGTATATGTCTAGGACATATTTTTTAATTGAAAAGAACAAGCAAATTAAGTCAGGTAATACTCTATATAACTATGTTTTTTAAAATAAGTCTTGAGAGTAAGAGAAAGATATAGGAAAATAATCCTCTTCCCGGCAAACTTCCCCATGCAGGACTGAACCTAGGGCTTCACTTAAGCTAGGCAAGCACTCTACCACTTGAGCCATGCCCGACCCTTTTATTTTGTAATTTTTTTTTTTATATTACTGGAGTTTGAACTCAGGGTATTCACCTTGAGCCACTCTACCAGCCCTATTTTTGTGAAGGGTTTTTCGAGATAGCATCTCATGAACTACTTGCCAGGGTTGGCTTAGAACTGCAATCCTCCTAATCTCTGCCCCCAGAGTAGCTAGGATTACAGGCTTGAACCACCAGTGCCCGACTAATTTTTGTTTTTAGATAGAGTCTGCCTAACTTTACCTTGTCAAATCTTGAATTCAAAATCCTTCTGCCTTACAAGTGTCTGAGATTGTTGGCATGTGCCACCATGCCTGACGGGAAAAATAAATTTCAGGCTATGAAATTTGCTTTTCTTGGTGAATAAAGAAGAGAAAATGGAAACATTTATCTGAAGTATATATAGACAGATATTTGATTATACATTTATAAAATTTAATTTATTAAGTTTTGATAAAAGGAGAAAACATGAGGAAATAATTATCTTTCCTATTTTATTAGTTACTTTTAACTTTATTCTTGGTCTTTGCAATAAAGAATCTTTTCATTTGTCATTAGTATATTTGTCAAACTTTACTGTCTTCATGGACTTTGTTTTAATATCTTCAAATTATTTCATGCATTAGTGCTGTACAACTGAATTTGTTTTGTCATAACTTGAGAGATATACCTATAATTTGATGAAAATCAATTGTAATCAAAGCTGTAAACTCTGCATCTAAGTGACATTAAAAATATCTTTTTGTAATAAACTCACTTTCAAAAATAAACCATACATATCCTACAGGACACATTTTTCAAACATATGCCATTGAGTTAAGTACATTTGAAATGCATAGTTGATGACTTCCTCAACAGAACTCAAGTGGCTCAGCAACTAAGAGAAAGGATTGACATGGGACTACAAGAAATTAAAAAACTTCTCCACAACCAAGGAAATGGTCTTTAAACTGAAGAGGCCATCTACAGAGTGGGAGAAAAATCTTTGCCAGCTATACATCAGACAAGGAATTTATTACCAGAATATACAGGGAGTTCAACAAACTAAACTACCAAAAAATCAGTGACCCAATGAAGAAATGGGTAAATGAACTGCACACAGCTTTTTTAAAGGAAGATCTCGAATTGGCTAAAACAGATGAAAAATGCTCACCATCCCTGGCCATAAAGAAAATGCAAATCAAAACCACGTAAAGATTCCATCTCACTTGTGAATGGTAAGATTTCATTCTTCTTTATGGCTGAGTAAAATCATTTGCAAGTAAATGGGTGGAACTAGAGAACATCATTCTGAGCGAGTTTAGCCAGTCTCAGAAGACCAAAAATCGTATGTTTTCACTCATATGCGGACTTTAGATCTAGGGCAAATACAGCAGTATTGTTGGACTTGTATCACATGATAGGGGGAAGAGCACATATGGGAGATATAGGAATAGGTAGAAAACCCAAAGCATAAAAGTGTTTGATGGCTCCACTCCAGAGGAATTTAATTAATTAAAGTGAGAGAGGTCAACAAAAGAAGGGGATCAGGAACCAGTGAAAATATCAGTTAGAGATGAATCAACTTGAGTTGTAACACATTTATACATGGAAGCAGTGTTAAGAATCTCTCTGTATAGCTACTCTTAACTCAACTAGCAAAAACACTTTGTCTTTCTTATTATGCTTATGTCTTCTCTTCAACTAAATTAGAGATAAGGGCAGAACAGGTTCTTCCTGGAATTGAGGGAGGGTGGAAGGGAGAGTGTGCAGTTGGGGGGCAGAGGGAAGAAATGACCCAAACAATGTATGCACACACAGGTGAATAAATTAATAAAAAAATTAAATTAAAAAATAAAAAGATTCCATCTCATTTCTGTTAGAATGGCTACCATTAAGAACACATACAACAAATGTTGGTGAAGATGTGGGGAAAAAGGAATCCTCATATACTGCTGGTAGTAATATAAATTAATACAACTTCTATGGAACATAGTATGTAGGCTCCTTAAGAAACTAACAATAGAACTGTTATGTGGTCCATTAACTCCACTCCTATGGATATATCTGAAGGAATATAAGTACAAAGTGCCCTGCATACTCATGTATGTTGCAGCATTTTTCACAATACCTAATCTCTGGAAACAGCCAAGATACCCCAATGTTGATGAATGGATTAAAAAAGTGTGATATTCATATGCAATTGAATTTTATTCAGCCACAAGGAAGAATGAAATTCTGTCATTTGCAGCTAAATGGATGAAACTGTAGAACACAATCTTAAGAGAAGTTAGTCAAGTTCAGAAGGCCAAAAGTCACGTTTTCTCTTTTATGTGGAATGCAGACCCAATACATATACACAATATTATGAAAAACGGGTCATGGCAGGTCACATAGGAGAGGGGGAGGATAAAAGAAGGAATTTAAGAAGGTGAATATGGTTGATGTACTTTCTGTACAAGAATGACTATAGAATTTTTAAACTTGTTAACCACTCCAAGAAAGGCACTCAGGTAGAAAGAAGAAAAATAGAAGAGAAGAGCTAAATCAGATTATAATACATATATACATGGCACAAAGAAACTCCCTATATAGCTATCTTAACAACAAAAATGTCATTTTTTTTTCTTTTTCCTTTTTTCTTATACAAAATCAGAGAATGGGAGGATGGAACAGGTTCTGTCTGAGAGCTGGAAGGTTGGTACCAGTGGGAGGGGAGAGGAAGTGGGGAAATGGTGAAGGAGGGTGAATATGGTGAAAATATTGTGTACACATGTATGTAAATGGAAAAATGATACCTGTTGAAACTATTCCTAGAATGGGTGGAGGGGGATGAAGGAGAATCATTGAGGGGGTGAATTCCAGTATGATATATTGGATACATTGTAAGAACCATTTGTAAATGCCAGAATGTTCCCTCACCCAGCACAACAATAAAAAAATAAAATGCATACTTGGTGAGAAGCTATTGTTTTAAGGGAATCAAAAAGTTATTTCATATTTAATTTACACCTTCTTTAAAGTAAAATATGTATGTGAGTGTCTGTGTATCTGTGAGCATGTGTGCATTTGGGTGTGATTTATTACAGAAGATTAATAACTGAGGCAGAAAATTTAAGTGATCTCTCTTACTAGGGATGCATTCTTAGTATTTAGGATTTCTCACTCAAAGGATTATTAATGATTCTGAAGGGGTTACAAAATTGAATCTAAAATAATCTTTTATATTCTCTTCTTAGATTTGCAATTTATATTTTATTATTCATGAAAATTAATAATAATACATTTAATACATTTGTTACACTTGGGTTACCATAATTATGTTAACAAATGCTACCCACCACATTTTTCCAACAACCATCACCTGATAAAAAATTAACAGTTAAAAATGCATGTGTGTATGTGTATTCTAAAGCTTAATATTCAGTTACAAAACCATGAACAATGTTCATTCCTTGTGCTGAAAATATAATCAATTTTGCTTATTCCTGTTCAGATGAATTAGTTCTTCATAGGCTTTGATGGGAATATCACTTACCAGATTAATGTAACTTCAGCCCATTACACATAATGGTGGTCAAATTAATTCACTAAAACTTTGACCACATTCTGAACAGTAAACCAACGAAAAATTAATTAACTTGGTGCTGTGGATTATATTACATGAAGAACAGAATCATATGAGTATAAATTATGCAAATTGTTTCTAAGTCTTTTCACATTGTAACAAAAATGCTGTGCAGATTAACCACTATAAATTCCATAATTATTAGAAATTTTATTTTATACCAATTGTATAATAAAAGTATCAAATGACTATAGCAAGTTGTACAATCATATACCTTTTAACTGAGGAAAGTATACTTTGATACACTAAATAATAGAAGGAGAACAATTAGAGCTATAAGAAAGAAAAGTATTAGAAACTATTAGATAAAATAATGCAGAAAAATAGGTCCGTATTATAAACATAATTACTTTGATATGTTTTAACCTATTCAAATGTCAGTAGAGAAGATATTATGAATTTAACACTACAATGAAATGTTTTAAATTATGTTCAGAATGTTTTCTCTATTCATGTCTTTGATTCAAAATCAAAGTATTTACAGTTTCCCTTGTCTCTTTATTTAACTTTTCTTGAGACATAATTAAATGTGACAGTCTGAAGCAGCAAAAATCCCAGCAATATAATACCAGGCTCTCTCACTTTAGACCAGATTTTTCTCTTTTCTATAAAACTCTGAGCAATCAACTAATCAAATGAGTTATTTAAAAAAGAAAAAGAGACTACAAATCAATTAATAAACATCAAAATTGAAATAAATTCTATGGCACAAAGTCCATGAAAAACATATTTCCTTAAAACACTTGAAAAATATTCATTAGAGAATTTGGGTGTGTTTTTTCTTAATGAAAACAAAAATACTACTGATCAAAGTTTGATTTCCATGTTGTCTCTTTCTTAGTATCAAATTTTGGTTTGAATAAGTATTCTATTTGTATAACATTTCTGTTTCATTACCATCCCTTTTGTCATTCATTCATTCATTCATTCATCCATCTATGCATCCATCCATTGAACCCATACATCCATTTATAGAGGACTGTATCGTGAAATACTAATACGTGGGCTATTCTCAAACATTCTTATAAATGCTATTCTATCCACACTATTTATAGAAGTATCGTGGTTGACTGAAAGGGACTGTGGACATCACAGCCATAAATATTAACATTTTGATACCTAAATAGGCCTGTGAAAATGAAAAATAAACTCTTAATACAATCAATAAATAAAAATATATATTCTTTTGAAAAGAAAATAAAAGAATGCCTTTAGCTATCCCTTCAGACCCACTGCAGACAATGGTTTGTGTATTAGGGGACTTGAAACAAAAGTGGTAATTCATGATTCTAGAAAAATGAGGAGGTGTAAACAGAGAACTTTCCCAGTGATGACTGGAATGAAGAATAGCTGCTCAGGTTCCTGAGTAGATCATTTAGCCTCAGGATCCCCAATGGAACCGAAGGCAATGTGGGTGCCACTAAGAGAAATTAAGCACACCAACCTAAGATTAACTTCTCAATCCTAGAGTTGGAAAGAATGGAATTCTTCCAATAACTTGAATGATATTGAAAGTAGATCCTTCCCTGTCCGTCCTCAGATGAGACTGCAGCCCCAGCACAAATGTCAACTGAAGCTTTGCAAGATACTAAGAAAATGATCCAAAAAATACCCTTTCACAAAAACCATGCCATGATATAACTGTGTTGTTTAAGCTACTAACTTTATGCTAATAGGTGCTTATTTAGGCAATAGGCAATACATTTCCTCAGCTTTTTCATTTTTTAAAATTATACTGACATTTATATATGGACCTGTAATCTCACTTCATACTTAGAAGTGAAAATATATTGAATACTCCAAATAAACCCATAAACATTTGCTAAGCTTCTAGATAGAATACTAAATAAATATGATACCTATATAATTCAATTATTTTAGATAATGATTATTTATGAATGAAATGTCTGCATATGTTTTAAATAAATGTATCACTTGAATATTTCTTGTCCTCTTTGAATTTCATGTTGAAATCTGATTGCAAATCAAATTAATATCTGGTATCTGGTTGTGGAGCCTTGAAGAGACGATTAGCTCATTGAGAGAGACTAAAGAAAGTTCACGGGACCCCATTAGTTCTGTGGAAGTGAATAAGTTCTCACTCTCATTGCACAGCAGTTTTATTTATTGTGAGGGTGATTTATTACAGAGCGAGACTTCTCATTCTCTTTCTTCCTTCTACACATTTGTGCTTTTACTTTTCTATCATGTCATGATTCAGCATCAGATTCTTACCAAGTGTGACTACCTTATTTTGGACTCCAAGCCTTCAGAAGTATGAGCTAAGTAAACTTCTTTCTTTTATAAGTTTCATAGTATCAGTTATTCTGTTATAGCAACAGAAATTGAACTAAGTTTGATACTTGCCAAACAAAGGATGGACCAGGACCCCATACCTAAATTTATTTTAGATGTTGAAACTGATGATACAGAACATACAACAGGATGATACTAAAATGTTCATTACTTATAAGAGTAACAAATAATGAGACTTTTCAGGGGAAAGCAGGACAGAGAAAGCTTCCAGAGCTGGTCTAAAAAGGGCTTGAGATCCTCACTTGCTTGGGGATTTTTTATTCATCAGGAAGTGGGACTAGATGAGGTTCCCAGTGTGCACAAAGCCTTATATGGTTTGAAATCCTGTCAGAACCACAGGAAGAACATCTCATACTCAGTTTTCTGGGATTTTAGGTAGGAGGAAAAGAGGAATGGTTGAGGCTTAAATGTTGTCAGTGAATATAAACTGTGGAAATGACTATTTGTTACAATGACAACTTGTATGATTATTTTTTTCTAGATTTCACCTTTACTTTTTCCTTTGTCTGTGGTTTCTTGTGGGCTACTCTTCTGAATGCTGATGTAGAATGGACATGTCTAGAAAGCTGAACTCTCATTTTCCCACAGGAAGTAAAGTGATCCATAGAGAGAATGGAACACTAGATAACTTGAGGGCTATGGTTTAGAAATGGAACCCATCCTCTTCACATTACATTAAGTAAAATAAATCATAATTCTAGCTTAGATTCAAGGGGTAAATATGGACATAAATTTATTAATGGAAAAATTTCAAAATCAAATTCCAAGGGGCATGATAACAAGGAGTAGGTTAATTGGATTCATTTTTGTAAACAATTTACTTCAGAGTTGACTCAAGGACAAAGGTCAAAGTAGCCATGTAACACATTATGCACAGAAATTTCAACACATGGAAATTAAATGAAACAAGTGGAATCTAACAGTCTACACCTTACATCTGTCACTTAGTCCATAGAGTCACAACTGTATTCACCAAAACTTCAAGTGAGCATTACTTTACAATGGAACATGATTTTCAATCACTCTGATTTTTCCCTGAAAACTATTGAATAATAGTACTTAATGAATAGTTGCTGAAGTTCTTTTTAATCAACTTATTCAGAAATAACAGAATCCATGGAAAATAATGCAAAGCAGAGTTAAGGGATAGTGAAATTTATAGAACCCTTATTTAAACTAAGAGGTGGAATCACAGGGAGAAAGCTTCCCAGGAGTAGTATATTAACGGAATGCATTTTCTCATGTATTTCACCAATGAAGAGAATTAGAAAGTTCAGCAGAAGTTGCAGGAATTCCTCACCTCAGTAAAATGTGTCTGAACCATAAAGATACATGCAAAATCTAAACTTGATCAATTTTTATAATTATTCAGTGTGTCCATTATAATACTAGAAATAAAATCTAGGCCAAGTCCAGATTTCACATGCTTTCCTTTGGCAAAATTAAAAGGATTTTTTTGCAGTGCTAGGAATTGAACCCAGGGCCTTGACATGATATGCGGGTATTCCACCAATGCACTGCATCCCACCCTACTTGCCTTCCTTTGTGAAATGTGACCTTATGACCTCACTTTACAAGAAGGTTAATAACATGAAGCATATCAAGGAGTTTTAAAAAAGACATGGCCATACAGTAATGGATTACTTTAGAGAAAAAGGAAAATATAATAATGTCAGGTAAAATGACCTTGAGTATAATGATTATGTCAGTCTATTAAGCAGGAACATGCATAGTGGCACATTATTATCAGTAGTTTACTGAACACTGAAAGTAAGAAGACTATACTCAAGACAAATATTTAATGGTTTAATAATTGTTTAATGATTCTTATTTAAAAATAAGAATGGCCCTCTTGAAAATAAAAGTAGTCGTACTTGAAATAGTATATAATTTTATTAATTATTTGAAAAAATTTAAAACAAAGACACCTAATGATTTCACGCCTGCATTGGAAAAGACTTCCTTGATTTGAGACTGATATACTCATTTTATTCTTTACTTATTTTCATTCTCAGATATGGATGTCATTGAAGGAAAAAAGAAGCCTAGAAAGTGAACAATTTCCTATCAAATGAACAAGTTTTGAGAATGGAAATTATTCTATGAACTATTTGTTTTCAAACTGTGAGGTGGAACTACTTCAGAGCAACCCAAAGTCAAATATATACTGAAACTTTATATTCTCTCATAATTATAGAGTAGAGTTTCCTAACAGGTGAATGATTCATGGAGTGTGCATGGTATTCTTTCTTCGACTATTTATGTTTCTTCTGATGTCCTGGAATATTCTGATGTAACAGAATGACAGAAATAACAGTACAGACAGAGGTAAATGATTTCCAGAAATCAATTCAATTTGCTTTCTGAGACATACTGTGTTCTTAGTAGCTATATTTAATTATAACTACCATTGCAACCATGGCTTCATTATTTTCAAATAAATCATTTTGATATTCCAAAATTCTCTATGTGCCTGGACAAAACATAAAAGTGTAGTTTCCTAGTTTTTGCAGTAACTTAAAAAATGAAAAAAAATTATTTAGAGCTATTCTTTTAGAATGTTATAGTGTATTTTCAAAGCTAAGAATAGATATTTTATTGTAAGAGAGAGTAGATGACTTGCTTTCTCAATACAAAGTAGCACCATTCATGTGTAATTATGCTTACAAAAGATAAAATCAACTGAGTTCTCTATGCTTAACATAGATAAGGTATTCTCAGAAAAAGACAAATTCTATTATATGTTTTTCAAATATGAAAGGAAAAGGCCATTGAAGCATCTTGCCAGGATTCAATATGTCTTGATTCTTTGTATACATCTTTTCAATTTTCTGAGTTAAGAATTTGAGTCCATATCAAGACTCATTGCCTTGGAAAAAGCTCATGAGTTAATATTTGATTTGTGAGCTGAATTAGAAACTGTTTTTATCCTAAGGAAGACTTTATCTACTGAAAGAATGACTTAGAGAAAATAATAATATAATGGACTTTGGTGTTCTGCAAACATTTTCGATAAAAATATAAAATGAAACATTGTCTTCAAGGAAAATCATTATCAAAGTCCCTTGCTAGTGAAAAGAACATATATTTTAAATAGAAGTTAGAATTTTTAAAAGTATGAGCTGATATCATTTCAATATTTACCAAACTCTTTAACTTTTGACTTTGTTAAATAAAAATAAATGTTTTGATTGATTTCTGTGATATTTTACAATATGATACCAACTTTTGAATGAACTACATAATTTAGTAAAACAGTGCTTTCCAAAATGACCAATAACAAAACTATTCATGGGTGACAGTCACATTTAAAGAGCAAAATAGACTTCAATATAATCATATGGCAAATTCATTGATATATTTTTATATTCTACTTCTCTAGCTGTAGGCTGCATTAAGAAGAATTTCCACAAATATTTTTAAAACTATTAAGTTGGTCCTTCCTCTCTTGAATTTTTTTGTTTTGAAATTTTGTAACCCACTGAATATCTCAGAAGCAGGTATAAGAATCAGGTAATACTTTATTATACCTCATATTGGACATATTTTCAAAAGCGTGAAGCAATGTCATTACTCTAATTAACGTTTCACTATTGCTTTTGAAAATATGGTTTTTAAAATTGTATTTTTTATATCAGTATATACTGAGTTTATTGTCATTTCAGTATTAATTTATGAATCAATATTTTAAAAGTTTCCCCTATCAATTATCTAATACAATAAAAGCTAATAGATATGTAACACATGGCAATTGCTATGGGATTTTGAGATCATTTTTCTTCATTAATAATGCAAAATCATACTGAAACCAAAAAGTTTGAAGACCTTTGGTTTAAAAGAATATTAACTGAAAAAATATTTTGTATATTGTACCCAAATGTGAAAAACCTCAAAATGAAATCAATTACGTTGTAAAATCAATTTTGAAAAGAAAATTATGGAAATAAAATATTTGCAAACTGAAAAAATTGTGCGTAAAAGGTACCATTACACTTCATTCATATTGAATTTAGAATGAATATGTAGACTGAAGACAAAGAACAGGAAAGGGGCACAAATACTCACCATGTGCAGTTAAACAGTAGTACTTAGGTAATACTTCATGTGTGTATGTAGTTCACTCTTCAAAGCTTAACATACATTTTCATTTTTAGCTCAATTGACAGGCTGGTTTTTAAATTTTTAAGGTAAAAAGTACAATTAAAATTGATGTTTTCATAACAGTTTTCACTTATAGATGGCTAAAATACACTAGAAAAACGATAAAGGAAACTATTATGAATTTAGATTTCTTGTGAGTGTGGGACTAGTCAGCATCTACCCCATGCAGTCTTGAACAGAGTCACAACTTCATCATCTTATTGCTGTTCAAAACTCAAGCTCAAGGTTTGACACAGTGTTGCACGCCTGTAAGTAACAGCTATTTGGAGATGGATCCCGGAGGGTTGAGTTCACAGGATAGCCCAAGCAAAAGCATAAGACCTTACTTGAAAAATCAGTCAATTACCAATAAAATGAAAAGCAAAAAAGGATTCATGGTGTGGCAAATGTGGTGAATTAGTTGCCTAGTAAGCACAAAGTCTTGATTTCAACTTCCAGCACTGCCAAAAAAACAAACAAACAAACAAAAAAAACCCAAAAAACAAAATTGCTGCAGGTTTTTCTAATATTACTATTTTTTTTTATTACACTGTTGGAAAATATTTTAAATTTTTATTTTCTCAGCTTGATGATGACTGTGAGCTAGTGAAGAAAAATCTGAATACTAGGTAAAGAGTATCTTAGACTCTTTCCTTGTTGGGTGTGGTGGCACAAGGCTGTTATCCCAGTACTTAGAGGCAGCAGGACAGAAATTTAGAGGCAGCCTATATTACAGTGGAGGCACTGTTGCCCTCAAACCTCAATAAATGTAAAAGAACCGTTCCTCTGATACCTACTTGCCATCTTGTTTTCTTTAATCAAACTTTTTTCTCTTTTGGGCTTTGCCCAAATAATGAAGTCATTGCTGATGGCTATTTCAGTTGTTCACATTTAAATGATCACTACAGTCCTAATTAGTAAAAATTACTCCATTCTTCAAAATTTTGCAAATATATCTAAATTCTTGGAAATACTATTTAAACCTAATGTACATATTACCTCTAGTCAAGATGACTAAGGGTATGATTTTGATGCTCAAGTTTTAATGTACATGTGGCAACTGTTCACAATATCAGGTTTCTGGTGTGTGTCTACTAAGTCTTTAAAGCAGATGCAGTTACCCTCCATTAAACCTATCTGCTGCATTTTGCTTGTTTTAATTTGTTTATGTGTTTGTTGTTGTCATTGATGGTTGTGGTGGTGGTGGTAGAGGTGGTGTTTATTGCTTGAATATTTGGAGTTTCTTTTAATAGGATGACTCTACACGAAAAGTTTAAAATATCTAACAATATAGGGTATCATTTAACTAGCTTCAATTTTAAAAATTATTTTCCTAAAACTGACATATATCAAAAAGTAAAAATAATATTTATTTATAACAGAGCATTCATAGAAACCAATTTTTTAATTTTTTAGCATTTCAAATATAATATATAAATAACATGTAGTATTAAAAACATGTTATCAAATGTAATAATGAATCCCTGAATTCAAGAAAAAAATTCGAAAATTACCAATATCATTGAGGTTATCCCATAAATTGTATGAATGCTTGATGGTATTGTCCATATTTTTGTAATACTTTTAAATTAACATTCACAAGTGTCCTTATGCTGTGGTATTCTTTCCTCCCACTCTTCCTTTATGGGAGCAGTGACACCCTCTTTGAAAAGAATGATTGGCTTCTGAGATGAGTTACTATAAGACAAGTGTTGTGTTCCTTAAGAGTTTGATATTACCTGAGCAGAGATAAACATCATCCTGGCTTCTTTTTGTTGTTGTTGAAAGCTTTCTAGATGTTATTTAAGTTTGTCTTATCTGTGTGTGTGTGTGTATATATATATATCTATATATACAATTTTTTTTTTGGCAGCACTGAGATTTGAACTCAGGGTTTCACACTTGCAAAGCAGGCACTCTGTTGCTTGAGCTGTACCTTCAGTTCTACCCATGATTTTTTTAAACATTTTGCTCACTTCTAATTTAACTTTGTTAAGCTCTTTGAAGGACCTTATTCTGTCTATCACATAAGAAATGGAAGAAGACCCATAATTACTAAATGGAAATGAAATCAAGTTTTATCTGATATCCACAAGCATCTTTGAAAGAACAGATTTCAATTTAAATCTTGTCATGAGACATACATTTTCCATTATTATCTATATTTGTTCTATAATGAAAATGTAAATTTATAAGATAATATTTGCATTGAATGGTCATATATTAAATGATGTCAATTGTGATGGTTAATTGTAATTGTCAAATTGCTTGAGTATTGTATAGGAGATTTGTGAAGCATACCTCTGGGTATGTCTGTGAGTCCATTACTGGAGATGATTAAATCATGAGGACTCTGACACACAATGAATGGAATAAATCCCTGATGGATTGAAAATACGATGCCATTATTGGAAAGTGTTGAAAAAAAGGAGGCAGGGCTTAGTTGGTAAGCTCTACTGGAAATTAGAGTAGAGGCAGGGCATGTTACATTTTGGCAAAGACTTTTCCTGTGTTTTGTCCATCCCCTGAGACTTTCAATGAGGCTGAATTTAAAAGCAATAGACTAATGAATTTGGCAGAGGATATTTCACAACAGCATGCCACTCAGGCCATGGCATGGTTATTGCTGGCTGCTGGTTAGGTTTATAATGAGAATTAGGTGTGAAAAAGAAGAGCAAAAAGATTTGCAAGAATGTGATGTCCAGCCAGGAAAAGCTCACAGTCAAAGTTGCAAACAAGGAGGATATGGTTGTAAAAGAGATTAGAGCCATACAAATCACACAACTTTGCACTGGGAAAATAAGAAACATGCTTTGAGGTCATCTCATGAATTCACTAGGACGCTCCACTCACCCACACCCCTTCCCTGTAGGTTCGTGTTAAATAATTTGAAAGACTTTCCTCTGAGAAGACAGTACCTCTGGAATGTCCTCCTCCAACAGGGTTGCCTAGGATGCTCATTCCCCAGAATATGTTTCATCATGTTCAGTTGCTTAGGCAACCAGAGACCACTGCAGCCATTATCCTATTGCTACAGCTGTTGGAAGACACTGGCATTATCCATGTGATGATGGTTTTGTAGATGGGGTTAAGATCCCTGCAGCACCCCACAAAAGAATGATGTGTGAAGCTGCGAAGGTAGAGCCTAAGCTGCAATAGAAATGCCAGGATGTTAGAGATGCAAGGAACTTGGCAAGACTACTGAGGAGAACAGTAGGCAATAAGTGGAGCCAGTCCAACAAAAAGGCCATGTGGGCTGCAAATGGTAAAGCCATGAAAACAGGTCAGGACGAGTTTTATAGAGCTCAAATCATGACACCCCATGCCTCCAGTTGTTGAAGATGGAGGTACTGGATTTAAGGTTTTCACTGCTGAGTTTTGATCCATTCCTCCTTTCTTTGGTCTTGTCTTGCTTGGAATGGAAATGTTTACTCTGTGCCATTGTGTTTTAAAACTATGCTACTTTATTTTGATTTTACAAAAGTTCAGAAGAGACTTGCATCTCAGGAGACTTTGAATGTGGTATTTTGAACAACAATGCTGTAACTGCTATTAGGGAGACTCTTGAAGTTGAACTGAGTGCATTTTTCATTAAAAGATAAACATGAGAATTTTGGAAGCCAGAGGTCGAATACAATTATTTAAGTAGATGTATTGGGGTGTCAAATTGATAAGGGGGGACTTCTGTTATTTAATCTTAATTGTCAACTTAACTGCATGGAAAATTGCCTAGGAGATTAATAAAACAATACTAGTTGTGTCTCTGATGACATTTCCAGAAGCAATTATATTATGTCTCTGACATAACGAATGGATTAATACCTTGATGGATTCGTAATATGATACCCTGATTAGTAATTGGTGGAAAATAGGAGATGTGGCCTCTTTGGAGAAAATAGTCTAGTGGGGCATATCCTTTGCAGGTATATCTTACCTTGGCCCATTCCTCTATCCCCTTTTCTCTGATTTCCAGACACCATATTATGTGAACTTGTTTGCTCTGCCATGCCCTCCCTGCCATGATGGACTGACACTTATGATACCAGGAGCCAAAATAAATCTTTCCTTCCTTAAGTTGTTTCTGGCAGGTATTTTGTTAACAGCAATGGTAAAACTAACAAATAGAGTAAGTATATTAAAATATTTTTAATATTTTAATTAATATTGTATTAAATTGTATAAAGACTTATAGTCCAGAGACAGCAAAGCATTCCCCTATTTAAGTTATGTATATTAAGAAAAGTGCCGATATGGTAATGTTCGCTCAGTCTTCATTAAAGACATAGTGTTTCTGAAACGCACACAATTGTGCTTTTGGCTGGGAGTTGAAAAACTGTGTCAGACTTCTATAATATATGCCATTTTTGTGACCTTGGTTGAGGTATTATTCTCATCCTATAAATCAACAAATATATACTGTAATAATACTACATATCTCACTGCTGTCCCATCTACTAGAATATCAGCCTTGTACAGCATTAATTGTGCAAAATTGAATGAATGAATGAGTTTAATGAGAACTACTTTCCCCTAAACATATTGATTGTTTGTATGGAGTCTGTTAGTATTTTACAAGGATATTCTGTCTATAAATAAATAAATACAGCACTTGGCCAACACAGTCTTCTCAGATTTCTCTAGTTACTAGTTGCCTAGTAAACCAACAGCTACATGAGCCTAGAATTTGTCTCTCTGCTGGTTAATAAGATCTTTATTTAAGCCTTCAGGGTTGAAGTCTTATTCAGATAACAGGGACTCATTAATATGCATGAATGGTTTATTGAAGTTTCTAAACTTGTTTCAGAGTTGTCTGCTGTTCAAAATTTGGTTTATAGTTTAAAGTTGAAAAATATTAATTTAAATAATTTTACAATCACCTTAGCAATTCTGAGAAAGCTCTTCATATGATAAAATTCTAGAAAAGATTGAAATGCAAAATGGAAATAATAAGATAAGATACTAGAAAGGATTGAAATCCTCAATATGAATCCAGAATTTTCTTCTCAAAAACTATCATATTTTCATGACTGATGAAAATGTAGCTCTGATAAACAGTGATTAAGACTTGCTGTTGATTTTAATTAAATTATAGTAGAGCCAACAGAAGGTAATAAAATAATCTACTATATTGTGATTGCCAAATAGACTGAAGACTGTCAATAAACAAACTTAAATTTTTATAATTTACTTTAAAAACTGACAGAATAGTTGAAACCCCTTATGATTGTTCGTGGTAGTTTCCTTTAAAAGCCTACGTAACCCAGGGCTGGGGACGTGGATCAGGTGGTTGAACCCTTGTCTAGCAAGTTCGAACACCAGTAATTTCAACAACAAATCTACCAACCCTAAACAATAATATTCTTATTTTAAAAAGGAAGTTATCAATAAATATATGTAGTGTAAATAAAAAGAGAGAGGCAAAGAGAGAGAGAGAATGAATACAGCAAACAATTCAGGTAGTTCATTTGTATTCCTGTTCCTAGTGCTCAGAAGGCTGAAGCAAGAGGAGAAAAATAATAAATACAGAGTATGTGGGCAACTTCACAGTCCTAGTGAAAGTAAGGCCCTGTTTGGGGCAGACAGATATGTCAAGAGAACAAATCCATATCTGTGTTATGCATCATTTTCTTTGGTTATAAAGTTTTATTGCTATAGTTTTTGGAGAAATATATATACAGATTAACTAGGAGTTACTTTGGATCTTCTGAAGTTAGAATGGGTGACTACTTCACTCTTTTGTTTTTTGGTTTTTTTTCTGTTCTTATCATTTTTTTTCTTTTATTATTCATATGTGCATACAAGGCTTGGGTCATTTCTCCCCCCTGCCCCCACCCGCCTCTTGCCAGTCACTCCGCCCCCTCAATACCTGGCAGAAACTATTTTGCCCTTATTTCTAATTTTGTTGTAGAGAGAGTATAAGCCATAATAGGAAGGAACAAGGGTTTTTGCTAGGTGAGATAAGGATAGCTATACAGGGAGTTGACACATTAATTTCCTGTGCGTGTGTGTTACCTTCTAGGTTAATTCTTTTTGATCTCACCTTTTCTCTAGTTCCTGGTCTCCTTTTCCTATTGGCCTCAGTTGCTTTTAAGGTATCTGCTTTAGTTTCTCTGCATTAAGGGCAACAAATGCTAGCTAATTTTTTAGGTGTCTTACCTATCCTCACCCCTCCCTTGTGTGCTCTCGCTTTTATCATATGCTCAAAGTCCAATCCCCTTGTTGTGTTTGCCCTTGATCTAATGTCCACATATGAGGGAAAACATACGATTTTTGGTCTTTTGGGCCAGGCTAACCTCACTCAGAATGATGTTCTCCAATTCCATCCATTTACCAGCGAATGATAACACACCCATGTTTATTGCAACACTATTCACAGTAGCCAAGTTATGGAAACAGCCAAGATGCCCCACCACCGACGAATGGATTAAGAAAATGTCATATCTATACACAATGGAATTTTATGCAGCCATGAAGAACTCTTTTGAACATACTAGAAAACTTTTAACTTTTCTGACATATAAACTGAGAATAGCGTTCTATTGAACTCAAAGGCTCAACTTGATTGAAAGTATAAAAACATATTGATACCTTTTATATGTATTATCACGTTTATAATCAGTAAGTTTAAACTAAATACTAAGCAAGGAATTGAGAGGTAGAGGAATTGCATATAAAGTCAGCAGCCTCTCCTTTTCCAAGACTCCAAGTGGATGCTTAAAATTGTTGATAGTTGTGAAGGCTACAAATATTACTTTTAATGTCAAATCTGTGTATCTATCCCTTACTGACAGTATGTGTCTTGGTGTCATTCCTTTCAGGGGATCCCTTTCTAAAGCCTTTGCAGGCTCAGTGCTTTCTTGTGCAACACACTGCCATATATGAAAACACATTTTCTGTTTATGTCTTCCTCCCACAAATTTAGAACATTGTCTGTCTTAACTGAGCATTTATTATGTACTATAGCCATAATATTTGCAGTTTGAAGTGAGACAACAAAACTACCATGATTTTTTGCCTTCTTCACTGTTTTCCATATCAATTTTTCATTACTATATATCATAGAAACCTCAGCATACAGTATTTTTCCTTATTGAATTAAAAATATTTAGCTTTTTACTTACAGGAAGCACTTTACAGCTTCTCTTTGGCCAATATCACTTCTTTTGTGCATTGGGGCCATTATTAAGTAAAATAAAGGGGTACTCATTGTAACAATTGACCTGACAACCAAAACAGATGCTATGTGACTAGTGGACTGGTAGCATATACAATATGGAAACACTTGAGACAGGGATTGAGGTTTCAGGCAGGATAAAGTGGGACAGTGCCCTATTTCATCTTGCTACTTAGAATAACATGCAATTTGAAAATTATGAATTGTTTATTTTGGGAATTTCCCATTTAGTATTTTTGGACTGAAGTTGACTACAAATAACTGCAACTTCGGGAAGTGAAACCATGGATAGGGGATGCTGTTATAATAGCATACCACCGAGGCAACAGCAAGCTGTGTCATTGTTCAGGGTTGATCATTACACCCCCATCTAGTGAAAGGATATTGAATCAGCATTTGTTTTCACATCAGTTATCTGATGTACAGATCATCAGTAGAGAATTTCTACTTGTTTCAAATCATGCTTGGATAAATTAAAATTAGGAGCAAGTTCTCTGGATTTTTAGAAAGCATTAAAAGTAAACTTTTCAAAGAGTATGGTTTGGATATTTAGTGTTCAATCAATTCTGGCACTACCTAAATCTAAACAGATTATCTATAAATTCTTGTGTGTTATAGCAAACATCTCTCATGGTTTTGACTTTATTAATTTAAAATATATTCTATGACTAAATGTAAATGAATTTAGAATCAATATATGTCAGCCTCCTTAGATTTTTTTCTAAATGCATTCTTAACCATGTTAGAAATTAAGTATATCAAGAAGAATCAATGTTTTTATATCTACCTAATCTAGACTATGTAAAATAGTGTATTTCAAGCTGCTTGTTTTCTAGTTTGGTTTTCTTATGCGATTATTTCTTTATGTATGTAGCAAATTTCATATAATACTCAGTTAAGCTTAAAGTAATTTATGAATTTGTTTTCCACATTCTATAAAAAGCATTACAAATTATTAAGTATGAGTGACAAATGAAAATAGATTGGAAATATTAAGGCACTGATTGACATAAATCACAGTCACTTTCAATTTTAAGCTAACATACTTCAGAATAACATGTTTTTGAACATCCGCAATCTTTTCTTTCAACAAGAAACAAATTCAGTCTTATGCAACTGTATACATGCACATTATATAATTTATTTTTAGATGACAACAAAGATTTACTGTAATTATTCATATAAATAACTGAAATACAAATCTCACCTTATATCTATTTTTCAAAAGAAGTTTTGCCTTCGAAGAATGTCTGAGTCTTTTTAATGCATCACTCTCCTTAAAATAATAAGCATGGGATTAAATAAAAGCAGCAATGTTTTATTTTGTTTTAGATTGATTCAAAATGACTGGATATTATTTTAATTTCAGATACAGCAGTGTGTTATAATTTATTGCTCATATAAAAAGCCCAGGCAAATACTTGAATGAAGATGAAAACTGGGGTGTTACAGTAATGCACATTTTGTATTTCTAACCCCAAACTGACAATTCTTTTGGCGTATATAACACCAGTCTCTGTAGTTAGCTTATTTGACAAAATTAGGGGACTTTTTTCTTTTTTAGCAAAGTGGGCCAGTTAATCACACTGAACTTTGATTTTATGAAATATTTCTCCCTTGCTTTTTGCATTTGAGACACTACTTGCTTCTTTTTCCTTTTCCTTTTTTGTCTTTTTGATGTCTTCCACTGCCCCAGTTTGACATAAACAAGAGATTTCTGATGTGTTCCCACAATTAAAAAATTTGGAATCCACTCTAAGCCGTTAGTGTGAATTTATAGGATTGAGAAGCTTCCAGAATCCAACAGACATGACTGAATTTACTTCAGTATTGGGAAAAATTACATTTTTTTGTCCAAAGACTAAAAAGGAATATAATGGTGAGTGGTTAAGTACAGAATACAGCTCATAGGTAGTAAGTCAATTTATGGACTCCTTCTTGTTTCCTAAAGTGACTATGCTATGTAAATATAAAATGTTTCTTTTAGACACTTAAAATTCAAAGGTTAAAAAATAATACTCATGATTTAAAGTCAAAAGTAGAAGCCATGTCAGCACTGCTCAAATCACTCAACTATATTTTAGTGCTGTTTATTTCAAATTCATGACAGACAGGATATTATTAAAAATAACTTCAAAACTTGCCCTACTTTCTGGGACCAACTAGCTTAAAAAAATCAATGCTAGGCCATCTCTTCAGTGGGAAGTATATATAATCTCCTCATTTTGAATAATTCTCTCTTTTCCCTCCCCTGAGTTTGTAGAAAGAGTAGAATCATTTTATTGATTCAGAAGATTCCTTCCAATAAGCCCACTGTTTTCAGTATTGTTGGCATAAAAAACATACTTGACTACAAGTTTAATACATTTGTTTCATTTTTTCTACAGAGGGTCTCTGTCTACATTCTTCTCATGCTGACAGAGACTGAAGAGACAGATGTCCTGCATGTTTTTTATGCTTCTAAATTAACCATTTTAAAAATAGACATACCTCCAGATTACAAAATGAGCTACTAAAAGTCTTACTGTTCAACAATTTGAAGTTGGGATTCTAATACTAACATTTATGAGTAAGGGAGTAGACAGTATTATTCAGGAACTGTTTTTGTACATTTGGGTGTATGTAATCCTGTAATCCCTAACTAGAAAAAGTAGATAGTTATTCCTTCATGCTTAAAATTATGTTAAAAGATACATTAAATTACAGAATAAACCAATGAAAATTTTAGATTATTTAGCTGTGCTTGCCTCAGAAGTATAATATCTTCTAGCAAAAATGATTACTCTGAATTTTACTTATAAACTTTTTGTGTTTTCTTAGATAATTTTTCATTATTAAGTATATGTCAGACTTCAACTTTGCTTTGATTTGCTGTTATTTGCTTAAAATAATGAAGAAAGCAATACTTTTTACTCACACCAGTTTAAAGGAGTAATAAACTCCAATCTTTTATTAGATTACAATGATCTAAAAAACCAGTGATTCCGTGGAGTTTGTAAATAAATATGTGGCTTATTTCTGGAAGCATCAGGAATTAAGTTCAAACACATTATAGCAGCTTTCTATATACTGGGTGCCTGTATAATTTATTAGCTCTGATAGCTAAGCGATACAGATTGCCTCATGTAAAGCTTAGTAACTTCTGTTCTTTGGCCGTTTTAGTTGTCCCTCTCTGATTAGGGATCATCAAATTACTCCTGGGGTTCAGATCGATAAAAACTCTTTGGGAGGTTGTAACAAAAGTAAAGAGTAAATTTCTTTCCTGAATTTTTTTTTGTAGAACTACTTCCACATTCCACTTGACTTCTGCTAAGGCAAACAGGCATATAAAAATGGCTTTTTCATATTGTAGAGGGAAATGCCACTTAAAGGGCTACATTTCCACAGGTGGTCTATGGAAATGACCCCTATGTCCTGTGTTCAAAAAGGATTACCTTCTATTCTGCAATGAAGAGTTGCACTAATTTCCATTTTTTCTTATCTTTAAATTCATTCCATCCATGGCCCACTTATTAAAAATCAAGACACTATTCTGGAACTGATATCTGACATTTACTTGAATGAAAAGAGGCATCATTTAGTGTGAACTTTCATTTTGATCTTTCCGTACTCTGATTTCACTCCAATCACCCGTTTTCCCTTTTCACAAATTCAAAACAGTATTCACTGAACATGCCCATTTTAAGAGATTCATATGAGAAGTAAAATTTGTTTTTTGCCCTAGTCATTCAGAATATAAATACTATAATATTATTTTTTCAACCTGCAGGGTGATTGTTACTAAAGATCTAGAGCATGCATTTAGTAGACCCAGTGACATTTGGTGCTTATGAGATGTAGTTTAATATGAACGAAATTTGTGAAGCTTGAAGGTTAAATTGACATTTTGAATCCAGATACAGTCTTTGAGTGCTCTACTCAGATGATGAAGAGATGAGTAAATTAACGATTTTAAAAGAGAATGGTCAAGGTCTATCATTTCTTACAATACTCTTTAATATGTATAATAACCTTCTATTCTTCTCTTTAGACACAATGTCAGTATATATATGATTGCCACTAATATAATAATTGTTTACAACTCAAACATAAAATGTGACAACTAACTCATCTATTTGTGGAGGTAACTGAAAGATTATATACCTCTGATCAGAGCATCTGCACTTTAATCATCTGATTTAAGGAATTTAATGAGGTTGGTAAATTATTTTAGAACCAAGAAGTTTACAATATACCTATCCACCTTCTTTAAAAGCTATAATGCTGACACTCACACCAGCAAATCAATATTATATAGTTTCTTTGGTAAATGACAGAGAAATCAAAAAGAATTTGAAAAGAGGATGCTGAGGGAGAATTCTAAAATATAGGTTACATTGTTACTGAATATCCATTGTGCTATCTAGTTTCAAATATAAATATTTTCTATGTTGTCTTCACTGAATTAAGGTAATTGATGCTAAGAGGAGATTGATAAAATGTTACTTATATTTATAATAAACAGAAAAAGAAACAAAAATCTATACAGTACTATCTTTTATATAATGATGAACAGAAAAGGCAATATCCTAACTTACACATCAATATGATCATTTTTGTGTGTGTGTGGTCCTGAGGATCAAACAAACCCAGGGTCTCAAGTATACCAGGCAAGTACTGTAATACCGAGCAACACACCCAGGTCTAGGTTTAATTGTCTTTACAGTCACTACTATAGTACCTACTTCTCATCATGTAAAATAACCTTTTACAATTTCACTTCGCTAAATATATATCAAATTATATATATATATATATATATATATATATATTTATATATGTATAAAACTCAAGTTGGTTGCTTTTCTCTCTGCCAAGTGCAGAATTATTTTTGGCATGAATCACACCCAAGATTTCTAGGCTCTTCCTCTGTTTGGGGGATATAATTTGAAATTTTTCATATACTAGTGAATCTATCCATGCTAACACATACATTTCTAACTCATTAAATTTAAAATTTCAGAAAAAAGTCATGATGAAGTATTTGTTTCCTTAATGTCCTTAAATAAAGAACATCTTTCAGTCCCTGCCATAACTTCCTACCCAAACTTCTTCTTACTTCATAAAATTCCTTTTTTTTTTTTTTTCTGGTTGTCCTGGGGTTTGAACTCAGGGCTTCAGGCTTGCTAGGCAGGTGCTCTACCACTTGAGCTACACCTCCAGCCTTCATTGCATAAAATTCCTATAATAATCATTATATTGACAAGCCTTTGTCCATTTCAATCCTTATCAAGGCAGGAACAATATTCTTACTATTCAAGACTGTGTTCATTGCTCACTTAAAAAGTCTCAGGTATCATAGATTTTCAATATGCATATGTTGAACAAATGATATACTTTCAAAAGCAGAAATGTGTTAATGGCATTGTATAATATTAGTTATAAGCTTATTGAATTTTATATTCTCCAATATGAGTTATATATAATATTTGTTTGACTGTCAAGTAGAAACTTCTGGCTGTTGTTTCTCTGCTTCCTGGCTGCAATGATGTGAAATGTTCCACTGTGCCATACCCTCCCTCCATGATGGATCAAACCCTTTGAAACCCTGAGCCAAATCAAATTCCTCCTTCCTTAGCTTCCTTCTTTAAGATGTTTTGTCATAGTGATGAGAAAAATCACTAATGTAGAAAATTGCCAGAAGTGGGAACATTGCTAAACTTGATCATATGTTTCTTAAAACTTTGGAACTGGTTTGCAGGAGAAATTTGGAAATTTGGAGATTTGGGACACAGAAAGCCTAGGATGCCATACGCAGAGTTTAATGATTGTGGTGGGAACTCAGAAGACCAGAATGCTGTTAGGAATGTGGACAGAGAAGGCCAGGTTGATGAGATTTCATAGAGGAACAATGACTACATTGGGACTACAATAGAGGCCATAAATGTCACATTTTCACAAATAATTTGTTTACATTTACATTGTTTCTATGTCCTGAGAATTAGTGGGAGACTGAGTTTGAAGGTGAAAAACTAATTAATCTGACAGAGGAAATTTCAAGATGGCATAGCTTTCAGGCTTTGGTATAGTTACTAGTAGCTGCTTTTAATCAGATTTACAGTGAGAATCTAGGGGCAAAGAACAGAGAGTAAAGACTTGAAAAACATGCACTCTGGCCAGAAAAGGATGAAATTGAAAGTTGTGGACAAAGAGTGTAGTTGTTAAAGACATTAGCATCATTAAAAAGCTATCAACTGCTTTTCACTGAGACAACAGGAAAGATGTCTTGAGGGCATCTCAGGAATTCAGAAGATCCACCCACCTGCCAAGCTCTAGGAAGTAAAACAGTAAACTCCTTTCAAAAACTATACCTTGAGAATAGAGTCCTGGGGCACTCTGTTCCCACAGAGCCAACAAGGGATGTGTTTTCCAGCATTCCAAAACTTAGAGACCATTGTGACTGCAGTAAAAGGGGGCTTAGCTATGGCTCCTATTGGCAGTTGACCATGCTGTCATTCACAAACATTTTGTAAGCATGGATACAAGAGTTACAGGGTCATATTCCACAAAGACATCAATGAAAAGTCCGTGTAGTCAGATAATATGTAACACAGTCAGATTCCCTGAAAAACCTTTGAGAGAGCAATGTGTGAAGCTGTCAGGGTGAAGTCCAAGCCACAGTTGAGAGCCATGGCTGATGGAGATACCAGGGAGATCTGCCCAGAAAGCTATAGGCAGTCAGAAGAACTAGCCCAAGTCAGATGCTTGCAGACTCCAAATGGTAAGGCCATAGGCACAAGGCTGCCCAAGCTTTTTGGAACTCAGGTCATGACATTACATACTCCTAATGCTAGGCTTGGAACTACAGGATTTAATGTTTGTCCTGATCAGTTTTGATCATGCTTTGGTCCAATCTTCCTTGCTATTCCACTATTCTTCACATTTGGATGGAAATGTTTATTCTGTGCCATTGTATTTTAGAAATATGTAACTAATTTTTTATTTTTATATGGGTACACAGCTAAGAGTGTTAGGACCCGGAATCCTATTCCCCCGAGAGACAGAGAGCCAGGCGTGAATGCAATCAACAAAGCAGAGTTTATTGGACTGGCTAGCCAGGGTCGAGCTCCCACACGGACACGCAGGACCGGTTAGGAAAGCAAGACCCTGAGCCTCTTAGGGGGAAATCTTATATAGACTGCAGTGGCGTGCATATTTTTGTTATCAACATTAGACAAGTAGGCAGAGCACATCCTGCACGTACTTCACATCTTGCTCGTACCTCACATCTTGCTCGTATCTCACATCTTGCATTCCTCACATTCTATATGCCCTAACTGAGCCCTGCCTCATTGCTTATCTTATCTACATGGGATGTTTGGTACTGGTTTCTCCAACAAGGGGGTTGGGGCCCGCTGAGACCTCATATTCCTTTCATTCCCCCCTTTCTTATGGCCTAAATTGAGGAATCATCCTCGAGAGGATGAAGAGCCTGATATTGTTGGCGGAGGACCAGAAGTTGGATAGTATTAATTCGACTTTTGACAAAAGTCATAAGTCGGTTTAGAATCCAGGGTCCTATGGTAACAAGCAGTAGGATGATTATTATTGGCCCTGCCAGTGCAGATAAAAGGGTAGCCATCCATGGGGACTGGTTAAACCAAGACTCGAACCAGCTTTCCCCTGCCTCTTTTTCTCGTTTTCTTTGTTCCAGGCTCTTTCGGAGTTTAGACATGGAGTCACGAACAACTCCGGTATGGTCAGCGTAAAAACAACATTCTTCCCCTAGAGCAACACATAGTCCCCCTTTTTGGAGGAACAACAAGTCCAGACCTCGTCGGTTTTGAAGTACTACCTCAGACAGAGAAGTGAGGGATTTTTCTAGGTGGCTAATGGAGGTTTCTATTCTCTCTATATCTTCGTCTATGGCTGCGCGCAGCGAAGACATCCCTTTATGTTGAGTAGCCAGGGAGGCTATGCCGGTCCCTGCCCCAGCCACCCCTAGGCTAAGTAGGGTAGCAATGGTTAGTGTAGAAATAGGCTCTCTCTTCTTTCTCTCACCTGTTCCTATATTCCAGTATGAATATAGACTTTCCTCCGAATGATAGAGGATGCGGGGCAGCACAACCACTATAACACAGAATTCTTTAGAGCTGTTAAACACCTTAGTTGATAGGCATGGGGTGAGTCCGGACCGCGAGCATAGCCACCACCCATTGTCCTTTGGAATTACCCATTTAATAGCATTTCCCCAGGTAGAACTGGCGTTAATAACAGTACATAAGTCCCGTCTGTTCTTTGGCACTTTTCCTAAGCAGGTTCCTTGGCCGTTTACCTGCTGTATGGTCAGACCTCTCTTACGGTCTCCCCAGGAACATTGAGTAGGGTTTTCCTCAGATGAGGTATCGTGAGTGGTGTTTAGCCCTATTGCCTCATAGAATGGGGGCCTCACATCATAACATAACCAACAGGAGTTAGTCATGTTAGGGTTGGTGTGGTTTAACGTCAGGAAGGCAGCACCCACTAGCTCCCAGAGGGGGTCTTTAGATGCGGTCATGAGACTGGGCCTCACCAGGGGAGGGCTGGTTTCTGATGGTCTTGGAGTTGTAACATTAGCCCGAGCTATGGTTGAGGGAAGGTGGTGAGTTGTGGAAGGTTGGGGAGATGGCTTTACATTGGGTGGCCTAAGTACCTTATTGGGGCCTACTGCTGTGGACGGTGGCCCTATGGGCTCAATTTTTAATCTGACCACTATGGTCGAGCCAGCATGTCCACCATATTTATAAAATACAAGTCCCCATACCTTACCTTGTATCCACCCAGGGGTGTCCTTCTTGCCAGTTTCAGTGAAAGTGACCTTGATTCTATCTAGATCCGTGGGCTGGCATTTATGGGTGGGTATTGGAATTCTGTGCCCCCTTAATATCCCATTTACAAAGGCAAATTTGACTAGGTCTGATTTTGATATCCCCCATTTCCATTCACTATCATTGGATGTGACACATGCCCATGACCTACAGAAGGAGTATTGTATCCCCCCACATTCCTGGTTCTTTTTGTGGCCGGGGCAGGCATAAAACCCATAACGTCGGGCTGACTCCGGGGCAGTAGACTTGTAGGCAGGATTGATGTCTCTGAAGCAGAACTGAAGCTCCGGCCACCAAGTTCCTATGGGGGCAGTGCGAGTAGTCTCGTTGAGGGTGGTATGAGTCTCCCCATCGGTGAGTATCCAGGTTTGCTTATAGGGCTGGTGAGGGTTGGTTTCTGCGAGGCTCCCGCTCTGGGCATTGAGCAAGATCAGAGCGATCAGCCACCCCATCCGTGGCTGCTCCTGAAGGCTCTGCATGTTCCCGGGGCCACAAAAGCTTTAGCTTTAATGGGTTGTCTGGGTGCCGCCGTACAGTCCACTCCTTGACCCCTTCTTGTTTTTGATGATTGGCTCAACGCACGTGGGAGTGGTGGATCCAAGGTCCGATGCCATCAACCTTGAGGGCGGTAGGGGTAGTAAACAGTACAACATAAGGTCCTTTCCATCTAGGCTCTAGGGTTTTGGACTGATGCCTTTTAACCCATACCATGTCACCCGGGACTATGCCATGTTCCGGAGCCGGGTCCCTCTTAACAGCGTGGTATGCTTGAATTAAGGGCCAAATCCGTTGTTGCACTTTAGCTAAAGCCTGCAACATGGTCAGGTAATTTGGGGCCAGATCACCTAGTTCTGGGCTTAAGGTCCTCTGAATGATGAGGGGTGGAGCCCCATACAGGATCTCAAAGGGAGTTAGCCCATGGACATAGGGGGAGTTCCGGACTCGGAAGATGGCCAAGGGAAGGAGCGTCACCCAATCACCGCCAGTCTCCAGGGCCAATTTGGCTAAAGTCTCCTTTAGTGTCCTATTCATCCTTTCTACTTGCCCTGAGCTCTGGGGGTTATATTCACAATGTAGCTTCCAATTGGCCCCCATAGTCTGGGCTAGTCCCTGCAGGACCTTACTAACAAAAGCCGGACCGTTATCTGACCCAATTGCCTCGGGCACCCCATATCTGGGTATGATTTCCTCTAGCAAAGCCTTTGCCACTACCTGACTCGTCTCCTTCTTTGTAGGAAAAGCCTCCACCCAGCCTGAAAAGGTATCTATGAATACCAGCAAATATTTGTACCCAAACTTTCCCGGTTTTACCTCAGTAAAATCCACTTCCCAACTTCTTCCCGGAGCCCTCCCCCGTTCCCGAGTACCTGTATGGTGCCCCTCCCTTCGTCCTGGTTTCATGATTGTGCAGCTGGCACAATCTTCCACAATTTGGCGGACTGCTATGGTCTGGTTCGGAAATCGGAGCTGCGCAGATGTCAACAAGTCTAGTAATTTTCTCCGCCCCAAATGGGTGGACTTATGTAAGTTAGCCAACAGGAATCGTCCGAGTTTTTCAGGCAGAATTAACTTGCCTTCCAAGTCGCTTTTCCATCCGTCTTCCCCTTCTCTAAAGGGGGAGTGGGCTCTCATCCAAGTGAAATCCTCTGTGGAGTATTCTGGTCGGGGGGGTAGCGGAGGGAGCTCTGGGACCGGCACGTCTATCGCCGCAACCGTGGAAGGTTGCCCTGTCTCCATGGGAGGACTCACCATTGCTACTCTCTTTGCTTCTTGATCTGCTCTGTTGTTACCGACAGCTTCCGGCGTCTTGGCAGACTGGTGGCCGGGGACATACATCACTGCCACTGCCTTCGGTTTTTCCACTGCCATTAATAGACGCTGGACTTCGGCTAGGTTCTTTAGATGTTTTCCTTCTGCTGTGCGGAATCCTCTTTCGCGATAGATGGCCCCGTGGACATGGATGGTACCGAAAGCATAGCGGCTATCGGTGTAGATATTGACTCGCTTTCCTTTTGCTCTCTCCAGGGCCTCTGCCAAGGCAATTAATTCCGCTTTTTGGGCTGATGTTCCGGGTGGGAGGGCGCTGCTCCATACCGTATTTCCTTCTTGGTCGACTACAGCTGCCCCTGCCCTTCGGGCTCCATCTTGGAAAAAACTGCTTCCATCCGTGTACCAGTTTAATTTGCAGCCGGACAGGGGGGTATCCTTTAGGTCAGCCCGTACCTGTGTAACTTCGGAGAGGAATTCTTTGCAGTTATGGACAGGTGTCTGCAGTTCCGGGTTAGGCAACAAGGTGGCAGGGTTCAGGATTACGGGATCTGTGAATGTGATCCGAGGGGAATCCAACAAGAGCCCCTGGTAGTGGGTGAGCCTGGCATTCGTCATCCATTTCCCAGGGGGTTGTTTAAGGATTCCCTCCACCGGGTGAGGGGCCGTTACCCAGAGGGCCTGTCCAAAGGTTAGTTTATCGGCTTCTCTCACCAGCACGGCAATGGCTGCTATGATGCGGAGGCAGGGGGGCCATCCTGCCGCTACTGCGTCTAATTTCTTGGAAAAGTATGCCACTGGTCTCTTCCAGGGACCTAGCTGTTGGGTCAAGACTCCTTTGGCTACCCCCTTTTTCTCATCTACAAACAGAGTGAATGGTCTTGTAGGATCTGGCAAGGCTAAGGCAGGGGCCTGCAAAAGAGCGTCTTTTAGCTGATCAAAGGCCTGTTGTTCTCTCTCTCCCCAACTCCAATCTGGAGCTTCTTTGGTGGCCTCATATAGGGGTCTGGCTATTTCCGCAAATCCTGGAATCCAGAGTCTACAGAACCCCGCGGAGCCCAGGAATTCTCTCACCCCCCTAGTGGATGTCGGGGATGGGATAGCCAGAATAGTCTGTTTCATGGCATCAGTCAGCCATCTTGCCCCATCTGCAATCCGATAACCCAAATATGTCACTGACCTTTTACAGATGTGAGTTTTCTTGGCACTTGCCCGATACCCCAGCTCACCTAATTCCGTTAGCAGGTGTTCAGTAGCCTTGATGCACTCCTCTCGGGTTTCTGCCGCTAACAGTAAGTCATCAACATACTGTAATAGAGTGACTCGTGGGTGGCTCCGACGAAAAGGTTCCAGGTCCTGGCTCAGGGCCTCATTAAACAGGGTGGGAGAGTTTTTAAATCCTTGCGGCAGTCTGGTCCAAGTGAGCTGTCCGGATTGGCCCCCATCTTCTTGCCATTCGAAAGCAAATAGCGGCTGACTAATTTCTGACAATGGAATGCTGAAGAAAGCATCTTTCAAATCAAGGGTTGTATACCATACTTGCGAGGGGGGTAGGTGGCTGAACAAGGTATAGGGATTCGGAACGGTGGGATGAATGTCCTCCGTCCGCTCGTTTACCTTTCGTAGGTCTTGCACAGGCCTATAGTCCCCGCTTCCCGGCTTTCGGACGGGGAGCAGAGGAGTATTCCAGGCAGACTGACAAGGTCGCAGTACTCCTTCCTTTATTAGCCTGTGGATATGAGGGGCTATGCCTCTTCGGGCCTCCTCAGGCATAGGATACTGTTTCACCTGAATGGGGAGAGCAGAAGCCTTCAATTGTATAACTACGGGCGGGAGGTGTTTGGCGAGGCCGGTTCCCGCAGTCTCCGCCCAGGCCGTGGGAAATCTTTTTACCCAATGAGTCATGTCCCCTCCTGGTTCCTGTTGACTCTCAAACAGACGATGCTCGTCAGCCAATGATAGGGACAAGACATGAATCGGGCTCCCTTCTCGATCAGTCACAATTATTCCATCTGGTTCAAAATGGATATGGGCCCCTATTTTGGTGAGTAGGTCCCGTCCGAGCAGGGGAGCGGGGCTCTCAGGGACGACCAAGAAGGAGTGTGTGACCTGGTGTTTTCCTAAGTTCACCTTTCTTTTGGTAGTCCATGTACATAACTGCGTACCGGTGGCCCCCTGAACAACACTTGTTCGTGCCTTGTTCAAAGGTCCATGTGCCTTGTTTAAAACCGAATATTGGGCGCCGGTATCCACCATGAACCCCATCGGCTTCCCCTCCACATGCATTGTTACCCAGGACTCGGGGAGGGGGTCTGAGCCCCGTCTCCTTCAGTCCTCTTCTCCGGCTAGTAGGACTCTGGCCTGCTCTACTGCTCGTTCCCTTTCCCTGTTTTCCCCCGGTCTCCTTCCAAACCCTCTTCTTCCCTTTAACTTAGGACATTCTCTCTTCCAATGCCCCGTTTCCTTACAGTAAAAACAGTGTTCCTTATCCGGGGTCCTGGCGTGGCCCCCTCCTCTGGGTTGGTCCCGGACACCCGCTAGGAAAATACGAGCCATTTCTCTCTGTTGCTTTCGGTTTTCCTTAGCCTGGAACTCCCGGTCCTCCTTTCTCAATTTCTCCTGGGCTTCCCTGTCTTCCTTTCTCTGTCTTTCCTCCCTTTCTTCTGGAGTTTCCCTAGCGGTAAAGACTTTTTCTGCTACCTGTAGCATTTCCCTTATAGTCATCTCCCCTAAGTTTTCCTGTTTATTGAGTTTTCTCCTAATGTCTGGAGCTGCCTGATTAATGAATGAGAGTACCACAGCAGACCGGTGGAGGTCCGCCTCAGGGTCAATCGGGGTGTACTGACGGTATGCCTCATGGAGGCACTCTAAGAAACCGGCTGGGCTTTCGTTTTCCCCTTGAATGACTGCTTTTACTTTTGCAAAATTGGTGGGCCTTCTAGCGGCCGCTCGGAGACCGGCCATAAGAGTCTGGCGGTAGATCCGAAGACGCTCCCTACCTTCTGCGGTCCCGAAATCCCAATTAGGGCGGCGTAGGGGAAAAGCCTCGTCTATGGCCGGTTGGAGAGTTGTGGGTCTCCCATTATCCCCCAAGACGTTCTTCCTCGCTTCGTTGAGGATGCGCTCTCGTTCCTCCGTCGTAAAAAGAGTATTGAGCAGCTGATGACAGTCATCCCAAGTGGGACGGTGTGTATGCATGATGGACTCCAGGAGATCTATGAGACACTTGGGGTCTTCAGAAAAGGGCGGGTTCTGCGTCCTCCAGTTATATAGATCACTGGAGGAGAAGGGCCAGTACTGAAACTGTTGCCCTCCTCCCGGTCCCCCTTGGCCCACCATCCGGACTGGAAGTGTAGGGACAGTTTCCTCCCCCTGTGTTGATGAGGGGGGCCCGTCTTCCCCCTCCCTTTCCCGGATCCCTCAGGGGCGAAGTCTTCGACCCATTCCTCCTCCTGCTGCCAGTCCTGTTGAGGAGGATGAGGAAATTTCCTCCTCCAGGGCACTGGCTTGGCCAGGGGGAGTCACGTATGGAGGCGGCCGATCTTCCTCTGCCCCTGCGAGGGATGGGTAAAGGGGGGAACTCTCTGGTAAGACCGGAGATGGTGAAGGAGATGCCCTAATTTGAGGACCGGTCAAGGTGGGAAGAGGAAGTTTTTCCTCCTCCTTTATGATCAAGGTGGGCGTGACTGGGGTTTTAGCCCCGGGGGCCGAACTGGAGGGGTGGGTCAGAAAAACTGTTAACCAAGGGGGAGGGTTCCTCACCAGATCCTCCCAAACCAAAATGTAAGGAACTTGGTCTGGATGGCCTCGATTGTCTGGCTGAAAAATGACTGCTTTAACCTTAGTGATCAGGTCTAGGGAGAGGGAACCTTGAATGGGCCACCCGACTCCAAAGGTGGGCCACTCTGCAGAACAAAAGGTGTCGAACTTACCTTTCTTGATGACCAGACCCGCATTTAAGGCCCTTTCTTTAACTTCTGGAAAGTGAGAAAGGATCAGAGACTTTGGGGTTGTTTGTCCCTGTCCCATTGTGGAAGGAGACTCAAACACCAAGAGAGATAGAACAAAAAGGGTAAAGGCAACAATAATTCCACACACACACAACACTCTCCAGCACTCGCTCGGACCGGTCCTTCTCTCACACTGGTGCGCACCCCATTCAACCTCCTCACCGTCCAACTGGGATATCAGGCCGAAAGGCGTCCACTTGACGGGTGGTCGGTCGACTAGCTCAATTAGTTCTTCACCTGGCGCCAGGGTTCCTAAAATGCTCGAGCCCAAATGAGAGGAAAGCCTCTCCCAATAGGACCCTGTGGTCCTCCTTGCAAGATTCCCAGAATGAATCTCCCTGGGGATTGGCCGAATCCCCGCCGCGGCCCAAATGGAACACTCAAGTTCCTCCAAATGAGGGTCTGGGATCCCCTCCCAACGCCTAGGACTTGGGATCGCCCCTGCTTTCTCGCAGGCAGGTTCTGTCTCTCGAGAAAATGAAATCTCGGTGGAACCTCCAAATGTTAGGACCCGGAATCCTATTCCCCCGAGAGACAGAGAGCCAGGCGTGAATGCAATCAACAAAGCAGAGTTTATTGGACTGGCTAGCCAGGGTCGAGCTCCCACACGGACACGCAGGACTGGTTAGGAAAGCAAGACCCTGAGCCTCTTAGGGGGAAATCTTATATAGACTGCAGTGGCGTGCATATTTTTGTTATCAACATTAGACAAGTAGGCAGAGCACATCCTGCACGTACTTCACATCTTGCTCGTACCTCACATCTTGCTCGTATCTCACATCTTGCTCGTATCTCACATCTTGCATTCCTCACATTCTATATGCCCTAACTGAGCCCTGCCTCATTGCTTATCTTATCTACATGGGATGTTTGGTACTGGTTTCTCCAACAAGGGGGTTGGGGCCCGCTGAGACCTCATATTCCTTTCAAGAGTTGTCTTGACTCCCAAAGGAGGCTTCAAACATGAGCTTCTGAATAATTTTGGAACTGTTAAGACTATAGAGATTCTCAAAGTTGGACTGAATACATTTTGTATTATGAATTGGACATGAGTGTTTTGGGGGAGATGGTTGCTATGTTAAGGACATACAATGATCAGTCGTAATTGTCAACTTGATTAGAATGAGAAATGCATAGGAAATTAGCATACCTCTGTTGCTGTCTGTGAGGGTATTTTCAGAGATTGTGGAATGATGAGAGCTTTGACCTAACGAATGAATTAATCCCTTAATGGGTTCAAAACAACATGGCATTTTGGTAGAGAAGGTTGGAACTCTCTGAAATCATGAGCTAGAATAAATCCTTCCCCTTTTAGGTTGTCCCTGTCAGCTCTTTTATCAAAGCAATCAAATCTTTTGCTCTTGCTTGATGTGCTAGATGTTTTCTAGCAAGGATTTAGAATCAACCAAATCTGCTACCACACTCAGGACCTGGAATGTAGTAAATAAATAATTGAATCTGCTTAAACAAAAATAAATGCAGATTTCTGTATCTAAGAAAGTTAGTTAGAAATAGTGAACATTGTAGACACTTGTTGGTACAAATCTTCAAGTCATTCATAGTTTCCTACAATGACTCCAGTTTTGTAAAATTATTTGCTTACAATATTATGATTTATGATGGTGTTTCCAAAAACAAGGCATTTCTTAAACTGCATCCTAAAACTACTACTCATCATAAAATATTTTAATGATTTTAATAAAATGAAAAATCTATTTTTTATGTTTTCCAAAATGACGTTTACATTCAAAAATAGAGTTTTTAAGCAAAGCTCTATTTTAAGAATATATTAAATTAATTTGCCAATCACAGTACTATCTGAAGTGACATATCAAGAAACATGATAAATAGCAATATATTATATTGAGGAACTTGTCTTATGATCTGTCACAGAGGTCACTCTTTGTCTCCATCCAATTTAATATCCTGTTTAGCATTTTAATTAAGAATTTAAAAGAGCAAGTGAATGGAATATTAATAAAATTCTCATATGATACAAAATAGAGAGGTGTTACAAACCTCTCTATTAAAAAACAGAGAACCAGCACCACAGATAAACATGAGTTTAGTATCAGGGACAGTATAGAAAAAATACAATAGTTTCAAAAGAAATAAGTCAATATACATTTGTAAACACTAATAAGTAAAATTTTGAAAATGTAGGTAGGGAAAAAAGATAAACAATGAGAAAGAATATTATAAATGGGGAATCCTGAGACATATTTTAATATTGTGCCTTACACAAAAATGTTATCTAAGTTCAACTATAGAAATTAATATCTAGATTAATAAATGGCACAGTAAACCTAACACATCATTTTCAAGGTCTGGAGCAATGGCACAAATTAAAATCTACATGCATTTTTAAATGATTTATTATATGAAATTATATAAATAATGTATAAATAATTTAATATATTCACACTAAAATCTACTAAATAATGTTTAATTTTTTCTCATCATGAGCACTCTGTTTGTAATCACCTGAAAAGTCAGATATGAGTTTCCAACCTTCATCTTTAAGAACTCTTTCCTCGAGCATGATATCAAGATAGCCAGGATACTGATTAGGTATGCACCACACAAACAGCACCTTGTACTCTTCTTTATGGACATTCTCTCATACACATTCAAGCACTGCCCACCCCAATATATACAGCAGCTGAAGTAAAATGTTCAAGGTCCTGGAAGCCCAGGCCATAATCGATAGGAGCAGCATAGTACTAGTGGCAACATCCGTTGGTCCTAAAAATGCCTTAATTAATATTAAGGGATACAGCCAAAGAAGGTATAAAATACGTATTTTATAGAAGGCTCTGGTAAATGATTTTTCTACCAGACATTTCAAAGTTATGCTGTGTGATATAACAAATATATAAAAGATACCATTATTGGATGACTGAATTATATAGGTGCTTGAAAGCAATATATTAAGAATTACAGAGGGAAGATTTTTTTAAGGACCTCTATCTACAGTACTATAGCACGCACATATGCCTTTAGTGTCATATGTGCGTGCTATATGACAAAAAAGACCAAAAAAAGTGGCATTATTTGAATAGCTCTTTGTCACACATTTTCTTTGGCTGGCTTCCCTGAAAACTGAAAACTGAATCTAAACATAGGGATATAGACATACATAGTTTGTTAAGAGTCTCTGTTCATTTTAGGAGAAAGGGTATAAGGTGAAGAGAATTGCCATGGGTTAGAACTAGGTTGACATCACAGCTGAGTCTAGCTTCAGTTTGGGTCCATGAGAAACTCTGTGCTGTGAATTGTCTTACAGATTGGTACTCCTGAAGGTGAGCAGTTGACTACAGGTTGCTCTTCATAATAAACACAAGCAATGGGGAAATGCAGAGGCTCCTATTTGAAAAGTAGCGAATCTTTGCAAGAGAAAGCAATTGTAAATCATTAAAAGCTAAACTTCAAGGTAGTTGGGATGCACTGCCCTAATACAGAAGGTCTAATTGGGACACCATTAGTCTCCATTATGCTTTACTCACTGGTTTCTTACATTTGATTTGTTGCATCTAGACATAGCTTCTCTAAGATGTTCTTTGGCCACAATTCCTGGGAAATTTATGTCAGAGTTACTTCAGTGGACAAAACACACTGGTGCAGATGATCCAAGACTATCGCTGCTACTCCTATTCACCTCTTCTGCTACCCAGTTAAGACTCTCTTTAACTAATAGTTCTGTTATTAGTCTACATGGCTGCTTGCGGAAAGGGAAATCTTACCCCTGATGATTCTGAGTTCTGGTTTCAATGCACTTATGAGGCTGGATGGCCCCATTGGCCCATTTTGATTTTAACTAGGCAGAGGACTATCAAAAATAGCCAGAGTAGCCCGATTGCTACACACATTTTACCTATTCTCCATTATGTAGCAGCAGCCTTGTTGAAGGTTAACAATTAATTACCTTTGCCACTGTGGTAACTTTCTTCTGTAACTGCCTTAAATCTCCAAGAATTAGTTGCAAATTTAAATCTAATAATGTTAGTGCATCATTTCTTGAGGAAATGAGACATGCTAGACTTAGAATAAGCAAGAAGACAGGGACTTCAAGTGGTTCCCACAGGTAAGAGTGAGGGGCCTACAACAACCTCCACTTCTTCACTCCCAGACATAACCATTCTACCTATTAGAGACAAAGCACTAAATCGTGGTCATTGATTTAAGGATCATTCCAATTCTGAACAAGGGAATCTCATACTCTCAGTCTCATCTTCAAGGTAGTGTTTCAGTAGTTTTTTGGGTTTTGTTTTTGTTTTTGTTTTACTAACAGGCTTTTACCCTGCTTTATGAGAGAAGCAAGACTATACATTTTGTGAGTGATGGACCTTGGTCATGTACACCCCACTACAGCAATTTTGCTATAAAGAGTGCTTGTTTGAAAACATGTTATATGTTAGTAGAACAAATTTTAAGTATTTAAGTAGCGGTGTTGTCTGAACTACAGCACAAAAGAAAAGCCATTTCAGAAATATGTGACAATCTCATCAGAATGAATCATTACCCTTTACAGATTATAAGATTTGCCACCAAGTGACTTGTTCCATTTGCGTTTGTTTATGGTCTGAGTTCTATTCTCTGTTACTGACACAGAGGTATAAGAAGCAGCAGACTTAGATCACCTGGATATTCTGAAAAACATCATCTGGATCCTTTATAGTTATGGAGTACAATGTTAATTAAGCCTGATGGGAAGAAATAGCAAGTACTCTGTATGACTTTTTAAAGACATCAATCCCAATACACATATGCAGACTCATAATAAGCCCTTGGACAAGCTACTCTCATTGATATATAAATTAATAAGACTTAGTAAGTTTGCTGAAGGAGTGTGAGTCTGTGAGATTTCATCAGGTGCCAATTTCAGCAGCTGGCACATGAGTGCATTGGGCTGCATAGAGCACCAATTGTGTACATCGCTCCACCCAGGTATATAATTACAGGTCTGCAATTGAATTACAGGTATTCCTACTCAAGCCCATTACTCTTTATTGTGCTGTATATGAGCTACTATGTATCTCTGGGGATTATATTTCAATTTTTCTTCATTTGTGCGTGTCAATAAAGCTAAAAGTGACTTAGTCAAGTTTTTATTTCTTTGAGCATTTATTTAATACCTTTCTCTTCATGTAATTAGAGTGTACAAGATGAGTTGTATACTTTCATAGAGTTGATTTAGCATGTCCTTACATCCAGTCTTCCTTGGTAAATCAGGATATGGAGATGGGTTTCTCTGCAAGAATAAAACCTTAAGGACAAAAGGAGTGTACCTTTTGAGTCTGGTCTTTTTTTGGAAAGCTTCTGTAGGTCCTTCCTAAGTCCTTTTCACATGATGTCAAATTGTGCCCCATGATCTGAGAAATATATATGTTTAAATCTGTTCATTGCCACATCAACAGATTCTGGGAGAAGTCAACAGCAAATTAAAGAACATAACTGATATGGAACAAGTTAATAGCAGTGCACTCAAATGCTTAAGTGTATATGTTTTGCCATAGCTCAAAGGCATACATGACTATACATATTTATCCCTAAGCATTTTATGTTTTAATTTTATAAAACAGAAATATAAAAATACATTAAAAATCTTTAAATAGAAAGATACAGTTTCCAGTTCTTCCATGACCCTAAACAATATTCTTAACATGAGGGTGATACATATAGTGACTAAAAAAAATAAGAATTTATTCCAAAACCAGTCTTTCTTTAAATAGCATTCTTTTGGGTTCTTATTATTCATTCTTCTCTTTTATAAGGTTTCAGCTCTAAAGATAAAACTGGCAAATTAAAATCGTTTAAGGATAAACATTTGGTGATATTTAACATATGTACTCACTTTTGAAATCTTTACACTAATAAAATAATGATCATGCATATCATCATCCTCTCAAACTTCCTCATGCTCCTGTAATCTTTCTTTCCTGCCTTTACTCAGACATCCAAAGAAATGAACGTCTCTGCATCATGATAGAATAGTTTTCATCTTTTAGAATTTCAAATAAATGAACAATATACGATATGATTTCTTCGTTTCGCTTCTTTCAGCAACACAATTTTGAGATTAACCCATGTTTCACATTCGTCAATAATTCAGTTGCCTTTAGTGACTTAATAATATTACACTGTATGGATATATAATAATTTAGGCTTCATTAATCTGTAGATGAATGCTTTGTTGTCTCAGTTTGGAGATGTTACATATAACATTGAAAAGAACTTGCAAGACCTTGATGGACTTCATATTGCCTTCATATTGGATATTGTCAGAATTGTCCTTAAGGCTTTTATATTTTTGATATTTTCAATAATATTTAATTATTATTTTAATTAATGATTGCTCTGAATGCTAACCCACACAAATATAATTTGTTTCAGACTTTCTATACATTTAATCGAATTCTACAATTGTGCTAGTCATTTATTTTTTTACAAATCACATAAGAATATCTACTCAGATGACTGTTACCATCAAATCAGAATAGTTTTACTTTTTCACAGTGGATGCCTTATATTTATTTCTATGTCTTGATGTATAGCAAGAACCTTCAGGAAATATGTAAAGATTAGAGCGAGGAGACATTCTTTTCTGGTTCCTGAGTTTAAAGGAAAGACATCCAATCTTGTGTAATTATGCATAATGTCATCATTAAATTTTCTATACATGCCGCTTGTATTCCTAGTTGCTGAAAGTTTTAATCTTTAATGATGGATTTTGCCAGATGATTTTTCTATATGTGGATATGAGCACAGTCATAAAATAGATTTATTTCAAGACATTGGCTTATATGGTTGTGGAGGTGGTGAGTCCATGTATGCAGGACAAGCTGGCAGCCAGAAAAACCAAATCACAAGTTCTGGTGCTTCATTCTTTATGCAGAATTTCTTTTGCCTCAGGGAAATTTCAGTTTTGCTATAAACTTTGCAGCTGCTTAGATGAGGCTCACTCAAATTATTGGAGACAATATCCTTTATTTATAGAAATTGATTGTACACATTCGGGGCAGATAGAAAATATCTTCAGTGTAACATCTATGCCATGGTTTACATGGATAACTGGGCAGTCTGAGTTAGCTAAGTAGACACCTAAAACTGGCAGCTCTAATTATCAAAGTGATTAGAATATGGAGTTCTTTCTTTCATGATTGTTTCTGCTCTGAAAATTATTATTCTATGAGGCCAAAGCTCAACCCCATAGCTTGCTGATTGAGATGAAGGCAAGATTTGCCACTGCTCTGTATTTTCCTTATCTTATCCTTTGTTTTGATCCTCATTATTGCATTCTGATATTATGGTTTCTCTATTTCATCTAAGTCTGTTGAATTTATGTCAGGTTAATTAATAAGAGATTGAATTGCCATTCCTTTTAATTGTTGTGTAGCACCATTGTTCTACCTATCTGGACATTAGCATACTTTTTTCTATCCATTCAATATCTGTGTCCATGTTTCTCCATAGTCATAAACTCTCTGTAACCAATGTGTGTCTTATATATCATCTTCTATCCTCCATGTCATTTGCAAGTGAAGTTGCATACAGTAGATATTCTCCAAATTATTACTTTACTACAATCATAGAACTTGACAGAATAACAAAAAAATTCACTCTGGTAAAGAAATGAGCAAAGTTGCAAAGAATTGTTTGGGTTTTTTGTTGTTGTTTTGGCAAAGCTGGTTTTGAATTTGTTTTGGTTTTTTGTTGTTGTTTTGGCAAAGCTGGTTTTGAATTCAGTGCTTTGTGCTTGCTTGGCAGGCACTCTCCCCCTGGAGCCACACATCCAGCTCCTTTTGCTCTGGTTATTTTGGAGATGAGGACTCAGTTTTTGCACAGGTGACCTGGGACACAATCCTCTTATTTTAAGCTTTCTGCTGTTGTTGCAATGACAAGCACCTACTACCACAACCAGCTTTTTTCCATTGAGTAGGGTTTTGCAAACTTTTTTGCCTGGCCTAGCCTGAAACCACAGATCTCTTGGTCTCAGTCTCCCGAGTAGCTAGGAACACAGGTGTGAGCCCCTGGTGCTTGGATTGCAATTCATTGTTTTTAAATAAAATGCTTTTAAACAGACAGAAGGTATTGATTATCTGATTTTTTCTTTCTTCATGGGAGCCAACAGAAAAATTTTGCTTAGTGTGGTCATGTTACCTCCCATTGAAATGAACCTAACGAATGGGAGAAATCTCTTTAAATAGTGCGAAAGGAAATATTAAATTTGCTTTGTAAATATAAATTAAAAAATAATATTTTTTGCTCACAGTTTAAAACAATAATTTAAAATAGGTTCATAGTTAAATATTCTATCAACATATGAAATTATTTATAATAAATCATTTAAAGCTAAATAATAATCATCCATTCATTTAATGTACAGACTGATTATCACAAAGAGGTGAATAAACATCAAAGCACTTCTTAAAATCTAAATACAAAGACATTCTGTATGATAGCCACACAGAGCTAAGAAAAATAAAAACATCCCAAAAAGGCAAATCACCAAGATGAAATTAAAGCTGTTTTTTGAAATAGTACTAAAATGAAAACTTATAAGATTATTAGAAACAAAGATGGTAATATATGCATTATAGCATGGAGGAAATTTTACAATGAAATATCAACATTATACCTGGCAGGAGTAAAAAATAATTTTTTCTTAAAATGAAGAAAATTCCAACAAAATTTATTTGAGTACTAAATATAAAGTACAACTAATATCTACTTATAGTAATTGATAACACCAATGATATACCTCAATAAAATATGCTTAGATTTTCTTGGACAATGAAAATTTTATCATTAAATGCCATAATGAGGACAGGGTGTGAATATGATTAAACCATAATAAATTCACTAAAATCCATTAATGAGTGGGTGGGAGGAAGGTGGGGGAAGAAAAAATAAAATAGGTGAATTTGATGAAAATACATTGTAGGCACTATGTAACCATAATGAAACCTCTTTTCATGATTAATTTAATGAAGAATTTAAAATGTCATTCAGGAATATGTGTCGGTAAATATAGCCTTTGAAATGAAAATAAGTATTCCTTTTCATGATGTCACTTGAATCTCTCTGAAAAGAATGAGAAGAGAAAATACATAGAGGTTATATACACACATACAAATTGTACACACACATAAACATGCAGTCTGTTTTTCTCCAATGAGATGTGTGCAAGTGACTAAATTGCTAATACAAAATTTTAGATTTTATAGTGCCTTTATTTGCTTGTTATGATACACACTAGATAAAGGAATTGCTGAAAAATTAAAAGGGAAAACAATACTTTTATTTAAAATAAATGTAAAAAACCATTTTCAAACATCAGAATAAACTTTTAGATTATAGTAAAAGGTTTCACTAGCTTTGTAGATATTCCTTAATCCACTGAACTATATGCATAAAATTATTCATTACAAAAGACTGTGCTTCAAATATATGATCATTTCTACTTTAATTACAGGTTGCAAATTAGTTTACAGTACAAGGCATGTTTGCCTGTCCTCAAAATATTAATTAATGAAACAATGATGAAATCATTGTACAATGAATTTGCTGTTGAATTATAAATGCTTTGCTTAGATTGAAAGCTGTATACTACCATATAATTTCACCTTTTAAAATAAATAATTTTTTTTAAAAGGAACTAAAATTACAAACTTACTCATAGTAATAAATTAAAGGAAAAACATCTCTCATATTTATTTATTTTTTGATAGTCAAAATAAACATGATTCTTGTTTGCTTGTTTTGTATTTGTAAAGAACTTCACCTATAATTATACATCTATGTACATATGTGGTATAAAGTTGGATGAAAACAATAAAAAATATAAAATGATGATAGTATGCACTGGGAGGGTAGAGACTGAAAAGAAGGGAATTGGGTGTATGTGATCAAAGTACTTTATATGTATGTATGTAAACAGAATAAAAAGGAAAAGTCAAAAATACTCCCATATTTTTGGATGTTAAAAAAATTTGAAATAAAATGAAATGAATATAATGAGAAACAAATAATTTTTCTGCTAGAACTTTTGGCAGTTATTTTTGTCTTATTATGTTTAGAAGAAGACAAAAAATATCACAGACTTTGGAGAAATGAATGATTCCCAAACTTGTCGATTTAGAAGTTTGTATTTACCTTTCATCCCTTTTTCACTCCAGCCTTTTACTCTGGAGAACTATTTTCTTAGTTTTTGCATTTGCTGTTTTATAAAATAGACCTAGTAATATAAATAATAATGATAGAAATGGCCTCCAAAGTGACTGGGTTGTTATAAATGTTGTATGAAGACATGCATGTGTTTTGAATGTTTTACTGACTTTAACTTTTAGCTTCTGTTAACTTTTAGGAATTGGCTTAAGAAAGTAAAGGAGAGCCAAAGCAGACAGAGAAATGGGAGTAAATGGTCTCTTCAATTCAACAGTAAAATAAAGTAGAAGAAGTAGGTAGGAAAGTGCTAGGGATAGATGTGATAAGATATAAAGAAAGATACGCAGAATGACAATCAAAGAAAAGAACTATAAAAAAGCAAGAAGCAGGTAATTTTCTTAGCTGCAATGATCCTCAGACTATAAATCTTTATTTCTCTGTATTACTCTAGAAGGATTTTCCTCTATGCCCTGTGTGTCTACCTCTACTCAAACTCATTTTCCCTTACAGTCACTGCTTTCCCTGACAGTCCTCTCACCACTTTTCTGTGAAAGAAGTATTGATTGAGTGATAAAGCAAATCTGGTTACATGGCTGTGGTGATCTCATTTCATGAAAGAGTCTGGAGAAATAGATGTATCCTTAGAGTGAACTTCAGAACACTTAGCAATGTTGAAATCCTGAAAATCCATCAAAAAGAACATTTCCAGGGGAAAGGAATGGCTAAAAAGAGCACGTGTCAGAATAATGCTGAAAGACAGAAAAAGCAAAATATTCCGCACAGAGAGGCCTGACTGAAAAGCCAATGATCCTCTTTAAATGTCCCCGGAATTCTTCCTGCTTTAGAATTAAGCATGTAATAGGATTCCAGATATTGTCAAAAGTGACACAAGAACACGGTTTATCCTTTCTTTTAAATTTCCTTCTCCTCCATCCTTTCCCCCCTTTTTTTTCTCTCCAGTTCTTTCAGTCAATTTATTTCTAAGGTGTGCTCAGTATTATTTGTCATGTCTCCAGCAAGTAATCTTATTAAAATGTGATTGTACCTTCCAGGCTTTTTTAGATATATGGCATAAGACAATTGTGAAAGATGACTTGTAGAAGGCTCAAGAATCTGCTTTGAGAAGACCTCCAACAGAGCAAGCGATATTGTTAACAATTTAACAATTAACCCAATTTTGGAATTTAGGACCAGGTAGTGATGTCAAATGTTGCAGAAGCTTCTTATGGCTAATAGAGAGAGTCCACATTTGCATAAAGTCACACATAGGACAAGTCAGATTATGAAAGCAATGGCAGGAACAGTACCTGCTTGCTACATCATGTGTATGAGAAGACTGACAGTTAATTAGGCAGAAATATGAAATGAATACAAAATAGAGCTAAATCACAGAAAGAATGATTCAAATGATGTACTTAAACTTGTGCATATGCCCACAAATTCAGAAGAGAGCCAAGATTCCTGTGAATTAATTAATGATATCAGTGCTTAAGGAGGCTTAATGTTACTGTCTTTGTCCTAGACATCTAACATTGATACAAATCACTCCATCATAATGACCAAATTCCCTTTCTTCACTTTCTCTATCTTGTGCAGAAACTAGAAAAGTCTTATTTCTGAATGTTGGTCTGACGTGTATGTGCCTCAAATTAAAATAGTTTGACTTTCCCAGCACCAACTTGTTGGTTACCTTGGAATAAAGTGCCTACTGAGAATTTATTTACCCTAAGAAAGACACTTTGCTAAAGCTGATTTGAGAATTTTAATTTGAATACCAAAATAAAATTAATAACAATAAAAAATAACTATAGCAACACAATAAAACTAGTAATGATGATCATAGAAAAGTCTTAGGTAGTACACATACCATTTGCAATTTATCTATGCATGACTAAGCGTATCAGAACAATTTTCCCTCTAAGCATGTAAAGTACATATGTATGTATGTGTAGCACATGCTGCACACAGAAATACATGTATTTGCTTGCATGATCTGAGGAGTGAATGTCCCCTTTTAACTCACAATTTGCATGCTTCTCTTGCCTTACCTGTACAGCAGCTCTGATAAAATTTCAGAAAACTAAACAGCTTGGTTGATAATATCCTAAAACCTATAGAAGAATGATTTTCTTCAGAATAAAATGAGTTTTCCAATTGATTTCTCTACAGGAAAAAAAATGGTTCCTAGTGCATAGTGGAATAAAAATTTTAACATACTGAAACTATCTAAAATTCTTTAATCATTGACAGTATCATTCAAAAGTGAAGAAATCATAAATAAAAAATATTCAGAGAAAAAAATCAAATAGTTTGCTATTCTTAACTTTTAAGTGGGTTTTTAGATAATTTTATATGAACATTTTCAAATGTAACATGGAATAAAAAGTGATGGATAATATAAAAGTGGCATTATAATAATGAATTCTTCCAAACAGATTTATGGACTTAAATGTTCAGCCACATAACACTTAGTACATATGCAGAAGTATGCACACAAACACACAGAGGTGATAGATAGATAAATTGAATGGCAAATAGTAATAACATGCAGCAGGTGAATGGGAAATACAATTTAAATACAGTAACATTCATATATTAAGGAATTTGAAAAGTCATAGGTGCATATTAAAATTTACGATTAATCACTAAAAGTAAAATAACGTATAGCTAAAAAGAACATGTAAATTTAAAGGCAATTAAAAGAGCAACTATTGCTCAGATATATCAGTAAGTATACTTCACTCAACTAAGTATATTCAATCAAAAATATTTCCAGAAGGAGTATAAAACAAGAACCTACCATATGTAGTTTATAAGTAACCAAACTTACTATATAAGAAAAATGTGAAATTAATAAGTTGGAAAAATAGCTAAAGCAAAAAATGGCTAGCAGCATGTCTCAAGCAGTAGCGATTCTGCTTAACCAGCACAAAGCTCAAACCCTGGTACTACCAAAAAATAAAGAAAAATAAATAAATTTGCTGACTACAAAATTCATTTGGCAATGTAATGGGATGAAGAGAGCCAAGGCAGTATTGAAGAAGTCCAAAAAAATTGTAAGATTTGTTCTATACCAAAGGAAGAGATGCTACAAAATTATAACAATAATTGTAAGGGTTTTTCTACAAGAAGAGTCACACAGATCTAGGAAATAAAACACAAAAGTCCAGAAATAGATGCATTTTTGCACATTTGTTTTCACCAAAGATGGCATTGCAGCCAGTCTCCTTCCTTACAAATTAAAAAGTTATTTCTAAGTGAATTCTTGACCTCAGTGGGAGAAGTAAACAAAATGCTTAAAAAAATAATTGAGGAGAATCATTTTATAATTAAAAGTACAGAGGTGACTTGAGTCAAAACCCCCAGTAACTCTAAAGAAAAGTAAATCATATCCCTTTAAATTAAAGAACTTTGACTCATGAACAATCATTATTAAGAAAGTAAAATGATATATAACACTTGTATTAAAATGAGTGAATCTAATAATGAGTAAAGAAGTAAAAATTGGAAAATAAGTTGTGCACAACTACATGGATCTCAAAGATATATTAAAGGTATCAGATGCTGAAGAATGCATGCTGAATAATTCAATTACATTCATATTCAGAAGTGCTAAAATTGGTCTATTTTAATAGAAGTCTAGATAATGGTTACTTTCTTTAATTTGTAACTTTAAAAGATTCATGCAGTCACTAATCATATTTATGCATGACCATTATTCTTGAATTTAAAAAAAATTTGAAAGTTAGAATACTAACTTTCAGAATTTAATGCATGTATCATATTGTAAAAATGAATGAATCTATATTTGTCAATAACTTACTGTATTGAACAGAGTATATAAAGATAAACCTAGTGTCTGTGTTACAATCAACTATTTGGTGGATTGATGGAAGTCTGGGACTGGGGATGGACAGCACACTCTGTCCATCAAAGTATAAATATTCTCTAGTTTTTGCACATGTGTTACTTACCTGTGTGACTGCAAAAAAGATATTAACTTTTATGACCGAATGCTTAGTTTCAGAAAATTAAACTGAGCAGTTTTACAGATAACCTTAAATCCTAGGTTTGAGGTACCATGTCATTGCAGTTTCAACAATTAACACTAGATGGAAGTTATGCTTAGTTAATAACAGTTGATTTGCAGGCCAACTTTTTCAAGTGCTTTGATTGATATGGAATCCCAAGACAACCGTTCTCAAATATTTGATCATTTTTGATTTACAAGAACTTAATTTAAAAGATCAAAATCAACAATAATTAACATCATTATAATTATCGTATTTCAAAGAAAAAGTAGGAAAAATACATGATTAACTCCCAACAGAATTCATTTTCAGCCTTTTAAATTATTTCTGTGATCTTGGCAAGATATTTCATGTCTCTAGGACTTTCTGTTTTAAAGTATTTAGTAGGAGAAATTTTTCAAAGAAATAATATATGCACACAAATAACTATGGCTGCTTTGGTTGACTTGAATGAAAGCCCACACTGCTTCCTGCCCTGATCTTCCATTTAATGTATCAGTTCTTGCAAGTGAAACAAAGTTTCTACAAAATGTTCTGAAAAACAGTGCTTTCCACATTTTCCTTGACGGATTTGTTTTTTCCAAGTCACACTTTACACACCAAGAATCTTTAGCATCATTTTGGTCCTCTTAAGAAAACCCTAATGCCTGGCTTCTATCTCAAAACACTTAAGGAAACTAAATCTGTGCATAGGACCTCAAATATTATTATTTAAAAATAATCTTCCCTATTTGGAGACATAAGTAAATGAATTTTAAAAAACTGAAATGCTGTAGCTAGAACTCTTTTTAAAACTTTTTTTTTTTTTTTTTTACATTTTTAGTAGCATATCCTAGTTGGGGCTTCATTGTGACATTTCCATACATGCTTACAAAGTACCTTGTTTAGACTCATCCCCTCCATCATTCTCCATCACCTTCCTCCATCTTACTTGAAACTGATTCCAACAATTTTTGATGTTCCACCTTTACACAAGTTTATAATGTACATCTACCATATTCACCCTCCTTTACCTTCTCCATTTCTCTTCCACCTCCCACTAGTACCTTCACCCCTTACAGGATCTTTTTAAAATTCCTGTCCTTCATTGTATAAGTGCATGTTCATTGCTTAAAGGGGTTTCACCGTGGTATTTCACCTGTGAATATACTGTTCTTTAAGCAGATTAATTAACCCCTTCTGTTACTCTTCCTTACCATTTCCCTCTTACCTCTACAGTTCAATATTTTCCAATGTTTTTGTTATGCCTCTTCCTATAAGATGCAGTGTATTTCAATATTATTTACTCTATATCCTTTTCTTTTCCTCCCCTTTCACCTCCTATTCTCCACAAATAATTTCATTATTAAAAACATGATACGTGTCTATGCGTGTGTATGATCATGTTTGTATTTACAGATACATTTACCTTTTAGATCTATCTTCCACATATGAGAGAAAATATGTGATGTTTGTCTTTCTGAAGCTGGCTTACTTGTTTGTTAAGACTTCCTTTGTGTCCTAATATATGATGTATTTTAGAAAAAGTTCCATGAAATGCTGAGAAAACTGTGTATTATGCTGCTGTTGGATGAAACACTCTGCAGATATCTGTTAGGTACATTTGATCTATGGTGTCATTTAATCCTGAGGTTTCTTTGTTGCTTTGTTGTTTTGTTTTGGTCTGGATGACTTATCTACTGGTGACAGTGAGGTATTGACATCTTCTACTCAAATTGTCTTGGGGTCTATCTGTACTTTAAAGTCCAGTAGTATATATTTAATGAAGTTAGGTGCACTGAGATTGGGTGCTTGTAAATCACTAATTATTTTCCTTTTATTTTTATTGTTCCTTTTACTTGTATGAATTTGCCATCTTTGTATTCTTCTGACTGATTTGGGTTTGAAGTCTATTTCACTAGATATAAATATACTTAAAACTGCCTGGTTTTGGGCCCATTTTCTTGCAAAACCCTAAGTCAATGTTTGTTTTGTCAAGTGACATCCATTTCTTGTAGACAACAAATTATCTGTTCCTGATTTTTAAGCAGTTCACCCACCTGTCTTTTTATCGGGGAGTTGAGACCATTAACATTCAGTGTTAATATTGAAAGGTATGTACTATTCCTGACATTTTGTTGCTTGTGTGTGTGTGTGTGTGTGTGTGTGTGTGTGTGACTATTGGGTTTGATTCTTTCCCACTCTTCATTCACTTATTTACTCATCTGATAAGGTTTATTTTATTCCCATACTGTCATGGCTATATTTAACTCCTTTTGTGTATAAGATTCCTTTCAGTACCTTCTGAACTGCTGCTTTATGGACACAAATTATTTTCTATTTATCATGGAAGGTGTTATTTCTCCTTTAATTATGAATAATAGCTTTGCTGATAGAGAAAATAATATTTGAAATTATTTTCTTTCAATTTTTGAAATACTTCATTCTGTGATTCACTGCTTTTAAGGTATCTGTTGAGAAATCTGTTATTGTGATAGGTTTGCATGTCTTCCTTACAGTTTCAGTATTCTTCTCTTGTTCTATGTACTTAATGTTTTAATGATACTGTGCCATAGAGAGGTTCTATTTAGTTTGTGTCATTTAGTGTCTTAGAGATCTCCTGTACCTGGATGGGTATCTCTTCTTTAAGATTTGGGAAGTTTCCTGCTATTATTTTGTCAAATATATTTCCTATACCTCTGACTTAAACCTCTTCTTTTTTCTTAATGGCCATGATTCATAAGTTTGATTCTTCAACAGAGTCTCAGAGTTCTTACATATTCATTGATAGTTTTCTTTCCTTTTTCTATGTATTCATCTATTTTTTTCTATTATTTCTCCTTTGTCTTCAAGACATGAAATTCTGTCTTCTACTTGTTCCAGTCTGCTGGAGTGATTTTCAACTGTATTTTTTATTTGACTTAAAGAGCTTTTTATTTCCAGTGCTCCAATTTGGTTTCTTTTTGAGGTTTTCTATATCTTTATTAAATTCTTTCACATCTTGCATTGACTTCCTGAATTCATTTATGTGTTTATTTTTATATTCCGTGAATTCATTAGAGGTTTGTTTGTTTCTTCTTTGAGTTTATTTAGTTGTTTCTTTGTTTTTACTTCTTTTTTTTATTTCAGAATTAAATTTATTTTTGCCATCTATTAAGGTAAAAGTATATTAAGATGTTAATTATCCACATCAAAGGTGTGTTTTTAAAAATTTTTTATTCATTTATTTACCTGTGCATACATTGTTTGGGCCATTTCTCCTTCCTGCTCCCCACTCTCTCCCTTTTCCCCCAACCCTCCTCACTTCCAAGCAGAACTTGTTCTGCCCTTTTCTCCAATTTTGTTGAAAAGAACACATAAAAAATAATAAGAAAAACAAAGCATTTTTGTTGGTTAAGATAAAGATAGCTATACAGAGAGATTCCTAGCATTGCTTCCATGCACAAGTATGTTACAACCCAAGTTGATTCATCTCTATCTGACCTTTTCACTAGTTCCTGATCCTCTTCCTATATTGATCTCTATCTTTTTAAGGTTACTGTATTAGTTCCTCTGCAGTGGGGACATCAGACACTTTCATGTTTTGGGTTTCCTACCTATCCCCATGCCTCCTGTATGTTCTCTCCCCTTAGTGTGTGACCCAAATCCACAACATTGCTGTATTTGCCTTAGATCTAATGTCTGCATATGAGACAGAACATGTGATTTTTGGTCTTCTGAGCCTGGACAATTTAGCTCAGAATGATGTTTTCCAGTTCCATCCATTTACCTGAGAATAATAAGATTTCATTCTTCTTCATGGTTGAGTAAAACTTTATTGTATATAAGTACCACATTTTCTTCATCCATTCATCTGTAGTGGGGCATCTTGGCTGTTTCCATAACTTGGCTATTGTGAATAGTGCTGCAATAAACATGGGTGTGCAGGTGCCTCTGAAGTAACCTGTGTTGCATTCCTTTGGTTATGTGCCCAGGAGTAGGATTGCAGAATCATATAACAGATCTATGTGTAGACTTTTAAGAAGTCTCCATAATTTTTTTCCAGAGTGATTGCACTACCTTGCATTACCATCAGCAGTGTACAAGGATTCCTTTTTCCCCACATCCTCACCAACACCTGTTGGTGGTGGTGTTTTTGATGATGGCTATTCTAACAGGGATGAGATAGAATCTTTGTGCGGTTTTGATTTACATTTCCTTTGTGGCTAGAAATGGTGAGCATTTTTTCATGTGCTTTTTTGGCCATTTGAATTTCTTCTTTTGAGAAAGTTCTGTTTAGTTCAGCTGACCATTTCTTTATCAGTTTACTGATTTTGGGAGAGTTTAGTTTTCTATAGTTCTCTGCATATTCTAATATCAGTCCTTTGTCTGATGTATAGCTGGCAAATATTTTCTCCCACTCTGTGTGTGCGCTCTTCAGTTTAGAGACCATTTCTTTTGTTCTGCGAAGCTTTTTAATTTTGTGAAGTCCCATTTGTCCATCTTTTCTCTTTGTGCTGAGCTGCTGCGGTCCAGATGAGGATCTCCTTGCCTATATGTATTACTTCCAGAGTATTCCCTGCCCTTTCCTGTACTAACTTCAGAGTTTCGGGTCTGATATTAAGGTCCCTGATCAATTTTGAGTTGATACTACTATAGGGTGGTAAACATGGATCTAGTTTCCATTTTTTACAGATGATAACCATTTATCCAAGGAACATTTGTTGAAAAGGTTGTCTTTTCTCCATCATCTATATTTGGTGCCTTTGTCAAAACTAAGGTAGGGATAGCTGTGTGGAATCATATCTGGAACCTCTTTTCTGTTCCACTGGCCTTCATGTCTGTTTTTGTGCTAGTACCAGGCTGTTTTTATTTCTATGGCTTTGTAGTATAGTTTGAAGTTGGGTATTGTGATGCTTCCAGCATTGCTCTTTTTGCTGAGTATTGCCTTGGCTATTTGTGGTCTCTTGTGTTTCCAAATGAACTTTAGGGTAGATTTTTCAACTCTGTAATAAATGTCATTGAGATTTTGATGGGAATTACATTAAACATGCAGATTGCTTTTGGTAGTAAAGCTATTTTCACTATGTTGATTCTACCAATCCATGAGCATGGGGGATCTTTCCATCTTCTGTAGTCTTCTTCGATCTCTTTCTTAAGGAGTTTGTATTTCTCCTTGTAGAGATCATTCACATCCTTTGTTAAGTTTACACCTAGGTATTTGATTTATTTTGAGGCTATTGTAAGTGGAATTGTTTCCATATATTCTTTCTCAGTTTGTTTGTTACTGGTGTATAAAAAAAATCTAATGATTTTTGTAAGTTGATGTTGTATCCTGCCATGTTATTGTATCTGTTTATGGTGACTAGGAGTTTTTGAATAGAGTTTTTTTGGATTTTTAAGGTATAGGATCATATCATCTGCAAATAGGGATATTTTGACAGTTTTCTTACCCATTTGTATTCCTCTTATTTTGTCTTCTTGCCTCATTGCTCTAGATAGGAATTTCAGTACTAAGTTGAATAGGAGTGGGGATACTGGGCACCCTTGTCTCATTCCTGATTTTAAGGGAAATGGTTTGTTTTTCACCATTAAGTATGATGTTGGCTGTAAGTTTATCATATGTAGTCTTTACAATGTTTAATATTTTACTTCTATTCCTAATTTTCTTGGAGCTTTTATCATAAAATGGTGTTGGATCTTTTCAAAGGTTTTTTCTGCATCTATTGAGATGATCAAGTGGTTTTTGTCTTTGCTTCTATTAATGTGCTGCATGACATTTATAGATTTGTGTATGTTGAACCACCCTTGCATCCCTGGGATGAAGCCGATTTGGTGGTGGTGAATGATCTTTCTGATGTGTTGTTGGGTTTAGTTTGCCATTATATTATTGAGGAATTTTGCATTGATGTTCATTAAGGAGATTGGTCTATAGTTCTCCCTTTTGGAGGATGAGTGTAATACTGACTTCAAAAATGAGTTAGGCAGTGTTCCTCCATTTTCGTTTCATGGAAAAGTTTAAGGAGGGTTGTTATTAATTCTTCTTTAAAGGTCCAATAAAATTCAGCTGAGAATCCATGAGGTCATGAACTTTTGTTTTTTGGGAGACTCTGTATCGCTGCTTCACTTTCGTTTTGTGTTATAGAGCTATTCAGGTGATTAATATCATCTTGGTTTAATTTGGATGTTCATAAGTATGTAGAAATCTGTCCATTTCTTCAAGATTTTCAAATTTTTTAGAATATAAGTTCTCAAAATAGTCTCTGATGATTTCCTGGAATTCTGTGGTGTTTGTTGATACTTCCCCTTTTGCTTTTCTGATTTTTCTGATTAGGGTTTTTTCTCTCCTCATTTTAGTCCAGTTTTCCAGGGGTCTGTCAATCTTATTTATATTTTCAAAGAACCAGCTTTTTGTTTCATTGATTTGTTGTATTTTTTTTTGTTGTTGTTGTTTCTATTTCATTAATTTCAGCCCTTAGTTTTATTATTTCTTTCCTCCTGCTTGCTTTGGAATTTGTTTGTTCTTGTTTTTCTAGGAGTTTGAGATGTAGTATTAGGTCATTGATTGGAGATCTTTCTGTGCTTTTAATAAATTCACTCATGGCTGTAAACTTTCCTCTTAGGACTGCCTTTGCTATGTCCCATAGGTTCTGGTAAGTTATTTTTTCATTTTCATTAACTCCCAGGAAACTTTTAATTTCCTCTTTTATTTCATCAATGACCCATTGTTCACTGAGCAATGTGCTGTTTAGCTTCCAATTGTTTGTATGTTTTTGACTGTTGTTGTTGATGTTGAATTCTACTTTTAATGCATTGTGATCAGATAGAATACATGGGACAATTTTCTTGTATTTGCTGAGGCTTGCTTTGTGCCCTTACACGTGATCAATTTTGGAGAACGTTCCATGGGCTGCTGAGAAGAATGTACATTGTGCAGAAGTTGGATGAAATATTCTATAGACATCATCTAGGTCCATTTGATTCATGGTGTGATTTAGTTCTAGAATTTCTTTATTGATTTTTTTGTTTGGATGACCTATCTATAAGTGATAGTGTGGGTATTAAAGTTTCCCACTGCCACTGTGTTGGACTTTATATATGTTTTTATGTCATTTAGAATATGTTTGATGAAATTGGGTGCACTGATGTCAGATGCATATATGTTGATAATTGTTATTTCCTTTTGATGTATTTCCCCTTTTATTAGTATGGAGTGTCTTTTATCTCATTTGATCAGTGTAAGTTTGAAGTCTACTTTGTCCAAGATCAGTATTGCAACTCTTGCCTGCTTTGTGGGGGCTATTGGTAAGTCTTTTCCAGCCTTTCACTCTCAGCCAGTGTTTGTTTCTGTTGATGAGATGGGTCTCCTGTATGCAACAGATTGTTGGATCTTCCTTTTTAATCCAGTTTGCCAAGTGGTGTCTTTTGATGGGGGAGTAAAGTCCGTTAACATTCAGTGTTAGTATTGATTGGTATGTGGTGATTCCTGTCATTTAGTTGTTTTTATTGTTTAAGGGTTTGATTGTGTGCAGCTGAATCAATGTTACTCTCTTCTTTCTTTTCTTTTCTTCTCCTGTGGTTTGGTATTGCCTGTCCTTTCATGGTTTTATTTGCTTTCATTTTCTGTGTGTAGAATTCCATGAAGAATCTTTTGTAGTGGTGGCTTGGTCAATTGTTTTAGTTTGTGGTTATCATGGACGAATTTTATTGCTCCATCTCTTTTGAATTATGGTTTTGCTGGGTAGAGTATCCTAGGGTTGATGTTATTTTCATTCAGTGCCCAGAAGACCTCACTCCCTGCTCTTCTTGCTTCTAAGGTTTCTGTTGAGAAATCTGCTGTGATTTTGATGGGTTTACCATTGGATGTTATTTGCTTTTTCTCTCTTACAGCCTTCAATACTCTTTCTCTATTCTCTGTGCTGTTGTTTTAATGATAATATGTCATTGGGTAGTTCTATTTTGGTCAAGTCTGTTTAGTGTCCTAGAGGCTTTCTGTACCTGAATGGGCATAGTTTTGTCTATATTTGGGAAGTGTTCTGTTATTATTTTGTTGAATATATTAGGCATTTCTTTTGCTTGCACCTCTTTTCCTTCTTCAGTGCCCATGATTCTCAACTTTGGACTTTTGCTGGAGTTCATGAATTCTTGCATGTTCCTTTCACAGGTCTTGAATTGTTTGACTAATAGCTCTTCAGTTTTTCCTTTAATTTCCATTTCATCTTCATGTTCTGAGATTCTGTCTTCTGCTTGTTCTAGACTGCTGAAGTGGCATTCCAAATTTTTTTTTATTTCTGTCTCATTCTTTTTTCTGAGGTTCTTCATATCATGAGTCACTTCCTCTTTAATATTGTAAGTTTTTGTCTTTAAGTTGTTTATCTATTGTTGTGTTCTCTGTTTCACTTTGGTATTTACTTAGGGCTCCTATGAGTTCATATATTTGTTTTTGTTTCTTCTCATATTCTTTATTTTGGTGTCTTGGAATTTCGGTGTGTCTCCGGTATGCTTTGGTTAACAATGTCTAGTAACCATTCAGCCATCTTACTCCACCTACATTTACATACCCCTTTTCAAATTATTCCATTTTGCAATATTTTCCTGCTCCTTATTCTTTTCTAGAAATATTTTTAAAGTTACATTTTAAATGCAATAAAAGCAATGATTTTGCATTTTTTTACTTAGGTTCTCAGGTAATTTTAAGACAAATTATAACAAGATATACATTATATTGTAAAAGATGTTTTAATCACAAATATTAAGAAGCAATTTCTTCATATTAGATCAAATTTTCTCTTCATGTAGATTTTTCAAATGAATTACTTTTGAAAAAGTAATAAAACTTTCCCCTAAATGTATTGAAAGCACTAAAAATCTAAGAAATATGTCTGATTAATATAAGATGTCAAAATGTTAAGTAATACTGTGTGACCTGACATGTGGAAATATGAACAGTTTATGAATAAAATATAGTACATTTCATTATATCCTTAATGGGTGAAATATTTTTAGGGAGCAAATGTGAACTTGCATCCCTAAAATACTCACATTTTACATTTTTCAAGTATATACCAAATGTTATTAAATTAGTAAATGTATGGTTGTTATTCCAGCCTTATTAGTTCAAATATGCATAATGTACTCTCAAGCAAAGAAGACAGTGAGTTTGGAAATGAAAAGTATTAGGGTAGTAAAACCCATTTTATGTTATTTTTGTTGAGTAAGCTGTGGAATGTGTTCTTAGTTAAAAATGAGCACACATTACTTCTGTCTTCAACTCCTATCCTCAGCTATTACCCTTAACTCCTTTCTATCTAATATACAAAAAGAACTGTTTGCACTTCTGCCTCCCTAGATGGATTAAAGTCATTCTGCTTGCATCACTTCAGAATGAAGCCACTGTTGACAGCTAGACGATAGAATTTATGTCAAATTATTAATGAGTTATTGCTATTTTTGACTGTTTTTAAAAATTAATTTTTAAGACTAAAATGTTTATTAAATTAGCAAATAAAATTTTGTATAGTTATCTGGCATATTGTAATATTTTAATAGATGTTTACATTATGAAATGGTTAATATTTATCACCTCACATACTTCTCATTTCTTGTGGTAAAAATATTTGAGATCTATATATGTCCTGATTGTATTCATCTGTCTAACTAAAACATAATTCTTGCTCTCTACCATTTTAGGTATATACTACATTTTATTTTTCCATTCATCTGTGATGAACACTCAGTTTGTTTATACTTAGCGATTTTTATGAATAATGATGCTGTAAATAAATTCTTTGTGTGTGGACATTGGTATTCATTGCCTTTGAGCATATAATTATTAGTAGAATTATTTGATTCTCTGCTATTTCTCTTAGTATATTGAGAGATTACTGAGCTGCTGTCCAAAGTGTCTGTGCCATTTTACAACCATACCAGCAATGTAAGAGATTTCTCATTTTCCCAAATTATCACCAACACTTAACTATTGTCTGACTTAAAAAAAAAAATGAGCAAGGCTAGTGGATATAAAGTGGCATCTTATGTGATTTTGATTTTGATTTTCCTGATTTCTAAATGCATTGAGCAACTTTCCATGTATGTATTCATTATTTATTATGATGAAGAAATGCCATTTAAGTCTTTTGCCCTACTTTAAAATGGGTTATTTGTATTTTTATGTGCTCATGATATTTCCAGGAAAAGTCCCTTATTGGAAAAATAATGAGAAAGGCATTCCTTTACAATTTAAGTAAGTTATCTTTCATTTCTTTTCCTAGTACAATTTTTTTGGTGGATGGGGGTTTGAACTCAGGGATTCGTGCTTGCAAGGCAATTGCACTTGCTTCACAACTCCAGTCCATTTTGCTCTGGTCATTTTGGAAATGGTTGTCTCAAGAACTAGTTGCCTAGGTTGGCCTCAAACTGTGATCCTCTTGATATCAGTTTCTCAACAGGTAGGATTACAGGCACTGGTACATGGCTGTCTTTCATGTCTTAATATTGTCCCATCAAACACAAACAATTTTAGTTTTAATGATGTCTAATTTACCTGTTGTTATTTTCTTCCTTCAGTTGATGGTGTTTTTTGGTGTTATATCTGTGAATACTGTGCCTAACCCACAATGATAAAAATGTACTCCTCCATTTTCTCAAAGAATTTTAGCATTCTCTTACATTCATGTATCAGATTCATTTTAAGTTAATTTGTGTGTATGGTGTGAGGTAGGTGTCCAAACTTATTCTTTTGTATATTTATTATGAGTTGTACCAAAGAATTACTGAACAAATAATTCTTTTCATCACTTAAATGTCTTGGCACTCTTGGCCAAAGAAGTTGCCTATAAATCTAAGGGTTTATTTCTGGACTCTCAAATTTGTTCCATTAAATTATATATCTGTCTTTATGTGAGTAATGTACTGGTGTGTTTATTCCAGATTTGAAGTATGAGTTCTTCAGTTTTATTTATTTTTATTATTGCTTGGCATTTAAAAAAATTTTTTTTATTATTAATTTAATCACATATGCATAAATTGTTTGGGTCATTTCTTCCCCCTGTCCCCCTACCACACACCTCTCCACCTCACCCCCTCACTTCCACATAGAACATGTTCTGCCCTTGTCTCTAATTTTGTTGAAGAAGAGACATAAGCATAATAAGAAAGACAAAACATTTTTGCTAGCTGAGTTAAGGATAGCTATACAGAGAGATTCCTAGCATTGTTTCCATGTACAAATGTGTTACAACCCAAGTTCACTCATCTCTGACTGATCTTTACACTGGTTCCTGATCCCCTTCTCATGTTAACCTCTGTCACTTTAAGGTTTCTGTATTAGTTCCTCCGGAGTGGAGACATCAAGCGCTTTCATGTTTTGGGTTTTCTACCTATTCCTATATCTCATGTATGTGCTCTCCCCTTGTCATGTGATACAAGTCCAACCACATTGCTGCATTTGCCCTAGATCTAAAGTCCATATATGAGGGAGAACATAAGATTTTTGGTCTTCTGAGCCTGGCTAACTTCACTCAGAATGATGTTCTCCAGTTCTATCCATTTACAAATGATAAGATTTCATTCTTCTTCATGGCTGAGTGAAATTCCATTGTGTAAAATACCACATTTTCTTGATCCATTCATCATTAGTGGGGCATCTTGGTTGTTTCCATAACTTGGCTGTTGTGAATAGCACTACAATAAATATGGGTGTGCAGGTGCCTCTGGAGTAACCTGTGTTGCATTCCTTTGGTTGTATCCCCAGGAGTGGGATTGCTGGATCATATGGAAGATCTATGTTTAGATTTTTAAGAATTCTCCAAATTTTTTTTCAGAGTGGTTGCACTAGCTTGCATTCCCACCAGCAGTGGACAGGGTTATTTTTTCCCCACATCCTCACCAACACATGTTGTTAGTGGAGTTTTTGATGATGGCTATTCTAACAGTGGTGAGGTGGAATCTTAGTGTGGTTTTGATTTGCATTTCCTTTATGACTAGAGATGGGGAGAATTTATTCATGTCTTTTTTGGCCATTTGAATTTCCTCTTTTGAGAAAGTTCTATTTAGTTCAGTTACCCATTTCTTAATTGATTCATTGATTTTAGGAGAGTTTAGTTTCTTATGTTCTCTGTATATTCTGGTTATCAGTCCTTTGTCTGCTGTATAGCTGGCAAATATTCTCTACCACTCGGTGGGTGGTCTCTTCAGTTTGGAGACCATTTCTTTTGTTGTGCAGAAGCTTTTGCCCATCATTTGTATATCATCTCTCTTAGTTGCTGGGCTGCTGGGGTTCTATTGAGGAAGTCTTTGCCTATACTATTAGTTTCAGAGTATTTTGTGCTCCTTCCTGTACTAACTTTAGAGTTTTGGATCTGATATTAAGGTCCTTGATCCATTTTGAGTTGATACTAGTACAGGATAATAGACATGGATGCAGTTTCAGTTTCTTGCAGACAGGTAACCACTTTTCCCAGCAACATTTGTTGAAAAGGCTGTCTTTTCTCCATCATATATTTTGGCACCTTGTCAAAAATGAGGTGGTTATAGTTGTGTGGAATGATATCCAGAACCTCTATTCTGTTCCACTGGTCTTCATGTCTGTTTTTGTGCCAGTACCATGCTGTTTTTTTTTTTTTTTGCTATGGCTTTGTAATATTGTTTGAAGTCTGGTATTGTGATACCTCCAGCATTGCTCTTAGTGCTGAGTATTGCCTTGGCTATTTGCTGTCTTTTGTGTTTCCAAATGAACTTTAGGGTAGATTTTTCAATCTCTGTGATGAATGTCATTGGGATTTTGATAGGGATTTTGTTAAACATATAGATTGCTTTTGGTAGTATAGCTATTTTCACTATGTTGATTCTACTAATCTATGAGCATGGGAGATCTTTCCATTTTCTGTAGTTTTCCTCAATCTCTTTCTTAAAGGATTTGTAGTTCTCCTTGTAGAGATCATTCACATCTGTTGTTAAGTTTACTCCTTGAGACCTTATAAAACTAAAAAGCTTCTGTACATCAAAAGAAATGGTCTCTAAACTGAAGAGAACACCCACAGAGTGGGAGAAAATATTTGCCAATTATACATCAGACAAAGGACTGATAACCAGAATATACAGGGAACTTAAAAAACTAAATTCTCCCAAAACTAATGAACCAATAAAGAAATGGGCATGTGAACTAAACAGAACTTTCTCAAAAGAAGAAATTCAAATGGCCAGAAAACACATGAAAAAATGCTCACCATCTCTAGCAATAAAGGAAATGCAAATTAAAACCACACTAAGATTCCACCTCACCCCTGTTAGAATAGCCATCATCAGCAACACCACCAACAGCAGGTGTTGGCGAGGATGCAGGGAAAAAGGAACCCTCTTACACTGTTGGTGGGAATGTAGACTAGTACAACCACTCTGGAAAAAAATTTGGAGGCTACTTAAAAAGCTGGACATCGATCTACCATTTGATCCAGCAATACCACTCTTGGGGATATACCCAAAAGACTTTTACTCCAGAGGCACCTGCACATCCATGTTTATTGCGGCACTATTCACAATAGTCAAGTTATGGAAACAGCCAAGATGCCCCAGCACTGATGAATGGATTAAGAAAATGTGGTATCTATACACAATGGAATTTTATGCAGCCATGAAGAAAAACGAAATGTTATCATTCGCTGGTAAATGGATGGAATTGGAGAACATCATTCTGAGTGAGGTTAGCCTGGCCCAAAAGACCAAAAATCGTATGTTCTCCCTCATATGTGGACATTAGATCAAGGGCAAACACAACAAGGGGATTGGACTATGAGCACATGATAAAAGCGAGAGCACACAAGGGAGGGGTGAGGATAGGTAAGACACCTAAAAAACTAGCTAGCATTTGTTGCCCTTAATGCAGAGAAACTAAAGCAGATACCTTAAAGCAACTGAGGCCAATAGTAAAAGGGGACCAGGAACTAGAGAAAAGGTAGATCAAAAAGAATTAACCTAGAAGGTAACACCCACGCACAGAAATCAATGTGAGTCAATGCCCTGTATAGCTATCCTTATCTCAACCAGCAAAACCCCTTGTTCCTTCCTATTATTGCTTATACTCTCTCTACAACAAAATTAGAGATAAGGGCAAAATAGTTTCTGCTGGGTATTGGGAGGGGGAGAGGGAGGGGGCGGAGTGGGTGGTAAGGGAGGGGTGTGGGCAGGGGGGAGAAATGAACCAAGCCTTGCATGCACATATGAATAATAAAAGAAAAATGAAAAAAAAAAAGAGAATAAGAACAATAAAAAAAAAAGTTTACTCCTTGATATTTGATTTATTTTGAGGCTATTGTAAATGAAATTGTTTCCATATATTCTTTCTCAGTTTGTTTGTTACTGGTGAATAGAAAGCTAATGATTTTTGTACATTGATTTTGTATCCTGTCACCTTACTGTAGCTAGGAGTTTTTGAGTAGAGTTTTTTGGGTTTTTAAGGTATAGGATTATACCATCTGCAAATAAGGATATTTTGAAAGTTTCTTTACCCGTTTGTATTCCTTTTCTTTCATCTTCTTGCCTCATTGTTCTGGCTGGAAATTCCAGTACTATGTTGAATGGGAGTGGGAATAGTGGGCACCCTTGTCTCGTTCCTGATTTTAGAGGAAATGGTTTCAGTTTTTCTCCATTAATATGATGTTGGCTGTAGGTTTTTCATATATAGCCTTTACAATGTTGAGGTACATTCCTTCTATTCCTAGTTTTCTTGGAGCTTTTATCGTGAAGTGGTGTTGAGTCTTGTTGTAGGCTTTTTCCTCATTTATTGAGATGATCATGTAGTTTTTGTCTTTACTTCTATTGATGTGCTGTATTACATTTATAGATTTGCATATGTTGAACCACCCCTGCATCCCTGGGATGAAGCCAACTTGGTGGTGGTGAATGATCTTTCCAATGTGTTGTTGGATTTGGTTTGCCATTATTTTATTGAGGATTTTTGCATTTATATTTATTAAGGAAATTGGCCTGTAGTTCTCCTTTTTGGAAGTGTCTTTGTCTGGTTTTAGGAAGAGAGTAACATTGGCTTCATAAAATGAGTTAGGCAGTGTTCCTTCTCTTTCTATTTTGTGGAACAGTTTAAGGAGTGTATTAGTTCTTCTTTAAGTGTCTGACAGAATTCATCAGTGAATCATTACGTCCTGGATGCTTCTTTTTTAGGAGACTCTAAGAGTCTCTAAGAGTCTTTTAGAGTGCTGCACTTAGAGTGCTGCTTCAATTTCTTTTTTGTGATATTCAGGTGATTAATATCCTTTTGGTTCAGATTTGGATGGTCCTAAGTTTCTAGAAATCTGTCCATTTCTTCAAATTTTTCAAATTTATTAGAGTATAGGCTGTCAATGTAGTCTCTGATGATTTCCTGGGTTTCTGTTGGGTTTGTTGTTTTTTGCATTTCTGATTTTACTTTTTTGAGCTTTTTCTCTCCTCATTTTAATTAGGTTTGCCAGGGGTCTGTCAATTTTATTTTTATTTTCAAAGTACCAGCTTTTTGTTTCATGGATTCATTGTATGGCCTTTTTTTGTTGTTTCTATTTCATTAATTTTGGCCATTATTTTTATAATTTCTCTCCTTCTTGTTTTGAGCTTTGCTTGTTCTTGTTTTTCTAGGAGTTTGAGCTGTAGTAGTAGGTCATTGATTTAAGATCTTTCTGTCTTTTTAATACATGCACTCATGGCTATAAACTTTCATCCTAGGACTCCCTGTGCTGTGTCCCATAGGTTCTGGTAGGTCATGTTTTCATTTTCATCAACTTTTAATTTCCTCTTTTATTTCATCAATGACCCATTGTTCATTGAGCAATGTGTTGTTTAGCTTCCAATTGTTTGCATGTTTTTAACTGTGGTTTTTGTTGTTGAGTTCTAGTTTTAATGCATTGTGTTGAGATAGAATGATAGGATAATTTTCTTGTATTTGCTGAGGTTTGCTTTGTGCCCTAAGACATGATCAATTTTGGAGAAGGTTCCACAGGCTACTGAGAAGAATGTATATTGTGCAGAAGTTGGATGAAATATTCTGTAGACCTCAGCTAGGTCCATTTGATCTATCATGTCATTATTTTCTAGAATTTTTTTATTGATTTTTTTGTTGGATGACCTACCTATTGGTCATAGGGAAGTATTAAGGTCTCCCATTCCCCCTGTGTTTTAGTTTATATATGTTTGTAGGTCCTTCAGAGTACGTTTGGTGAAATAGGGTGCATTGATGTTGGGTGCATATAGGTTGAAAATTGTTATTTCCTTTTGGTCTATTTCCCATTTTATTAGTATGGAGTAGTGTCCTTCTTTATCTTGTTTGATCAATGTAAGTTTGAAGTCTACCTTGTTGGAGAGAAGTATTGCTATTCCTGCCTGTTTTCAAGGGCCAATGGTTTTGTAAATCATTTTCCAGCCTTTCACTCTCAGCCAATGCTTATTTCTGTCGACGACATGGGTTTCCTGTATGCAACAGATTGTTGGATCTTCCTTTTTAATCCAGTTTGCTAAGCAGTGTCTTTTGATGGGGGAATTTAGTCTGTTAACATTCTGTGTTAGTATTGATAGGTAGGTGGTGATCCCTCTGAAGTAGTTGTCTTTGTTGTTTAAGGGTTTGATTGTGTGCAACTGAATCAATGTTACTCTTTTCTTTCATTTCTTTTCTTCTCTTGTAGTACTGTGTGTACTTTCTTGGTTTTGTTTGCTTTCATTTTTGGTGTGCAGAATTCCATGAAGAATCTTTTGTAGTGGTGGCTTGGTCATCATGTATTGTTTTAGTTTGTGGTTATCATGGAAGACTTTTATTGCTCCAACTCTTTTGAATGATGGTAGAGTATCCTAAGGTTGAAGTTATTTTCATTCAGTGCTTGGAGGACCTCACTCCATGCTCTTCTTGCTGTTAAGGTTTCTGTTGAGAAATCTGCTGTGTTTTTGATGGGTTTACCTTTGTATGTTATTTGCTTTTCCTTACAGCCTTTAATATTCTTTCTCTATTCTCTGTGTTTGTTGTTCTAATGATAATATGTCATTGGGTAGTTCTATTTTGGTCAAGTCTGCTTGGTATCCTAGAGGCTTTCTGTACCTGAATGGGCATAATTTTACTGTTCTGTTATTATTTTGTTGAATATATTAGGCATTTCCTTTGCTTGCACCTCTTCTCCTTCTTCAGTGCCCATGATTCTCAGGTTTGATCTTTTGTTGGAGTTCATGAGTTCTTGCATATTCCTTTCACAGGTCTTGATTTGCTTGACTAATAGTTCTTCATTTTTCCTTTAATTGCCATTTCATCTTCAAGTTCTGAGATTCTGTCTTCTGTTTGTTCTGTTCTGTTGGAATGTCCTTCCATTTTGTTTTGTATTTCTGTTTCATTTTTTTTGTAGGTTTTCCATATCATGGGTCACTTCTTCTTTAATATTGTCAGTTTTCACCTTTAATTCCCTTATCTCTCTATTTATTGTGTTCTCTGTTTCAGTTGGTGTTTATTTAAAATTAGCTGAGTTACAATATTAATACTAACAAAACCAAGAGAGAAAGAGAAAAAAGAGAAGGAAAAGGAAAGATAAAAGAAAGAAAGGAAAAATGGGACAGATGGTGGAAAATCAAACAGCAAACCAGACTGCCAAACCCTTAAAGGAAGGCAAAAAAAAAAAACAAAGAAAACAAATCACTGGTTCTGGAAGAGTAGAATTATTGTTTTAATGTTCCAGTGTTCCTCCTTTAGCATTCAGTCCTGTTTGTCTGTGGCTCTTAAGCCAGTTTGGAGCCCTCCTGTGGTGGCCTGCCTTTCAGGAGCCTAGTGGAGTGGCTATCTGGCAAGCCTGTAGAGCTGGAGTCATTCAGGGCCTGAGGGGTGGGAGATTTGGTGGGGTGTGCATCTGGAGTTCCCACCCTGCAGGGCTGAGGGGCAGGGATCCCTGCAGGGTGTGGATCTGGTGGTCTCATGCAGAGTTGAGGCCTGGCAGGGCCCAAGGAGCACGGTGGGGCCTAGGGGGCCTAGGTGTGGAGATCCCAGCAGTGCAGGATCTGGCAGTCCCACAGGGAGGTGGGTGTCAGCAGGGCCCAAGGGGTGGGGAATCCCAGCAGAATGTGGATCCAGCTGTCCCACATGGAGCTGGGGCCTAGCTGGGCCTGAGAGGCAGGGGACTCAGGGGCAGGGATCCTGTCAGGGTGGGGATCTGACAGTTCAATGTGGAGCTGATCCTCAGCAGGTCCTGAGGGTCAGGGAGCCTGGCGGTGCAGAGCAGTGGCTCCACAGATCTATGGGGCAAGGACATGGCGGGCTTGCTGCTCTTTTTGTTGATCATGGCATGGAGAAGTCTTCCACGATTAAGGGGTTCAAAGTACTGAACTTTCGGCTCTCCCTGGTGCTTTACCCCAGCCAAGTGTATCTCCAGAGTCTCAGCAAGGTCCCTAATTCACAGAGCTCACAGAGTCTGTGGCTGTTTCCTGGTAGTCATCTTTTTTTTGTTTGTTTGTTTGTTTGGCATTCTTGATCCATTGTAGTTCTGTATGGATTTTAAGATGTTGTTGCCAATTACTACAAAAAGTCAGGTGGATTTTTAATAAGGATTGTATTGAACCTTAGATCAATTTAGAGCATATTACCATGCTAACAACACTGAGTGTTGTCAATAATCATGGGAATCTTTCCAACTGTCTTGATGTTCAAATTTGCTAACAAAGTTTTGGAGTTTTAAAATACAAGTTTTATACTTTTTAAAAGGCATATCTAGCACTATTTAGCTCTTATTTACAATTTAAGAGAATTGTTTCCTAATTTTCAGATTTGGAATATTCCACATTAGTGGATGGGAATACAATGGAGTTCTGTATGTTGACTTCATAACCTACAATCCTGCTGAGGTTGTTTAGTAATTAATGAGTCAGGTTTTTAAGATATTTTTATTATTTTATGTAAGATCATGGTATAAATACAGAAGATTTTGCTTATTTCTTTCCAAACTGGATGCTTAATTGTGTAGGGGTGTGAATATAGTGGAAATATCATGTACACATGTGTGTAAATGGAAAAAATGAGACCTATTGAAACCAAGAATGGGAGGAAGGAGGATAAAGGAGAATGAATTCATCTATAATATATTGTAAGATCTTTATAAATGGCATAATGTACCTCTAGCACAATAATAAAAAAATCCTATTGGAAATGATGAGAAAGAAGCATTGATGTTGCTTCTAATATCAAAGGAAAATATTATTTCACCAATAAGTATGATGTTTTCAATGAGTATTCTTGACATAGCCTTTTCAGATTTAGGAAGTTGCCATCTGTTCCTGGTTTGCTTAATTTTTTTTTTTTTTTAACAAGAAGGCAGTTGACGTTGGCGATACACACATATTTCTTACTGATGCATAAACCAGGGAATGAAATAATGGAATTTGGACCTATGGGTACAGAATAAATATATCCAGTATAGTTAACCCTTTTTTTCTCCTTATTCACCGTTATCATTCCTTAAAATGAACTACATTTATCAACACAAGATATGTACAAATTGTCATTCTAAGTTGAATTCAAATTTATCACAACCAATCTGAAATCTACATCCTTCTGTATCATTTCAGTTTTTCACATACCTTGTAGAATTTATTCTGTGAACTTTATCCTTTTAATTTTGATCCATTTTAAGTTGAGTTGTTTTTCTGTAATATTTTTCAAGATTATTTTTGCAATAGTGTTATCTAGAAGTCACTACTAGAGGCTCTTCTTATTTACTTTTGGCAATCTATAGACAACATTTTTGCACAATTTTAAATACAGCTATATTCTGATGTCTAACTGGAGAGAAAAGGTGAATATATAATGTGACATACTATTAATATTTGAACAATTAGTCTTTTAAAGTATATTAATTGGATTAATCATATTTTTAAAATACCTGAATGATACTACACTCAATTTCAAACTTCTGTTTATGTCCATCAAGCACATTTCACACTATAAAGTTTATATCTGTTGTTAGTTTCATTTTCAGACAGAGATGAAAATAAGAATATGCAATATAGTTCCCAAACACAGGGAAAAGATCTGAAGCAGAGAATCAAAGAGGAATTTCCCTTGAGATTTTATTTTCTCATTTCTACTCACTATAGTAAAGAATCAAAATGTTAGATTCTGAAGTTTAAGAAAAAAAAAGATTAACAAATAATCACACTGTAATGAATACAGAGTTTCAACCATATACTAACCTACAATCTAATTTAGTATTTAATATTCTCATGATATTTCTATCATTTTGTTGAAATGACATTTTCTTCCCCTTTTACATTATTTTCGTTTAGAAATAGGACTGTGTATACCTAAGGAGGTGCTTAAAATATTGAACTACATTGATATATTCCAGAAAATTATTTTATTTGTTATAATAATCTCAAGATATGAATAGTATTTTTCACATTTTATGTATGAGCAAAACATGAAAGGCTGTGTCTTTTGATAGACATTGCAAGGAATAGAGGGACTGAAAGTTTAGCTTTGTATTTTTGAGTAAATCTTTTCAAATATAATTGATTCTTCTTGCATTGAAGAGACTACTCCTCATAGGCCAATACAGATATAATGTTTTTACTTCCAAAGATTGTACTATCTGTCCATGCTGTCACACAGTTATTCTGTTGCTAAGGTGTCCAGTATTAAGGAATAGGACAAAACCAAATGAAAGTATAATCATAGGATCATAATGTTATAATTTTAGCAAAGCATAAAAATAAATTCAACTAAAATTTTTATGCTTTACATGGCCATTATTTAATTTGACATAGACTAGTATCCTCATCATTGCCAAATACATCAAATATTAACTTTTATCTTTCATTTGATGATGGTGACAGTTTTCTTGATGAAAGATGTTGTCATGCTTTCAAATGATTGCCAGGAATAATCTTTTTAAAACTGGTTTTTAATCTAGTTGTTTAAAATTATTGAGATATTTACAGAATAACGTGCTTCTTGTTTATACTTTTTGACAAGTCAATAAAGCTCAGAAATTTCTTGATTACTTAATTCTATCAGTTCCATAAGATATTCTTTTAATATTTAATTTTACCAACCTCAATCAGTTTCTGAATATGTGATGGATACCCCCATTAAAAAATATTTTGAAGTGGAAGTTAAATATGGTAGATTGCAACCAAACTTCAGATCACTGAGATCCAACAAACCTGAAACATAACCTTATGTTCCTGGCAGCAAGTGTAGTTAGTCTGCTTTGTTTGCTAATGAAGAGGTTGCCAATATATAGACAGATCACAGCTACAATGAGCAACCTCTAAAAAAGCCCTTTAAAGTGTAAATCTTCTCCAGGTGCACCGGAGACCACCAGAAACATGCTGTGTAGCTGAGGGGATATTTTTCCTTTCTAAAGCAGAGTAACCTCCAGTCCACAAAGATTACCTGAAGTGCTAAAAACTGACAGACAGGGCTGTGAGTCTTCCTGGACCGTGGAGAATTGCAGACCATAGACTGCCAACCTGAAGATCCCTACAAACCATTCAGGTGAGCTAACTGTTTTCAGTCCTTAGCGCTACCACTCACTCCAGCTCAGCTTGTGGGCATCTGACTGTACCCCTCCAGGAGAAAGCTTTTGAACAAATAAATTCAGTGAAATCCCAAAATATAGGTACAGGCTAGCGTAAACCTGGACTGTGGGAAGTATTAACTCATTCAACACATTGGAGAAGCCTAGAGGCAAGCTGAATCTGAGTGCTTTCCCCTCTTACCACTAAGCAAAGAGTTTTTGGCCAAACTGTCTGAGCTCAGGCTCCCAGACTAATGAAAATGAAAAATCAATGTTCCACACTCCAATGGGATACAGTGATGGCAGTGCTAAGTGAAAAATTTATAGTTATGAGTGAATAAATTCAAAACAGAGAGAAATCTCAAATAAATGACCTAATGCTGCACCTCACACTCCTAGAAAGATAAGAAGAAGCTTAACCCAAAACCAGCAGAAGGAAAGAGATCATAAAAGTAAGGGTTGAAATAAATGAAATAGAGTCTGAAAATGCCATGCAAAAAGTGGATTCTTCAGAAAAAAAAATAAGATTGATAAACCCTTAATGAATCTGATTAAAAGGAGGAAGGAAAAAGGGGATATCACAACAAAACACCAATGAAATCTAGAGGATCATTCAGGAATATTTAAAAAAAAAAAACTATACTCAAATAAATTGGAAAAATCTACAAATAATGGATAAATTTCTAGATTCATGTGACCAATCAAAATTGAACCAGGAGGATATGCAGCACCTAAATAGATCTATAATAAGCAATAAAATTGATGCAGCAATAGTCTTTCCCCCACCCTCAAAGAAACCCCTGGCCCCAGTGGATTTACTGATGAATTCTACCAGAACTTTACAGGAGAAGTAATACAACACTCCTCCAACTACCCATGAAATAAAAAGTTAAGGAACACTACCACACTGATGAAGCCCGGATCACACTCACTGCCAGATCAGACAAGGACACATAGGTCAATCTCTTTAATAAACATAGATCCAAAAATTCTCAATATATAGAATGCTAGCAACCTAGTTCAACAACATATCAGTAACATCATAAACCAACATAAAGTCAGTTTCATTCCAGGGATATGGGGATGATTCAAAAGGCACAAATCCATAAGTGTAACACAGCAAATAAACAGAAGCAAGAACAAAAATCATGTAATCATTTCAATAGATGCAGAAGAAGCCATTCACAAAATTCACTATCTTTTCTTGCTGAAAGCTCTAATGAAACTAGGAATAGAAGAAATTTACCTCAAATAATAAAAGGTCTATACAACAAACCTATATCCAACATCACACTAAATGGGAAAATCTGAACCCATTTTCCTAAGATTCCATCTTTCCCTTTAGAATGATTATCATAAAGAATACAAACAACAACAAATGTTAGCAAGGATATGAGGAAAAAAGGAACTCTAAACAGTGTTGGTGGTAATGCAAATTAGTACAAACACTGTGGAAAGAGTATGGAGGTTCCTCAAAACTGAAAACAGAACTGCCATGGTTGTAAGCAATACCTCTTCTGAGCATATATCTGAAGGAATTTAAGTCAGGATATAATGAAATCACTTGCATACCCATGTGTATTGTAGCATTATTCTCAATAACCTACCTATGGAAATAGCAAAAGCCCTACAACTAATGAATGGATTAAAAAATGTGATATATATGCAGACATGAACTTTATACATGCTAAGAAGAATGATTTTTTTAATGAGCAGGTAAATGGATGGAATTGGAAGATGTGTTAAGTAAAGTAAGACAGGTTCATAAAGACAAAGATTACTTCTTTTCTCTCATAAGTGGAAGATAGATCTAAATACAAATACAATCATATATATAATTTTTCTGAAAGTGTTACTGTAGGAGGGACTAAGGGAGGAAGAAAAGAATGATAGAGAATGAGTAATATTGAATACATCACACATCACCTTAGTATAGGAATAAGACAATGAAACACATGAAAATGTTAAACAATGCATGGTAGGGAGAAAAAGGTGAGGAGGAGTAATAGAGGAGGGTTTGACTAACTAAAGTTCAATATATTTGCAGGTGAAATACCAAGGCAAAACTCAATGTATGATGAACAGACACTAAAACAATGAAGAGTGGGTTATGTTAAGAGAAGGGTAATAGTGCAAATGAAGAGTTAAAAGAAGGTGAATATGGTTGAAGTACTGTCTACACATGTGTGAATATGGAACACGGAAACCTGTCAAAGTCATTTTAAGAAAGGAACTGGGGGAAGAGGGAGAATAAAGGAAAGAATAAACAAAATCAGGGTATAATATATGTATTTGTACGAATGTCAAAATGAAAACTTGTGTATAACTATCATATACTAATACAAAGTTTTAAAAATATTTTAATAGGAATTATGAAGATCAAAAGCAATGAACTGGATTACTTGATGGCTGTTTCAACCAACATAACACTACTTTATATAAACCTCTTAAGAATACATGAAGATGTAATTGTTAGTCTTTCCAAGTTTATTTTTCTCCACTTCTATTGCTAAGAACCTGAGTATGTCACCACCATCACCGCTGCCCTGTCATCAATCTCTGGAATTTACACAAAAATGTTTTCTTTATATCCAAATGTATGATATCTTTTTAGATTTGAATTTAACACATACTATTTACTTTGATATAGAAGCAATCCTGAATTGAAATTTGAAATAGCAATCAGATATAGACTCCTTTAGGTATTTATGTACAATGGAATTTTACTTAGCCACAAAGAAAAATGAAATTTTGTCATTCGCAGATAAATGTATGGAAGTGGAGAACTTCATCTTACGTAAAGTTTACCAGGCCAGAAGGCCAAAAGCTTCATGTTTTCCCTCATTTGTGGACCTAACACAAATGTAGCAATATTATGAAACGTTGGTCACACTTTGGTCATGTACAAGCGGGATAGGGAAACTGAGAACTTAAATAGGGTTGATATGCTCACTATACAAAAATGAATGTAGAAATCTTGAACCAACTGAACCTACCATAAGAAAGGGACAAAGGGAGAAGGAAGAAAATTCGAGGAGATAAACTAATTAGAGTTATAATATATACATACATGGAAATATCACAAGGAAACTTCTTGTGTAGCTACCTTTATCTCAAACTAAAATGTCACGTTTTTCATTTTCTCTTTTATCTGTTTTTCTTCTACCAAATTGGAGAACAGGAGGGTGGAACAAGTCCTGCCCATGGTGGGAGAGCTGGCACCAGTGGTAGGAAGGAGATGTTGGGGAAAGGGGGGTAGGAGAGTGAATAAGGTGTAATAAAATGTGTTCCTGTGTAAATAAATGCAAAAGTGATGCCTGGTGAAACTACTCTGGGAATGGGGTGTGGGAAGGATGAGGGAGAATGGATGGGGGGGATGAATTAAAGAATGATATATTTGATACATTGTAAGAACCTGCTTAAATGTCATAGTACACTCCCACCCATCACAACAATAAAGGAAAAAAAAACAAAATTAGAGATGATTAGGCCCTACCCCATGCCAAAATTAGAGTCCTAAAGTTAATTTGTTTTCTATAATATCCTTAGGTAATTTATGATTGCAGCAGTGATGAAAATTATTGACATAAAAAATAGTGATTTAATAAAAAAATGTTCAGGTTAAGCTTAAATGTCCTCAGGTGTTTTAAAATATAAGCCTCTAGTTGTACTAGTAAGTACATTGAATCACAATATTATGTTTGCCAGATTTTCATGTAATTGGCTAACGAACCATTTTTCTTATTGTGCTATAAGATAAAAACTCTCTTGTCTTTATGATTATTGTACTCTAAGTCCTGGGATACATCCTGGATCCAAACTGAGGAGTTTTGTAATAAATATTTTTGAACAAATTTTATTCATTAATAAGTTTTCCTGAGGGGTATAGACAATATATGTCAAGTGGTAAGGTAATATATCATGCCATTTGAGTGTAGTGCTAAAAGAACAGCTCAAAAATCTCAAATATATAGACATCATAGTAGGCTTCAAATTCAGTAGTAATAATTTTTATAACACTTTGCATTTTTAATTTTGTGTAGAAAAAACATACGCAGTAGTTAACTAAGAACATTTTAGTAACATATATGAAAGGCTTCCCTTTAGTAGGAAAAAACACTTTAAAAGAAAATTCATTCCACATGCAAAAAATTATATTTTAAAAATAAAGTAGTCTAAGACACATACTGGTTTTCTTAGTGGGTTATACAACTACAACAAAAGAAATAATCAACCTTATGCTATTGTTGCAGATTTCTCATAGCTTATTTATTTGCATGTTAATATGTAATCCTTCATACTACCAGCCTACAGTAATTGAAGTAAAATATGTTGAATAAATATTATATTATGTACTCAACACATAAAGGAAATAAAAAAACACTAAAGTTGTAAATTTCTAAATAAATGTTAATGCTTATATTTGTCAATCTCTTCATAAACACTTCGCATTCACTAATATGATATGACCAGTTTGTTAAACCCTTCATTTGATCAAATTTTGATTCTTTTTAATAAAAAATGAAAACATTTATTTTACATTACTTACAATCTCTAGATTATTGAAAATATGACTGCAATTATTAAAAATAATTTATGGATTCTATAATTCTGTATACACTCTACACATATTTTAATTGAATTATGAAAATGAATTAAAGCAAGTCACAGAAAATATGTTTTTCTATTTTCTCATTATGAGACCACTACATAATAATTAATTTGTAATAAGCCAAACATGACAATGTTTCTACATTTATAGGCCTAAACCTACTAAATTTTAACTGAAACACTTGTTCTATGTCTTCAAATGCCAAAAAAGTTAGAGTTTATTTTTTTAACACAATATCTATGTTTCCTTTGAAATAACATTGCCTAAATCTGTTTTATTTAAGGACAAAAATGAGATGTATTTCTTATATCTTGTAGCTAGAATCTTAAAAGCCATGTCAAGGACAAAAGTATAATGAATAGCAAGATGGATACAACCTGACGCAAATATAAACACAATAAATAAATAAAAATAGTCTGAAAAAACTATGAAAATATATTGCTAATCATTATAAAAATTTACAGTGCAGATATGGATTACTGTCAACTGAATATGCATGTTTGTAAACAGATAGCAATGTAGAGATATGAGTCCTGATATAATCAATGAGGTTATCTTCCTTTGAAAGTAAGGAAGCCCAAAACTTTTGATCTATATGGCATGAAGGTTGCACTCTAAAAATTCTTGAAAGAACTATATTAACTAAGAAGTATAATAGAATTTACCTTAAATTGTATTTAATCTCTTAAAAGTGTTACAGATGGGGACAAATAAGCTCCCAGGATGGTCTCCTGGTAGAATTAAGTAGGAAATGGTGTAGTCAGTCATTTGCTTCTAATTATAACAAGCAGCAGGTGTTTGGAAGTGTGTGTGATTGGATTTCATCATTTCAATTTTCATTCAATAAGTGGGAATAAGTGGAATATTCGTAACCCAGGTCATTATTGTTATTTAATATTCATACTTTACTTAGTTAATTATGTGTTACTTGGATTTTGCTCTGTAGGTGTATCCATCCGTCTGACCTACATCAGAGAAATGAGAGTTTGGAGCAGTTTGAAAATTATCGTGGTGGTCTTGGGGATATACCCAAAAGACTGTTACTCCAGAGGCACCTGCACATCCATGTTTATTGCGGCACTATTCACAATAGCCAAGTTATGGAAACAGCCAAGATGCCCCAACACTGACGAATGGATTAAGAAAATGTGGTATCTATACACAATGGAATTTTATGCAGCCATGAAGAAGAACGAAATGTTATCATTCGCTGGTAAATGGATGGAATTGGAGAACATCATTCTGAGTGAGGTTAGCCTGGCCCAAAAGACCAAAAATCGTATGTTTTCCCTCATATGTGGACATTAGATCAAGGGCAAACACAACAAGGGGATTGGACTATGAGCACATGATAAAAGCGAGAGCACACGAGGAAGGGGTGAGGATAGGTAAGACACCTAAAAAACTAGCTAGCATTTGTTGCCCTTAATGCAGAGAAACTAAAGCAGGACAAATCGGTCTTCAATGGTTGACATGAATTATGACAACAGTTAAAGTATGTGATATCCTAACCATGTAAAACCGTGACAGCACCTATCCAAACTGATTGAGTAATTTTTTTGAAGTGAAAATCATGAGAAAATTTGATTTTATGATTTTAATGAAAATATGGAAACAGAGCACATGTTTTACAATTGTACTCTTATTTTAACAGCTCATTATATTTAGTAGAGACATAAAATACTTTTGGGGAAGTCACATAATCCTTGAAGAGTGTACACTCTAATAATGCAGATTGGGAGCTGCATTCTGACAGTCAAGAAGAAATGAACTAAAGGAAAGGACTCATCCAGAGTTATTTTAAACACCAGGAAGCCACTAGCAGGTCTATATTCTTAGCCAAGGCAATGGATTGCTTTTTAACTGATTTCATCATGTGTAAACTGAGATGCCCCAGATGAGTTATAAAAAGTCTTTTTCATATTTAATGTTTCAGAAGTTACACAAAATTGGGTAAAACTTCCTCTTAGATGCTATGATCCTCAGAACCAATAGAAAATTGAAATACATTCATCTGCAATGGTAACACTGAGCTGATAAGGTAAGCAAGAGAAGTGATGATGGCATAACTGTGAGATGAATGATTCCAAAATTTGCATCCCCCAGGAGCCACCCTAATGTTATCCACAGTGCTTCCTTATGTTATTATGCCTGAAAATAAAGAGAAAACAGTTTCCAATATTTTCTTAAAGCTAAGTTAATCTGAGTAGGCACATGAGATGTGAATGTAGAATTGTGCAATGTAAGGTAACATTCCTCTGGCAACAGGGCATCTCTTTTTAACTAAGGCAGTAATTGATGTTTCTTATGAGGACACTATAGAGGATTTTTTTGTGTGCATCCGCACCTCTGTAGAGGTTCTAATATCATCAGTGGTATGGTAAAATCAGTTTTCCTAAATAGTAGACTAAAAGGTTTTTTTTTTTTCCTTCTGTATTCCATGCTGACAAATTCCTGGGCGAATAAGCTGACACAGTATATTACACATCTGCAATAGAATAGAACAATATGAGGCAAATAATTATGTGGCTTAAGGAAGTAAAGGAAATTCTTGACACATGAAAATATAAAACCAAGGTTAAACTCTTTTCTGATATGCCTATGTTTAGAGCCTCAAATGGGGTTTCAATTTCCTCCTCTACTTCCTTTGGCATAGTGTTCACTGTTCAGCTCTATTCATGTGGTGTGTCAATTCAAATCTGTACACTTGAAGTCTTCATAGGAAAACATTAACTTTCACACAACATCTGTCAGATGCCATGGGATGAATCTTATTGGCTTTACTGCAGGTGCAGGTCCATCCCAAACCAAGCACTATGGCTAGGATAAGTAAGAAACTGATGTCCTAGTAAGTACAGGACCGTGCACACACTTCTGTAGTTAAGAGTGGTCAGGCTTCATGCTCTAGTCCATTTGGATCACATATATGATGGCAGGGAGGAGTGATTTTTCCAAATTAAGTAATTATTACCAAAAGAGGAAAATGGATGCTGGACAAAAAAACCCCACAAATACATTGAAATTCCTCCCCCCTTTCTGTGTCTCACACACAGATGTCTTTTATTAACTACCTCAGTTCCACAAGTGAAGGAATTCCAATATTATTGGTGATATATAGCACAAATTTAAATGTCAGAGTTGTTACCAAACTTAAAATAAAGTCATTTTTAAAAGGAGGAGGGGTATATCTCAAGTCCATGGTTTCACATGTAATAATTTTAAAAGGTTCTAACCTTAAATTGTCAAAATATCTGGAAATGCGCTCTATTTATTTCTGACTTTAATTGTCGTTAATGGAATCAAACATTTTTAGGTTTAAATCCTTAATGTGACATTTATTACTGACTTTTCTACAATAATCTGACATCAAAAAACTTTGGTCTCAATAGTATTAAAATCTTATTAATAATACCTGTAATTCTTGAGGTATTATAAGAAATAAGTAAAGAAAATACTTACAGTATACTAATTGCCTAATACATCCTTTCAGAATGATTTTTATGTATAATTGAGGGGGAAAATTACTGTTTAATTATGGAAATAAATGAGAAACATCTCAGAAAATCAAAATATCACAGAATTCAGTGTCATAAAAAGCTGTTCTTGGTTGTTGTATATGTTTTGTCTCACATATTGCTAAATTTTAAAATGATTACTCATCAATTGGATCTGCATAGCACTGAGTTAAGGACTTACATTTTCAATGTAATGTAATTGGATCTCAGCAACTACTGTTGATGGGTGTAAAAAATCACAGTCCTTGGTTTTCAGTGTTTCTGTAGCCAATAAGAGCATTTGTACAAATCATGTACCAGGAAGGAACACTAGATATGCTAGTTAGTGTAAGGTGATAATCCCTGTGGAATGGAAAGTTTAGAATATATTATATTGTACCTTTCTCACCAATACCACTTTACAGTGAAACTAAAGCGAAATTAATAATGTTTGGCAAATTTGATGGCCTAAAATATGAGACTAACATAACAAAAAGAATTAATATGACTGCCAAAATTTTGGTAAATTAGTGAACACAATTCTGTTCAGATTGTGTACAAACTTCATGGATCTACATTCCCAGTTTGTTATCTTTATGGAATATTATGTCCTTTGGTACTATATATAATAGTGATAAGTGTGACTTTAAGTAAAAAGTAGAACAAAAAGCATAAAATCAGAGGGAAAAGGATAAAAATGCTAATGAATGAAAATGTCGATACACTTAAACTTGTAATAAATATTGAGTGAAAAAAATCTGTATTTTGATTTTTATTTATCATACACTAATAATACAAGGGGATTTCATTGTGATAACTCAACTCATACATTTCATACATATAGTGTACCTTGAACAAGTTCACCCCTCCATTAAACTCCCATTCCCTTCTCTCTGTTCCCCCTCTTTCCAAGTGTGTGTGGTGCATTTCATTATGCTGTCTTCAGGTGTATACTGCAGAAAACTTCACTCCTCTGTAGCACTTAGTATCCTTTCCTTTCCCTTTCCTCCTTCTCACTGACCTTCCTCCCCAGAGAGTTCCCTATCTATGTTCAAGTCCTATTATTATTATTGCTATCATAATCATTATCATTTTGGTGTAGGTTCTACAAATTAGCAAAAATGTGATATTTTGTCTTTTGAGCTTGGTTTATCTCTTTCAGTATAATGATCTCCAGTTCCATTCATTTTCCTTGAAATGACAAAATTTCATTTTTCTCTTTGGCTGAGTAATATTCCATAGTATAAATGCCAAATTGTCTTTATCCATTCATCAGTTGTCAGTCATCTCTGCTGATTCCACAATTTTGTTATTGTGAAGAAAGCTGCAATAAACATGGATATATAAGTTTTTTTCTTATATATTGATTTACAACATTTTGGACATATTATCAAGAGAGTATGGTGGGATCATGAGATAAGCCTATTTTTAATTTGTTGAGGAATTCTTACACTCATTTCCATAGTGGTTGCACTACTTTATATTCCCACCAATAGTGTAAGAGACTTCCTCCTGCACACCCTCATCCCTTCTAGTATTTGTTGTTGTTTACTTTCTTAATGAGTGCTACTCTGACTGGGATGAAATGAAATTTCAGTGTAGTTTTGATCTGCATTTCCATCACAGCTAAGGATGTTGAACATTGCCTTCATGTATTTATTAACCATTTATGTTTCTTCTTCTGAGAACTGTTTATTCATCTGCCCATGAGGACCAATGAAATAGAAGACCCAAAAATAAAACTGTACAACTACAGCCATCTGATTTTTGACAAAGGAGCCAAAGATACACTTGAGAATATTTAGCATCTTTAACAAATGGTGCTAGTCAACTGGCTATATGCAGAGACTGAAATTAGACCCTTATCTCTAACCTGTACAAAAATTAGCTCTAAGTGGATCAGAGACCTTAATATAATACCTAAAACACTGAAACAACTACAGGAGAAAACAGGGAAAACTCGGGAAGATAAGGCATAGGTATTACACTCAGAATAGCACTCTAATTGCCCAGGAAATAAGAGCAAGGATTGACAAACTGTACTGCATCAAATTAAAAAATTTCTGCACATCAAAAGATACAGTTATTAGACTCAAGAAACAGCCTGCATGATGAGAGAAAATCTTTGCCAGATAGTTAACATTTAAGTGATTAATGTTAAAAAGGGGCTGTAAAAAGGGCTCAAAAAACTAAACAGTAGTAGAACAAATAATTCAATTAATAAATGGGCAAATGCATTGTATAGACAGTTTCAGAAGAAAAACCTGTATTTAAATGAGGTACTGTTTCAACTTTGAAATGAACTGATTGCAAGTAGAATATACTTGAATATAGGGTATTTATCAAAAGATGCTCCAAATGTTCCTTTCCTTCCAATGTCTTTATAATTTGTCTGCTTCTGATACATTGTGTTGTAACACCTTACATTTAGCTCCTGTTCTTTTTAAACCCAGTAAATGATTTTTAAAATATAGGTAAAATGAGAATAAGAGAGTCAGGGGTGTTGTTACCAAGAAGGGGAGAAAATAATTCAAAGGAATGTACTTTTTATGACATAATACTGATAAGAATGAAGCAATCTCTAGTATACATTGATGAAATCAGAAAGGAAATTGAGCACAGCCTTAATAAGATTCAAAACACATTCTAAGAAACAACTTAGTATGTTCCTTAGTCCATTCTCAAGAACTGAACATCTTTCTGAAATATAAACCATCACTTTTAATTCATGATTTGTATTTAATTATTATATTTGATCTTATTTTTAAGACATCTTATGCACAGAACAAACACTAACGTGAGTAAGACTTTCCTATACTTGTTAATTTGGTTTGCAGAGTGGGAGAGGAGTGTAACGCCTTTGTTTTAAGGGAATCCATGGGACTGCAATGCTGCTCACACCCTGTGGTGATGAACAATGCTCTCTAAACTATCCATGCCTCATTCCTGGAACCTGTGCATATGTTATCTTACATGGCAAAGGAGACATAAGACTACAGATGGAACTCATTTTACTAATTAGGTGACCTAAAATAGGGAGATGAAATCTCATATTATTTGCAGATTTATTACATGTGATTTTGACCAAGCATGGCAAAAAATAGCACAACAAAAATTTAAAAATCAAAAAAACTGAAAAACAAAAATTTAAAATTTTTGCGTGTATATTATGCAGATCAGTTGATGTGGAGAAGCTGTAAGTCAGTCCCATATCGCGGACAGTTGTGTTTCAATCCTTGACTGACCTGTTGTTTCCCTGACCAGAATTTTGTGAAAATATGCCTCCCAAAAACCAAATGGTGTCCCAAAACCAAGATAAAAGTGAATGCTTTTTTGAAGTAATAAAGTGAAAATTTTAGATGTGTTAAAATACTGCTTGTTTTTGTTAAAGTTGGGTGGGGTTGTGAGGAAAATGAATCAAGCATCTGCAGCACAGCACTGAACTTTCTGTGTCCTGAGATGCAGAAACAGCAGTCTCCTTGAAACCGTATACCCACAGGTTCCAAGGGTCTACTGTATTTTCATTGATTTTTCTGTGGGCTCAAAGTAATCACACTGCTTCTTACAAACAAAAGACTCAAAAGAGTCAGTGTCAAATGATGCAAATTGGGAAGAAAGCCACTGTTCATTACTGCTTTTAAAGACAGAACAAACAGGGTAATGAACCAAGGGATGAGAGCAGCATTTAAAAGCTGAAAAAACCAAGGAAGTCGATTCTTCTGTAGAGTCTCAAGAAAAGGGTACAACCTTCTTATGACCTGATTTTAGCCATAGAATTGAGTCATACTTTTGACCTACAGAACTGTCAGATGATACATTTATATTGCTTTGATCTATCAAATGTGAAGCAATTTAAATCTACAAAATCCTCAGGAATATGTTACAGTAGCAATATAGAAAAAACAACCGCGGGACACACTGGGGACTCACAGAAGTTGAGAATAAAGATAGTATCTTTTCAGCAGACAATGGAATGATCTAAAGACTCCAGGGGGAACTGAGCAAGCGTACAATTGGAAAAGAAGAGAAATAATTGTCCAGAGAAATAATTTGAAAAATTAGTTACCTTTAAAAAACTGGAAAGAAGTTTAGTACGAGTTGTATCCAATGCAGTGAGTGGTATATTTAGGGGATTGGATGGCAGCAGGAAGTGTTTGGAAATGATAAATCATAACCCTGGGTGTTAGCTGATTCAAATAATAATGAGGATTTCAAAGTCATGACTACTAATTTTAAATCATTGAGAACAACAAGAGCAATTACTAAGTGTCTTCAAAGGATGGTGTTTTGGGGAAGGCGAATGGTCCAAAGAACCTAATTTGCATTTAGTAAGTGTTATGAAGTCTGCTCATGGAAGAGAGGCAAGAGTAGGCCAAAAACTTACACTAACCTTTGGGAAAGACATAAGCACAGCCTTGTCTTGGACTACGATCAGGAGGATCCAGACAAGGGCCTTGAAATCCTGTGTAGTTTTCCTTTAATCATCTTGATTACCTAGGGGCTGGTAAACTGGCATCCTTAGTTTTAAGAAAGTTGCATTCTGGCATATAAATAGACTAGGTGGCTGGAAATTCCCAGAATATGTTTTATGTGCAGAAACTCACACATAGTCACTCCAGTCTATGATTTTATAAATGTGTTTACTTGATATTTTGTGAAATAAGCCAAATAGCACAGGGATGGAAGTCAAAAGGCCTTGCCTCCATTTGCATTTCTGTTGTTGAATTATTGCCAATCTCAGAAAAAATAAAAATTCTTTTTAGTATCCTTATAGGTAAGATTAGAAAAATTAGAATTGATAAGAATTTAAATTAAATTAAATTGCCAATATTTTAGCCAGTTTTGGCTTACAATTAAAATAAAAAAGCTTCTACTCTTTACTTCAATTTTAAAATCATGCATGTAATTTTTTAACATGTTAAACAAATAAAAATTAGAACCCTATGTATTTACTTTTAAGATATGTAGAAAACAAAGCAAACTCACTTTTAATTTACTTATAATGACTAATGTAGATATATCAAAAGATCTACAATCTAAAGTTATATTTTATAGCTACAAAGAACCAATAGCACCATCTCCTTATATCTGCCACATTTTCAGATACAAGGCACAACTACAGAGAGATTCTTGTGTAGTACTAAGAATTACGGAAATAAAAAGTGAAAATTAACTTATTGGACTATTATTATTGTTATTATTATTAGTGCTTTTTATGATCTTAACAGCGTAGAGCCCCATGTTCATTATTTTTCATAATGACACTACTCCAGAATGCCTTAGGTAATTGACCTATAATGATAGTTTTCTCCTTGCCTGAGAAAATTACTTTTGTCTTTTTTCTTAATCTTATGGGAATAATTCACCTAGTCAATTCATTTGTTTTTAATTTCCCATTTTAATTACTCAAAATTTAATTACAATTGATTGAATTGGAATATCAAAAATGAAACTACTTGCATAAGTAGGAAATTCTCTATTTCTCAATAGATATCAACTTACACATTAGAGTAAAATGTCTAAATAAGTCCCTCAATTGTGCTTGTGTGCATGAGCTTCCATTTTTTTTCTAAAGATTAAGAAGAAATCAAGTTATTTGTATGAGAAATAAAATCATTCTTGGAGTACAATGATTTTATTCATCTTTGTTAATATTTAGAGATAAAACCCACAGGTGATACTCATATGCAACTATCTTGAGAACCACACATTTTGTATATTTCTAAACCTGTGATTAATTCTTTCCCCTCCCCCTCTCACTCAGTCTAATTATATTTATATTGTTAAGCACCTTTTAGGGGAAATATAATTGCAATTAGACATTGTTAGAAAATTAAGCATAATTTGTTTTTCTTTTCCCAAAAGATTATCAGAATAACTGTTTTCTATCTTCATTCTTTGTTCCTCTATTTTTCCCTGTGGTATGAGTGAGATTTAGGGAATTAGTGCCAAAAGAGTATTTTTAGGAGAAAAATCTTATTAAATATTACCACATGGGAGACACAAATCCAGGACAATTCTTCTAGGACAGAACTTCTCCTTATTCCCCCATCCATTCTCAATGCCAATTTTTCCACTTTAATGTTCATTCCCAATTATTAATAGAATATTTTAAATTTTATTATTAAAGCTTTTACAAGATTCCCAAATGGTCAGAGAATAAAAAATTTCAGCAGAATAGAATATATGAGATCAGTATTGAATATCAGGTTAAGAAAAATATGAAATTTCAACTTTCAATGCAGCTGGTTTTAATATTATTGGGCAATGCACATTGTCAACATTCTACATTTCTCTTAATTTTTATAAAATATGATTACATTCAAATGGCAATTTTTAAATTTCAGAAGATGTTAAATATGATACCACCTGGAATGAAAGTGATCTCTTTTAAAGCAGAAATAAAATAAAATTGGATTTTGGTTGAACATTTATTTTTCTATATATGATGCATTTTATATTATCTAAGTACAAAATAAGAGCATATTGTAAATTAATGTTTCCATTTTCATGTATTAAGTAAATGTTTTACATTTCATAATTTTTCTTTGGAAATATAAGTGCCTAACAGAAATAAGTTCTAGCAGTTTTTGAGAGCTCTCTCATTAAATGGGCCCTAAAAGTTTATGTTTTAATGTCAAAATTTGGAAGAAGGCACATTTCTGGAAAGAGACTTATTCCATAATTATGTGTTAAGTTGGGAGATGCATTTTTTTGGCCTGAGAGATGCAGTAATGAATATAACAAGTCAAATCTTGGTTTTCTTTTTTGTTTGTTTCTTTAATAGAGATTGAAATTAAGTGAGTTAAATCTGCAAACTATTAAGCAACAGAGAATTGTTAATTAAGATTAAAATGAAAACAAAACAACAACAAATACAGATTCTTGTCAGAAAGATACTTGTATAGTTTTAGGGAAAACTCAGTACCTCACTGTTCAAAGAACCCAAAATTCAATTTTGCTTGCAGCTTCTCCAAGATTATGTAAGTCTAATTTTCTCCAATATAAAATAGCAGGCAATCCAAGTTAATTCAAAAGGATATTCTGATTCAACACATCAGCCTAAAACCAAGGAGAAGCTCTGTATCATAGAGTATTTCCAACAGGATATAGAAAATGTCAGTTTATGTCATTTAGGTATATTTAACAAAATTTAGGTATTTAATGATGAAAGTGAAAACAGACAAAGGTCACCCAGTTCGGTGCCTACATTGTTCAACTATGTCATTCCTTATTCCAGGATTAGACAAGATAAATTATTATAGACATTGTCCACTGAAAACGTAGAAGCTGAAACTCACATGAAGTATATTAAAAAACTGAGCTATTGCAATAGGCTGAATAAGAAGAATCTGGCCTCCAAATAGTTAAAGAAATAGAAGGCCAACCTCATTCTCATTCCATATAAAGAGGCTTACGATTCAGGCAAGAATATTAGAAGAGGATTTTAAAAATACTGCTATTGAAATCATATTTAGTAGATGAGCTGGGAATGCTGGTCCTATTTCACTAAGAATGTAAGAATGCCTTATTGATGTGGACCTCCCACAGCTCAGTGATTGTCACCATGATTAGGCAGGAGTTAGTAGTAGGAAATGGTGCCATGAAACTTATATGCTCAATGATAATGGTACAATCAGATTCTCAAGTAGCTCAGGCTTGGTGTTACATTTATTCAACAGAGTTAAGTTGATTGTACCAACTGTGCTGAATAACAAAGCCAGAGTGCCTTTCCAGTAAGGGTAGTTTATAATATGTAATAGATTATACTTTTCCTAGGAGTGACATAGAGGCTCATCAATGAGGATGTTTTTGGTCATAGAATCAGAACAAGTCTTGATCTGACAAGCAGAACTGACATTAAGATACTGTTTGAATAAATAAAGTTATATAATTTAAAACCAAAAGTTTTAAATGGCACTTACCATCCAAATAGTAGGAGGATTTATCTTAGGAATACTATAGTAACTATTTTTAACATTACTCTGGAATTAATAGCAGTGGTATATTATTTAAAAATCCGTTTACTCTGTTGTTTAATTATACTTGACTAAGCACCTTACATATAATCTTTTAAAATAACAAAATATTTTTACTTCCTGGGAAAAAAGTCTTCTGCTGAAAATATTTGTTCCAAATAATGATAGCAATGTATATATGTCATATTAAAGTAAGAATCTGAAGGAATATTGATCTTTTGTTCTTATTATCTATTTTGTTATCGCTATTGATGGATACTTTTAAGGAACTTAACATTTTATTTATACATAGTGAATTTGTTATTATAGTCAATTGTTATGATTTGAATATGAATTTCCTCCAAAATGGTTCACATGTTGAACCATAGCTAGTACCATTACTTACAGGTGATTGGCTTATGAGGGCACAGTTCATTTATGGATTAATCCACTGGTGCATAGGATATTAGAAGTTGAGGTCTAGAAGGATGCCTTTAAAGTGTGTATCTTGTCTCCTAATCCTTTCTTTTGTTTCTCTCTTTGCTTCTAGCTAACATAAAGTGCTCAATTTTGCTCCACCACAACTTCCCACCATGGTGTTATATACAGTCAAACAACCATGAGCTCAATCCTCTGAAATCAAAGTCAAATTAAGCCCTTCTCTGTTAAGTTTGTTCTCAGGTATTTTGTCACAGCAATGAAAAATTGACTAAAACAGTAAGCAATTAATATTATTAATAATATTCATCATGTCACATGCTCTTTGTCTTTTTTCAATTTTTTGTGTTGTTCCTGATTTTATAGAACAAATATTTTACTTTTTCTGTTGAGTATGATGTCAGTTTCAATCTTTTCAAATAGTTTAAACTCATTTTGTGAACTGTTATACAGTCTGACTCTACCTGAGAAGAATGTGTACTCTACTTCTGTTAAAGAAATGTCTGTATATGTCTGCTAGGCCTATTTGGTCTAAAGTTTAGTTAAATCTAATACTTCCAAATTGCTTTTCTGTCTGGATGATCTTTTCATTGATGATCATTGTATACTGAACTTTTCTACTACTGATACATGACAGACTATTTCTCTCTTCAGATTTAGTATTTGTTTAATATATCCGTGTGTTTAAATGTGTGATACGTACAAATACATACATATATATAATTGTCACTTTTATTGGTAAGTTGACTTCATTATTATAGAATGACCTTTGTCTCTTTTTACAGTTTTTGCCTTGATATCTTCTTTGTCTGATATAAGTATAGCTACCATGGCAGTCTTTTCTTAACATTTTCATAGAATGACATCTTTAATCTTTTTACTTTTATCCTCAATATATCCTTAAAAACAAAACAAATTACTTATAGGTAGTATATATTTTGATTTCATTTCTCTTTTAAAAAATTCCTTTAGGCACTCTGTGGCTTTTGATGGGAGAATCTAATCCCTGTATATTTAAAGGTTATTATTCATAGGTAAGGAAATACTACTACCTTACTGATTTATTTTGGCTGTCTTACAGATCCTTTGTTCCTTTCTTTCTATTTTTTTTCCTGCCTTTTTTGTGATTTGATGGTTTTTCTCTAGTACTATTCTTTTATTCTCTTCTTGCTTTGATATAAAATATGCCAGCTGATGGGCTATTAGGAAGTTGATAGGATCATGAGGACTCCAATCACAACAGGGTATGAATCCATTATGGCATTATTGGGACTTGGGGAATACTAGGCTCTTGCTTAGCTGAAGAAAGTACTCTTGAAGAGTTTGTCTGCTCCCTGGCCCATTCTCTCAGTGTCTTCTGTCTGTCATGAGGTGAGTCATTTTGCCCCAACACATCCTTTCATTATGAAGGTTGGCTTTATCACACCTGAGCACAAAGCGATGGAACCAAGTGGCCACAGCTGAAACCTCTGAAACTATGAGCCAAAAACAAAGCCTTTCTCCTTTTAAACTGTTTATGTCAGGTATTTTGGCACAGTGAAGAAAGGTTAGTTGACACAGATTGTTTTTCATTTTCTTTTGAGTGTCTTTTGTAGTTTTCTTTTTACTTTGCTATTAACAGGAGACTTAACAAAATATCCTGTAGTTATAATAGTCAATTTTAAACCAGTAAAAACCTACTTTTGTCATAAAAAACCTCTAGAATTCTATTTCCCTCAATTTGTGTTTTTCATGTCACAAATTATGTTTTCCAAAATATGCATTCATTAACAAATTATTGCAGCTATAATTTTACCAGTTTTAACATTTAATCTTTATATTAGAGACTTAACTTTCACACTGCCATTACAATATTAGAGTATTCTGAGTTAGAATATGTCTTTAGCAGTATACTTATGAATTCATAAGTATCTTTGTATAGGTATTCAGTTTTATGCTTTCATATATTTTCATTTTATAAATTGGCATCCTTTTCTCCACAAACACCTTCCCTAAGCATGTTTTGTAAAGACTGTCCAATGGTGAACTTGCTAAGCTTTTCCTTCTTTGGGAATTTATTTCTTCTTCTTTTAAGAAGGTGTAGTGCTTTTATAAGGTGTACTATTTTTGGATGCTAATTTTTAATTTTTTCTTTGGCATTTTCGCTATGGCATTCTTTTGACCTGCAGGAGCAGGGTTCCTATTGAGAAATCCAATAAGAATCTAATGTGTGTTCACTCATTCATGTATAGGCAAAATGTCATTTTTTTTCCTAGTGCTATTTCCAAAATTCTACTTCTCTTTTATTTTTTAACAATTTGATCATGGTTTTTCATGAGTATCTTTGTGGATTTAGCCTGTTTAAAATATTTTGACCATATGAGTCTGGTTGCCAAATCTTTCTGAAGATTGGGGAAGTTTTTAGCATTTATTTCATTAATGTTTTCTGCTTTATCTCTTCTGAACTTCCTGTGAAGCATATATTAATTCACATTATGGTGAATTAATATGGCTTTCTTTACTATTTTTCACTCTCAAGGAATAAGCAGCTATATCTTCAAGTTCTCAGAATCTTCCTTCTGCTTCATCAAGTCTTTTGTTGAAGCTCTCTAATCTATTGCATCTTTCACTTATTTATTTAATTATCTAGCTCCAGAAATTTATGTTTGGCTCATTTCTGTGATTTCTATCACTTTGTTGAATTACTCAGGTTGTCATGGAATTTTTTTTTCCCTAATTTCATTGAATTTCCTGTCTGCATTCTTTGGTAAGTTACAGATTTTTTTGTCTTTTCTGGGGTGCATTGTGATATTTACAAAAGTTCTTATAATATATCATAGTTAAATTCACCCTCTCCATCATTGTCCTTTATCTTCCCTACCCCCATTCCTGGAATAGTTTTAACATGTCTTATTTTTCCTTTTTTCATGCATTAGTACATATACCCTCTCCCTTCCCACTGGTACCAACTCCTAGACAGGACCTGTTTTACCTTCCTGTTCTCTGTTTTTGAAAAAAGACATTTTGTTTGTTTAAGATAACTATAAAAAAACACGACTTTAATTCTTTTTCAGGCAATTCTCACAACCTCCTTTACTGTGAGCAGGTTATTGAAATATTATTGTGTTCCTTTGGTGATACCATGTCCTCTTGTTTATTCATGCTCTTGCTGTCCCTGCATTGCTGTGTGCATATTTGATAGAACATTCACTTTCAAGCATCACAGATTGGATTTCATGAGAGAAGACTTTTGCCTATAGATAGTTTCAAGGGTACTAGTTGTTTGTGGAATATTGTTTTTTTTTTGGGTGGTCACAGTAGTATAGATTTCACACGAGTCCACCAGCTTCAGTCAATGTAGTTAAAGCCTACATATAGTTCAATAGCCTCAGATGTAGAACTTTGTACAGGTGGTGAAGGTAGCGTGGGCTTTTAGTGTCTTTCTTAGCAAGGACTTTTGTTAATTGTTGTGATTGCTTGTCCCAGTCTTTAATAGAGTTGTGTATGATGCATCACACAAGCAGCCATAGTGTCACCAGAGTTCCAGGATGGAAGTAGTCAGAGCAGTTAAGTTTCTGGAGTCTTGGGCTTAGGAGTTGTTGAAACTACTGTTAATCCTAGAACTTGGCAAGGATTTCTCACTGAGAGAAAAGGTGGATGTGGATTGCATAGGAAAATCTGAGATCTGGAATTCTGAGGCATGCCACATCAGCTTGGAGGCAAGCACTAGTGCATCTGTAGGGAAGAAAGGCATTTCATTGACAACTTTGGCCTTATGCAGTAGTATGCCTTTGCCAGAGATGTCAATACGAAGCAAGTAGCAGATCCAAGAAGATGTACCACTTTGAAATGATGATGCTGGACTTTAAGATTATACAATTTCACAGTATTTTAGATTTGTGGGTCTGTGTGTAGCAGCTATAAGAATAATGAATTGTAGAGCTTAACTGCGGCTCAGATACTGGTGAGCAGGGTGCAACACAATAGTGACCCTATTGCTTTAGCTTTGATTAATTTAAATTGATTCTGAGAGGATGGTTTTTTGTGGGGGAGGGAACCACAGATCAGAAAAGTTTCCTCTTGGCAGAGAAGCAGGAAATCATGTTATCTTAGCCCCAGGAAACATACTGGCATGTATCAATCAAGGCTTTGTTTCCCTAGGAGATAGCTATCTACTCAGTCCTGGAGGGAGAGTCTGAAGTCAGCTTTTGCTCAGGAAATACATTTTTATATCATCTGTTCCCAAGACTGTGCAGTGTATCCACATTTCTTTTTATAAAGGAGGCAGTATGTAGAGTCATCTCAAGCCCCAAGGGGCAGAACCCAGCAGAAACTTAGGCAAGTGGGATTCAATGGCAACCAGGCCTCAAAGATGGAAAGATGCAACATCAACTCCATTTTGGGGAGTGAAGTACACAGTAGCTGTGGCTCAGGTTTCAAAATGGTACAGCACAATGGCACTTAGTCTGAAAGTAAAGTAGATGATGTGATCCTTCTTTAGGAAAACACAGGCACATGGAATTCAGGCAGATACTTCGGATGGGCTCATTACTTGTGATGACTATAGGAGTCCCAAGTAGCAAATGCACCAACTGTCTGCAGTGATCATGTAGGATTCTGTGGTGTTTCTGTTACTATTTTCTCACACAAGGAAATCTTTCCTAGATTCAAACTGATTTTGATTGTGGATTGAGTGGCAAGGTCCAGATGTTTCCTTCCTTTTCTCTTGATCAAATTGTGTTTCTATGTTCTACAGGCTTTATGATATTCCTTGAAGCACACAGATGCTCTCTTTTAGCTACTTTAATTGATGTGCAGTTTGTTTTATTGTTTTTGCTGTTTCTGTGGAGGGCAGGAACTTTAGGAACATTCCATTGGCCATATTGCCAAAATTTCTCTTTCATTCTAGCTTTTTTTTTCTGTTTCTACAAGTAACAAATCTACTGATATTTTATTTATACTTACATTGCTTTTTAAAACAATATAAGTGAATATTTATTCAGTTTTATAGTTTTCCTCTGTGGTATACAAAATTATAGTATGCTATACATATTTTTACACACATTGCATACTTCCTTAACAATATCCTTTGTGCTTAGCTACTTAGAAAATTATAGAATTTATTCTGTTTTTTAACAGTATAACATACATATGGATGATTTTTTTCATAGTTTACTCAGACAGCTTCCTAAGAACCTAATTTATACAGCCAGTCAACCTAAATAGCATTTTGGTTGTTTTTTTGCTTTTTTTTTTACTATTTCAAATAATGCTGAAATGAATGACCTTGTTCATAAGTCATTTCATATTTTTTGCCAATTTATCTTTGAATAGATTCCTTGAGATAAGAATGCTTCTTCAAATGATAAATGCTTGCACACTTTTGATAAATATTGTTGAATATCCTCTAAAGAATAGTACCATTATATTCTTATATGCAATATATAAATGCCCTTTTGATCTATGACTTGACAAGGAAGTATATAATTGAGCTTTTGGGTTTTTATGATGTGTGAGATAATGAACATTGCAATGAACTTTTACTTGTGTTTATTTCTCTTACTTCTGAGGCTGAACATCTTGTCATCTAGCATTTAGTATTCTTATTGTTTTGTTCTCATGTTGTTATTTTCAAAATTGATTTTATACTTTTATAAATTTAGAAAAGTTTTTCTTTTAAATAAAGTGCAACTATTTTTTGACTGTTTCATGAACATTTCATATCCTGTTATGATATTTTTAAGATACAATGTTTATTACAGTCAAATTTATATTTTTCTCTATTGGCTACTGGACTTTGAGTGTTTATTGGATGCATTTTTCTACACACACATTGTTAATAATCCATACATTAGTCTCCCATATATTATGATTGATTATCCATATATGTGTATATTTGATTTGCTTTTAATCCTTGTGAATATGAAGTGAGAAACTGAACTAGTTTTTGTCTTGTACCCTTAACTACCTAACTATCCTAATATCAATTTTTTTAAGTTTTTACGTTTATTTTCCTCACTGATTTGAGATGCTACCTTATTGTATACTAATTTCCACACTTTGTCTGATTGCATCTCTTTTATTTTTTTCTTTGTGAGGTACAGGGGTTTGAAATCAGGCCTTTCCACTTCAATTCTGGAGTTTCTACCTTATCTTCAAAGCTTGGTATGGGTGGCTTTCGCATATTGCTTTGTGAGTTTTTCTAGATTCCCTTTTGAACAATTCTTCCAAATAAGATTCATAACCCACTTCTCTGACTCTAAAGATTAAATTTATAATATATACTGAAAATGAGTCAGCTTATAAATTAACTCAGAGAGGAGTTTTAAAATTTTTTTCATGCTGAGACTTCCTATTTAGACACATGGGATTTCTAATTGCTCTTGTATTTAAACAATTTTAAATCATATCTTTGAAGATAATTAATGAAACATAAAGCAAGCAAAGAAAAGGTGCTACTGAAAACTGACTAAGTGGATTGGAATAAAAATGAGAGGAAATGCATTAAATGAGAGTAGAAGTGTCAGGACCCAGAAGTCTCAAACATGCAAAGTGGTGGGTGTGGCAGCTCATGCCTGCCATACCAAATACTCAGGGGACAAAGATTGGGAAGTCTCTGGTTCAAATTCAGCCTAGGCAAAAAGTTAGTAAGACCCTCTCTCAAATAATAAACCCAATATGGTGAAACATACTTGTGGTTCCAACGATGGGTGGTATAAGTATGAGGATTATGGCCCAAGTTTGGTCCTGGTCAAAAAAAGAAAACTAGCTGGTGCTGGTGGCTCACGCCTGTAATCCTAGCTACTCAAGAGGCAGAGGTCAGGAGGATCTAGGTTTGAAGTCATCCCAGGCAAATAGTTCTCAAGACCCTATCTCAAAAAAACCCATCACAAAAAAGGACTGGTTGGAGTTGCTCATGGTGAAGGTGCCGAGCTCAAGCACCAGTTACAGTAAAACAAACAAACTAACACACTCTAAATATACTAAGACCAAGAAAGAAAGAATAGTGTGAGTCAGTAATTTTTAGAGACAGAAGTGAAATATAAAAATCATAGATTGCTATGATATTTAAAATCATCAGATTTTTACTTGAATTACAATTTTAAAAATCCTTGAGCCAGTTAGCTATCTCTTAAATATGATACCTTAAATAAACCCAATAGGTGAATAAAAATAATCACAAAATTGCAGCTGCATAGCAAGTAGAGATAGAAAATATGTAAGAATCAGTGTGAGTTTTAAACTTTGCATGGTTTTAAGTACAATTAAAAGAGGCAAAAGAAAAATATCTTGGATGTGAGATGTCAGATGGTATTAGGCTATTTTGAACTATCAATGAAGTAATGAAAAAAGAATCTGCTAGGTCACAATGCTTAAGATATTTTCTGAAGGATCTTGATTAGGTGTTTGGTGATAGGTACTTTGATTTTGCCTATATGTGTAGGAAAGAAATACTGAAATTAGAATTAACATGAAAAGTCTAAAAATATTGAATTGAAAATAATATTAATGTCATGTGTATTAATTTTTATTGTCAGACTAAAAACTGACAAACCTATAAAAACTGAAATAAGAACTGCAACTTATGCACTGAAATTATAGGTATACAGTCTGGCTGACAAGTTTGCAGGGAGAATAGGAGTCATTGAGGAATATAAGGCTTCATATTACCTTAGAGAACAGTAACCAAAGCTCTGGAATTTGTGGGCATTATAGCATAGGTTTTGCTTATAAACTTTCCATTTTAATAGAAATCAAATGATTATTTAAAATTGCGTCAGTAAATTTTATGAGGTCAGAGGACGTTGACATTTAAATTCCTTATCTTTCAATGTAGAAAAGAAGTAAAATACTTGTTTATTTTTAAGCAACAAATAATGGTATATAAGTACACTGAAAATTTTATTGTGAAAACCATACTCAGTAGTGAATGGTGACGAAGGGATCAGTGAAGAAGAAGAATAAGGAATGTCTTCATGGTAGATGCATAAAATAAAAATTATTGTCAAGTTACAATCATATTTACCATGCTGTACAATAGATGTACTTAACTTTTTATCCTGTCCAACTGAAATAATGTACTCTAACAGATATATCTTCATATCTCACCCACCCTCATACAGGCCCTACTGAAGTTGCAATCTGTATCAGTGGTATTAACTTATAGACACTCCACTGTATATAGACTAAATATGTGAGATGATAAAATTTAATATTGAGGTTCTTCAAAAACATAATAATCATGATTTCAATAATCTATGCAAGAGAAATAAAGTCAAAGTGTCCAAAATATATTTGTAATCTTATGTTTATTATAGAATTATTCACAGTAGCAAGATAGAGGAACTACCTGAAGTCTAATGATAGATGAATGGATTGGGAATATAATGCATTAGTTTATATAGAATAAATTTAAACAGAAGGAAATATTGTCACTTGTCACAGCATGGAAGACCTTGAATAACATTATTCTGAGTGAAATAAACCAAGTACAGAAATATAAGTACTGTCTGACCCACTTAATGACTCCTCAAAATAAATTTGTAACACGATTGAATATTAAATTAATAGATTATGAAAGTATATCAGTTTCTTATGGGTTTGCTCACATAGGACCCAAAACTGAGTAGGCTGTTAATAGACTCTGTGCTCAGTGATGGCTGCAGGGAGAATTAGAGCTTTTGGTGTTTCCCAGTGATCCTTATAATTCCTTTGTTTGTAGATGCATTGTCTAAGATACTTCACTGAGTGTCTTCATATTACCTTTCCTTTGTCTGTGTGTCTACCCCTGTAGCCAGGTCATTTTTGTGAGAACATTAGTCATGTTGCATTAGAGTGAATGACAATGATCCCATTTTTAACTTAATTATAGTCCAGACTATTTCCACACATGGTCACATTTTCAAGTACTGTTGGCTTTAGGACTTTAGCATATTTTTTTAAGGGAGTATGGTGTAACCCATCACATAAAATTATAGCACAAACATGATACATTTTTTTAAAAAATTTTCAGGCTGGGATGGCAGGTGAGACTCTGTGACTGACATGACTTTAATTGGTTTAAGTAAATTTGTCATGTAGATGTACAGTAAAAATAATAGGATCTTACTCTTATAGAATAATTGGTCCCCTAATTCCTTGTGATAATAAAAATGCCATACAATGAATGACTATAACTTCAATATCTATACATTGAGTTTTCTAAAAATTTTGTCTCTAACACAATAATTTAATGATGCAATTCCTTGGTTTATATTTTAGAAGCTGATATAAAGCCTATCTGTGTTTTGAGGTTTTTTTTAATTCAATTTTTTACATGTGTATACATTGTTTGGGTCCCCCCTGCCCCTAACCCCACTCTCTCCTCCCTTCCCTCCTCAGTTCCAGGCAGGTCCTGTTCTGCCTTTATCACTAATTTTGTTGAAGAAAAGAGACAAGCACAATGAGGAAGACAAAGCATTTTTGCTAGTTGACTTAAGGATAGCTATACAGAAAGATTCTTAGCATTGCTTTCGTGTACACTTGTTATGACCCATGTTGATTCATCTCTGATCTTTATACTGGTTACTGATCCCCTTCTCATGATAATCTCTGTCACTTTAAGGTTTCTGTATTAGCTCCTATGCAGTGGGGACATCAAATGCTTTCATGTTTTGGGTTTTCCACTTATTTCTATATCACCCATATGTGCTCTCCCCTTGTCATGTGATACAAGTCCAACCACATTGCTGTATTTGCCCTAGATCTAAAGTCCACATGTGAGGGAGAACATACGATTTTTTGTCTTCTGAGCCTGATTAACCTCACTCAGAATCATGTTTTCCAGTTTCATCCATTTACTTACAAATGATATGATTTCATTCTTCTTCATGGCTGAGTAAAATTCCATTGTGTATAAATACCACATTTTCTTGATCCATTTGTCAGTAGTGGGGCATCTTGGCTGTTTCCATAACTTAGCTATTGTGAATAGAGCTGCAATAAACAGGGTGTGCAGGTGCCTCTGGAGTAACCTGTGTTGCATTCCTTTGGATATATCTCCAGGAGTGGAATTGCTGGATCATATGGAAGGTCTATGTTTAGATTTTTAAGAAGTTTCCAAATTTTTTTCCAGAGTGGTTGCACCAGCTTGAATTCCCACCTGCTGTGGATTAGGGATCATTTTTCCCCACATCCTCACCAACACATGGTGTTTTTGATGATGGCTATTCTAACTGGTGAGGTGGAATCTTAGCGTGGTTTTGATTTGCATTTCCTTTATGAGATGGTGAGCATTTTTTCATGTGCTTTTATGCCATTTGAATTTCTTCTTTTGAGCAAGTTCTGTTAAGTTCAGCTGCCCATTTTTTAACTGGTTCATTGATTTTAGGAGAGTTTAGTTTCTTATGTTCCCTGTATATTCTGGTTATCAGTCCCATATCTGATATATAGCTGGCAAATATTTTCTCCCACTCTGGGTGGTCTCTTCAGTTTAGAGACCATTTCTTTTGTTGAGCAGAAGCTTTTTAATTTATAAAGTCCCATTTATCCATCATTTCTCTTAGTTGCTGGGTTGCTGGGGTTCTATTGAGGAAGTGTTTGCCTATACTGTTAGTTTCAGAGTGTTTCCTGCTCCTTCCTGTACTAACTTCAGTGTTTTGGGTCTGATATTAAGGTCCTTGATCCATTTTGCGTTGATACTAGTACAGAGTAGTAGACATGGATGTAGTTTCAGTTTCTTGCAGACAGGTAACCACTTTTCCCAGTGACATTTGTTGAAGAGGCTGTCTTTTCTCCATTGTGTGTTTTGGGCACCTTTATCAAAATTGAGGTTGGTATAGTTGTGTGGATTCATATCTGGATCTTCTATTCTGTTGCACTGGTCTTCATGTCTGTTTTTGTGCCAATACCATGCTGTTTTTATTGCTATGGCTTTGTAACATCGTTTGAAGTCAGGTATTGTGGTACCTCCAGCATTGCTTCTTTTGCTGAGTATTGCCTTGGCTATTCCTGGTCTCTTGTGTTTCCAAATGAATTTTAGGGTAGATTTTTCAATCTCTGTGATTAAAGTCATTGGGATTTTGATGGGAATTGCATTAAACATGTAGATTGCTTTTGGTAGTATAGTCATTTTCCTCATGTTGATTCTACTGATCCATGAACACGGGAGATTTTTCCATCTTGTGTAATCTTCCTTGATCTCTTTCTTCAGGAGTTTGTAATTCTCCTTGTAGAGGTCATTCACAACCTTTGTTAAATTTACTCCTAGGTATTTGATTTTTTTTGAAGCTATTGTGAATGGAATTGTTTCCATATATTCCTTCTCAGTTTGTTCCTTGTTGGTGTATAGAAAAGCTAATGATTTTTGTAAGTTGATTTTGTATCCTGCCAACTTACTGTACCTGTTCATGGTATCTAAGAGTTTTGTGGTAGAGTTTTTTGTGTCTTTAAGGTATAGGATCATATCATCTGCAAATAGATATATTTTGACAGTTTCTTGACCTATTTATATTCCTTTTAGTTCTTCTTCTTGCCTAATTGCTCTGGCTAGAAATTCCAGTACTATGTTGAATAGGAGTGGGGATAGTGGACACCCTTGTCTTATTCCTGATTTTAGGGGGAATGGTTTCAGTTTTTTACCATTAACTATGATGTTGGCTGTAGATTTGTCATATATAGCCTTTAAAATGTTGAGGTGCATTCCTTCTACTCCTAGTTTTCTTAGAGCTTTTATCATGAAGTGGTGTTGGATCTTGTCAAAGGCTTATTTGTGTTTGGTTTTTTTTTTATTATTATTGGGATATAACTACAAGATAAGATGTTATGATAGAAGAAATAACATTCTGGTCTTTTCTTCATGTCAAAGCTCAATTTTTGTTAATTCTTATATCTTTTTACATCAATTATTAAAACAGATGTATCAAAATGTGTCTCCTCTCCTACATATAATTTTTAGCACAGTAAACCTCATCACAGACATTCTAATTATAACTCTATCTTAGAATTTATTATTTGACATTTTTGGTTTTACTGAGTTTCAAATGACTATGTAATTGTCATGTAACAACAAATGATTTAATTAAAAAATATGGAGAAATTTTACTGTAAAGTTCCACAGTGTGCTAGGTACATACTGTAACTTGGTATTGAGGAAGGCAGACAAATACGATAGAGAGCCCTTCCTGGGAGTAACTGATTTGTTCCTAAGAATGTGCCAAATAATGTATTTTGGTCTTGAAAGAATTAATGATTTTCAATACCAGTATTACAGAGTATTAATTGCTATCTTTTTGTAATTTAGTTTAAAATCAGGAAATGAGATTCCTTCTGCTTTATTCTTGATCAGGATTTCTTTAGCTATTCAGGGTCTTTTGTGGTGCCATAAAATTTTAGGATTTTTTTTTCTTTGAAGTACTCCTATTGGATTTTCATCAGAATTTTATTGAATTTGTAGATTCTTTTGGGCAGTTCTGGATGTTTTAGCAATCACAGTTCTTCTAACCCACAACACAGGACATCTTTCCATTTACTTGTATTTTCCACAATTTCTTTCATCAATGTTTTATTGTTTGCAATGTATAGACCTTTCACCTCCTTGGTTAAATTTACACCTAAATATTTTATTATTTTTCATACTATTGTATCTGGAATATTTTTATTGATTTCTTCTCCAGTCTGTTCATTGTTAGTGCATAAAAATGAAACTGATTTGGGGATGCTTAGTTTGTGCTCTGAAAATGCTGAATTTGTGCTTTACTTCTAAAAGACTTTTGTTGGTCTCTATGCTTTTTCACATATGAGATTGTGCCATCTGGAAACAGGCACAATTTATTGTTTTCCACTTCCATTTGAATACCTTTTATTTCATTTTGCTTCCTAATTGCTCTGCTTAGAGCTTCAAGAACTATGTAAATGAATGCAGTGATAGTGGACACTTTTTTTTCCTAATGTAAAATAAAAAGCTTTCAACCTTCACTGTTGAATATGAGGCTAACTGATAGCTTGTAATGTCTGGCCTTTGTTGCACTAAGGTACATTCCTTGCAACCTAACTTAATGAGAGCTGTTAACCTGAAAGGAAGCTAGAATGACCATATACTATATCACAGTTATTGATTTGCATATATTTAAGCATTCTTGTATTCTGGGACAAATCCCACTTACCCAACACAAACAATCCTTTCAGTGTAATAGTTCAGCTTGTTAGAATTTCATTGATGATTTTTTTACATGTACGTTCAAAAGGAATATGGACCTATAATTTTATCTTCTCATAAGGGCCAACCTTTCTTGGTATTAAGACAATGCAGACCTCTTACAATGAGTGTGTAAATTTTTCCTTTGCTTCAAAGTTTTTGGAAGAATTTGAGTAGGATTTGTACTAGTTCTTATTAAAATTATTATTTTGTAGAATTCAGTAGTGAAACTATCAGGTCTTCAACTTTGTTTAATAGGAGATTTAAAAATTACTAATTGAATTATGTTACTCATTGCTGGTCTGTTCATGTTTTTGGTTTCTTCGTGATCCATACTTAATGGTTTGTATATTTCTCTGAATTTATCCACTTCTTGGTTATCAAATTTCATGAAGCAAAATTTTTTAGATGTCTCTTAAGAATATTTATATTTCTGTTGTCAGTTTTAGTATTGCACATTTCATTCACCATTTTATTTGAACAATCTCTATTTTTTTCTTAGTTATTTAAGCTCAAATTTTCTCACTTTTATCTATTTTAAAAACCATTCATTTTCTTTGGCATTTCTTATTGTTTTTCTGTATGCTACTTCATTTACCATTTATTACTTTCACCTGTTGTTTTCTTGTCTGTACTTTTCCTTCTGCTTCGACTTCCTTTATTTATGTCCTTCTAACTTTGAGGCTTACCTTATCCTACTTTTTCTAGTTGCTTGAGGTGCAATATTAGGTTGTTTGATAATTTCTTTTTTATTAATGTATTTTATTACTATAAATACACTAGTGGAATGTATTACAGAGAGCTCAGACTAAATTCACACTTATAGAGTTAACCAATATTTGCCAACGTGCAAAGAATATACAATGGGGAAATGATAGACTGTTCAATAAAGACGGTTGGTAAAACTTGATAGCCTTAAGCAAAAAAAAATCATTGCATCTCTCTCTTATGGCATACATAAAAATCAATTCAAAACAGATTAAAGACTTAAATGTAAAACCACAAACCTTAAATCTCCTAAAAGAAAATGCAGAAAATTCTCCTAGATATTAATCTCACCAATGATCTTTTGGATTTGACTTCAAAAGCACAGACAACAAAAGCAAATTTCAATTAAATGAACCACATCAAGCTAGAAAACTTTTGCACAGAAAGAATAATGATCATCAACATTCAAAGACAACACAAAGAATGTGAAAATACTTGTAAACCATCCATATGGTTATTGTCCACATAGGGTTATTATACAAAATATTTCAGCAACTACTAACTCAATAGCAAAACTATAAGTAACTCAATTAAACAATGGACAGAGTTTCTGAAAAGGCACTTTCCCAAAGGAACGCAGATTACCAATGAATATACAAAATAATCCTCAACTTCACTTCTTATAAGGTAAGTGTAAATCAAAACTATAACGAGTTATCACCTCCTACCATTTAGGATGACCATTATAAAAAATCCAAAAGAAAACTCTTGTTGAACATTTGGAGAAATGAGAACTCTGGTGCACTGTTGGTGGCAATATAAACTGGTATAACTATTATGAGAAAGAGTATGGAGGTTACTTATGAAACTAAAAATATGATCCAGTAATCCTTCTTCTGATATATAGCTAAAGGATATAAAATCACTATAATGTAGATAAACCTGTACTCCCATGTTCATGAAAGCATTAGTCATAATAGCCATAATATTAAAACAAAGTTTTTGTCAACAAAAGAAAAATACATGTTAATATAAAAAATTACAGTAATATTATTGGACATGGGTCACAAACTAAAGGGAGAATGCATACAGGAGGAATAAGGAAAGGAAAGGAAACCTAAAACTTGAAAGTGTTTGATAAGCCCACTGCAAGTGAGCTAATAAAATAATCTTAAACTGACAGAAGCCACTGTAGGAAGGTGACCAGGAAGTAGTGAAGAGGTCTGGTACAGATGAACCAATGTGGGTTGTAATACACAAGTGCATGGAAGCAATGCTAGGAATCTCTCTGTACAGCTATCTTTCTCTCAAACCAGCAAAAATGCTATGTCTTTCTTATTATCTCTTATGTTTTCTCTTCAAAAAATTGGAGAAGAGGGCAGAACAGGTTCTGCCTGGAAGCAAGGGGGATGGTAGAGGGAGGAAGGGGGGAGAGATGGCTTAAACAATGTATACACATATGAATAAATGAATAAACAAAAAATGTATGATGGAATACTATTGAGCCATACAAAAGAAGTAAGTCTTGCCATTTGCAGCAGCATAGATGAACATGGAAGGCAGTATGCCAAGTAACGTAAGCCAAACACAAGAAGAAAAATTCTGTGTGAGCTCATTAATATACATAATCTCAAAAATAGAGCTTATAGTAAAATAGGATAGAATGGTGGTACTCAGGGAATGGAAGAGGGTGGGAACTAAGGGGAAAGGTCCTGACCAAAGGGTAAAAATGCCCAGTTATGAAATTAATGTACTGAAAGGCTAATGTGCAGCCTGGAGATTAATCATATCATCTTGCATGCTTGCAATCTGCTTAGAAAGTAGATATTAAGTGTCCTCACCACATACATAGAAAGTGTTAACTATATGAGGTGAGGGATATATTAATTGTGTTATGATAATCATTTCACAATATATACATATATAAAACACTGTGATATACTATCTAAATGTGTGCAACAGTCATTTTTTCTTTAAACATTATAATTATATGAACTATTGTAAAGGACAAAAGGTTTATCCTTGTTAGTTCATTTCCTGAGGGTTTTAAATTATGTTTTTCTGAGAGGATTTAAATTCTTTATTTTAATTGTTAATAGGGAGAGGGGAAGTTAATTTCACAAAATAATCTACTGATAAATAGAGAGTAAAAGACAAATAAGCCTCTGTACATTGGTCTAATTTAAATTAAGATGCAATTAAAATAGTTTTGATTATGTTTTTAAGTGTACAAGAGAATGGTGCAAAGGGAAAAAAAATCTATGTGCATGCTGACATATGAGAGCAGGAAAACAAACCATGCATTTAAATATTCAGAATTCTTAAAAGTGTTCATTCATTTGAGCAGACAAGGCTCTTGAAATCTAATGATGGAGCAGGTGACCAACTATCAAGAACACTGATCTTTAATCAACCCATATTTGAAGCATGAAATTCTCACCCCAGGAAGGTGATTGCTTAATTTAATGGGGATAGTATTGTCAGATGGAAAATGTGTAGGGAAAAATAATTTTGAATATGGCTATCTGCTATTATGCTTGCAACTTGAAGCGTAAAATGTTTCTCTATTTGGAACTTACATGATTACTTATCCAACAAAATAAATTCAAGAGATTACATAAGTAATGTGTCTTTTGGGACATATTAGAGAAACAAAATTGTCATAACTCAATTGTCATGTTTTCATATATTTAAACCAAGGTTTAGAAATTTGAGGAGTATCAGTTTTATATAATGAAATGAAGCAATGCTAACTAGAGACTCATTAGGTGTATAATCAAATTATCAATATGTGGAGACTAACAGAGTAATCTATTAGTAAAAAGACTGCTACATCTACTAAAACCACTTCAACAGAGTTCAAAGAAAAAACTGCTATAAAATATTTATTCCAAATTGTTTTAATGTTAAACGTGTGTAATTAAATCTGTAAGTTAACAGCTTGGAAGTTAAATCATTGGGTTCTTGTCTGCATAGATTTATGATCTAGTGAATACATACTTTCGGATTTGATTCCACTTATTGGTAAGATTTGCACACATTTTGTTCACTATTATATTCCAGGAAAATGGTTTAGTTACCAAAATGAAAGAAAATGTAATTAATGCTTCATAAGAAAATTAATTAACCAAAAAGAAACAATACATTATGAAACTAGACTCTATATAAAAATAAGTGTTTGAAAACAAAGCTAAAATGTATTTTCAATGATTATTTTAAATGACCTAAGTCCCAACCAACTGTCTAAGAGAACAGGACGTTTTTGCTTGTAGAGTGAAATGTGATATAAAATTAGTGCAACTGATTTTGTGCTTTTATATATTACCATTTAAATCTGCAGACATTTTAGAACTGCTTTGAAAACTATGCAGTAAATGTGTTCAAGTTAAACTATTGCCAATAAAATAGAACTAATAAAAGAAACTATTAATTAGAAATATTTAAATAACTTGTTATTTATATCCTTACAAAATCTTTTTACTCAATAAAGAATTTAATTTTTATTAGCAGGTACTAGCTGTACAGGGGTGTTTCATTGCGATGTTTACATACATGCTTATGATATATCTTAATTAGATTTACCCCCTCCACCTTTCTCCCTCATCCCCCCTTTCCCCTTCTTACTGCAATTTCAATAGGTTTCAATGTTTGATTTTCAAACACAATTACAAAATATATTGACCATTTTCACCCTCTTTTCTTGAAGGCATAATTTTTTTCTTTATTTAATGTAGATAAGAATGCACTCAATAAATTTACTCTTCTTGTTTCTGACTCGTTGTTTTTTGCTAATTAGCAAAAATTTAAGGTGTTACTTCTTAATATCATTTTAGGTTCTTAACATGATTAACTAAGTTATTATATATGTGTAGAAATTGTTTCACAGAATTATGTTGAGAGGAGTAAAAGTGATATAATTGTTTCTTTGAAACTTTCCAATAATTTGCCATTAATGATAGTTCATGCTTAACCAAATAATGACATTTGAACTCAGATTTTTAAGTCAATAGATTGTCCAGAAAATTTTTAAGTGACTTTGATGCTGTAAGTAAAAAAAGACTAGTTAAACTTATAATAGCAATATTTTAAATTAAAATTAACATCTTATACTGCTGAGAATGAAATGGAAAAATCACTGGCAAAGGAAGAATGAAACTAGTGAAGTGAGATTAGAAATGAGTCATGTTCCTTTATGTGTTGAAGAGGTAAATCATTAATGTATTTTGCTTTATAAGTCACTTTCAACTATTTGAGGTACCTAGCTTCATAATATGAAAACACATTATGTTGCTGTAATACAACACATTAATATTATTAGAAAAATTCAAACACTTCCACTGTGTGTATTTAATTAAATATGTAGAGCTAAATTTTTACTTGTGGTGACATGTAGAATGTGAATATTTCTAATACATTTTTCTTTTACATTTTTATAAGCATTGCACACATAACTGCAAATATATTTACTTTAATATTCACTCTAATATTAATCAGCCTACTAAATTTTATTTTACCTTTACATGAAAGCATTTGAATATGTGTGTTCTAAATAGAAACCTGAATACATAATCAGACTGAAAAACAAATTTATTTTATAAGGAGGTAGCTTTAAAAGCACACAGTAAGTAACAAAGGAACAAAAGTCCTATAAGTAATTGGGGATACCTGCAACAGAACATATAGATTATACTCTATTTTCTTCATGGCAGGAGTTAAAGAAACCTTTCAGTGTTAGGAAAAACAAATGCAAATTAAGAACCAAGCTCTTACAGAGTTGGACACCAATAAAGACCACACCCTTTAAAGGTTCTGTAGTTTGAGTCTGCAAGCTAAAAATAAAACACAAACATATAATCTCAATTTTTAAATGTTGACAATCTTAGAAAAGAAATCATCATAAGCTGGTTTCTGTGCCTACCCTGGCTCTGGGAATACAGTATTGAGCATCTTGCTCAGTACTACTATTAATAATAAAAAGATAAATGTAGGTAGACAGAAAGTGGTTGTGTCCCAATGCAGAAGAAATACTCCTATAGAATCAGTCTTTGCTGGGGCCTCGGTAAAGGGATGGAATATGGGATAGCTACATGGCCAGACTCATCTGTCTCTCCCACTTTGCTCTTAGAAGACCATTAACTCAAAGCAAGAAATAAGCCAAAATAAAAGTGAATAACACCAGGGAATTTCTTGTGAACAGTCAGGGAGAGGCACTGATAACAGTAGGTACAGGTTGACCTTCTAGGTCATGAAAATTATCTGCCATAAAGATCCTAAAGGATTAATAAAGGTTTCCCACTCATTTTCAATATATTAGTGCCAAATTGCTCTTCCTATCCCTCCTACTGAACTTAAATTGATGCTAGTAATTATCTCTTGCTTCACCTTAGCCCTGTTCCATGACTAACACAACCTAAAGTTCTTTATAACATTGGACAATGAACAAATTCTTGGATAAAAATATCCTATGCTTGCTTTTCCCAGTCTGTCATATGAAACATCTAGACTCTTTTTCTCTTCTCCATTACACACTCACTTATCACAAATAACATTTGATCCACCTATTTCCTGAAGTATGATTTCTTGACAGAGGCAGTTATTAACAAAGAGTCGGGGACACATGGATTTGGGGAAAATGGAGGAGTTGATCATGAAAACAGAGGCTCCTCTCTGAATTGTGCCAAAAAGACAAATGTAGGAGCATGACATAAGAAATAGACTTTTCATCACTACTCATGCAGGCACAATCAGTTTTAGAAATAAAAAAATGCAGAAGAGGTAAGTGGCAAATGGAAGCAGTAATTCATATTAACAGGAAAGGGTGAGTGCTTGGTGCTATTGTGGTTTTCACAGTGGTCTGGTTTTATCTGTACTTAGAGAAGATTGCGAAGATCTTGTCTTATGTTAACATACTGCAAGATTATTTATGATCAATAGGTGAATACCATTGTAGCTGTGCATGCCACCACACTACCATTTTTTTTATCAAAAGGGCAAACACTGTTTACATTGATATTCAGAATTCCTAGGTATAGTTGTCTTAGAAACCAGTTTACTAGACTTTTATGAATGGCAGAAGCTTTCACTTGATAGGAGGACTTTGAAAAATACTACATTCTCCTCTTCAGCATACCAATAATTCTCTCCGTAAGTTTTGCCTCTTTTTTATATTTTATATGCTATATATTTGATGTATATGTATCTATACATGCATTTATATGAACCTATATCTACATTCGTGTAGATCGTTACAGTTAATTTTATGTGTCATTAGGACTGAAATCAGGAAAACATAGCAAAGTGGTAAGGCATCAATGTCTGGTTAGCTTCTGGGAGTTTCCAGAGGAAACTGATTTGTGAGTCATGCAAGAAGTGGGAAGATCTGCTGTCAATGTAAGCAGGCCTGTCCAATTAGTTGGGTGCCTGGATAGCAGGAAATAGTAGACAAAAGGATTTCCTTCCTCTTTCCAGAGCTCTAGGTTGTCCAGCTTTGGGTCTCTAGAACGAACACCAGCAACACCTGGAATCTGAAGCCTTCAGCCTAGGCTGAAAATTATGACATTGTTTCCTTGGTTTTGAGAACTTCAAACTTAGGTAAAGTAAAACTACTGACACCAAGATTCCCAACTTATGAATAGCCTCCAGAATCCTCTAATAAATTCCACTAACAAATCTTTCATAGATCTATCTACCCATCTATCATCTATGTATCGTACCTATGTATCTATCTATATCATTATCATCTATCATTTATCCATCATCTCTTTGTCTTGCAGGGTAAGATATATATATTTCTATACATTATCTAGATCATACCTATATAAATAGGTATCATTTATCTATAAATTATTCTTAGTTACTTACAGAAACAATAAACACATAACAATTTATGAAAAAGACTATATCAGCAATTATGTCATAACTGTCATGCCCTTGGAAAGCTTTGAAATTTGGAAAGCTAAAGAATAAATTAGCTGAGATGGTGGTTTATGCTTGTACCCCCAGTTACTTGGGAGGCAGAGACTGGGAGGATCATTGCTCAAGGCCAGGCTGGTCAAAAATACGTTATATTTGTACATGGAAGCAATGCTGGGAATCTCTCTGTATAGCTACCCTTAATTGAAGTAGCACAAACACTTTGTCTGTCTTATTATGCTTATGTCTTCTCTTCAACAAAATTAGAGATAAAGCCTGGAAGTGATGGGGGAAAGGTGGGGGCAGGGGGCAGGGGGAGAAAAAAATATCAAAACTCCATCTCAACAAAAGAAAGCTGGACAAGGTGGTACAAGCCTGTAATCCCAGTTACATAGGAGATACAAGTAGGAGAATGGGAGGCTGGCCCCAGGCCAAAGCTATACACTATTTGTGAAACAATTGAAGGAAAAAGGACTGCGGGCTTGGTTCAAGTGGTTGTGGGATATGAAGGAAAGAGAACTTTCGAACCTTAGCAAGTTGGAGAGCTTGAGTTCAAACTCAGCTGAACCTAGCAGTTCAAACTATAAAAAGAGTAATTTTATAATTTTATAAATAACTAAAAACGCTGTTCCGAAGATAGAAGTTAATGAATTAGCTAACTGTCTGGAGATAACATATTTGTTGCATTGATTTTTTTTTTATACAATAGCTTCAGGATATGGCTTTATATGATGGATATATTAAGGAAATAGGACACAGTTCCCAATCTTTATTATGTAACTTAGGGCCTTGTGTTTGCTAGGCAAACATTCTACCACTTGAGTCAAGCTCTCCAGTCCTTTTCTTTTAAGTTTGTTTTGTAGATAGGGCCTCCCATTTTTGCCCTGACTGGCCTCAGCCTGTGATCCTTCTACCTCTGCCTTCTGAGTAGCTGAACCATGGGCAAGTGCCAATATGTCTGGCTTATTTTGGGGATAGCATCTCACTAGCTTTTTGTCTGGTTGGCTAAAACTGTGATTTCCCCCATCTCCACCTGTGGATTAGCTGGAACTGCAGGTTTGTGCTAGCATGTCCAGTAATGCTTCATATCTCAAAATTTATGTATACTATCTCTACTCATGTTACAAATAAAGTTGTACATTGTATTGATCATATTTTGTTCTATAAAAGATTTTCTCATAGACTTTTACTAAGAATTATATATCTGAATACATTGCATAATACATTTGCTTAAAACATGTATAAAAAATGCCTATAAAACACTGTATACCATCACACACACCCAATTTTTTTCCATCCAGCAATAACCCAAAACTATTGGTATCCTTTCCAAAAGCAAATGCACAAAATATCCATGCAATTTAAATCACATATAGATATTCTGTGTCTCACATTTCTGTTATGATACCCAGGACTTCATGTAATTTGTTTAATAGCCTATTAACAAATTGCTAATAAGCTTTCATAATTTTAACGGGCTATTCACTCAGATCATTCCAGGCCAGCCTGCAGGCTGCTGAAGTTGCTGAGGTCAACCCAGTGGTAGTTCTACACTGCTGTTGTCAGCATGTCAGTTCCAACTGGGATTATTCAGTTCAATCTCAAATCTAACCTTCAACTTCAAGCTTATCTCTGTCCAAAATGCTTTGCAGTCACTTCGAAACAGCACAGTATTAACGTACCATTGCTTCGGTACAATATACATCTGCAGCCCTCAGGATGCAGCAGAGTGAGATCATTGCTTCAGGGACTTGTAGGTTCCTTCTGAACAAGTTAGCAGAGCTTTGTAGTGAACCAAAAGGGATTTGAGATAAAATTTTGCTACATATATTCACTTACGATTTTAAAAACTTGCGTATATGTATATATGTATTTGTATATGCTTGTATATGTGAACATATATGCATATAAACAAACACACACCCATAGTATATCCCTAGAAGGATGTAAGAAAGAATGTATTAGATTAGATAGCTTTAGGGATGAGCCCAAGTGTATGAGAATCAGGGCTTGCAAGTTTTTACTTTTCATTTTATATTCTTGTTTGGAGGGTTGGGAGGGGTGCTGGTTCTTGAATTCAGTGCCTACACCTTGAGCCACTTCACAGTCCTTATTTTTGTGAAGGGATTTTCAAGATAAGGTCTTGGAACTATTTCCTGGGCAGGCTTCCAGCTGCAATCCTCCTGATCTCTACCTCCTGAGTAGCTAGAATTGCAGGTGTGACCCACCGGCGCCAGGCAACTATACTCTTTTTTTTTTTTAATCTTTAACTTCATATGTGTATATATATGGTACTTTCAAAAAATATTTAAAAAAGAAGTTGATCAGGCACCAGTGTAAAGATCAGTTAGAGATGAATGAACTGGGTTGTAACACATTTGTACCTGGAAGCAATGTTAGGCATCTCTCTGTAAAGCTATTCTTATCTCAACCAGCAAAAACCCTTTGTCCTTCTTATTATGCCTATGTCTTCTCTTCAACAAAATTATAGATAAGGGAAGAACAAGGGAAGCGAAGGAGGATGGGGGGAGAGGGTGGAGATGTGGGGGAGGGGGAAGAAATGACCCGAACAATGTATGCACATGTGAATAAATGAATAAAAAAAGTTGTTAAACTAAGAAGTGATAAGAAAACTAAATTGCAATACTTTGATATTCATTATCAGTGAATTACATGAAATAGCACAATAATGACTTTATTTTTCTAAAAATCAGTAGTTATTTTCTTTCTTTACACATTAAGATTTTATGCAAGGCTTAATATTTTGGATGTCCATCACAGAAGGCACTGTTATTTGCTGATGGATTGTGAAGATATTCTGAAACACATTAAACGAGTTACTAATTGTTCCAAAGATTATAATGATAACTTTATGGCATGAAAATATCTTTATCCTGTTATTAATGGGTTCATTTTAAAGACAGTGTTAATTTTGCTGTGAACATTAAAATCTGCATCAGTGATGCTAATTAGGATGATCTCAATTATTCTTAACCTGGTTATGTTGAACACTGAATTAAAAATAATAAGAAATTTATGGTGGGCTCAGTAGGCAAAATATAAATGTCATCTACTAGCATTTCCTCACTATATCCCCAAATCTTTTATCTATTCACAAAAAGGAAAGTATGCAAATTCTAATAGTATTTTTCATGGAAATTAGTCACCATGGATTTCAGTTTATTCATCTACCGAAACATTAGGGAGATACAAATGCTTTTATTCTCCTACAGATTCATTTGGGCCAACACTTAAAGCACAATACCTCAATCTTTCTTGGAACCTGGGATCTGTTAAGGTTCTTGTCAGAAGACAAATAACCACATCATTAGAAAATGATAATGATACAAAGATAAATAAATTCATGTCAAGAATTGCAGATACAATCCAGTCAAAGTTGTTACATTTCTTCTTTCTTCTAGATGGATGTATATGAATTATATGTGTAGCATACAGATACTCTATTCATGTACAAATTCCATAGAAATGTTTTCTTAAATCAAGATGTTATGACTTCACTGCTTTTACAAGCCATGCATATTTAGAGACATTATCAAAACAATATTCAAATTATAATCACTTGCGTCAAACTGCCTTGTGACCAAATGTTTGCCAAGGTGATATTTGAGTTTCTCCTTAATAACAGATTTAAATAATTTCATTTTAGAATCATTTGTGATTGCAGAAGAGTACCAATGTAGTCCTCACTTATATCACATATTTTTAACATCTTAGACTAGTATTGTGCATTTATTTAAATTAAAAAACAATGATTGATACATTATTATTTACCAACCACAGTTTATTCGTAGCTCTTTACTATATACCTAATGTCTTTTGTGTTCTAGGACCTCGCGCAGGACATGACACTATATTTAGCTGTCATGTCTCCTTAGGATTCTCCCTTCTGAAACTTTCTCAGACTTTTCTTGTTTTCATTGACTTGAACAGTTTTGAAAATATTGGCCACTACATTTGGAACATCTGGGTGTTTTTCTCATAATTAGACTTAGGTTACACATTAGGAGGAAGCATTGTAATAACACAACATCAACATGACTTTTCACTGCTAATGTTGATATTATTCACCTTGGTGAGGTCCTGTGTGTCAAATTTCTCCACTTTAAAATTATTTAGATTCTTCATCACTGTTTAAATTTCTGACAGAAACTACTTAAAATGAAGAAGAATTTACTTTTGGCTCATGGTTTCAGGTGCATCAGTCCATCATGGTGGAAAGACATGGCAGAGCAATGTCCTTCACCTCTCAGCAGTCAGGGAGCCAAGTAGCAAAATGCCTGAACTAGCAGCCTTTTTAGTTCATCCAGACCTCTGGCTTTCGGATGGTGCAAGCCACATTGAGGACAGCACTGACACAGACACTCCTAGAGTATGCCTTACTAACCTCCTAGCCACTTCTCAATACAACTTCTTTGGCAATCAAGTTTAAACTTCACAGTTCTCTCATGTAGCCCACACATGAGGAATGACATGTTATGTTCACCCTCTTTGAGGACAAAGAATCTTAAGTTATTTGGAATTATTTTGCATGGAAGATTTCTCAATGCTTACCCCTTTATTTATTTAATAATTTTATGAGAAAAAACTCACATTTGCTATTCTTTGGGTTATAAATCAATACTTCTTTTCCTATTTTGTTCTTCAAGTTGTCCAAGTTTTTGCTATTGGAAGCTCTCTCAGTTGACACTATGTACCTCTGATACACTCAAAATGGTGTGAATGTGTTACTTGTTTGTGCTTGGGAACTTTTATATTTTCTGACACTGCATGAGGTTTCAGGTCCTTATCTTATATGCTTATATTTGTGTATTTATTTGTTAATTTATTATTTATTGTGATCTATTAATTTCATTAAATAATGTGTCTAATTAGCAGCTTTTTACAGAAGTAATTTGAGTATGAATTTAACTGCAACTCCAACTACAACTCAATTAATAGAAGCATAATGTTTTATTACATGTTAATAATATGCTGAATCTCATCATAAATCACCTCTCAGTCTCATTGTCTCTCAACATTGATCAGACTTAGATCTCAGCCAGATGCATAGGGAAATTTAGAAACTGTGACTCATGAGACAGTAGCATGCATGCAAACAACTATGAAACTAGATTCCTGAAGGGTATTCATGGGAAACAAAAATATAAGTATCATGTTTAGGGTCAATGGGTTGTAATATTAGGTCAGACTGAAATTATTGATATGAAAAACCTAAATTAAACAAAAAGTGTTAACTCAAGGCATTAACCTATGAGCTCAGAGTATCTAATAATGGGCTTTGTTGTTTGACTAGCACTTTCTTGGTGTATTCTAGAAGGTAATATACTAAAGCTGAAGGAACTGAGAATGCTGAAGCAGATTCAATACTTTGGATCTTTTCACATATTACCAATTATGTCCCAGTCTATAGTGTATTATTTACACTAGCTTTAAGAATTGTGTTGATTAGGTAAGGACACATCTTTCTAAAACTTTATAGTCATGCTTTTCTATAGGTAAAGAATGACAGTTGAGGTACTTTCACTGAAATAGATGTTTTAAATTAAATGGAGGCGGTAAGATCCCAGAAAGTCAAAACCCATGTGGCAAAACTTACCTTCCAGAAATAAGATCACTGTGGCCACCATAATGCCTCAGATCAATCAGTAGAATTTGACCACCAGAGGCATTTATTATGGATTATTTATTATAGTAGCTTTAGGACAAAATAGATAAGAGGCTTACTAAAGTCACTTTTTGGAGTTAGCAGAAATATGTGATATTTCTAAATAATGTTACATAAAAATCTTCAATAAAACTCAGTAATTTAAACTAATAGTCACTTTTGTTCATAAATCCAAAATTAAGGCTTACTAAAAATCTACTGATTTCCCCATTGCTCCAATTGAGTGGTTCTACTGGATATTCTTAACCATCATATATCTATAATTAGATGATGTTTGCTGGACTTAACAGAGATGGTTCAGCAGTGGCAGCTTTACTTCACAAGCTTTTAAGATTTTTTTTTCATCTTTGGAAAGCAAGGTTGTTCTGGGAAGGTTTATCTGATACTAATGGAAGAAATGCAAGCAAAGACACAATCACAAGAGCATTTCTGAAAGTTCTATTTATCTCATTTCTGCACTAACATCACTGGCCAAATTAAGTCACAAGGACTGGTGAAGTATGCTTTTCTCACAGTGGATATAGCATGGATCTTCAGTCCAGTGAGTCTGCTATAAGTTCAAGATATTTGATTAAGAGATTCCATATACATTATATGCAATGTTAATTACATTTTAATGAAATATGCTGCATGAGAGATTTTCTCTTTAGTTATGCAAGTCAGGTGTCACTATGTATCAACTTTCAGCATCATTTTTGCCATCTGTTGCCACTAATATGCATTTATTCTTGTTTTTTGTGCAATGTGTGCTTCTCTTGGGTCTAGAAGGGCTTTTTGAAGCTTAGCCATTACACTGGAGTTCCTAAGAGTTGAATAAAGAAAAAGTCAAGACAGTGTATTTTTGTCTTTTAATGATTGTTCGTGAAAGTCCCTACAAAACATTTTACATTTATTGAGCATAACTTTAGCATCAATGCCATACAACTACAATTAAGAATCAAAAAGACGATTTTCTTTCTTCTCTTATACTTGCCATTTTCTGTTAATATAAAGGATGTGATTGACAATTAGCATAAACAACCTACAAATATTTTTATATTTAATTAAGTTCCCACTATACTATACCATGATATTAGAATAATAACATTTCAAATTAGCTTTGTTGATTTAATGACATTTTATTTATTTTTATTTTACTTTAGAATATTATTCATCAGTACAATGTAAAGATCTAATTAATTTTTCATTTATTTCTGGCATTTATTTATTTGTAATCTTTTTTTTATTACTTTCCTATTTTATTCATACTTAATTGGGCATTCTAAAATACCATATTTTTATAATTCAGTAATGTATGCTGGACTTGACAGAGACAACTTGCCTGTGGTAGCTCTACTTCACAAATGTTTTTTTTTTTGCTTGTTTTTGCTTTTTTGCAGAATTGGGACTTGAATTCAGGACCTCCTTCATGGCTGTGATTACAGGCACATACCACTATGCCCACCTTCTTTAATGAGATGTACTCTCACAAGTTTTTTGCCCTGGTTAACCTCTAAGAACTATGATGCCTCATGAGTAGATAAGAAAACAGGCTTGAGCCTCTGATTCCAGCTGGGAAAATTTGTTATGCTAAAGACAGAAATCCCATTGGTGAGCTCACCCATCAAGGCTAATATGCTCTGTTAATTACAAATTCACAGATGGAGAGGGTGTTTCTTTCTGAAGGGACTTTCATTTCCTTTTTTCAGGAACTGTAAATCACTACCAGCCAGAGACTATGTTAGGGTATTGAGATTTTCCACACTATAAAATTAGTAGAAACTTTAAATCACCCAACCTGCATAACTATAGGTCTTAGAGTTTATTGATTTTTTTTGAAGATCCAGTTTACCCTGAGGGTCAAGGCCAAGAAACACAAGCCTTCTCATTTTATTTCCCATTTCTTTCAATGTATGTAGTTTCTTCTTCATTTTTACATATATTAATTGTAAAAAGTAATGGGTTTATTGTGACATATCCATGAGTGCATACATTGCACTTTGATCATGTTTAATCCTTTATTACTCTTTCTTATGATTCTACCTCTCTCCCTTTTCTCCTTCCCCATCTCTACTAGTCCCTCTTTTACCTAATGAAAGTCTTTATTTTTCTACCTGGATTCCACATATGAGAGAAAACAAGGTATTTTGTGAGACTACCTTATGTCACTTAAAATGATTTTTAGTTTTTTCATTTTCTTCCCAATGACATAAGATCATTCATTGTGGCTGAATAAAATTCCATGGCATGCATATGTCACAATTTCTTTATCTTCATCCTTTGATGGGCATCTTGGCTAGTTCATAACTTAGCTACTCTGAGTAGTACCACAATAAACATGTATTTCAGGTATCTCTACAATAAGCTGACATTGATTCTTTTAGTATATATTCAGAAGTATATGGTATCTTGATCATATGGTAGTTCTAGTTTTAGTTTTTAAAGGAGCTTCCATGCAGATTCCTTAGAGGCTGCACTAATTTACATTCCCAGGAACAGGGTGTGTGGGTTCTTTTCCCTGTATGCTCACCAGAACTTGTTCGTTTTCTTGATGACAGCCATTCTGACTAAGGTGAGACAGAATCTCAATGTAGCTTTGATTTTCCTTTCCCTGGTATTCTGTCATCTTTCTCTTTGTGTACAGCTGGTTTTCTTACAAAAGCAGAAATGCATTTAATAACTTGCTATTTAAATTTATTCAGCATAATTGTTTGCTGAAAACAATGATAAACAAAGAACTTGTTTCTTGTTCTCTGCTAACATGCAACAAAATCATGAAGATGCCTAAAGATCCTAGATATAGCTCCGACTGATTCATATATATACAGACATATAAAATTGTAGTGACTATGTATATAATTTATCTGTCACATATTCACATAACCTAATAAAAATGTCTCATTTATTTTATCATGTCCCAGACACTTTTCTTATTCTGTGGGGTTATTTGGGTTTTTGCCAAATATTTCTGGGTGTTTTCAAACAGGAACTGTATTTCCATCCAGGGGTTGCTGAAAAATATTGAAGAATTTTTAAAAATTATTTTATTTTTTGCTAACACACATTGCCTATATCAATGGTGACGCACTGTGAGAGTGCAAAAAAGGTTACAGAGTTCACAGATTAAATCTCATCTCCATTCTACATTCAGGTCACATTTAAAAATTTTTTATTTTATTTTTAGTTTCCACACATTTGACAAAATACATGGTACTTGATTTTCTTTTTCTGGACTACTCCACTTTTCATAATATTGTGTAGTTATATCCATTTTGCTAAAGTTATGGATAAGTAATATTTCATTTAATGTATATTCCACATTTTCTTTACATTTGATTTTTATTAGCATAAATTAATTACATAGAGGGGTTTCATTCTGATACTTACAATATGCACATAATGCATTGATGACATTCACTCCATCGATATTATTATTTACTAATTTACAATTTTTTATGAGTTTCATTATGCTGTTTACACACATACAATGTACTGCTATAGTGTTCATTCTCCATTACACTTTCTTTCTATGCCCTTCCCCCTACCCACTATTCCACCCTGCCATCAAACAGTCCCCTGTCACAGTCATGCCATATCATTAGATTTTTTTTAGGTCTAAATTCTTCATATGAGTGAAAACATATGATATTTGTCTTTCTGAGCTCGGCTTAGCTCAATCAACATGATGATCTGCATTTCTATCCATTTGTATCCATTTCTATCCATTATATTATTCATATTATATTTATATATATAAATTTATATACATACATATATATATATTCGTTCTCCTTTCACTGTTGGGCACCTAAATTGATTCCATCACATGGCTATTATAAATAATGCTGACATAAACATGGGTATATTGGTATCTCTTTGGTATACGGATTTCATTTCCTGTGTATGAATTCCCAGAAGTATGATTGCCAGACCATAACTTAGAGATATTTTAGCTTTTTGAGGCACTTTTATAACATTCTCCATAATGTTTGTGCAAATTTTTGTTCCCACAATGTAAAAATGTTCCCTTACCTCATTTTTTCTTTTTTTTTTTCTTTTTCTGCCTCTTCTTCTTCTTCTTCTTCCTCTTCCACCTCTACCATCTCTTCCTTCTCCTTCTTCTTTGTTCTTCTTTTATAATAGACATTATAACTTAGGAGAGATGATATCTACTTATACTTTTTTTCTTTCAACTGTGTGAAGGCTAATGATGTTGAACATTTATCCAAATACTTATAGGCTACATGTATTTCCATATTTAGAAAAGTGTATACTCAGATAATTTGCCAATTTTCAATTGGGAATCATTTGGTAAGTTTATTGAGTTCTTCATACATTCCTTTCTAGTCCTTTGATGCTTTGATGGATGAGTAGTTGACAAATATTTCTCCTATTCTCTAGATTTTCTCTTCTCTCTGTTCACTGTTTCTGTTGCTATCCAGAAGTGTATGGGTTTGATGAAATCACTTTTGTCTATCTATTCTTGTTTCTTGTGCTTTGGATTTTATGGCCAAATATCTTTGCATGTACCAGTGTCTTAAATTGTTTCCCCTATAGTTTTAGAGTTTCCAGTTTGTAATTTAGGTCTTCAGTGCATTTTCACTCTTTTTCTTTGAGGTTTGGGGATTGAACCCAGGGCCTCATGCATGATATTTAAGTGCTCTACCACTGAGGTGCCCCTCTAGCATTAGGTATTTGGTCCATTTTGTGTTGCTTTTCACACAATGGGAACAAGAAGGGTCAAGAAACAGCATGAATATAGATGGCAATTTTCCCAGAACCATTTATAGAACAGATGATCTTATCTTCAATGTGTATTTCCAGTGCATTTGTCCAGAATAAGATGGCAGTAGATATGTGGGTTTTCTACTGGGATCTCTGTTACAATGTGTAGGATATTTTCTGCAACAAATAATTTTGCTAACCAAGTACTAATGGTGCTGAGGTAAAGAAGCCCTACTCTAGGCATGTTGCATATGAGCTTTCTCTCTCTGCTTCTTTGTCGAATGGAATATGAGAACAAATGTCATGTGTCACGATTTGGTAAAGCTTTAGGATATAGCCCATCATTTGAAAAGATGTTCATGACATCACAACATGCCACACAGTAACCTGAGGCAGGTAAGAAATCCTCCTTTACCTTGGATATATGAGTAAAAAATGTAGAGCAGAGGTGCACCCCTGTAGCCTAAAACACAGATACTGTAGGACAGCTATGTTATTTTAGTCAATATGTATGGTTTCATTTTTCTGTTTCAAAGTATAATCTGGGTATGATTATATGTGGTTATTTGAAACTTCATTAAATTTAAAACTAAATTAAGTTAAACATTCATCTTCAGTCACACTAGTCACATTTCTAGTGCCTTTTTTTTTTTGTGTATTATTATTTTTTTTTTTTCATTTTTCTTTTATTATTCATATGTGTATACAAGGCTTGGTTTATTTCTCCCCCCTGCCCCCACCCCCTCCCTTACCACCCACTCCACCCCCTCCCGCTCCCCCCCTCAATACCCAGCAGAAACTATTTTGCCCTTATCTCTAATTTTGTTGTAGAGAGAGTATAAGCAATAATAGGAAGGAACAAGGGGTTTTGCTGGTTGAGATAAAGATAGCTATACAGGGCATTGACTCACATTGATTTCCTGTGCGTGGGTGTTACCTTCTAGGTTAATTCTTTTTGGTCTAACCTTTTCTCTAGTACCTGTTCCCCTTTTCCTATTGGCCTCAGTTGCTTTAAAGTATCTGCTTTAGTTTCTCTGCATTAAGGGCAACAAATGCTAGCTAGTTTTTTATGTGTCTTACCTATCCTCACCCCTCCCTTGTGTGCTCTCGCTTTTATCATGTGCTCATAGTCCAATCCCCTTGTTGTGTTTGCCCTTGATCTAATGTCCACATATGAGGGAGAACATACGATTTTTGGTTTTTTGAGCCAGGCTAACCTCACTCAGAATGATGTTCTCCAATTCCATCCATTTACCAGCGAATGATAACATTTCGTTCTTCTTCACACTAGTCACATTTCTAGTGCCTTAAAGAGCTGCATGTGGCTCATTATGATTGCATTGGACAGTGCAAATATCTATCACATCCATCTGTGCAGAAAGGATTTTCCTTTCTTTTTTTTCTTTCTTTTGACATCACTGATAAGGCCATTCTGATTGATTTACTTTCCCTCCCTTCCCTTGTACTGCACTAAACCCAAGTTCACATAAAAATGTATGCTAGTGAGTCAGGTTCTGGTGACTCATGTCTGTAATCCTAGTTATGTGGGAGGCTGAGGTTTGGGAGGATTTTGGTTTGAGACCAGTTTGGGAAGGGGAGGGAAGTTGGAGAAACTTATCTCAACCAATAGCTGGGCACAAGGGTGTACCTATCATTCCCAGGTATACAGGAAACTGAATAGAGAGGATCAAGGTTCCAGGCCCACTTGGACAAAAAGAGATTACAAAATCCCATCTCAACAGGGAAAATGTTGGTGCGGTCGTACACGCCTGTCATCCCAGCCACTGTAAGGAAGAAAAACGTGAAATAGGAGGATAACGGTTCCATTCAGCCTGACCAAAAAGCTGGACCCTATCTCCAAAATATGAAGTGGAGTGGAGGCCTGATTCAAGCAGTAGAGCTTCTGCCTAGCAAGCATCCTTGAGCTTAATCCTCTCTACGGAAATAACAAAAAATGTATGTTAATAAAGTCCTTGTGTATGTAAATGTGATGATGCTTTATAGATGTATTTGAATTTTGTTTTTCTCAACAAAAAATACCTCATGCATTTTAATTCCTTCATTTTAATGCTGCATAACATCCATGATCATCTTATCGATTGCAATCCCAATCTGATTGGCATTTTTGATCTTCAATTTGGCACTTAGTTTCTGAGGAGGAAAGTGTGGCCACCTTGGACATGGGTGATATCTGGCATTGAGCACATTGTCCTGCATAGAGTTTTATCTTGGTTGTTTCTGTTTTTATAGGATAAGGTCCCTAGAGAAGATATTTTAGATATAAGTCATGCCTTATTATTCGTCTTGGTTTTAATAGAATTTAACAGAATTTAAAATATCTGTACCAATGCTTCACCAATAATGCAACAAACAGTACTTCACTGGATTTTAGATTTCTGATATCAGTCTTTTTGTATTTGATATTTCATTTTTTATTACTTTTCCATGTTTTGAATGACTTTGGCTATGTTTATTCTATCTGACATTTATAATAGGTTTAATAACTAGATAGTTCCTATTCTTTTCTTTTTTGTTCTACTTGAGTATTTTTAAATGAATCTGTAGGAATTTTTATTATACTAGTCTTCATTTCAAATCTCTTTTATTTCGTGCTCTTTTTTATTCCTACAGCTGTACTACGTTAGCAACCAATATGGTACATTTTTCTATTAAGGGCCTCCATTTTTATAGTAATAAACATGTTTTTCTTTTATATTATAATTCATAGAATCATTGTCTGCAAAATTAGAATTTCCATCTCACTTCAGTTTTGTATGTATGCTGTTTGATTTTTGTCCCACAGTAATTATGTTTCTTATTTGTATCACTATTTAATCTATTTCAAATTCATTTCATTTGTTGTCCAGTTTACTTTTCACTTACACTTAATTTAGATATGTAAAAATTAAGTTTCATTAGGCCAGGTGCTGGTGGCTTATGCCTATGAGGCTAGCAACTCAAGGAGAGATCAGGAGGATCGCTGTTCGAAGCCAGCCTAGACAAATAGTTCAAGAGACCCTATCTCGAAAAAACCCATCACAAAAAATGGGCAGGTGTAAGCCGAAGTCCCAGTACCTCAAACAAACAAATAAAAAATTAAGTTTCACAAGTGCTTTATATCTAAGACTTTATATTAAGCAATAAAAAATTTAGGCACATAAATTAAATTCATGGACATGCATGTAATTTTTGCATATTACTTCAAAGATGATAGCTGTTAAAACTTAATTTTGTAGTAGACTATGTAGAATATACATCTATATAGACTACTATGGTGTGCTTGAGTCTTGTGACTCAGAACTCTATTGTAATGGTCTTATTTCTTTTTTTTTCAGTCACAGTTATGGCTCCTTTCTCAAGCCCATCTGAGTAGAGTCCTTCTCACTTCAGTGCCAAGAAGCTAAGGATTTTACGTGCTACTGTGAAGACAATAGAATTGATCAGACCTATGTTTTGTCATTGAAGATAAGTGATTCCTTTTTGATGCAGGCTAAAAATAACGAAATGTTAATATATAATAAATAATTAAATTCATAAATATTTAAATAAATACATGACCAAAAGGAAAAAAATGAAAATCATTACTTCTGTGATGACACCTACATGTGTGCTTTGATGTAGCGATATCATCTTTAACCTTTTTATCATAGTTTAACACATTAAGTGTATAATTAAATATTCCCATGTCAAATAGAATTTATTGTTTACATACTATCCTACCTTTTTTGACAATGCAATGTATCCAGTAACTTTTATTAGACATTCTTATTATCATAAATAATATTTTTTGATAAAAAGATAAACTCTTGTCCATATACTTATTTCTTTAAGAAAATCTTTATAGTCTTCTTCTACCATCATTTTAAAGACTTTTGAAAGCATTGCTAAATTCCTTCTAAAAATAATTGCACCATAGTGGTAACCTATGGTGGAAATAATTACATGTTGTTGTCTACTTTATTTGGAACACCAGATTGGATATGCTAATAATACTTCTTAAAAAGCAAGTGTTATTCAAAGATTGTGAAAAGAAAATTCACATAAAATCAATGTTGATGTCAATCCCGTCCATTTCTTTCTCCCCATAAATATGAAGTTTAATAATAGTTTTTAATGTAACATAATATTATTGTATTACCTCGCACAGAGTATATGCTCAATATATTTTTAGTGAATAAACATTTAACTTTTTTTTTGCAGTAATGGGGTTTGAACTCAGGGCCTACACTTTTAACCATTCTGTAAACCCTTTTTTTGGGTGTGCATGAAAGGTGTTTTCAAGATAAGGTCTCCTGAGCTATTTGCCTGGGCTGACTTTGAACCTCTTGATCTCTGCCTCCTGAGTAGCTAAGATTACAGGTGTGAGCCACCAATGCCTGGCCTAAACATGTAACTTCTATGATTTGACCCTCACATATTTGGATCAAAAAGTATCCCCTTTTCTTTTCAGTGTAGAGGCTGAATTTTTTAACTGGAAATTCCATTTCTTCATGAATTTCTGTTTAGAAAATATTTTAAAGACCCTCAAAAATTCTTGCGCAGGGTCACAGTTGTAAGTGCGAAATAGGAAACAAGATAGACTTGAAATTTTCAACTTGCCTGTTGCTTGCTGTTGCCCCAAGATTCTGCTCTTTGACGTTTCAAAGCAACAGACTGGTGTATGTCTCTGGTAATTTTGAAGAAGTGCCTTGATTAACCATGACAGTTGAGGTCTGCCCTCAGCTCCCATCACTTTCAGTTCAGGGGAGAAAATACAGTACAATAATCTGCTCATTTAGTTAATCCAAGTGGCTCTCAAACCATAAAGCAAGTCACTCTTTCCCAATTTACACATGGTGAAGGTCGTCCCCTAACATCAAAAACCCTTTGGCCTCCAAGCTCACATATCAGCACTCTCAACTGACATATGAACAAGTACTGCAAAGACGTTTTCTTCCTGTCACATGTGTGGTCAACACCTCTGTGAGTTATAACTGTCCTTTCTCTGACCAGATGGTCAATCTTCAGTGTTCACCTAACCGTGAAGTGGTGCTCAGAGGAGCCAATCTTTTTTCCATTTCTCAGGGAGTAGATGCACTATGTGGTCCCTTTCTCTTCCTTACCTTTTTCAGGTGACCCAAGTTCAACCAAAGTAAATTTTCAACAACATTCAATTTCAAGTGGATGAAATTGTGAAAGTCTTGTTGTTCTAGCCAGTTTTGAACTATTGAAATTTTGAAAGATAAAAGTTCTTTGCTGAAGGGGAGAATGGAGATAAAGAGACTTTCCCAAGTCATTGGTGTGCACACTCTTGAAAATTACATCATTCTTGCCTTACACTAGATATTCAAATGTTTGTTCCCAAGCCAAAGAGAAAATTTTCCATGATGAATTGAAATTTCCACTTATGGATGGAAAAAAACCTTTTAAATGTTATATAAACATATATATATATATATATATATATATATATATATAGTCACTAAATATATATGACTAGAAATACAGAGACATGTATTCTCTACATTTATGTATTTATATTTTATTTGTATGTATATATATATATTTCCATGATATACCTTTCTTTTAGTGAAAGAGTGAATAAAAAATAACTTTTTTAAAAAATGAAAAATAATAATATATAATACCTATTTGACATGGGAGTTTGTATATTTATTTGGTTTGAAGGAAAAATAAGGATTGGAAGGAAAAAGTAGCACAGAAAAATATAATGTCTGGTCTTTTTTTGAGACCAATTTCATGGGTGGTTGACCAATTACTTGATGGAACATTTTGTGGTTCTGTGCCCATATTTCTTTTACATGATTTTTTTTGTCCTTCATAGGATATCAAAATATTTCATAGTCACCCTAAAAACAAGGAGCTCATCTATTAATGTCAATGGAAAGTTTATTAATGTAGAAGTTATATAGCCTACATCCACCCATATGTCATATCATGTGACAAAGCACCATTTGTTACACGAGTTTCCATGTTCAGACATATGTCAATTCATACAGCAGAGTATACACATATCAGAAATGAATTTTGTGAAAGGTTATTTTTAGGAAAATTAAATAATGAGCTTAAGTAAATGTACGAAATAGATTTATTTGCATCTCACAGTGAACATTGGTATAATGGCATGGCTAAAGAAAGTAAAACTTTTACACCATGCTAAATTGAATATTTCTCTGGATTACATTTAAGTTTAGAAAGTATAAAAATAAGCAAGATTTACAACTTGTGCAGCTGAGTGACCTGGTAAGCAAGATCAGAAAAAAATATATTTCCATGTATCAAAATAACACTTGTTCTTCCACTACTCTGTTAGGCTCATAAATTGAATCTACTATACTGCTTTGTTTGTGCAAAAATTTCTAATCAAATGCATAGCAAACTCAGTAAAATATGTAATTTGGGACTTTAGGAATATTAGTTGTCTTTTAAAAAAATTTTCCTTAAAATAGCATTCAATTATCACCTTTCAAATATGCACACCTGCTTTTCATTAGAATAAATCATTAAAATAAGTAAAGCAAAATACATGTTGATTTTTGTAACATTGGGGAAATTTGTAAAATAGAATGTTTTATAGAAAAATTTAAAATGAACAATTCTGAATTAGTATAAGTATGTAACAAATATTTTGGGGTTTTATTAATTGTTTCTCCTTTCACTTATATGTGCAAGTCTTACATCTTAAATTTACAGAAAATTTGTGACTCATAGCTTATCACAGTAAACAAATGCATAAATTAAACACAAGGAAGAAAAATCAGGTTCTGAAGTGAGAAAAGCATAAATATTTCCTGCCTGAGAAAAGGTCTGAGTTTAAGTTTTTCATTTTTTTCTTTATTCATTTATTCATATGTGCATACATTGTTTGGGCCATTTCACTCCCTTGCCCCTTGCCGTCTTCTTCTCCTGCCCACCCCACTCGCTTCTAGGTAGAACCTGTTCTGCCCTTTTTTCCAATTTTGTTGAAGAGAAGACATAAGCAATGATAAGAAGGAAATAGAATTTTTGCCAGTTGAGATAAGTATAGCTATACAGAGAGATTCCTAGCATTGCTTCCATGCAGAAGTGTATTACAACACGAACTGATTCATCTCTACCTGACCTCTTCACTATTTCCTAGTCACCTTCCCATATTGAACTCTGTCATTCTAAGGTTTCTGTATTAGCTCTTCTGTAGTGGGCACATCAAACACTTTAAAGTTTTGGGTTTCCTACCTATTCCCAGTCCTCCTGTATGTGCTCTCCCCTTGTCATGTGACCCAAGGCCAACAACATTACTGCCTTTGCCTTAGATCTGAAGTCCACATATGAGGGAGAACATAGGATTTTTGGTCTTCTGAGCCTGGCTAACCTCGCTCAGGATGATGTTCTCCAGTTCCATCCATTTACCTGCAAATGATAAGACTTCATTCTTTTTCATGGCTGGTAAAATTCCATTGTGTATAGATACCATATTTTCTTAATCCATTCATTGATTGTGAGGCATCTTGGCTGTTTCCATAACTTGGCTATTGTGAATAGCACTGCAATAAACATGGGTGTGCAGGTGCCTCTCGAGTAATCTGTGTTGCATTCCTTCAGGCATATCCCCAGGAGTGGGATTGCTGGATCGTATGCCAGGTCTATGTCTAGATTTTTAAGAAGTCTCCAAATTTTTTCCCAGAGGGGTTGCACCAACTTGAATTTCCACCAGCAGAGTACAAGGGTTCTTTTTTCCCCACGTCCTCACCAACACCTGTTGATTGGTGTTTTTGATGATAGCTATTCTAACAGGGGTGAGGTGGAATATTAGTGTGGTTTTGATTTGCATTTCCTTTATGGCCAGAGATGGTGAGCATATTTTCATGTGCTTCTGGCAATTTGAATTTATTCTTTAGAAAAAGTTCTGTTTAGTTCACTTTCCCATTTCTTTATTGGCTCATGGATTTTGGGAAAGTTTAGCTTTTTGGGTTCCCTGTGTATTCTGGTTTCAGGCCTTTGTCTGATGTATAGCTGGCAAATATTTTCTTCCACTCTATGATGGTCTCTTCAGTTTGGAGATCATTTCTTTTCTTGTGCAGAAGCTTTTTAATTTTATATAGTCCCATTTGTCCATCATTTCCCTTAGTTGCTGAGCAGCTTATGTTCTATTGAGGAAGTTCTTGCCTATACATATTACTTCCAGAGTATTCCCTGCTTTTTCCTGACAAACTTCAGGGTTTGGGGTCTGATATTAAGGTCCTTGATCTATTTTGAGTTGATATTAGTACAGGGTGATAAATATGGATCTAGTTTCAGGTTTTTTGCAGGCAGATAAAGACTTATCCCTGCAACATTTGTTGAAAGGGTTGTCTTTTCTCCATCATATATCTTTGTCACCTTTGTCAAAAATGAGGTGGGCATAGTTGTGTGGCTTCATATCTGGGTCCTCTATTCTTTTCCACTGGTCTTCATGTCTGTTTTTGTGCCAGTACCATACTGTTCTCATTGCTATTGCTTTGTAATATAGTTTGAAGTCAGGTATTGTGATACCTCCAGCATTGCTCTTTTTAATGAGTACTGCCTTGGCTATTCGCTGTCTCTTGTGTTTCCAAATGAACTTTAGAGCAGATTTTTCAACCTCTGTGATGAATGTAATTGGGATTTTGGTGGGAATTACATTTAACATGTAGATTGCTTTTGGTAGTATAGCCATTTTTACCATGCTGGTTCCTCCAATCCATGATCATGGGTGATCTTTCCATCTTCTGTAGTCTTCTTTGATCCCTTTCTTCAGGGGTTTGTAGTTCTCTTTGCAGGGGTCATTCACATCCTTTGTTAAGTTTACTCCTAGGTATTTGATTTTTTTTTTGAGGTTATTGTAAATGGAATTGTTGCCATATTTTCTGACTAAATTTGTTCATTGTTTGTGTGTAGAAAAGCTAATGTTTTTCATAAGTTGATTTTGTATCCTGCCACCTTGCTGTACCTGTTTATAGTGTCTAAGAGTTCTTGGGTAGAGTTTTTTGGGTCTTTAAGGTATAATATCATATCATCTGCAAATAAGGATATTTTGACAGTTTCTTTACCTATTTGTATTCCTTTTATTTCTTCTTCTTGCTTAATTGCTCTGGCTAGATATTCCAGTACTATGTTGAATAAGAGACCCTTGTCTCGTTCCTGATTTTAGAGGAAATGGTTTCAGTTATTCACCATTAAGCATGATGTTGGCTGTAGATTTGTCATATATAGCCTTCACAATGTTGAGGTACATTCCTTCTACTCCTAGTTTTTTTAGAGCTTTTATCATGAAGTGGTGTTGGATCTTGTTGAAGGTTTTTTCTGCATCTATTGAGATGATCAAGTGGTTTTTGTCTTTGCTTCTATTGATGTGCTGTATTACATTTATAGATTTGCGTATGTTTCAACAAACATACAAACATGCAGGTATGTTTCACCCCTGCATTCCTGGGATGAAGCCGACTTGGTCGTGGTGAATGATCTTTCTGATGTGTTGTTGGGTTCGGTTTGCCATTATTTTATTGAGGATTTTTGCATCAATGTTCATTAAGGAAATTGGTCTGTAGTTCTCCTTTTTGGAGGTGTCTTTCTCTGGTTTTGGGATGAGAGTTATATTGGCTTCATAAAATGAGTTAGGCAGTGTTCCTTTCTTTTCTATTTCATGGAACAGTTTAAGAAGAGTTGGTATTAATTCCTCTTTAAAGGTCTGACAGAATTCAGCAGTGATTCCATCAGGTCCTGGACTTTTCTTTTTTGGGAGTCTCTTTATTGCTGCTTCAATTTCACTTCGTGTTATAGATCTATTCAGGTGATTAATATCTTCTTGGTTTAGTTTTGGGTGGTTGTAAGTTTCTAGAAATCTGTCCATTTTTAAGATTTTCAAATTTGTTAGAATATAGACTCTCAAAGTAGTCTTTGATGATTTCCTGGATTTCCATGGTGTTTGTTGTTATCTCCCCTTTTGCATTTCTGATTTTACTAATTTGGATTTTTTCTCTCCTCATTTTAGTCAGGTTTGCCAGGGGTCTGTGAATATAATTAATTTTTTCGAAGAACCAGCTTTTTGTTTCATTGATTTTTTTTTTCTTTTATTTATATGTGCATACAATATTTGGGTCATTTCTCCTCCCTTCCCTCCACCCCCTCCCTGACCCCTTACCTGTGGATTGGGGATCTTGACAGGGCATGGCTCTGGTCATCCCTCATGGAGCTGGGGCCCAGCAGTGCCTGAAGGGCAGGGGTCGAGGGGCAGTAGTCCTGGTGGGGTGTGGGCCTGGCACGACCTGAGGGCCAGAGAACCTGGTGGTTCTGATGCCTGAATCTGATGCAGCCTGAGGGGCAGAGAGCCCAGCAGAGCAGAGCAGTGGCTGTGCAGGCCTGTGGGGTGGGGACTTGGCAGGCCAACTGTTCTTTTATTAGATCGTGGCATGGAGGAGCCTTCCACAATCTAAGGGTTTAGAGTACCATATTTTTAGCTCTCTTTGTTGCTTTATCTCAGCCACGTGTGTCTCTGGTGTCTCCACGGGGTCCCTAGTTCAGAAGCCCACGAGGTCTGCATCTATATCTCAGTCGCCATCTTTAAAGTCCTCACTCCATCTATTTTGAATGATAGTTTTGCTGGATAGAGTGTCTTAGGGTTGAAATTATTTTCATTCAGTTCCCAGAAGACCCCACTCCATGCTCTTCTTGCTTTTAAGGTTTCTGTTGTGGAATCTGCTTTGATTGATGGGTTTACCTTTGTATGTTATTTGTTTTTTCTCTCTTACATCCTTCAATATTCTTTCTCTATTCTCTGTGCTTGTTGTTTTAATGATAATATGTCATGGGGTAGCTCTATTTTAGTCAAGTCTGTTTGGTGTCCGGGAGGCTTCCTGTATCTGAGTGGGTATAGCTTTCTCTAGATTTGGGAAATTTTCTGTTATTATTTGGTGACTACATTGTGAATCCCCATTTATTTGCACCTCTTCTTCTTCAATGCCCATTATTCTCAGGTTTGGTCTTTTGATGGAGTCGGTGAGTTCTTTCATATTCCTTTCACGGGTTTTGAGTTGTTTGACTAATAGTTCTTCATTTTTTCCTTTAATTTACATTTTGTCTTTAAGTTCTAAGATACTGTCTTCTGTTTGTTCTAGGCTGCTGAAGTGGCCTTCCACTGTGTTTTTTGTTGCTGTTTCATTCTTTTTTCTGAGGTTGTTCCATATCATGCGTCACTTCTTCTTTATTATTGTCAATTTTCATCTTTATTCATTTATCTCTTTATTTATAGTGTTCTCTGTTTAACTTTGCTGTTTATTTAGGGCTCCTATGAGTTCACTTATTTGTTTCTGTGTCTTCTTGTATTCTTTACTTTTGGTGTTTTTAAATTTCTTGAATGCCTCTACTATGTTTTGGTTAACCATGTCTAGTAGCATCTCCATGAAATTCTCAATGATTACTTCATCTATTTCTTCTTTGAGGATGTTCTTGTTGGCATCATTGGGTTCCTTGGTGTCATTTATCTTTGATTTGTTGGAGTGTGGAACTGGGTATCCATTTTCTTCATTTCCCTCTGAATCCTGTATTAAATTATTTTTGGGGGGAGAGAATGGTTTCCATTCCTTTTTCATCATCCCATTGCTGCACTGTGCAACTGTGTTCTTGATAGGCTTGTGGGTGGTTTCAGTCACCTGCTTTCTTTCCCTTGGTTTAATTTTGTTTTGTGGCTATATTGGGTTTGTAGCTAAGTGTGTGAGTGCTAGTTCTGTCCCTGGTGTTTGTGTTATTTAGTATTAACAAATTCACAATAGTAGAACAAACAACAACAACAAAAAAACCCAAAGAAATCAGTGGGGAGAGATGAACAAACACAAACACACAAGAAACAAAACAAACCAACAAACAAACAACAACAACAACAACAAAATCTCCAGGTTCAGGAACAATAGAATTTCAGTCTTAGTTTAAGTTCTGGTGTTACTCCTCCAGCATACAGTCCTGGTGTTGGTATTTAAGCTGAAGTTCTGTTGTAGTCTGTCCAGGTGGTTGTATAGTGGTTTTTTTGTTTGTTTGTTTGTTTTTCTTCTTTCTGCGGCAGCTGCTTAGTCAGCTCTTCCCTCAGTGATGTATGGCAGTTTAAGTTTTTATGTATTCCTCAGGTTCTGGAGATCAGCTCTGTAGTCCACCAGCTGTCCTCCTTTGAAGTTGGTTTTTCACTGTGCTTGATTACCAGGGACTTGTTTCTTTGCCTCACCCCCTTTCTCTTGGGCAAGGCAGTGATTAATCAGCAGCCCCCCCTGCTGTTAGGATGTTGTGATGGTTTGCTGATTATTTTTCAGTTTTGCCTGGCTGTTTGACTTTGCATGTTGGTCACTGGCTCAGGAGATGAGCTTTGTGGACAGATACCTGACCTGTTTCAGGCAGTGGTTTATCATGTGCCTGCTGCTGGCCCTCCTGCCTTTCCAGCATTTGTTTACTGAAAGTTTGTGCAGAGATCACCTTCTTGCTCCTCCCCTCCTTCTGTGATGCACTTCCAGCTTCTCATCCCCTCTGCTGTGTGCTATTTTTCAGTTCGCTGTTTATTGTTCAGTTTTTTTTTTTTGTGGGGGTCAGTCGGTCCAGGGGGTTGTGTTGGTTTAGACAGGGGTGGCTGAGGGAATTCCGTGTGACACTTGGTGCTCCCCTGTTTGGTCTGCTGAATGTTTCCCAGACAGGTTTGGAGCCGGCTCTGGCATCATCAGGAGCCCTCCTGTTTTCTCAGTGTAATATGGCATGGAAAATCCTTCTATGGGCTATGGGTTCAGGGTGTAAAAGTTTTGATTCTCCTTGGTGCTTTAATTCCACCAAGTGTGGCTCCAGCATCTCAGCAAGGTTTCTGATTCATGGAGCTCATGCTGTCTGTTTCTGTACCATAGTCACCATCTTGGATCCCTACAAGTTTTTCATTTTTGATGGCTATTATATCACTTATTTTTGAAGAAGATCAGCATTTTGGCATTAGATTTAATAGATTTTCTGCATATGTGTTTCATACATTTAAATGTAATTTTGGTTTCAATCAAGAATGTCATCGAATGCATAATTGTGCTTTTTTATTTTCTTTGGAAAATATTTTTCTGATGATATATGTTCATTGCTTTCTTTCTGATAAACATGTTCAATACAAGATGATAATAAATAAATGTGTACTTGTGAATAATGAGAATTGCTTGAATTTGATTCTGTTACTCATTATTCATAAAAGAGGAAAATGAACTGAAATTAAACAGTAGCTCAGGCCAACATGTGAAGAAAAATATTCCCCTTAATTCTTTAATGAGCAAAGTAGTTTAGTAGTTAGTATACATTTTACCATGTTTTAAGTGCTTCCATTTGGCATTGTAATTTTTCTTTCATTTTCAATTTTGTAAATCACCACCTATCTAAAAACAGAAATGTTAAACAATATTTTAGATAGTTACATTTATGTATAAGCATTAGACACAGAAGCCACTTTATAATTTATTCTGGATTATTTATTCCTGTCGTTTGGTTGTGTTTCCTAAGTGTTCATGTTTTAGAAACTTAGTCCCTACGTGTTAATGGGGGTGGGACCTGTAAGAGGTGACTAGGATTGAATGAGGTCATTTGGGTGGGACTTCCATGACAGGGTGACAAGAGAAAAGTGATCCAAGCACCTGTGCTTACTCTGATTCAACATGTGAGGTGTTCCATCCTGCAATGGGCACCAAGATGGCCCTTATCAGATGCTGAGCAGAGCCCTGTACCATGCTCAGCATGGTACAACTTCTCAGTCTCCAGAACCTTGAAACAAATATATTTCTAATCTTTATAAATTACTTGATTTCAGTTATTTTGTTATAGCAGCAGAAAGTGGAATAGTACTCCTATATATTAGCTAGGACAGTTCAGCTTATATATGTAAGTTTTACTATTTCCTCCCTCCCTTTCATATAAACTCACTCTCCTCAGGTCATTCTTTTCAGTTTGCTTATTTCCCAGAGGGAAAGCCCTGCTGCTAACATTCAGGGTAAGTCACATCAAATATGGTCATGAGTCAATCATTTTATCTCACTTTCAGTTTAAGAGCACCAATTACTTTGCAAATGCATTAATTACTGCAAGAGTAATCCAGGAATATTTATGACCAGATAGTGTATCTGCATCACACTTGTCAAGTTTTCTATGATATACATGTGACCAAATCTCCACTGCACATATTCAGTTGAAAATCAGGCTGATATTGTGTTACAGCAAGTCTGTAGTATTTAATTACTTTTTGCAAAGAAATTATTGTTTATTTGGCTGGAATGATATAAAAACTGTACAAATAAACATTTGTTCAGAAGAACATTCAAATCTTTATCAGGTTTGATAACATAAAATTGCAAACACACATGTAATAAGTGAATTAACAGGTATATAGTTCCTGAAGCAAAGGAAGAGGGAAATTGAATATAAAGTGGATAAAAGTTTTTCTGATGCCTACTGCTGTAGCACTTAGATTATCATAAATATTACATATTAATCATTTTATGTTATGTATTTCCTATCTTCAAGGTTTGGTTGACTTTCCTCTAGTTTACCACATTTTTGTTGTAGATTTTACAATAAAAAGTATAATCTTAAATAAAAGTAATGATGATATTTGGAAATATTGTTTTGTAAAAGGTAATATAAACACATAAAATGATAAAACATTTTATTAAGACAGCATTATGAAATGTCTAAGCCAAAAATAATGTGTAATGCTATTTTGTAAATTAAATTTTAAAGTGATTTGGAGGATGTAGAACTATACATATGTACCTCTCAGAGAAGTTCCAAGGTATTTTCCTTTCCATTGAAATAAGAATAGATGGGTTTAAAGTAAATTGCGTATAGTCCAGACAGTTCAGTAAACAATAGGGCCTGTACTAATAAGAACTCAGACTATATCTAGGTGTAGTGGTACAGGCTTGTAATCCCAGCTACTTAGGAGACAAAAATAAGATTGTGAATTTAAGGATAAAGTTCTCATGGCCCTATCTCTAAAACAAAATATAAACAAAAGGATTAGGGATATAGCTCAAGTGATAGAGCATCTGCCTAACAATTTTGAGGTCCTGGACTCAATACCCAGTGCTATAAAAAACCAAAAAATTTATCCATGTGGTTTCACACCAAATGCAGGCAAAATGTATTCAAACCTGCTCCTTAGTGAATTTTTTAGGAGAGTTGTTTTTGGATTTTATTTTCAATTTTAGAGGTGATTAATACTCTGGATACATTAGTTATAATACAGGAATAAGTTAGTCTTCAGTTAATGTATGTAATTGGAAGATATACTGTGAAGTGAAGTAAACCTGGTTCAGAAAGACAAAGGCCTCATATTTTGTCTCATATATGGAAGACAGATCCAAGAGATAAACATATATACAACTTAAACATGACCATATACAAATTGATATGTGGTACATATTTGCAGTAGTGGTACTACTCTATGGAACTCAGGGACGGGACAAAGGGAAAGGAAAAGGTAAAACAACATCTGTGAAAGGAGAGGATACAACAATATGTATTGAAAGCTGTTGAAAAATTGGTGTCGGGAGGGAAGGGGTTAAGGAAAGTAATAGAAGGAGTTGAATGGACCAAAGTAAAGTATACTCAAAGTGGGGATACATGGAGAACACTGAGTTGCAAATTAATCACAAAAAGACAGGACAATAAAATACATAGTGTGTGGGAATACTTGTGGGAGGGGGGAGAGTGAGTGAGAGAGATTACAGTGAGGGAATATGGCTGATGGAATTCATGTACTTATGGAAAAATGAAACCTCTTGAAATTGCTTCAAGTGGGCAGGAAGAGGTTCAAGGGGGAGATATGGTGGGGATGATATAATCAATGTACAATATGTCTTATTTGGAATTGTCACAATGAATGACCCCCCCACAATGAATATATCCTAGTAAAAAATTTTAAATAATGAAATAGTCTTCAATTGAGATGTTATACTTTGAAGAAAAGGTTTGATTAGAATGGAGCAGAAAGTCAAGTCCATTTATAACATAGATAAATGGAAGAGCAAGAGAAAAGAGACACCTGAATTTCTCACTCTTCATCATATTCAAGAGTGTATTTCCTAGATTCTTGTTAATCTTGCCAGCCTCAGATTTCAAATGGTAACAAAGTGAAAGTAATTGCCCTTAGGGTTATTTAAACAATTACCAAAAACATCTGGAATATGGCAGAACAATACAATTGATAGAATTTGATTTTGTGCTATAAATGTGAAGTTCTCTGAAGTCCTAGAGTTAGATTTCCAGCAAAACTGAGGGAAATTTGTGAGACATATTTTCTTTGCTCTCATTTGCTCCATTATATACTTTGGTCAGGATTTCCTCTCTACCACTGAACAACCTCTGCCTTGGGAAGTGTTACTCAACGATTTTTTGAATTATTGATACACTGAGCTAATTTGATTCCCAACTTTATTTCCAACTATCTCCATTATGAGAAAGTCTCTTAATATTGTCCTTGTCTTGGTTTTTGAACAACATTCTCTGTAGAACTTCATGTGCCTCTCCCCTACCCTCCGTATTGGTGCTCGTGTCTTCTCATTTTGTATGTTCACATATAGCTTCATCACAAAAATGTGTACCCACATTCCAGGCTACTCTTTTCAAAATTCCAAGAAAATGTCTCAACTTGAATGACTCATAGAGGACAAGTCATTATATCACACTTTGGAGTCACTAGAAGTAACATCAGAGCCCCCTTTGCTTCTTTTTTCATCACAGAGAGAGTCAGATTCATTATTATAGGTCACAGAACCCCCAAATCTGGGAGTTAGTAAAATCTCCATTCCCTATTTTTATTTGCTCACCAATTAAATCTTTTGTTTCTCCACATATACATTTGCAACATTTTCAACACTCACCTCTAACATGTACTTTCATTCTCTTCCATGAATTATTGTAATAGATTCCTGAACTTTTCCCTCATCTAAAATTTTGTGTCCAAGTAAAATAATTCTTAGCACTTTTGGTAAAACAATTTCTAAATTGTTTGCCATTGACCAACATTTATATCTATGTACTGTACTTTTTTAATGATAATACACATAACGACAGCTGGTCTAAATCAGTGCTAAATATCAGTTACTCTTGGGTACTCTAGAATACCATTGTAATAATTCTCTCCACAGTGTTCCAGATCAACAATTTCCACTTTGTGCTGCATCAATTGCTTCTACCTTTCTCCATTTCAACCTTTGTCTTAAGTGAAACCCACTGACACCTTCACTTTTATCTAGAACTTTTGTTCTGCTTCATCACTCTGATCTCCTTTGTAGAAAAACTCCATGAAATTACCTACACTCTCTGACGTGCATTCCTCCTCTAAAACTCTCTTAAACACCTCCCATCGTTCTTTGTACTCTGCTACTATCCAGGGAGTCCAGCTTGATTTTACCACTCTTCATCTCCTTTTCCAGTTTATCCCTGCTCCCATGCTACTTAATATCCAACAGCATGGACTTTTTGTGGGGGCAGAAATGGGTTTTGAACTCAGGGCTTCACACTTGTTAAGTAAGTGCTTTACCACTTGAGTTATCCCCCCAGTCCTTTGCTCTGATTATTTTAGAGAAAGGATTTAGGTTTTTGCCCAGGTTGGCCTTCACTGGGATCTTCTTATTTTAAGCTTTCTACCTTAGCATGTGCCACCATGCCCAGCTTTATTTTTTTTTGAGATGGAGGTTTTTGGAGGTTTTTTTTTTTGGCCCAGGCTTACCAGGAACCATGAGGTTCCTGATACTCTCTTATGTAGCTTGGAATGACAGGTACACATCACCATATACAGCTATTGGTTAAGATGGAGGCTCCTGAAATTTTTTACCTGGGATGGTCTTGCACCACGATCCTTCCAATTTCATCCTCCTAAGAAGCTGAATTATAGGTGTGAGTCACCAGTGCCCAGCTCAATAGCATAGACTATGCTTTATTTGTTTTTAATTATTTTAATTTGCTTCTCAACCTCTACAACATACTTTCCCTGTAGTCAGGTTTAGTCTGTTTTAATTGGTTACTTTTCTAGCCCTGTAACAGTGTGGAATAAAGAAGAAGCTCAGTGAATACCTGTCAAAGGAATTAATACATATTTTTTTTCTGATCATATGGTTAAATTCCATTCATAGATTCCTGCTACTTACTCCTTTATTTGGTTATAAGTTTTTTTTTTGTGGGATCCTACAAATCTTCCTTCAGTTGAATTTTCCTTATTTCCAGATTTTTCTGATTTATTCTTTACATTACTGCCTTGTCAATATATAAATAATTCCCTTATTTTGTATTTTTTATCAGTCTGAGACTTTATTCAGAAACAAGCTTATACTTGTAACTCTTTCTCTATAGATAGATCTTACTATTATTAATTTTAAAATGTGTATACCTTAATTACCCCATTATCTTTGAATAGTTTTATGATCTAGCATATATATCTAATTATACCCTCTACTGAGTGTCCATTATAAACAAGCAGTCCTCTAATGTATTATTATATACACTTAAATGAATATAATAGTCATAATAAACACTGTATTTATTATGCCCAATGTGGCACAAAATATAGTAAAATTACTCAATTTTGATCATTATACTTGACTATAATAAATACTTCACAGCTATACACACATATGTATATATACATACATATATATACATGTATATATATATGCAAAAATATCTGTGCTTATGAAAACCAATAACATAACTGTTAGTTCTCTGACTACTGGAGTATATTTAACTGATGTTTCCAGATACTATACTCTAATTTATCACTGTGTTCACACAAAAGCCACATTTCCCACAAGACTTCAACCAAAGACTGAGCAAAGATATTATGTCAAAATTGCCTGTGGGAGACATGAAATTCAACTAAGAGGTGACTTTGTATTAAGAATATTCCTGCTGATTTCTCAGCCTGCTTTGCATTTTAAGATCCTTTCATCATTTTTCTTCCCTCTCATACATCTAGAGTCAGACCTGCATTAGGTCTGGAACTTCTTCCATTCTTTTCCTGTTCCTTCCACATTTTTCTTTGATAGGTGTTGCCCTGGATAAATGGTATGCATGACTAATTCAATCTGAACATCTACTTCTCAGGGGATCAACATTAACACAAATAATACCTGATGTGTAGCAAAAATACAAGTGGTATGATAGGGAATTTCAGACTGGCTTCTGCATCATGATTAAAGCTGGGATGCAGTCAGAAGATGATGTGCATATTTCCCTGGCACAAAATAATATCTCAACTGTTAAATATTCCACTTCAAATTACCTTGGAGAAGATCCAGTGGAGCAGACTGCTGTAGCAGATGTGATGAATCAAACATTCAAAAAAGTACAAGGATCAGAATGGGAATGAATGCCTCTAAAGAGAATGGAGCAGGCTGGTTACTACTAAGCTGCACTGTTATCACCAGGGGGTAGAAAGAAGTTGAGGGCCATTAAGCAGTAGTTAAGAACTAACTACAAGAGTCAAAGGGTCTCTGTGGAAGCTTAAGAAAGACCTTCATATCTTGAGGTTAAACATAGGCTGAAGGAAAGCATTATACTTGTTATAGTCAGAGATTTTCAGAGACAGCTGCTAAGCCACTCAGCCGTGGTTGGTGTGATATGTTAAGGTGATGGTCCTCTTGATAAACACCCAAAACAAACAAAATGAAACTAAAACTTCTCGAGGTCTACATGGAAGAGGCACAGAGGACCAGAGTGTATTGACTGTGTAGCTTCTAGTAGACTCTCTGGTCTTGCAGAGGTTGCCTACCCTTCCCTACTAAGTGCTCTGTTATAACTAGAAGATATTTTATAGACTACTACTCCAAAGGGCAAGAAAGAAGATTTTTCCTTGGCAACTACCTGCACATCCTTTCCTGACTGCCAGGACAATAGTGATACATACCAGAAAAAGCTAGATGAGGATGTGTTAAGTCTACTATAGGAAAAAAAGATACCATACCAGAAGAACTGGAAGATTTTTACCACATACCAATATTGTGGACTCCAGTGCACTGGAGCCAGAGGGATAATCCTGGAATTGAATCTTCAGGGTTCTTGATCAAAGGGACAGACATACAAGAGAAAGAAATCTACTATGTGTTGAATTAGGGTTGCTTTCACAACATACAGGATTTAATATTAGTTAAGGGATTAAAAAATCCTTGATACTGTTGTGGTCCCTGGACATCTGGGAAAAACAATGGCCATAATGAAAAGAAAATGTCAGAGTTGCCTTAAGAGGTGGTACAAAAAGGTAGAAGGAGCTTGAAAGAAAAAGACATTCATCAATAGATATATTATATAAGATCAGAATAGCCTTCAGAATTTATCTTCCATGGAAGAAATCAGAGGATTCACCATTCACTAAGATCCATGTTCAAAAACACTGAGAAATTCTTCTCTGCAGACCAGGGATGATGAAGAAGAGGCAGCAGCAGAGCTGGATGAGGGAGCTGCAAAGTAACAGAGGTAGGTCAGAAGTCAGCAATTCATGGCCAGGAAGTTATAATTGTCCTTATGATTGGCTAGGTCAAAGGCTGAGATAAGCAATTCCACAGATAAAAGGTTTGTGAAGATGGTTAATGATATACGAACTTCCTAAGGACAAAATGGAGAGGCAGACCACAAGTCTCCACAAAACCACAAGAGGCTGCTTAATTTGCCATCACATGCTCTGCTGGTCTCCTTCAGCAGTACTGTGCAATATCCAGAGCTCAACATTGAGATAAGTCTCAGTAAGCTGAATTTTCACAGGCATAGTAATGAGACCAACTTTAATAGTTGTGAATTCTTACTATGGGCTCGGATTAGCTTGGCCATCATTTTACTGTATAGAGATAGGGAAGAGGCATTTAAAATTCATGAGTTTATAGTGATATTCTGAATTTATATTTAATATTATAAGATGCTTATAAAATGTTCTTGATTTGAAATTTTCATCTTTATTTCCATATTCTGAAATCTAACATCGTGTGTCTACAACCATCTATACACAAATATACATATATCTACTTTCAAAGTAATGACACTGTTACTTTGAGCAGTGAAATGGTAGAATAAATTTTAAGATTTATGTACAGTTTTATTTGACTAAGGATAAACTATAAGAATATAGTGTTCTAGCGACACTTGTAATTATTTATCTTTGATTTCTGATTTTTAAGTGTTGTCTTTTTTCTTGTTGATTTCATCATGAATCAATTCATAAACTACATTGTCACCTTGTGTACCCACCTGAAATTTCTCACATATATTGAATTTTAATTAATTGCATTACTAGTTTAAGTATGCATTTCAGAAACATACATAGTCTCATATGAGCTTTTGTATTTTTCACAGGTCCATATATGAGTAATGATAAAATTATTCAATACTCTTGAGTATACAATCATGTAACCAACACATAAACTAAGAAAGGGAACGATAGAACTCCCTCTTCATGCTCCTCTCAAACACTTCTATCTCTTGTCCAAACTTAGTTATCTTTGCAACTTCTTATATCAGGGAATGATAATTAATTTTGCCTATTTTGATATCACATTAAATTATAAGGATATTTAAAGACATTGTGATTCATCACATTGATGTAAGGAGATTTTCTTATTTGCCTTGCTGTGTATTATTGTACTTTATACTGATATTTCTACTATTGTATTCATTCTGTTGAAAGGTTGCATTTAGTTTTTAGATATGAAAGCTTTTCCAAGGTTTTTGGCTACAGATATGTATTCCTGTATTCAAACTTAGAAGATAAACCTTAGTAGATTATAAAATACTTTGCCAATTTGCATTACCAGAAAAAATTATGAGAATTCTTTTTCTTCACTTTCTTAACTATACTTTAGTTTTTGTGCTTGACTTGTAGTGTCATATCATTGAGGTTTTCACTTACTTACATGTGTATAATTGACATTTCTCTGATGATTAATGCAATGGAGAGTCTTTTCATATAATAGCACCTCAAACAGTCTCTCTTTTGACATTCCTGTTCAACCTTTACTCTGTAGAAATTTCTGCCCTTTCCAAATATGTATGAATTATAAAGTTTTCTAGATATGAGACATTATTGTGTATATTTGAAATAAATGGTTTTATTCTCCATGCTATTGACCAAAAACATCAGCAGTCCAGAAACACCTTTTTATAGAACTAAACATTTGATTTATTAATAAGAGCAATGGAAGGTCTGATTTTGACTGAAGAGTGCTGAGTGCCTTACACATCATTAACAAAAGGAAAAAGGGAGGGAAGAGAGGGAAAAATAAGAAGCAAGGGAAAGAAAGAAACTTGGTCCTTTTAGCAACCCACAAACAGAAATCAAATTGAGGTATGAAAGGTAAAATAAGACTAGACTACCTCTAAAAGATAACATGGAGCACTATCTACAAGATGTTGGAGTAAGAATTTGTTACTGAAACAAGATAAAGAAACCACTATCATTATGGAAAAATTTGATATTAATAGCTATATTAAACTAGCTGGTGAATGCTTCTCACCATTTAAAAGCACAAGGGAAAATAAGTTGACAAGATTAAAATTCCAACAAATATATTTTACTTCTATTAATAGTGTATGTCTCCCTTTTCTAAAAATATGCTTCATTTGTTTAATTTTTCCATTGTTCATGGATTATTTTGCATTTCTCTCATTCAATAATGTAGGTATTTTATCATTTCTTGAGATTTCTCTATCATTTCATATTGTGGGCACAATTATAATTCCTTTTTCTTTGGCTAGCTGGGGATTGAATTCAGGGCCTACACCTTGAGCCACTCCACCAGTCCTTTTTTGTGATGGTTTTTTGTTAAGATAGGGTCTCTCACAAACTATTTCCCCAGGCTTGCTCTAAATCTAGATCCTCCTGATCTCTGCCTCCTGAGTAGCTAGGATTAAGGCATGAGTCACCAGCACTGGGCCTTTTTATTTATTTATTTTTAAGACTTAAAGTGCTTCAGTAGCTTTCAAGGACCATAATTTTCATTCATCACCAATTCTTAAGCAAAGTCTCAATGTTTCTACAGTATAAAACAGTTTCCATAAGAAAATAGTTTAATTCCTATGGCTCTAAACTATTAACTTTGATTCTCATGCTTTGCATTAAAAAAGTGCACTTGAATTTCATGGTCTTGTGATCTACACTTTGAGGTTTTCTTTCCATAGTAGAAGACTCCCTTCACTACAGCAAAGTCTCACTATAAAGATTATTAGTCTCTTAGTGTGTACAAACAAAATATCACAGGCTGGGTGACTTAAACATTGGCAAGATATTTTCTCACAGTTCTGGAGTCTGTAAGTCTCAGGCAATGTATGAGAAAGTTTGGTTTCTAAGACCTCTCTCCTTGGCTTATAGTGATTTTCATGTTCACATGGCATTTTTCCCACTATGTGTGTCTATGTCTAAATTTTATCTTGTTTCACGGACAACAACCATATTGGATTAGCATGCACCCTATAATATCCTCATTTTATTTAATTTCCTCTTTAAAGAACATAAATCCAAATACATTCACAGTATGAGGTCATAGTGGGTTGTGAGACTGCAAAACATACATGCATACATTCACACACACATACACACATATGTCTATATTTGGGGAAAATAGTGAGTATGTAACTGATGAAATGTTTTATTAATCTTAAACAACACTTTTATTTAGATCCAGTCCCTCTGGTACCATATATGTAGAAGCTCTGATTACCAGTAACTTCTTTCACAAACTCAATGGCTCATCTCCATTTGTAATACAACATTAAAATAATAGCCTTAAATTCTGAGATGCATATTCCTACCTGGCATGTTTACTCAATACTTTTATTTCTCTTCAGAAGTTTCATTTTTTATCTAACAATTTTTACTTTTAATTGATTTGCTATGATATGTGCACACACTTACAACACACACATATAGATAGTAGATATTTGTATATGTTGCTATAGCTAAAAGTGAGTTCATGTCTGTTAGAAACAATTTGGAAATAAATAAAAAGCATTGTTGGTAAAATATTAAAAGACAAAAGAAGATCAAGGTAGCATAATTAGTGTAAGCTCTATCTACCCACCTCCATCATTTACCTATGTGTCTATTTAGGTATACAGGAATAAAACATTTAAAAGGAGCACTACAAAGAATCATTACAATCTAAGAGTTTATGTGGTTAAAACTGGAAGATGATGGTAGGATATGAAATAACCCATTTTCTGAATGGCTCCATTGAGAATATCTGTAATGTTCTCAGTGGACACCTGCCGATTGCTTTGAGTTACCCAAGAATTTTGTTTTTAAAATGAACTCGAGGGGCTGGAGATGCAGCTGTGTGGTAGAGTGTTTGCCTGGCATATACACGACCCAGGATTTGATTTAAATATGTTTATGTTGCCACAGTCTGCCAACAAGCTACAAAAATGACCTCAACCCACATTTCTATGGTTATAATGTCTGTCATGAAGGAAATTATAAATGCCAAAAGGAAAAAATGTATAAAGAAAAAAATAATTTTCTAGTCACAAAGTAATTGAAAGTAAAAAATACCTGGCAAAATGAATAATTTTCCAGTATGATAAAATAATGCATCTATGAATAGATGATTTCATATTTGTAATTTTTAAATTTTACACAGTATTAAAATTATTTAAAATTTATAATAATGTTGGTATTACAATGTGGTAAATATCAATCAGACCCCCATAATATATATGTAAAAATATGGGTACACATGCATATGTGAATACATTTATGTGCACAAATATAATAGTTCTGTCTATAAATCTAAGATCAAATTGTTACAAATTATTTTGGTAATAAAATGATTGTGTATTTATACTGTGAACTTTTAAAATTTGTTCCCAATTTTTTTTGATAATTTTCAACAGAAGAGCTTGTATGCAATTCGATGTGTTTGTTTATTCCTTTAAATTACAACAAACAAATATACCTTTTTTTTTTTTTCATTCAGTCTTTTTTTTTTTTTTCATTTTTCTTTTATTATTCATATGTGCATACAAGGCTTGGTTCATTTCTCCCCCCTGCCCCCACCCCCTCCCTTACCACCCACTCCTCCCCCTCCCTCCCCCCCTCAATACCCCGCAGAAACTATTTTGCCCTTATCTCTAATTTTGTTGTAGAGAGAGTATAAGCAATAATAGGAAGGAACAAGGGGTTTTGCTGGTTGAGATAAGGATAGCTGTACAGGGCATTGACTCACATTGATTTCCTGTGCGTGGTGTTACCTTCTAGGTTAATTCTTTTTGATCTAACCTTTTCTCTAGTTCCTGGTCCCCTTTTCCTATTGGCCTCAGTTGCTTTAAGGTATCTGCTTTAGTTTCTCTGCATTAAGGGCAACAAATGCTAGCTAGTTTTTTAGGTGTTTTACCTATCCTCACCCCTCCCTTGTGTGCTCTCGCTTTTATCATGTGCTCATAGTCCAATCCCCTTGTTGTGTTTGCCCTTGATCTAATGTCCACATATGAGGGAGAACATACGATTTTTGGTCTTTTGAGCCAGGCTAACCTCACTCAGAATGATGTTCTCCAATTCCATCCATTTACCAGCGAATGATAACATTTCGTTCTTCTTCATGGCTGCATAAAATTCCATTGTGTATAGATACCACATTTTCTTAATCCATTCGTCAGTGGTGGGGCATCTTGGCTGTTTCCATAACTTGGCTATTGTGAATAGTGCTGCAATAAACATGGATGTGCAGGTGCCTCTGGAGTAACAGTCTTTTGGGTATATCCCCAAGAGTGGTATTGCTGGATCAAATGGTAGATCGATGTCCAGCTTTTTAAGTAGCCTCCAAATTTTTTTCCAGAGTGGTTGTACTAGTCTACATTCCCACCAACAGTGTAAGAGGGTTCCTTTTTCCCCACATCCTCGCCAACACCTGTTGTTGGTGGTGTTGCTGATGATGGCTATTCTAACAGGGGTGAGGTGGAATCTTAGTGTGGTTTTAATTTGCATTTCCTTTATTGCTAGAGATGGTGAGCATTTTTTCATGTGTTTTCTGGCCATTTGAATTTCTTCTTTTGAGAAAGTTCTGTTTAGTTCACGTGCCCATTTCTTTATTGGTTCATTAGTTTTGGGAGAATTTAGTTTTTTAAGTTCCCTGTATATTCTGGTTATCAGTCCTTTGTCTGATGTATAATTGGCAAATATTTTCTCCCACTCTGTGGGTGTTCTCTTCAGTTTAGAGACCATAAAAATCAAATACCTAGGTGTAAACCTAACAAAAGATGTGAAAGACCTCTACAAGGAAAACTATACACTTCTGAAGAAAGAGATTGAGGAAGACTACAGAAAGTGGAGAGATCTCCCATGCTCATGGATTGGTAGAATCAACATAGTAAAAATGTCGATACTCCCCAAAGTAATCTACATGTTTAATGCAATTCCCATCAAAATTCCAATGACATTCATTAAAGAGATTGAAAAATCTACTGTGAAATTTATATGGAAACACAAGAGGCCACGAATAGCCAAGGCAATACTCAGTCAAAAGAACAATGCAGGAGGTATCACAATACCTGACTTCAAACTATATTACAAAGCAATTACAATAAAAACAGCATGGTACTGGCACAAAAACAGACATGAAGACCAGTGGAACAGAGTAGAGGATCCAGATATGAAGCCACACAACTATGAGCAACTTATCTTTGATAAAGGAGCTAAAAATATACGATGGAGAAATAGCAGCCTCTTCAACAAAAACTGCTGGGAAAACTGGTTAGCAGTCTGCAAAAAACTGAAACTAGATCCATGTATATCACCCTATACCAAGATTAACTCAAAATGGATCAAGGATCTTAATATCAGACCCGAAACTCTTAAGTTGATACAAGAAAGAGTAGGAAATACTCTGGAATTAGTAGGTATAGGTAAGAACTTTCTCAACAAATATACCTTAAATTAAATAGAAATAGTTTATCCTATTGGTTCAACAGGTAAATTGCAAATTGGAATTGGCAGCATGTCTCATAAAAATTATTGAATTTATAGTATTTACAATGAAGGTTAGCACCATTTACTTAAACGGGATGAACTAGTCTATAGAAACAGAACTTACCATATAAGTTAGTAGTTAAAAATTAACACAATAGCTATCAACGACAACAGAATTTTTCTGTATTGGCAAAAATGACTACATTAACCTTTGCTGTTTAATACTAACTGCAAAACAGTGTTAGGGCATCATGGTAACCATCCACACAGTGAGTGAGTTTTATATATTCTATCTTAATAGTCCTGTGGGCAGAGTAAATCTGAGCAGAATGCAAAATGAAAGAAGGAAAAAAAAGATCATGGAGAAGGATAAAATTGGGATGGCTTGCCGCTCAGTCTTTGTCTCCCTCCTTGAAATTCGTAGTCTCTTCTCTCTGGTTGCATCCTGCAGCAGAGGAGCAACACATTTTATCAGTTTCTTTAATGATATTCTAAAATAACTCTTTTCTAGGAATTAAAAATGCCTCTGACAGCAAGAGGTAGCTAAATACATTCAAGAAACAAAGATTAAATTTCATGGAACACTGTGATATATTATTTTTATAAAAGCCAGTAAGCAAGACCCTCGCTATACCGGTTTTGAAAATCTGGAAATATTTGGTAAATCATTAGTGCCTCCAGTTCTCAAGTCCATGTATCCTGCTTATATCTTCATTACACTGAGTCTTGAACCCTCTTCCAGAACCTTGAGTACTGTCCCAGAGTTCAACCACTACCTTGCTAATGCTGAGCACAGTAACCTCCTTCCTCATACTATGGTTCCCTGATGGATATCTATCCTCGCTTATTAGTGACTATGCAGTCCTAATCGCTGAATTATTTGAGTTGTAGCCCTTTATATAGGTGGGTATGTAATAGTTCAAAATATGCTCTTTGTACTTGTACATCAAATATTATAATTTATTTTCTTATTCTTTTAAAAAAGCTTGATGAGTTTATGTAATCTTCCAGTTCTGTAACATGAAAATTTCATTTTTAACTTCACCCACTCAGAGATACTCTTTTAGGGAATTTGGCATGTGTAATCCTAGCATTTATTTATTTATTTGTATTTAATTTATTTTAGCATTTTTACATTTATTCATGTGTATACATTGTTTGGGTAGCCCTGCCTCTCCCTGCTTCCAGGAAGAACTGTGCCAGCCCTCTTGTTCTCTGATTTTGTTGAAGAGAAAACATAAGAGATAATAAGAAAAATATGGCGTTTTTTGCTAGTTTGAGATAAAGACAGGTATACAGTGAGATTCCTAGCATTGCTTCCATGTACATGTGTGTTACAAACCACATTGGTTCAGCTCTACCAGACCTCTTCTCTACTTCCTAGCTGCCTTCTCATGGTGGCCTCTACCAATTTAAGATTACTATATTTGCTCCTATACAGTGAACAAATCAACCACATTCAAGTTTTAGGTTTCCTTTCCTTTCCCTATTCCTCCCATGTATGTTGTCCCTTTAGTGTGTGACCCATGTCCAATAATATTGCTGCATTTGTTTTAGGTCTATAATCCACGTGTGAGGGAGAACATGCAATTTTTGGCTTTCTGAGCCTGGCTAACTTCACTTTAGATAATCTTCTCCAGTTCCATCCATTTACCTGTGAATGACAAAATTTCATTCTTCTTTGTGGCTGAATAATATTCCGTTGTATATAAATACCACAGTTTCTTAATCCATTCATCAGTAGTGGGGCATCTTGGCTGTTTCCATTGTTTAGCTATTGTGAATAGTGCTGCAATAAATATGGGTGTGCAGGTGCCTTTTTAGTAACCTGAGTTGCATTCCTCTGGGTATATCCCTAAGAGTGGTATTGCTGGATCATATGGTAGATCTATGTTTAGTTTTTTTTAAGAAGCTGCCATATTGTTTTCCAAAGTGGTTGTATTAGCTTATATTCCCACCAGCAGTGTATTAGGGTTCCTTTTCCCACACATCCTCACCAACATTTGTTGTTGGTGGTGCTGTTGATTTTAGCAATTCTCACAAGAGTGAAGTAGAATCTTAGTGTGGTTTTGATTTCCATTTCCTTTACGGCCAGAGATGGTGAGCATTTTTTCATGTGTTTTGGGCCATTTGAACTTCTTCTTTTGGAAATGTTCTGTTTAGTTCAGTTTCCCACTTCTTTATTGGTTCACTGATTTTTGGGAAGTTTAGTTTTTTGAGCTCCCTGTATATTCTGGTTATCAGTCCCTTGTCTGATGTATAGCTAATATAGATTTTTCTCTCTTCAGTTTAGAGACCATTTCTTTTTTGTGCAGCTTTTTAATTTCATGTAGTCCCATTTGTCCATCCTTTCTCTTAGTCGCTGGGCTGCTGGAGTTCTACTGAGGAAGTCCTTGCCTAAATCTATTGCTTCCAGAGTGTTCCTTGCTCTTTCCTATACTAACTGCCAGCTTTTGGGTTTGATATTAAGGTCCTTACTGAACTTTGAGTTGATACTAGTAGAAGGTGACAGGCATGGAACTAGTTTCAGTTTTCTGCAGGCATATAACCACTTTTCACAGCCACAGCAGTTGAAGAGATTGTCTTTTCTCCATCATATGTTTTAGGTGGCTTTATCAAACATAACGTGGGCATAGCTGCATGGATCCATATCTGGGTCCTCTGTTCTGTTCCACTTGTCTTCATATCTGTTATTGTACCAGTACCATGCTGTTTTTATTGCTATGACTTTGTAGTATAGTTTGATGCCATGTATTGTGATACCTCCAGCATTGCTCCTTTTGCTCAGTATTGCCTTGGCTATTCTCAGTCTTTATGCTTCCAAATGAACTTTAGGGTGGATTTTTCTAACTCCATAATGAGTGTCATTGCCTTGAACACTGAGATTGCTTTTGGTAGTATAACCATTTTTACTATGTTGATTGCATAGCATCTATTTAAATTATCATAATGGCTGTCATGACTTGCTCATAGCAAAGGAAGTCAGCCTATAAGGATGTAATTGGTCACTGTGCTAGAAGCGCATTCTACTATTAATTGATTAGTTCTGAAGTAGCTTGCTTATAAATACAGGCTCCAAAATTTCACATGTAGACCACTTGTGCATTCCTTCTTGTATCATGCTGATTCTGTAGTCCATTTGTTAGCCTGGACAATGCTCAGCGTGAGATCACATGATCTAGCAATGCAGTTGTGTCTAAGTACTCTCTAGTGATCTTTATTCACTTATCTTAGCTTGTGGAGGGAGAAAATTTTCCAGTTTAATGATGAATGATAAACATCTCATTGTTCCATTTCAGTCGCAATACTTATATAGCACTCAATGAAGTTCTTGTGTAAATTAACATTGATTTTTATATATTTGGGACCACCATGAATGAAGATCTAACTGGAATAAAGAAATTCTGTTACCGCAAATATCAAAGAGTGATTTCCTCTCCATTATGCCTATCTGTTTTCCATGTCTCCTAGGCAACTAGCACTTGCAATGTAAAGGAGACCATCCGTAATTATTTCCATGTTTTATAGACAGCTGACCTTGACACAGGCCTTTCGTGAGTGTAAGTACTCAAAGCAAAGGGCTACTAATTTCAACTATCACCAAAACTATGGTCAAGTTTAAAAACCCCTGGAAATTGGACAATTAAAATCAGTTCTGACATGTGAGGAAAGAGTTATGAGTCATATACTATAACTGTTTCTGACCAGTTGACAAGTATTAGAGATAAGATTTAGAGATATAATTTACAGCCAGGTGATTAAGGGTCATACATTTTAGAATGTGTAGTCAAATTTCAGCCTACTCATAAAAGAAAGCAACTCAATGATTTTGATAAGAAGAGATAGGTAAAAAAATAAAAAGCTGCAAACTAATCTAAATGAAATATGATGAGGGTAGGAATATATTGAAAGTGAGAGTCAGGTGCCAGTGACTCATGCTTAAAATTCTAGCTACTCAGTAGGCAGAGATCAGGAGGGTCACATTTCAAAGCCATTCCAGGGAAATAGTTCATGAGACCCTATCTCAAAAATACCCAACACACACACACACACACACACACACACACAGACACACACACACTCACACACACACACACACACACACACAAAGTAGGAGAGAGAAAGGACTGGCAGAATGGCTTGAATGATAGAGAACTTGCTTAGCAAGCATGGAACCCTGAGTTCAAATACCAGCACTACCAAAATAAATAAATAAATAAGTGATAACAATGGTCTTAGCACTTTCAGAATTGCTGTTTTTTTTTTTTTTTCTTCTTGAGGTTTATTGTGTATGGACTTTTGTTTTCTTGATTCTTTATATTAATTTATTACCAGGAATAAGGGCTTTTTATTTTGTTTTGGGTACTACTGAGGATTGAATTCATGACTTTGAGCTTGCTGGGCAAATCAACTACTACTTGAGCCCCTAGTACTTTTGTTTTAGTTTATTTTTTTCATAACAGGTTTTGTTCTTTTGCCGGGGCTGATGTCCAGTGGTGTTACTCCTACCTCCTCTTCCCCAGAATCTGGGATTATAGATTTGTATCACCATGCCTCTCTTATTTTTACATAGGATCTTGCTAATTTTGCCAAGGCTGGCCAAGAACCAAGATCCTTATCTCTCTATCTACTGGGTAGCTGGGGTCAAAGCAGAAATGTTTTTTGCTTTGTCCTATTATGTTTCATAAAATTCAAATTTTTATATAATTAAATAACTGAATCCAATTTGAAGTACAGTTTTGATTTTAATGACTACTTAGCCCCTTTAAAAATTTCTTAATATTCAGCCAAACAGAAATAAAACCATTTCTTTTGAATTGTAGTACTTTATTACAAATATATTTTTATTTCTTCATCAAACTAGCTATATATTTATATAGTAGAAAGTCAATACACTACTAAATAAAAGTAACAAATTATTAGGAATTTAGTGAGCAATAAATTGCTGTACTGATAAAGTTGTCCTATTAATGGAATTATTATTACAATATTAAAATAATCAACAGTTATAATAAGTTAAAGGAAAGTCTGAGACACCATATTAAAAAGATAATATGAAAAATTACATACATGGATGTATATTTGAAATTTCCATTCCATAATATTTAAAAGCATGGTGGCTAAGACCCTAATATATTTTATTAGTAATGACTATTCAGGTGATCTTTATAAAACAAGTAGAAAATTCAAGCAAATCAATGTAGAAGCTAAAAATTATACATGGTCCACTAGCTAGATAAAACTATATCTATATTATGACATATTGATTGCTAAAATTAAGCTCATGACTGAATTTATAATCATAAATCTTAATTCTATACATTTAAAATCCTTTGAAATTCAAATTTTTTTCTAAGATATATGACAAATATATATCTGAAACACAAGTTAGTTTCCCAAATTTTTACTTTTGATTCCTAGATTACTTTAGTTAACATCCAATCCCAGATATTTACACATTATCTTTCTATTTAAAATCTGTTATAATAAGCCAATACCCTTACAGCTAAGCCTTTGCTCATGTTCTAAATTATTTGTTATTGCATATCCCTAGAAATAAAACTCCTACATAAATACAATGCATTTTTTTCCATTTTTTTAATTGTCAGGCAGTCTATACAACTCTACTTTTCTACTTAGACTTTCAGGAAATTTTGCCTTTTATTATTATTATTGTTGTGCTGGGTGGGAGTACATTGTGGCATTTATAAAGGTTCTTACAATGTATCAAATATATCATACTTGGATTCACCCCCTCCACTATTCTCTTTTATCCTCCCTCCCTAATTCTGGGAACAATTTCAACAAATATCATTTTTGCATTTTCATACATGTTTATACATTACTTCCACCATATTCACCCTCCTTCTCCTTTCCCTGCCACCTCTCCCTTCCCACTGGTGCCAACTCCCTCCCCCACCCCATTCTGCTCCTGGTCTCCAATTGTACAATAGAAAAACCATAAAACATAATTAGAGAAATGAAGTGTTTTTGCTAGGTTGAAATAAAAATAGCTACCCAGGGAGATTCCTTGTGTTGTTTCCATGCATTTGTGCATTACAACCTAAATTGGTTCATCTCTACCAGTCCTCTTCACTCTTCCCTAGTCCTCTTCCCATGGTGGTCCCAACCAGTTAAAAATGTCAATATTCATTCTTATACAGTGAGCACATCAACCCTATTCAAGTTTTTGGTTTCTTTCCCTTTCCCTATCCCTCCTATGTGTGGCCTCCCCTTAGTGTGACCCATGTCCCCTAATATTACTACATTTGTTTTAGGTCTATGACCAACATATGAGGGAGAACAAGCAGCTTTGGCCTTCTGAGTCGGGCTAACTTCACTTTAGGTGATGTTCTCCAGTTCCATCCATTTTATCTGTGTCTTTATATATAAAGCAAGGAACTTCTCACATAAAAAACAAAACAAAGGAGGAAGGAAATGGCAAGCATCTTGAGTGCTACTATTTAAACAGAACTTCTTAAAGTTTAATATAGTTCAGAATTCTCCTAGGTTGTTTGATTTTTACTTATTTCATTGACTTATGGATAATGTATGTGTCAGATTGACGAACATTTGAAATTTAAATACAGTTTTCCTAATTTCCTTGTTTCCCTATAGCTCCATTTCAGTGTTACTAGCCCTAGTCATACTTCATTTGGATTTTTTTCCTCCTCTTCTCTCCCTGATGCATATTCATTTTTCATTTCTCAGCCTTAAAATCACAAAAACATATTCCCTGAACTGCTGAATAGTATTTTTACTCAGCTACATTTATTACAGCAAGGTTTAAGGTTTTCTCAAAACTGTGCTAAAAACAGGTAGCCATACATTCATGTATAGTGCTCTTCATTTGATCTCTATTTCTCATATAATTAGCTAGCTTATAACCCTTTTGAAATGAGGAAATGTGTTTTCCTGGTGTTTGTTATTCACCAAATAATGGTGTGTAGGACATATTGTAAATACTCAAATGTATCTGTTGAAAAACTGAATGACTGATACTCTACTGGAGTTCATGTGTAGTGCTTCAGATCGTGGAAATGCCATTTACTGGAAAGAGATCAGAAATCTACATCAGAGGCCCAAGAGGCTTTTAAAGACAACTGACTCTTAATAAGATTCCTTTTCATATGTGACCTTTCTAAGCTATTTGATAGTGATGAGTCTTCACTTTTTAAAAACCTTCCTTTCCTTGGCTTTTCTAATTCATTTATTTATAATTTTCTTTCTAACTTTTCATCTTGGATTGGCTTCTTTATACTTAATAGGATTATAAATAATTGGTAGGAAGGAGGAACCATTATTTAAATTCATAGATGACATATACTCCATACAATCAAACATCAATGCAAAGGGAATAAAAAGAGACACTGAAAATTTAGAAAGGATGTGTTTGTGGCAGAGTAGAATAAACAATAAAAAATAGAAGATATTCTGTACCACTTGAGGCATCACTCAAGTGGTAGAGTGCCTGGTTTGCAGTGCAAAGCTCTGAGTTCAGTCTCCATTCCTATCAAAAATATATCCACCAATATATATGTAAAATGGTGGGAATTCTCAAGACCAATAGGAATTATGATAAAATTATATGAAATTTTCACTAATGTAATGGGATTCTCAAATAGTATATGTTATATGAGTACTTTCCAATTTCACATAATTAGTATAACATTTCCTAGGTTACCTCGAATAAAATTATTTGGAACAAAGAAAAATGAATCAATGTCTTCCAAGTTAAGAACTTAAATTCTGATTTACTTATAGTAGTTGCAAAAATGACAGGATTGGGAGGAGTTTAAGCCATATCAGTATTTAAGCAAGAAGTGTTCGAATCTACCCAATTTCTCTTCTTTGTCTGAGATTTTCATTGCCTGTCTTTATCCTGGAGTATAATTTACAGCACCACCTATACAGTAGTACCCAATCAAATACAGGTTGGAGTAGGCTAATAAATAAAACCAGCTCCCTTACATCTTGGACAATAAATGAGTTGTGCATTCACTGTGGTTCTTGAGTTTTCCCAGCAGGATTAAGCTGAGTTGCCCACAATTGTATGTGTGATAATGGAATGTATCCTTCATGAATTGTTTTCTCTTCTCTGTCTTTTTCCTCTTTGTCTGTTTCCCTCAAGAACAATATGAGATTACAGACAGATTCTCCCCTCAGAGTCTGCTTCTGATGTAAGCCAGGATAGAGCTTTTAGTTGATGACGGGTGAGAAAGTTCTAGCATGTTTTTGTCATGTTTCTGATATTCAAGCTCTCCTTCTAAGAGGAACAGCTTGGAAATGTGTAAAGATAGTAATTGTTTCATTTACAATCTAAATGAGCTAAACTTTATTTTCAAAATAAGAGGTATTTATTAGAATGTATTGCTATATTTACGTTAAGTGAACCTATAAATTATGAAATTCTTTGTAAAGTATATCTACTATTCCTTATATTTTTACAGCTCTCTTTTGTTACTAATTTCAGAGGATAAAGTTAGACTTTCACAAAGTGTTAATCAAAGATTTTAGCAACAGTATATAGCAGGTAGACAGATCAAAAACTTTCCACTTACAATCTTCATGTAGTATGCCATGCTCTGAATCATCTCAGTCATTATTGTCATCAACCTTTTTATTAAAGTTTAAAGTTACACAATCATTAGATTAATGTCAACTTGAATATGAATTTTAGACAATTTTCAGAATTCTTGTGTAATATTTGAGAAATAAAATGTATGATCTAGTATTTATGATTACTTAATGAGTGATCAAAGATTTAAATATATTTATTTGGAGTTAATTTGAATTTATCAATTAGCATTAATTGAGTGAATATGAAAAATAATATCATATGTCATCTCAATCTCCCATAAAGGCTCTTATTATGTATATTTTCCATTATACTGGTGTTTAGAAAAGTAACAAATTAATAATGAAACAATGAAATTAGATTTTTCTACCCAGTCTCTCTTATAACTTGTACATTAAATACCCTCTTATAAAAGGAAACAACATAGATTTCTTAATCCACACTGTACTTATTCTAATTTTGAAATGAAATTGAATTTATTAGTGTTGACTTTCTTATAATTGAATGGACAACTAAGATACACAAATTTCTAATTTATACAATAGAAATGGTTCTTGTGCTAAGTAATTATAGGCATTTTCCTACTTGTTTAGGTCCCATCAAACAGACATTATAAATATCTTAATGAATCATTAAAAATAAGTCGTATCCACTGTTGAAAGAGTTATTAGGTCATTAGTTATGACATCTGTTTCAAAATTCCAGAATCAGGACATTCAACTTATTGTAAAGAAAAGATGCACCTCACACCTTTTAGAAGCTTCAAATGGGACTTTATTCAACTTCAACATAGGTCAAACCTATTTTTAAACAGTGGGTAAAACAGAGTTAATATACTCTCTATACAAAGGGAATATAGAAACCTTAAACTGACTGAAACTACCACAGGAAAAGTACTAATGTAGAATGAAGAAAATTAGAGGAGATAAACCGATTAGTGGTACAATACAAATATACATGGAAATATCACAAGGAAGCTCCCTGTGTAGCTACCTTTATCTTAAATAAGCTAAAATGTCATATTGTTTTCTTTTCTCTCTTTTTTCTTCCACAAAATTGGAGAACAAGAGGGCGGAACAGGTTCTGCTCAGGGGGCAGATGTTGGGAAAAGGATGTAGGAAGGTGAATATAATGCAAAAAATGTGTACACGTTTCTCTATGCAAAAATGATACCTGTTGAAACTGCTTCAGGAATGGTTGGTAGGACGGAATAAAGGATAACTGAAGAGGGGGTGAATTCAAGTATGATATATTTGATACATGTAAGGACATGTAAATGCCACAATGTACCCCTAACCTAGCACAACAATAAAGAAAAAAAATAATGGCAGAGATCAGGAATATCTATACTTTTGAAGGTTGGTCAGTATGATTACATCACCTGTGTTTGCTGCTAGTTGGTTATGGAATTTAGGTTCCTACCTTGCCATAGATACTTGGGGAACATATTTCTTAGTGGTAGAATGTCAAAGGGTGACTACCAGGTTCTGAGAGAAATATTCTTGTGTTGCAGAAGATTTACATTGCTAAGAAGTATAGAAGAATTAACAATTGTCAGTTTTCTAAAGCAAGTACTCTAGGAAAAATGTTAGGAACTTAGGAAGAAACCTATCTAAATTTTAGTCAGCTGAGGAGAATGTAAGGATACCATTATCATTATCTAAAGGAATTAGACATGATATTATGCTTTCAGTTTTGCAATTATACACAAATTGCAAAAACATGAAATTTGTATATGAAATATGTATTCTATAGATTTATAGGTATTACCATGATGAATGAAATGGTCCCAGGAGATTCCAGTTTCATGTTTGGGGTACTAGCTAATCACCACAGTAGCCCCTAGATGTTTTCTTCAATGCTTCATAGTATTAGTTATACATATATTATTAGTGGCCACAAGTTTTTTCTCAAATTTGAAAAGTACGTGCTAGGTCAATAAGAAGTAAATTTGTCTACACTTTAGAATCCCACTTTTAGTCTTGATTCACTCGTATTTACCCTGCTTGTAGCTGACCACGGTCAAGAAATCTCCATGGCTCATTTCTACATTGAATTCTTTCTGAGTAGTGAATCCAGTTATCAAGGTTGTGTCCTTTTCAGGGACACAGAAAACAAAACCTCAGTACAGGGCATTTACACACTACATTGTGGGCTGCTGTCAGAGCCAATTATTTACTCAGACAAGAAGGTGACAACATAATTAGCATGAAGGAAAAACATTGCATAATTGTATACTTTTATTTTACCTAGTGTTATTAATTGTTCTATTAAAAGAACAGAAAAGAAAGGTTATAATATTTGTTCTCATGGTAACTTTCTCTAAATATATAAAGAAAAGCAATGATTAGTCATTTTTATTCATTTAATATTCAATGTGTTCACTTGCCAAAGCACAAAGTCCAGAAAAGAAATTAACCTTTGTTCTTTGTTTAATAGGAAAGAAACTAAAATAAGAACCAGCTAGCATTAATATTGTTAAAGTGAAACTGCTGGGAAGACAGATGGAGGTTTTAAAATAACCCCGATGGTTAGTGCTATATCCCTTTCTGAACTAAAACTCTAGCCTGTTTAGTTCAAAGATCATTAGTTCCCTTATTCGACAACTTGGGACTTTACATCTCATAATGTGAGAAATGCAGTTTTATCTAACAGAGTGTATGACCCTGGGCTAATTAAAAGGCACACATGAGCAGGGCAGGGTGAAACAATGCTGCTTCATTACAAGTGGTGGTTGTTCCCTGGAGGCAGAAACATCAAAAGATTCTTGGAAGTGGTCCAAGACATCAGTCAAAGGCAATGTGCTTCCCAGATAGCAAGACTACTGAGTGGGATTGTAGCACTGGGAGCTGTTTCATGTATGTGTGGCTTTTTATTTGTTTGTCAGATTGGTGGAATAGAAGACCTCAGAGGGAATTGAACATGCAGACAGAAACTGAATGTGACCTTTTCAGCTGATAGGCCAGACTTGGGGCTGGGAAGTGGAAGGTGGGAATTAGTGCCAGTACATTTGGCACCCTTTTAAGTGGAGAGTGACAGATTAATGGGAAAAGGGAATGGGAGAGTGTTCAGGCTGCTCTAATGCTGTCGTCTTCATTCTTGGTGCCTTTCCATCCTAGGCTAGTTCTATATTGCTGTTCTTATGCTATATGCTAACTGGAAGGCAAGCATTCAAGGAGAAGCAAGATCATGCATTTGACAAGAATGGGACAATAAAGAGTCAGAAACGCAACCTGAAAACTCTTATGATAATTCATCTCCTGGAATCTCCTTTAAAGAAAGAACCCAACCTATAAGAAAAAATGAACATTTCAGAACTGCTTGTGAAGGCAAACAATGGCATTTATCAACTTACCTTTAGGAGACTGCAGATGAAATATATTAAAAATATATATCCATATAATGAAATGTAATAAAAAACTAAGTAGAATAAAAGTGAAAGGATAGGCTATTGTGAAATTAAGCTGTATGTATATGCTTATGTATATTGTGGTAAGGCAATATGTAAATTCTGCTCTTTTTTATAATATAGGCAATATGTTATAAAATATATTCAGAAGGTGTTTTATAAGTTTATGACATAATCTTATATTTATGTGTGCTTCTGTCTGCATAGTAATACATCTGTACACAGAAACAAATATAGCACATTTGTATACCTATACCAATACACAGTAGGAAGAAAGAGGGTGAAAAAGGTGAAATTATTAAAAGTTGAGTATTCTAGCTGTCATATAAACTTACATAGTGGTAAATACACATGAGAATGAAGTCACAAGGACAAAAACAGGAGAATTCTTTTCTGTATACCTTCGATTGATTTTGATTTTCCAAAAACAAATGTGTGAATGAAGGACATACAAAAGGAAAGAAAATGAAAAAAAAGCTATGACTTTGTTTCTTCTAGGAACAAATGTTTAAAGGTCCTAATTTTTCCTTAAGCCTTTTCAGCAAAATTTATATTTTATATCGAATTTAAACATTTCATTCAAAAGTATTTTCAATTACACAAATCCCAGAGTTTTCTTTAAACTACAGTGTTGATCATTAAGCATTATTATGCTTAATGATAAGTTAAGCGGTTACTAGGAAAATCTACTTTAAGTTTCTATTTCCCAATAAAAAGATGAATATTCCATTTCCATTAAAAGCTAACACAAAGATTCCATCGCCTTATTAATTTTGGCCAAAACCTTTGCTTTGAGAAAGGAGTTGCTAATGAAGTTACATGCTGTTTTTCTTGTGTTTTTAAATCACTTCTCATGAACCAATTTCATTTTCCCAAAATCGGTAGAGAATTTCTGTAAAACTTTGTACTCTTAGTCCTTTAAATGTTTTACAACTCTTTTTACTCAATCACATCTTTTTCATGACTCACAGCATCTTGACAGTAATTATTCTGTCTCACCCTTATTTTTTCAAAAGCATCAATTTTCTTAATTGAATCAATTTATTCTAGATTCTGTGTGTTCAATTTAATAATTATAATTGCAAAGAGCAGTAGAACTAGCATAAAGAAGCTTGGAAAGAGAAACTTGCTGATTTTTCTTATAAGCATGCAACCGAACACAGAGAGGGAAACATGGCTCACTGGAAAGTAGCTACAACCTTAATGAGTGAAGAAGACAGCGAGAGAGTGCTGTGGGGGAAATTAAATTTTCTTTAATCTTTTATTATCCAAAAAAGTAATCTTGGGTCATACATAGAAATTGTTCAATGAATTCTTGTTCAATAATACAGATAGAAATGAAAAAATAATTTTGCTAGAAGCCAAAGAGTAGACAAAGATAAAGGCTGTAATGACAATAAAAATAGATTTTATAGAAGCCTTAATAATTTGAAATAGCATGAGTCAAGAATAAATACCAAAAAATGTATCTTGTAATCATTTTTTGAAAAATAAACTTTTCTATTATAAACTCTGTAACAACCAAATTCAATTTTAAATAAAATGTTTCTACTAATAAGAAAGTAAATTTTAAATCATTTTACAAGTTTATAAGTATGGCAAATGCATAGTATAATTACTTGTGATTAAAATGAATTGCTGCTAAATTTAACCTTCCTTACATAAATTCAAGCTAGGTAAGCAGGCTGAATTTTTAAAAATAGAGAAGAATTATATTGAAAATAATTGAAATCCTACAGAAATGAACAAAAGCAAGATATTACTGAAAATATTTCATACCTTTTCTTGTTAAATGTTCTTTCTTTTACTAGGTTTAGAGATATTTTTGTTAAATTATACTTATTTGAATTTTCCAAAATCATTTTGTGGCTTATCATATTCATAAAACAAAAAAATTTATGCTTTTAATACTTTTATCCAATGTATTAACATTTGTAATTAGTTTGAAAAGTTAACATATGAAGATAATTTATATAATCAATAATCTATTCACTGTTTGCAAAGAAATTGGTAAAACAAGCAAGAGATATCCTATATTGGGAGAGGGATGAAATTATCCCAGCACAAGTGCACTTCATATTTGCTTTTAGTACTACTGGAAGAGAGATGATGTCTATGAGATACTTCTTGATAGGATTTCATTTTCTTCAGCTAAATTATATGGTATTTTGAAGGAGAGTGAGTTGGGCAAGTTTGTACACTAGATAACCCAGCAGGTGAGTGCTAGATACATGTAAACGTTAATATTAGCAGAATTTAAGCAATTAAACTTTAGTAGCAAATATTGACTTTTTGTCTGTGCTTCTACTTCTAATAGCAGAGGCTGACACTCATGTAAAATGTAAAAATGCACGGAAAACTTCAGTGTGTCACTGGTTAATAGTAACATATGATTTTTATCATTATCAATGAATACATTTTTCAGAATTTTTTGGGGGGAGGTAGGTCTGGGGATTGAACTCAGATCTTCATGCTTGCAAGCAGATGCTCTACCACTTGCGGCACACACCTACCTAGTCCACTTTGCTCTGGTTATTTTGGAGATAGGGTCTGGAACTATTTGCCTGGGCTGGCCTCGAATTACAATCATCCTGATCTCAGCCTCCCAGGTATCTAGGATTGCAGGCATGAGCCACCATGCCCAGCTAGAATGTTATTTTCCTTTCATGCTTTTGTAGAAAATAATATCTATTTTTGCCCCTTTATTGTTTGCAATACTGTCAATCTCCTGTTGCATCTCCAGCCTGGCTTCCTTCTCTTCACCTGCTCCCCTTCCCTGGAAAATGGGCATGTTTTAGGATAGCTTTATCAGCAGGTCATAGGCCTAGTGAAGCCTGAGTATACTGAGGTTTACAGTGAGTGTGCCTGAGTTGCAGGTATAATTTCGTTGGCAAGAATACCCAAGGTCAAGAAAGGATACATACCTTGAATGAACTGCAGCATTTACATAGTTGCAAAATTTCACATTTATTTTTAATTTTCCATTAGCTAAAACCCAGTGAAATAGGACATTATTTTTCATTGATTTCCTTCCAAACAATTGGAAAGATTTTCTTCCAAAGAACAGAATGGAAATTTTAAGCTGAAATTTATGTGAAACACTGAACTGGAAGCTGAAGATTTGAGAATACAAGCAAACTATATCTCAAAAGAGGTGCAAAAATAAATGAGTAGAAAAAGTGTACAAATAAATAAAAAACTATTGTGATAAGCCAATTGAAGTGAAAGTAACCATTAGAGTAAAAAAAATAAAAATGGCTTTGAGCTACAATTAAGAAAAATACTCAGAAGGAAGTCTTGTTAAGTTATCTTTGCAGGAAGGATGTTATGAATTAAGACTACACAAAAGAGAGCAAAATGTAACAAAGACAATTTGAGCAAAAGGAAGATTTTCTTAAGCTACTTCTTTTCCTGGAAGTTCCCAAGGGTGCATGCTAGGTTACATGACTTTTGCCAATGTTGACAAAGGCCTTTCTCTCTCACTTTTTTTTTATTCTTTCCTAATTCTTAACCAACTTTTTTCATGTATTACAACTCAAAGAAAGTAAAAGTTCTGACATGGTGAGTGGAAACCCTAGGCTACAGTGTTAGTGTGTCCCTACAATTCACTTTAGGAACCTAATAACTAACATGAGAATGTAAAAAGGTGGGGCTTTTTAAGGAGTTACTAGGTCATGGGGGAATCCACCTTCATGAACGAGATTAGTGTCCTTATAAGAAACACTGGCGAGCCTCCTTAATGCTCCTCTTCAATGTGAAGACAGCAACACATCACTGAAGGAGAATGAGCAAGCACCACCCACCAAATCTCCTGGTGCTTAGATTTCGGACATGTCAACCCCCAAAACTGTGAAATTTTTTTTCTATTATTTATAAATTACCAGGCTAGGTATTATGTTTAGTAACCTAACTTGACTAATAAGCCTATAAAAAGGAATATTGCTCATATTGATGAACTGTACTAGTACACATCATAGCAGGTTGGTGGAAGGAAAAAAGTCAAAGTGGATTAGGCAGGAGGAAAAGGGAATTTTACATGTATTTTTGGTCAATATTTTTAATGTGTAGAAATGTAAGGACTATAAACAGAGAAAAACTGTTGTAAGTTGTGATTTCATTATATATACTTTTGTAGAAAATATTTATCCCCAAAATTAACTTTTTAAAAAAATTATTAATTAATAATTATATTATTAATTAATACAATGTGAGTTAATTAATTTAAGTAATTAATTAATTACTTAATATAATATTAAGTAAGTGAGTGAGGATACTGGCCATGCTTGCTCAAGTTTCATGGAAGCCCATGAAATCAAATAAGTTTTGAAATCTTTGAGAAGTGTCACAGCATGGCAGCTGAGTAAAATTCTTGTTTGTCTCTCCACAGACATACCACCAGTTCAAACAACTATTCATCCACGAAACTACCTTCAAAAGAGTGAGGTACCATTGTATCTGCTTTTAATATAGTAAAAAGAAAAAATTTGGCTGGGTGCTGGTGTCTCATGCCTGTAATCCTAGCTATTCAGTAGGCAGAAATCGGAAGGATCGGGGTTCAAAGACAGCCTAGGCAAACAGTTTGCAAGACTGAATCTCTAAAAAACCCATCACACAAAAGGGCTGGCAGAGTGGCGCAAGGTGTAGGCCCTGAGTTCAAGACCCAATACCACAAAAAAAGGGAAATAAAAAACCAAAACAAATGGAAAAATCCATTTAAAACAGGTAGTTGGGATCCACGTCTCTACAGGACATTAAGACAGAAGTAAAAGCATTGCTAAAGTGTTGTCAAATATTAAAGTACTGGTACTGATAACCTTTTGAAAAGTGTTTAGCTCAAAAGAAGTCCAAGTGCCATAACTGCCACTTCTACCTAGGCCAGGAAGGTAGGCACTTTGCTCCAAAGTGATTGGTGACCTGTGATTGATACAAACACAATCTTCACTTGCATAATGAACTGTATCATAATGGGTACGACCATTAAGGTACTGTTGTGGTTGATGCAGACAGTTCCCCTTCTGGCTATAAAAACCGGCTACTCAACTTGGTTTATGAGCAGCTTGAAGACACTCTCTTTGCTGCTCCCACTTCCATATGTGATAATATCAGGACCCAATAACATCTCTCAAGTGGTCACATCCACCATTGTTTAGCTGGTAATGTGAAGAAACTAAAAAAAGGCATGGCAGTGGCAGAGAAGAAACTGCTCTGGCAGTGGGGCTGTCAGGAAACTGATCTCAACTGTCAAAATAAGTGAAGGAATCTAATCAAATAGCAACCAGTGTGGACCAACTCTAGAATGAAGAATTTAAAACAACTGTTTTATGGAAATTCAGTAATATTTAAGCAAATGAAAGTAGATTAATTACTTAACAGAGAGAAGGAATTTCAAAAGTGAAACAGAAATCTTTGAAAAATAAACTAACTGAATTTAAAAGAAATAATAACAACAAACTCCCTGCAACCTAGAAAAGAATATAAATACCTAAGCACAGGAAGGTCAAAGGCCACCAGATAAATATGACTTGAATAAATTTGCCCAAAATATGTTATAATTAAGCTTTCAAATGTGAAATTTATAGAGAAGATTCTCAGTACTGCAGAAGCAGTCTTGAAAGAATACAAAGAACACAGAAGTGTGTAGATTCTCTTGACAAAAGTTTTCTTACAGAACCAAGAGAATGGCAAGAGCATTTTACAGTACCAAAGGAAAATAGACAGCTATGTACCAACAGAGACTACTGTACCCTGAAAAGCTATCCTGTAACAATGACAGAGAGATAAAGACATTTTCAAACAGACAAAAGTTGAAAGAATATACCTTCACAGTCCTAGCCTACAATACAGGCTAAAGAGAGTTCATCAGACTGAAAGAAAGAGAAAGAAGAAACATAGAAAGGTATAAAGCTCTCTGAGAAGCGTAATTACTTAGACAAATTCTGAATACTCTTTATGTAACCAACAGGTTGCATAAACCACTTATATAATTAATTACAAAAGCTAGAATTAATTTTAAAATAGTTAGTAGATTTATATATTAAGAGATAAGCAATAAAGAAAAGATACAAAATGTGATATTAAAAATTCAAAATGTGGGGAGAGATGGATTGGAGATGCAGAGTGCTCTTAGTCCATTTTACTTTCATTGTGTTTCTATTGTTTAGGGTCCTAATAAGTTGCTATTATTTCAAATTAGTGTTATAATCATGATTTATTTTTGAGACTCATGGGATTTACAAGGCAAAAATCCACAATATACAATTAAAAATAATAAACAGCCAATCAAAACACACTAAGAATAAATCACTTAACCAAAAAAACAAAACAAAACAAAAACTGCAATAACACTAGAAAACAAATTACAAAATGATGGCAGTAAGACCTTTCCTATCAATAATTACCCTGAATATAAATGGAATAAATTATGAAAAAACATTGAGTGAATTGATTCTTTTAAAGACCCAAGTGTATAGGGCTAACATGAAAATTACTTCCATTCCAAGATACATACACATAAGCTCAGAGTAAAAGGATGGAAGAAATGTTTCACATAAGTAGAATGTAAAAGAAAGGACAAGCACACTGAAATAAACTAAATTTGAAATCAAATGTAGTAAAATGACAAGGAATGTCATTATATCATATAGCCAAAATAAAGAAAGTAAATAGTAAGAAGTAAAAGGAGATATAGACTACAATATAATAATAGTAGACAACTTAACACCTTACTTACAGCAGTGGAGAAGTCATCAAGACAGAAAGTAAACACAGAACTAACTGTTTTCAGTTGTACCATAGACCAAATGCACCAAGCTGACATCTGCAGAACCTTCCAGCCAAACATGGCAGAATGTACACTCTTCTCATTAGTGCTTGGAGTAGTTTGCAGGATAGATCCTACAATAGATAACCAAAACAATTCTGAATAAATCTAAATAACTGAAATCATATCAGGTATCTTTTCCCACTGAATGCAATGAAACTAGAAATCAGTAACAAGAAAAACTTTACTTTGGAAGACAAGTAAATACATGAAATTGAAACCACTTACTTTTTGAACAACCAATGAACCACAGAAGAAACCCAGAAAGATTTTTTAAAAATATATTGAAACAATTAAAAATGAATATATGACATATTATGAAATAAGGTAAAAGCAGTATCAAGAGAAAACTTTATAATAATTAGTACCTATATTAAAAAATGGAAAATGACAAACATTTAGCTGCTTTAAGAAGAGATATATTCAAATAAATAAAATCAGAGATGGAAAGGGAACTATTTGAACCAACATTAGAGACATATAAAAGATCACTAAATATTACTAGGAACAACTGTATGACAAAAAAAATTAGCTGGAACCAGGCTCCAGTGGCTTACTCTATAATCCTAGCTACTTGAGAGGCAGAAATCAGGAGGATCATGATTCAAAGCCAGCCTGGGAAAATAGCTGGTGATACCCTATCTCAAAAAAACCTATCACAAAAAAAGGTACAGTAGAGTGGTTCAAGGTGTAGGCCCTGAGTTCAAACTCCACTACCACACACACAAAAAAAGATTAACTAGAAGGAATGAATAAAGACCTCACCACATACATCTTACCAATATTAAATCATAAGGAAGTAGAAAACATAAACCTTCCAATAATTGTTAGAGATTGAATCAGTAAGAAGAACACATGAACACATGGAACACATGGTTTTATTTCTGAGTCTCACAAGACATTTAAAGAGGAACAAATGCTATATCACAACTATATATTTTTAAAAGTTTAATAAAACTCTTTCAAACATGTTCTTTGAGATATCCATTGCCCTGATATCAAAATCAGAGAAGAAAAAAAAAAGAGAGAAGAATACAATAGTAAAATAACAATCTTCAAAAATAACAGCAAAACAAATTCAACATTATATTAAAATATTATTCATTATGACCACTTGGGATTCATCCAAGAATGCAAGAAAGACTCAGCATAAGCAAATTAATAAATTTTACATGCTATATCATCAAAATAAAAGACAAAACAGAGGTATTCATCACCTCAATATATGCATAAATGTCAACTCAACAAACCTTCACGATAAAAACACTGAATAAATTGTATAATGAACACAGCTCAACATAATGAAGATTGTGTATAAAAGAAATAGAAAAAATTCAAAAACTTGTATGTAACCACAGAAGTTCCTTACAAAACATAGGCCATAGCAATTAAGCCAACATGGTATTGACATAAAAAAGAGAGACATAGACCAGTGGAACAGAACAAAAGAGTGGAGAAGTGAACCTGCATGTCTACAGACAACTGATTTTCAACAAGGATGCTAAAGACGTTATACAGAATGGGGGAAAAATGAAAGCATTTGTTAGGGTACCTTTGAGGCTTGCAGCCCACTCAGCCTGAAACCAGCCATGGCTAACATGACCCAAGCTGCCACTTACTGGAGCTAACGGAGGCGGGACGGTTTCTGGGAACAGGGACTGTTTCTGGTTAATCTTGCTAAAACAGTATGTGAGTCAATGAGTTAAGACACCTGGTGTTTACCAAATTCCTGATAAATAATCTTCAAGTAATCTTGCCCCACCACCAGGATGTGGGACCATAAAAATTGCTGTGTGACCATGACTAATGTCTAAAAAAACATAAAAGCAGCCTGAACTTTGTATTTGGGGGTCCTCGTTGAAACCCGCTGCGTGGGGTGGATACCCGGACCCCAGCTGGCTGGAAATAAACCTCGCTTTGTGGTTTACATTATCGTGAGTGTCTTTTGTTCTTCTGAGGGGTGGTCAACTTCAGACCCCAACATCTGGAGGTTCCACCGAGATCTCAGCACCTCCCTGAGAGGAACAAATGGCCTCTGATACTGAGGTTTAGGTGAGAAAGACCGTGGAAGGAGGATTGGCCACCTCCATTTGGAGGGACTTAGAGTCCCCGTCTGAATTTGATTGAGAATTCTCATTGAGTGGAAGGAAAGGGTTACAACCCTGGAGGCTTCACTATTGGAAGTTGTGAGAGACATCCCCAACGGTCAGGAGCCATGCCAGCGTCCTCAGTGGACGCCTTTTGGGCGGTCTTTGGGTAAGGATCCTGAATCTGATGTGAATGGAATTGCACCTGTGAGAGTAGTCTGGTTGACCGGCCGGTACTTGTGTATGTTAGAGAGTCCTGTGCAAATTTGTTTGTCTGCTGGAATTATTTCTCTTGTTCTTTGCTGTCTCCTCTGTCCATCTCTCCTGATCATCATGGGACAGGCTCAGGTAACTGCTAAGACCCTTCTTCTGAGTCATTTTTCAGAAATCCGTGCTAAGGGACACAGTTATGGCGTGAAAATTAAGAAAGGTAAGTTTGACACCCTTTGCTCAGCAGAATGGCCAACCTTTAATGTAGGCTGGCCTCCTCAAGGTACCTTCTCCTTGGACACGATTAAGAAGGTCCAAGATGTCATTAATAGACCCAGTCTTCATGGCCACCCTGATCAATATCCCTACGTCCTTATGTGGCAGACTTTAGTAGAAGACCCTCCTTCCTGGCTGCAGCCATTTATCCATGGGGCACCTACAGACTGGCCCACAATACTGGCCATGTCGGGGAACACCCCCACTCCCGTTAATTCCCCTAAGAAGCATATTCTGCAGGAAGACCCAACTCTCCATCCATTCTAGATAGACTTAGATTGTGAAGTAAATCCCCCGCCATATGCCGCTGCCGTGCCACTCCAGCCAGAGGCAGCTGGCTCCCCTGAGCCTCCTCACTCATCAGCCTCCCCGTCTGCACCCCCTGCCCCGGTCTCCGGACCGACGAGGGGACTCAGGCCCCATACGCAGCGAGAAGAAGCCCCAGAGAAGGAGCCCTCCTCCACTTCCACTGGACCCCCCATCCTCCCAGTGAGGGCCCTGAGTGGTGCTGGTCCCAATGGGGGATGCACCTATCAGTATTGGCCTTTTTCAAGTAGTGACCTGTACAACTGGAAAGCCCAGAATCCTCCTTTTTCTGAGGACCCTAGAGGCCTGACTGATCTGTTCGAGTCCATTTTGCATGCTCACAGTCCCACATGGGATGACTGTCAGCAGCTCCTTAAGACTCTATTCACCCACCGAGGAACAGGAGCGGATTCTCACTGAAGCCAGAAAGAATGTCCCCAGTGACAATGGGCAACCGACCACCCTGCCAAACCTGACTGATGATCATTTTCCTTTAAACAGACCCAACTGGGACTATGGTAATGCAGAAGGTAGGGAGCGTCTCTGGGTCTACTGCCAGACTCTTATGGCAGGCCTCTGGGTGGCAGCCCGCTGCCCTACCAATTTGGCTAAGGTAAAGGCAATAATGCAGGGGGAAAATGAAAGCCCAGCCACGTTCCTTGAGCGTCTTTATGATGCATACAGACAGTATACCCCCCTAGACCCACTAGCAGTGGTAAATCAGTCAGCCCTGATAATGTCCTTCATAAATCAGGCTGCTCCAGATATCAGGAAGAAACTATATAAGCAGGAAGGGCTTGGGAAGATGACTACCCAGGATCTGATGAAAGTAGCTGAAAGGGTTTTTAACACCCGAGAAACCCCAGAAGAACAAGAGGATAGAATCAGGAAGGAGAATCAGGAACTACAAGAAAGGATTCGGAAAGAGGACAGGGAACACCAGAGTAGGGAAAACAAGAAACAGCAAAAAGAGATGGCTAAGATATTGCTAGCAGGAGTCCAGGGTCTGGCCGGACCAAGTTCTGGATGGACCGGCCCCACACGTCCCCAAAGAGATCGACCCAGGCTAGACCAGGGACAATGTGCCTATTGTAAGGAATATGGACACTGGAAGAAGGAATGTCTCAAACTCCAGGGTCGCCCTGGACCAAATAGCAGGCCCAATAATGACGCCCAGGTCCTGTTAGCCAGAATGGACAGTGACTAGAGGGCACGGGACTCGGACTCCCTCCCCAAGTCTTGGATAACCATATATGTGCAGGGGAAGCCCATGAGATGCATGGTGGACACAGGGGCCCAATATTCAGTCCTTAATAAACCTACTGAGCCACTGTCCCAGAAAATTAGCCTCGTGCAGGGAGCCACTGGATCCAAGGCATATCAATGGACTAGCAAACATCAGGTGGATTTGGGCCAACATCAGGTGACCCATTCCTTTCTGGTCATTCCTGAGTGCCCTGCCCCCTTTCTGGGACGTGATCTGCTAACTAAGGTGAGGGCTCACATTCACTTTGAGCCATATGGTATCAAAGTGACAGATGGACAAGGACAGCCCCTCCAAATCTTGACCATGTCTCTTGAGGATGAACATCGCTTGTTCTCCTTGCAGGATCCTCCTCCGAAACCTATTGAGTGGTCCCCTGAAATGGCTTATTGGATTCAAACCTACCCCCAGGCTTGGGCAGAAATAGCAGGTGTGGGGCTGGAGGAACATCGAGCCCCGGTAATAGTAGAGTTCAAGGCTTTGGCTCAGCCCATTCGAGTCCATCAGTATCCCATGTCTTCCAAGGCATGGAGGGGGATTGCCCCTCACATTAACCATCTCCTGGAGGCCGGAATATTACAACCCTGCCATTCTGCTTGGAACACTCCACTTCTCCCCATTAAGAAACACAGGGGAAAAGACTATAGGCCAGTCCAAGATTTAAGAGAAGTAAACAAGAGGGTCGAGGACATCCACCCCACAGTCCCCAACCCCTATACCTTGCTGAGCCATTTGCCCCCTTCCCATGTTTGGTATACCACTTTGGACTTGAAAGATGCTTTTTTTAGCATAGCCCTGGCACCCAATAGTCAACACATTTTTGCCTTCGAATGGCATGATGAAAATACAGGAACCCCTGGACAGCTAACATGGACTAGACTTCCACAAGGTTTCAAAAACTCTCCTACTCTGTTCAATGAGGCTCTTAATCAGGATCTGGGCTCATATCACCAGAGCCACAGGTCTGTCACACTTTTACGGTATGTAGATGACTTGCTTCTGGCAGCTGTATCTGAAGCTGAGTGCCGGCAAGCCATTGGAGACCTCCTCCAGGAGCTGGGGAAGTTGGGCTATTGGGCCAGTGCAAAGAAGGCTCAAATTTGTAGACAAACAGTCACCTACCTGGGGTATGAACCAAAAGAGGGAACCAGATGGTTAACGAATGCTATGAAAGAAACTATTCTCAGACTCCCCGTCCCCACCTCTGCTCGAGAAGTCCACGAGTTCCTGGGGACGGTGGGCTACTGCCATCTGTGGATATTGGGGTATGCTGAACTGGCAAAACCCTTATATGGGGCAACTAAGGACAAGGTCCCTTGGGCCTGGGGGGCCAGATCAACAAAAGGCCTTTGAGGAGCTCAAGACCGCTCTCCTGAAAGCCCAGGCCCTGGCGCTGCCAGACCCTCTAAAGCCCTTCACCCTCTTTGTAGACGAAAAAAGAGGGATAGCGAAAGGGGTACTAATGCAGCGCCTAGGGCCCTGGAAGCGGCCAGTTGCTTATCTATCCAATAGGTTAGACCCAGTTGCAGCGGGCTGGCCCCCATACCTGCGGATCATAGCGGCAGTTGCCCTAATGGTAAAGGACGCAGATAATCTCACTTTTGGGCAATATCTGAAGGTGGTAACCTCCCATGCAGTAGAGGTGCTCCTAAAGCACCCTCCAGGTAGATGGATGACCAACGTCTGACTGACTCATTACCAAGGGCTCTTGCTGGATGCTCCCTGAATCCTCTTCTCCGAACCAGTTTCTCTAAATCTGGCCACCTTGCTGCCAAATCCGGACCTCGAAGCCCCTCTACATGACTGTCAGGAGATTATAGCTGAAATCACCCAAGTGTACCCCGATCTCCAGGACTCGGCCCTACCCAACAGTGAGCTGGTATGGTATACAGATGGGAGTTGCACGTCTTGGGTGCATAAGGAGGGTGCAGTGGTGGTGGACCAAGGTGGGAACATAATTTGGAGTGCCCCACTGCCCCCAGGGACCTCAGCCCAGAAGGCCGAAATGATCACTCTGGCAGAGGCACTCGAGCGGGCTGAGAGAAAACGAGTGACTGTTTATACCGACAGCCGTTAATGCTTTCAGCACCATCCATGTACATGGCGCCATCTACCAGGAAAGGGGTTTCATTACAGTGAAAGGAAAGGAGCTATGTAACCTCTTGGAGATCCAGAGACTACTGACTGCAGTGCAGAAGCCCCAAGCTGTGGAGGTAATACATGTTCCTGGTCATCAATCTGCCCAGTCTCCAGAAGCTACGGGGAACCGGCGTGCAGACAAAGTGGCCCAAAATGCTGCTTTGGCCTCCATGACCCTAGTGCTGACTTTACCTGTGCTCGAGCTTCCACGCTTGCCACCATGACCCAAGTACACCCTGGAAGACAAACAGTGGATCCAAGATCACCGATGCCTGGAGCCCAATCAGCAAGTCTGCTATCATGATATCGAAGGGCGGCTGATCCTTCCTGAAAAGTTAGGACTGTTTCTCCTCTCCAATTTACATGAGCCAACCATTTAGGCAAGAAGAAACTACTCGCCCTCCTTGAGTTGGCCCGCCTCTGGTTCCTGCATCAAACAGCCCAGATTCAAAAGATTGTGGGCAAATGTGCTGGGTGCCAGGCTATGAAACCCAGCAAAAGGGGACTCCTACATACAGGTTGATGGCATATGTACTTGGGTCCATCACTCCCACGTGCGTCAAGCCAATCAGCAGGAACAGAAAGAGGCTAGAGAGTGGACCGCGCGGTGGCACCCAGATAACCCATTGAAGCTGAAGCTTTTGCGACCCTGAGAACGTGCAGAGTCTTCAGGAGCAGCCATGGATGGGTTGGCTGGTCACTCTGATCTTGCTCAACGCCCAGAGCAGGAGCCTCACAGAAACCAACCCTCACCAGCCCTATAAGCAAACCTGGATACTCACCGATGGGGAGACTCATACCACCCTTAACGAGACTACTCGCACTGCCCCCATAGGAACTTGGTGGCCGGAGCTTCAATTCTGCTTTAGAGACATCAATCCTGCCTACAAGTCTACTGCCCCGGAGTCAGCCCGATATTATGGTTTTTATGCTTGCCCCGGCCACAAAAAGAACAAGAACTGTGGGGGGATACAACACTCCTTCTGTAAGTCATGGGCATGTGTCACATCCAACGATGGTGAATGAAAGTGGGGGATATCAAAACCGGACCTAGTCAAATTTGCCTTTGTAAATGGGGTACCCTGGGGGCACAGAATTCCATCACCCACCCATGAATGCCAGCCCACAGATACACATAGAATCAAGGTCACCTTCACTGACAGTGGCAAAGAGGACACCTCCGGGTGGATACAAGGCAAGGTGTGGGGACTTGTGTTTTATAAATATGGTGGACATTCTGGCTCGACCATAGTAATCAGATTAAAAGTTGAGCCCATGGGGCCACCGTCCAAAATGATAGGCCCAAACAAAGTATTCAAGCTGCCCTATGTAGAGCCACCTCTCCGACCTCGCATAACCCCAGTCCCTACCTGGCCTCACACAAAGGCTAGTATTAAAACTCCAGGACCATTAGGCACCAGCCCTCCCTTGGTGAAGCCCAGTCTCATGACCGGGTCCACAGACCCCCCTCTGGAATCTGGCAAATGCTGCATTCCTGACATTGAACCACACCAACCCTAATATGACTACCTCCTGCTGGCTGTGCTATGATGTGAGGCCCCCATTCTATGAGGCAATAGGGCCAAATGTCATCTACGATATCTCGACTAGTGAAAACCCCACTCAATGTTCCTGGGGAGACCGTAAGAGAGGTCTGACCATAGAACAAGTGAGCAGCCAAGGAAACTGCTTAGGGAAGGTGCCGGTGGGAAAACAGGACCTATGTGCTGTTGTAGATAACAACCCCACCTGGGGCGATGGTATTAAGTGAGTAATTCCAAAAGGCAATGGATGGTGGATATGCTCACAGTCCAGGCTCACCCCTTGCCTATCAACTAATGTGTTTAACGGCTCTAAAGAGTTCTGTGTCCTAGTGACTGTGCTGCCCCACATCATCTGTCATTCTGAGGAGAGCCTATATTCATACTGGAATATAGGAACAGATGAGAGAAAGAAGAGAGAGCCTATTTCTGCATTAACCATTGCTACCCTACTTAGCCTAGGGATGGCTGGGGCAGGAACTGGCATAGCCTCCCTGGCTACTCAACATAAAGGGATGTCCTTGTTGCGTGCGGCCATAGACAAGGATATAGAGAGGATAGAAGCCTCCATTAGTCACCTGGAAAAATCCCTTACCTCTCTATCTGAGGTAGTGCTTCAGAACTGACGGGGCCTAGACTTATTGTTCCTCCAGCAGGGGGCACTATGTGCAGCCATAGGGGAGGAATGTTGTTTTAATGCTGATCATTCAGGGGTAGTTAGGGAGTCTTTGTCTAAAGTGAGGGAAGGACTGGCAAAAAGGAAACGGGAAAGGGAAGCCCAAGAAAATTGGTTCGAAGCTTGGTTCAATAGGTCTCCCTGGTTCACTACTTTGGTCTCCATCCTGGTGGGCCCTCTGGTCATACTACTGCTTATCTTAACCTTTGGTCCTTGTATTCTGAATAAGCTAGTGACCTTTGTGAAAGATCGAATTAGTACAGTCCAACTCATGGTCCTGAGACAGCAATATGAAAAGTTACCTAGCCCTGAGGATGTTTATGCTTGTCGCCCAGATGAGCATGATTCCTCATTATGAACAACTAAAGGGGGGAATGTTAGGGTACAAATGTTAGGGTACCTTTGAGACTTGCAGCCCACTCAGCCTGAAACCGGCCATGGCTAACATGACCCAAGCCATCACTTACTGGAACTAAGGGAGGTGGGATGGTTTCTGGGAACAGGGACTGTTTCTGGTTAATCTTGCTAGAACGGTATGTGAGTCAATGAGTTAAGACACCTGGTGTTTACCAAATTCCTGATAAATAATCTTCAAGTAATCTTGCCTCACCACCAGGATGTGGGTGATATCAGAAATATGTGACCCCAGGGACCATAAAAATTGCTGTGTGACCGTGACTAATGTCTAAAAAAATATAAAAGCAGCCTGAACTTTGTATTCGGGGTCCTCGTTGAAACCCGCTGCGTGGGGTGGATACCTGGACCCCAGCTGGCTGGAAATAAACCTTGCTTTGTGGCTTACATTATCGTGAGTGTCTTTTGTTCCTCTGAGGGGTGGTCAACTTCAGTCCCTAACACTTTCTTTGTGAGATCTGGAGCAAAACAAGGATTCTCACTTCAACACCTTTTGTTCAGCTTAGTAATAAAAGACTTAAATATTGTAATCAGGCAAGAGAAAGAAATAAAGGGCATCCAAGTTAGAAAAAACTGGAAATCATATTTGCAGATTCATTATCTCATATATGGAAAACTCTCAATTCATCACTAAAAATGATTTATTAAAAACAAATAAATGAATTCAACAATATTTTTAGGGTAAAAATCAACATCACTATCAATAACAGATTAGCAGAAATAAAATTCAAGGAGGCAATTTCATTTGTAACAGCTACAAATAATAAAAATTTAGAGGCAAATTTACCGAAGAGGTGAAGGTATCTAGGAAGAAAAGTATGAAATATTAATGAAAGAATTTGAAGAGTATAGAAAATGGAAATATATCCCATTTACATTGATGCAAATAACCAATATTGTTAAAATATCCATACTTCCAAAGTGATGTATGAACTCAATGCAATCCTTGTAAAATTACCAATGATATTCTTCACAGAAATTTGTATGGAACCACAAATTTATCTCAAAAAGCAAAAGCCATAGTAATCAAAGAGCATGGTATAGGCATAAAAGAGGCACACAATCAAGTGGATCAGAATAAAGAAACCAGAAGTGAATTGTGTGTCCATAGACAACTGATTTTCAACAAAATTGCTGAACGCATGCTTTGGAGATGTATGAATGTTGGTAGGAAAGTCAGGTATTCACAAGTAGAAAAATGGAATCTGATGCCTATCCTCACCAACTAAAACTCCAAATGGATTAAAGACTTACAAACAAGACATGAAACTATCAGAAGAAAATACTGAGTGAATGCTTTATGACATTGGTATGGGCAAGGTTTTTGGATAAGACCACAAAACCACATGATAATAGGAGCAAAGATAGACAAATGAGATTATAGCAAACTATAAATCTTTTGCCAAAGAAGAGAAATAGTCATTATACATAGAGAATGGGTGAAAATAATTTGGAAAGTACAGCTCTGACAAGGGGTTAAAGTTCAAAGTATATAAGGCAGGACAAAACTCACTACACAGACACACACACACACACACACACACACACACACACCCCTGATCCACAAATATGCCTAAACAAGAATATCTCAAATGATGACAAACAGATGACCCACAGGAGTATTAAAACTGCTCAACATTACTAATACAAGAAAACAAATCGAAACCAGAATGAGGTATCACATTGCTCCAATTATTATGACTGTTATAAAAATACAAAAAATAACAAGTGCTAGTGAGAATGCAGGGAAAGGACTCTTTTGGTGGAAATGTAAGTTGGCATAGGTAAAAATTATAAAATAGAACTACCATAATATATAAAAATCTAGCTATTGGAATATTGTCTAAAATAATTAGAATCAGAGTCTAAAAGAGGTATCTGCATTCCTATGTTTATTGCAGCATTATTCATAACACCCAAGATATGAGAACAACTTAAGTTTTCATCAACTGATGAATGGATAAAGAAAATATGAGACTAAGCTCAATGGAATACTATTCATCCATAAAAAATGAAATCCTATCATTTTCAGAGACATGGATGGGACTGGAGTTTATTATGTTCACAGATATAATCCACATGTATGAAGAGTACTGTATGATCTCACTGAGATGTAGAATCTAAAAATGTTGTTTTCATATATATTGAGAGTAGAATGGGCATTATCAGAAACTGAGAAGGAAGGATGAATGGGGTAAAGATTAATAGGTATAAACTTACAATTAGAGAGAAACAAGAAATCCTGGTGTAGTAATGCACAACATGTTAACAACGTATAAAAATAAAGTGCTGTATACTTGATAAGTCAGAAGAAATGATTCCAAAACATTTTACCATAATATAAACATTATATAATTTATGTCTACATCAAAACATTACATGTTATGACATCTGTAATTTTGTTTCTATTTATTATTAAAAATTTAAATTATTACATATTTTAAACAAGGATTTCTATTATTTATTAAAAAGAATATGACTCAATCTATAGTCATTACATGAGCATGGTTAGGGGCTTGATATAGGGTACACCAATTACTGGATAAGGTGATCAGGGACAACAAATATTTCTTATTTAACATTATACATCCATTTCAGATTATTTTACTAATGATGTATGCCAACCTGTAAAGATATTAAAATAACATAAAATATGCATATGGTATCACAGTTATAATTTTAAAAATTATTGTGGAGGTGAAAATAAAATGTTTTGCTCCTTTCATTCCATTAGGAGATATCTGAAAAGTCACAGGAGTGATATTGATCTCTGTCAGTTTCAGGAAATTTTACAATGACTTATTCTTTCCTAATATTGTGTGTGCAGTTCCGTTATGTATATATGAAGATGGTACATAGGCTGATACTCAGTTTACTCTTTTTCACAAATATCTGACACAGATACCATAATGATTTTTGAAGATAAATCAGATGTCAGTGCTCTTCATTTTTGTAGCTTTATTATATGAGTTAATAAAGATGAAACAAGTATACATAAATATACAACCTGTATCTCTAAATGCATGCATATAATGTAACATACATGGAAACCTATGTGTATATACATATATAAAGAGCAATGTTTTCTAATCTGTTGCATTAATCTCAATAGTTTTTAAAGAATCAAGAGTTTTGTGTTATAGCTAGTCTACCTAAACCACTAACTGGTTTTATAGGTTATTATGGATCAAAATCTTCCTAAATAAAATATTCTACTTCATTATCACCTGTCATATATATGTATTTATATACATATATAAAGCAATGATGTGTTTATGATGCATACTTAGAGCAATTACTCATAGCACTTACATTTATCTATTCCCCACTTTGCATTCCAAAAATAAGCTACAGTTGTTTGTGGGTTTTTCTAAGACACAATGGTAATGCAATTCACATTTTAAAATATGTATGCATAAAATGAATATAAACTTATGTATCACAGTTTCCTAGAGTATATTTCTGACACAATGTCATTTTCTGATTGATTGACTGATAGATTGTTTAATACAGGGATGACTGAAAATATTTTTGTCAAGAGGCATCCTTCACTTTGCTGCAACTCAGAGGAATACATTTCCAGTGATGTTGTTGGAGTCCTTTGATCTGTCATTTTCACTGTCATATTTATACCACATGCAAGGTAGGACATGGGTAAAGTGTGTGTAAAATGTAGAAATCTGAGATTTAGTCAAAACATGTTAAGGTACAACGCACTGATCTCTAATTATTTATGACATTAGAAAACACCCATAAAAAACAGTATAATAAAACTATCAATAACAATGTTCAAAATTGAGGTCACATTTAAAAAGTTAAAGTTAAACATAGACCACTTCTTATGTTTAAAAATATTAAAAACAAGGGTTTTGGGACATTTATAATTGATGCATACTGAATAATTCAAAAAAAATTTATTTATAGTCATCTAACACATTTCTACATAGAACCAAATTTCTCAAAAGGCAACAAAGTTATCAGACTCAGCTTGATTTTCACAGGCTTACAAAAAGTCAGAGTAATATGATATTAAAATCATTGTTGATTTTATTTATATTTCTCTGATGAGTAGTAATGTGGGAATTTTGTTGTATGCATGTTGGTGTTTCTCTATTCCTAAGGCAAAATTTTATACAGGAGTTGCTATTAACTACCTTTCATCATACCATACCTCTTATCCTCATGGAAATACCTTTGTCTTAAAGATACAAATTGACATAGTAATATCGGCAAGGACCTTCAGTAATGATTATTGTGATGGTTAATTTATGTGTAAGCTTGGCTGTTTTAAGGTCTGCTCAGATAGCTGATAAAACCTTATTTCTGAGTACATATTTAAGACATTTCTAGAATATTGGCATTTCAGTTGGCAGCCTGAGTAAAGGGTTTGCTCTCCCATAATGGAGCCAAGAACATCCAATTCATTTAGGGCTAAAAGGCAGAGAGAAAGCAAGTTTTTTCACTTTTATTTGAAGTGGGACATCTATTTTTTCCCCTCAGAATTCATAACTCCTTATTCATAGTATTCTACACACTGGTCCTATGCCAACAGAACCCCATTTATTCCATCCCTAGTTCTCAGCACTACAGGATCATAATGAGAGTTGTTCTTCTGGTCTTCAAACCTTTGGACTCAGACTGAGTTGCACAACTTGCTTTCCTGGTTTCCCAGATTCAAGTGGCAAATAATAGGACTTTTTAGCCTTCAAAATTCCATGAGCTAAATTGTTTCAAATTCCTTGGATGACACTGAGTTCTACTGATTTTGTTACCAGGAGTAAGTACAGGGACACATAACTTTAACAATGAATTGTTTTGATTTGGCATTGGTGTTTCTGGAATTGGCTTTTTAAACAGATTTAACTTAAAGATGCCAGTGACCATGATATTAAAAAAGAACAGACAGTACAAGAGACATGATCTTGCAATAGAAATATTCAAACATTTCCTACAGATAATCCTAGTAGTTATTATAAGAAGCAAAAACTTAAATGATTATTTTCAAACGTTCTACCATTTTTGGAAAGCTCAGATAATTAATGTTATTGGTGGATTGTCTCAAATATCGTTAGACAACATATTAAAAGAAAAGAACGAGTTCAGAGATCAGATTTGCATATCAAGGATTGAATATTTGACCTATTAGTTTACAAAGGTGCCCTGAAGAAGAGTCTTATCTACCATTGACACAAGCTGAGATTGCTGAAAATCAAATCCAGGAACTTATCAAGAGATTGGCTGAATAAAAGGCAATAAAAGTTCCAGTCTTCCAGGGTGTTTACTGTCAATGTAAGGACATTGGTTGGGAAAGAATTTAGTCCTGTAAATTAGCATTGGTAAGTAAGGGAAGAGTGTGATAACTGTGTGAAAGTTGACCCTCTAATAGTTATGACTATTCCTTTCCAGGGGAAACGGTCTCCTCATTCCCAGTGGAATTTGTCTTCCTACACTTGGCAAAAGTAACCTGTACATCACAGAAATGGCCTGTACAATCCCTGTAGTAGTTGCCTCCTCACCCACAGGAGTATCCTTCTTTCCACTTACATTTGAGAGGATTTACTCTACGTTACCTGGGAAAATAGGAATGGCCTTCCCAGGAGTACCTGCTTCACAAGACAATGATGATCCTCCTTTGCTTCTAGAAACGCAATTGGTCTCAGGTCTCTGTTGGTCACTAAATGTGACATGGGACCCATTGCTTGCCTACATACACAAAATCCTGGGTTTGATATCAAGCACTGAAAAAAACTGTGACCCTTTTGAGAGGGGTGCTATACTCCAAAGTAACTGTCGGAGAGATGGATGGCACATCCATGGTTTTTTTTTTTGTTAAAATAGCTTTTTTTTTTTTATTATTCATATATGCATACAAGGCTTGGTTCATTTCTCCCCCCTGCCCCCACCCCCTCCCTTACCACCCACTCCACCCCCTCCCTCTTCCCCTCAATACCCAGCAGAAACTATTTTGCCCTTATTTCTAATTTTGTTGTAGAGAGAGTATAAGCAATAATAGGAAGGAACAAGAGTTTTTGCTGGTTGAGATAAGGATAGCTATACAGGACACTGACTCACATTGATTTCCTGTGCGTGGGTGTTACCTTCTAGGTTAATTCTTCTTGAACTAACCTTTTCTCTAGTACCTGTTCCCCTTTTCCTATTGGCCTCAGTTGCTTTTAAGGTATCTGCTTTAGTTTCTCTGCGTTGAGGGCAACAAATGCTAGCTAATTTTTTAGGAGTCTTACCTATCCTCACCCCTCCCTTGTGTGCTCTTGCTTTTGTCATGTGCTCATAGTCCAATCCCCTTGTTGTGTTTACCCTTGATCTAATGCCCACATATGAGGGAGAACATATGATTTTTGGTCTTTTGGGCCAGGCTAACCTCACTCAGAATGATGTTTTCCAATTCCATCCATTTACCAGTGAGTGAGAACATTTCATTCTTCTTCATGGCTGCATAGAATTCCATTGTGTATAGATACCACATTTTCTTAATCCATTCGTCAGTGCTGGGGCATCTTGGCTGTTTCCATAACTTGGCTATTGTGAATAGTGCCGCAATAAACATGGGTGTGCAGGTGCCTCTGGAGTAACAGTCTTTTGGGTATATCCCCACATCCATGGTTTTATCCAAGAAAAGAATTCAGGGTTTCATACACAGAGGAGTCTTTTACAGAGAAGGTTTATTTAAGCAAGAGCTAGATTTTACTAAAGTAGAAGTGATCATTACACAATAATATATAATAGTAGAATAGATCATTACGCCAAAGGAAACTGAGGGTGAGTAGCTTGACCAAAACTCAAGTGCCCTGATCTCCCAGACTTAGGCACTTTTATGGATAGGTTTAATGATTACACTAATGATTAAGCAAGGGTTCTGTACACAATTGAGTTTTCTAAGAAATGGAAGGGCATTTTCAAGAATTAAAGTTTACCTAATAAGGAGCAAGATGGTTATTTGAGGAGAGGTGTAAGTAAATGTACAATAAGATGTAAACGAGGCCACTGGCTAGCCTCTAGAGTTGGGAATGTCTCTGTCGAGGCTGCTGCTTGCGACTATTTGGTGCTAAACTAAGAATTCGTCCTAACCATAGTCAACTACACTACAACAGAGTAGTGGAGCTGGATAGTTGAAACAATATACTTGGATATTATACTGCACCTGTTCCCTAGATCCTGTGTGTTCTTAATGTCCCTTTCTCTCTGCCTAACCCATATCAGAACTACTAAACTTTTTAAACAGGTAGAAATCTGAAGACCATTTATGGAAATATATGTTAAAGGTATAGGATAGTATGTAATGTCAACTTTCCATCACTATGTCATAATTTAGTTTACAGATAACTTGATCTCCCTTACCTTCCACAAGACATCATTCCAGTCCAGTGACATTAAGCTGGTTGAACCTTGGGAAGAGAAGTAACAACTACTCTGTACTTATTGATGAGGCATGTGCATGTCAGAGATTGATCTTCTACCTTGTGTTTTTACTTCAAGGGACTTCTACCTCAGTGAAATTTAGAGGTTCAGGGGTTTGGTGTCACATTGAGTTATCCTTTATAAAGTGAAGTATTAAGTAGTTGCATCCATCTCTTCCTAAAATCAAGAAAAAATACACAATGCCTCATAGGAAACATATTTCTCATTTGCATATGTTACCCAACTGTATTTACTGAGTGATCCAAAAAGCTGCTAATATTGAGCAGTGCCTAGAATGGGCCCATGGTTTTGTCCGAACTTTCCCACTACTTTTGCTGCATGGTACAGCAAATTCAATGGCACTTATAGTATAACTAGCAGAAGTACTAGTCTATTTTGGTGCTGTTTTCAGGCCCCTATGTGTGAATTGCAAAGATTAGTTATATTAGTCACCCTCCTTTTGAGAGTCAGCTCTTGGCATGCTACCAGACCTTAGTAGAATGTGGACAATTGATCATGAACCAGAAAGTCGCCATGTGACCTGAACTGCCCATTATAAACTTGGTGTTTTCTGACCCACCAGGCCATGAATCTTGACTCACAGCAAAATTCCATCATTAAATTGTTTACAACAAGGAGTAGGACTCCAGTACCTATAATTTACATGAAGTGGCTAAAATGCCCATTTTCCCCAGTTCTGCTACACTACCCATTTTCTGTCTTCCTGCCTGCAATTTTGATATTCACCTGTCCTCAGTTCTTAGAGGAAGACTCAACGTTGGCTTACAGATTATTCTGGGTACAGGCTCCACCCAAAAGCAGACTGCTGTAGAAGTCCAATAGCATTTTTTGTTTTCTCTGATGGACACAGTGAAAAAAAATGAAACCATGGGTAGGACTTCATGTAATGAAGGTGGTTGTGCACATTTTCAACTTAATTTTTATACTTATAAAGCTTTTAGTCTTTCCTTTTTGGGGGATTTAAACTCAAGGCTAAATTAGCCTTGCTAATTAGCTTTTTCCCACTTGAGCAATGCTTGCAGCCAAGTTGTACACTTTTTAGAATAAGAAATAGCCAAATGTGTGATTGTGTACTTTTTGGAATGAGAAGTTGCCAAATCTGTGATTGTATATTGATGTAAAGACAATTGTCATGGTTTGTCTAGACAGTCAGAGAATAGAAAGGAACATAATCGAAAATCTGAAGAACTGGTAAATGAATACAACTCTGAATGTGGGTGAAAAAAAATTTGTCACTCTGCAAGTGAAGACAGTAACACAGAATGAGTATCTGAAGAAGATAGTATGAATACCGGGTGTGACTACATGACTAGTTGTATAAACGAAGACTACAAATTTCATGAATATCTCCTCCTTATGTTGTTAAAGATGTGTGTGTGTGTGTGTGTGTAAAGCAAACAACTTCATTTTCTTTTCTCTATTATTTCCTTGTCAAGTAACATAATATATTTTAACTTTATGCCAGTACTTAAGTATTATTGACATTAACTCATCATACTTAAAGTGTATAACAGAAGCGGAAAGAAAACATCACTCAAGACATTATCTCCCCATCTGGAGAAAAGAAATAGTGCACTTTCAGTTGTATGCACGATGTTTGCATTTTGTTAGGTGATGTTATGACCTTACTGTTTTTATTTTGACATTACATATGCTTTTTAGAGATGTACACTGGTGTCTATTGATAATGGTTGAAACTAAAATGATTAATTTTATGTGTCAATTTGACCGGATTAGAGGATACTCCGGTAGCTGATAAAACATTAGTTTTTGGAGTATCTGAGAGGAAGATTCTGGAAGAGATTGTTACATGAATCTGTATACCTTGTAAAGAATAGTCTTAGGAAATATCTGCTCTCTTCAATGTGTATGAGCATCACATATCCATTTAAATCCAGATAGAACCAAAAAATGAGGCAAGGACAAATTCATACTCTTTCTGTACTTGATCTATGAAATCCATTTTTTCTTCTTTCAGAGTTTCTGGTTCACTGTTGTTGGACCTTCAAACTCAGATTGAATTACAACATGAAGTTTCTTGTTTCTTTAGCTTGGAGATAGCAGAGAGACTTCTAAACTTCTATGATTATGTGAGCAATATTTTCTTAAGCTCTTTTTCTCTCTTTTTTCTCTCTCTTCTGTTTTATTCACTTCTGTTCACTTCTCTTCTCTTTCTTCTCCTCTCCTCCCCTTTCTCCCTTGCCTTCCTCCTCTCATCTTTCCTCCCCTCCCTTTCTTTCTCTCTTTCTCTCCTTATATCTATCACAAAAGAGTGAGGCTGCTTCTCTACAAGTTCTTAAAAACATGGAATCGTTATAGAATTGCATAATTAGATAGAAGATAGAATAGTTTGAAAGTAATTGCTGAAAAAGTCTGCATTATAATGAGTGGGGCATAGAGGAAATCTCTGGTAAGGGTTCACAAGAAGAAAAAAATTCTAGAAATCATAAACTTATCACAGGTTACTTAAGTTGTCTTGAGTAGAATGTAAACAATATGTAGATTGTGGAAGCCATTCTGATAAGGTCTCAAATGCAAGCAATTCTGGCAAATGGAATTTTGCCTGTTAGAAACTGTAGTAAAAATTATTGTCATAAAGCTGAAGGAACTTGACTGCATGGTGTCAGTTGCCTTAGACTATAAAGTTCAGAAGATCAGGAGATGAACTAGAGTGTCTGGTGGAAGAAATGTCTGCTCTAAATAATTTAGACTTCTCTGTACATACTTTTAATTACCTAAAGTGAAATGAGAAAACAAAAACATGACTTAAATAGGAAATTTATAATTAAAATAAATATGATGGAAACATTTTGAAAATGTTAAGTCTGACCATGTGGTTGAGTATGAAAAGCATTTTCAGGAAAGGATACTAAGGATGTAAGCCAGAAATTGCTTACTAATGTAATGAGATTGGTGTGAATAAAAGGAATCAATGAAGCTGAGAAAGAGCCCATGAGATCTTCACAGGCCCAGATCTCATGGAGATTAAGATGGTTTGTTAGGACTAGCCAGACACTCTCCATGGATTTGCTATTAAAGATCTTGAATGTCTGTACCTTGAATTCTGGCATGATATCCATGTCTTAGGCTCTATAAAATACAGAATTATTTTCATAATCTCTCTCTATATGTGTATGTATATATACACACATACACACATATATAGATGCTATACATCTGTATACATATTTACATGTGTATATCCATACATAATTACAACTGCATATATTTCCATTGATTTTGGTTTTCTGGAGAAGCTTTCCCAATTCAACCATGAAACACAAAGGCTGACAGCTTTTGACTCCTTTTCTATTCCCTAACCAATGTTTGAATTCTGCCTTTCTTATGGAACTTACATACTAAACTAAGTTGTCCACCCTACAATTTTTTTCATTCAGCCTTAGAAGTTATGTGTTCAAAAATAACATGCTCTTTCTATTTCATAATCTTTGTTAGAGCAGTTATACAAATGTTGTGCACAAAATATGATTAAAGTGGGATTTTTTCTGTAAATAAAAATAAAAATATAAATTATGTCTTGGAATAAATATTTACCATTTTACCTTAGCCTATATATTACTATATCAAATATATGGTTTTGTTTTGTATTTCAAAGCTGTAGCAATTTTCTGAATAGATGTTTTCAAAATGAATTATTGTTTGTTTCTCTGCATGTTGTATTATCATTATGTATGGAAAGATAAAAACAGAGTGAATATGAAGCAAGGAGATAATATATAGGACAATAGTAAATGAATTATGATATTAGAATGCAATTCAAGGATAGAAAATTTAAAAGCCTGGAATACTATAATATCTAAAGAATAAATTTAGATAAATTTTAAAAACAAATGGCATTGCACAATAATTGAACACAGCACAAAGAAGAGACTAAATCAGCTGTATTATGAGCAAATAAAAATACTGTGTGGGGGTTTTTGGTGCTTGCAATATCATTAAAGATAAAGCTAACTAGAGAAGAATCAATCTATTTATAATCACTTTATAGGAATATTTACCCTGGAATGTCACAAGATTTAAGTAATTGAAATTATTTTCTATTCATCATTATCATATTATTATTATTTTATCATATAATAATTGTACAGGGGGATACATTGTGACATTTACATATGTGCTTACTATATATCTTAATTAGATTCATCACATCTTGATTAGATTCTCCATTGTTCTCCTTCATCCTCACTCCCGCCCCCCTTCTCAGAACAACTTCAACAGGTTTCATTGTTCAAGTTTCATGCATAAATACAAAATACATCCACCATATTTGCCTTCCTTCACCCTTTCTTTATGTCACCCCCCCTAGTGGTACCCACACCTAGACAGGACCTATTTTAGCTTCATATTTTTCATTTGTTAAGATGTATATTGATAGTTCAAGGGTGTTTTGCCTTGGTATTTCAGACATGCATACTGTGCTTTAATCAGAGTAACCCTCTATTGCTTACTCTTTCTCTACCACCCTGCTCCCCTATTATTCAGCACTTTGGAGTGCATTGCGCTATATCTTCATACACAGGTGCAGTGCTTCAGTATTTTTCACTCTCTAACATTCTCATTTCCTCTTTAATCTCCTGATAGTCCCCTCAGACAGACCTTCTAATATAATCATATTCTCTCCCTCTCTCTCTCTCTGTGTATGTGTATGTATATATATATATATATATATATATAATAGATAGATAGATAGATAGATAGATAGATAAAACTTTGTTATATATAAATTTTTATTTCATCACTTTTTCTAGTAACATTAGGAATAGTCACTCAACCTCATTATGTTTGCACTGTCAGTGTTCTTTTTACTACTGGGAATGGAGTCACTAGAATCTTACATCAGAAGTGAGAGCTAATTCCAGAAATCCCATAACCAATTCAGATAACCCATTGTTAATATTCTAAGTCAACATAGAATATATATACTGCACACCCACATTTATTGCAACACAATTTACAACAGCGAAGCTATGGAAAATCCTACGTGCTCAACAACTGTTGAATGAATAAAGAAAATGTAGTGTATATGCACAATGGAGTATTATTTAGATACAAAGAAAAATGAAGTTATGTCATTTGCAGGAAAATAGATGGAACTAGAGATAATCAGGCTGAGTGAGATAACCAATTGCAGAGAGACAAATATTGCATGTTTTCACTCATGTGCAGATTATAGACATAAAAGTAATAATAATATGACATGATTTAAATAGCTGCACTTTTGGGGGTAAACCAGTAAAAGGAAGGATGGTAGTAGAGGGTGAATATGATTGAAGTACATTGTACACGGTTATGAAAATAATGTAATTAAACACACTAAAAACTGTTGAAAATAGATGGTGAAAGGGATAAGAAAGAGTAATACAAAGGGTGATTTTAATTAAAGTATGCAGGCGTGAAAACATCATAGCGAAATCTGTTTACGAAATTAATTTATGCTGATAAAATAATTTTCCTATTTAAAACTATTATTTTATGTTTTTATGCACATTTAAAACTTTTTCTCATGTTTGAAAGGAAAAACCATTTCACATTATGTAAGCTAGAAATCCATGCTTTTGTTCTCTAGATAAGAAATTGTCTCAGAATTATGTAATTTTCCTTTCTCAGTTGAGACATCACTTTCATAATGTCTTGGTTTTTCTGTCTGTGGGATAGTTTCTACTTTAGTGTAATTCCTATCCAACTACTAGTCGGCCAAATTATTGTAACTTTTTAATAACTCAACTCTTGATACACATCCAGTTACTTATGCTTTTATAAACTGGGTACCAAAGACATCTATTCTTACTACTTTCTCAGTTAATATATCACTCTATCTCCTCATTTAAGGAGTGTTTGGAAAAGAAAAATAAGCACAATCAAAGGTTAGGTATATAATCAGATTTAAATAGAAATATGAAAGTACTTTTCAATCTCCTTTTAATGTTGTCATAAATGTCACCACAAGTTACAGCAGTTCAATCTAGTCATAATTTTAATGGAATATACTGTTATAGAATATATTTTACACCATAGATATCAGATTCTCAATACAAAATTTATTTGTGTGTACTAATTTGTTTTTTTGAAGTGTTGGATCTATGGCATGGATTAAATTGACAATGAAGCAAGAAAAAGCATATAGGCTCAGTGCCTTTAGGTGACTCATGATGACTCAGCAGGGGAGACAGTGTGGGATATGATCACCGATATATCTCACTCACGCTATGTGTGATGAAGAGGCAACACAATTGCTATGTGCATGGGAGAAAGGAAAACAAGAGACAAATGACTATGTGGAAATGACACTTAATCTGGGACATAAAACCTGGTAAAGAAATTAAATATTTATATATGCTTGGATTAATTGCCACTTCAAAAGGTGAATGATAGCTAAATTTAGATCGAAATCTCCATAAAATCACATTTAAATAGTTTTTTTCTTAGTTAAAATGAAACACAATATTTGACTGTTTCCCTACACTTTGTATAGAAAGAAGAATGTAGAATGTTATATCATCTTGTCTCTGTTTCAGCTCTCATTTGCAAAAATGATTAATAGAATTGAAAAGATATCTCAGAAAGATATGCCATCAAATAATACTTATGTTCATTTTTTATAGTGTAACTGATGAAAGGGAAATTACTAGGGTCAGAGTATTAGGGCTCGGGGTAGGGTAGAGCAGGAGGATTCCTGATGTAGAGGGGGATCCAGGGAACAGCCTTTTTTTGACCTTGGAGCAGAAGCTGTTGACATGGTGGCACTTCTGTGGCACTGAACAATGCAGAGTGCTGATGTGCATAATGCTTGCTCCAGAGCATCTGTCATAGCTCTATTTGTGAGTCAGCTGGCAGAAGTCAGTCTCCATGATGTGACATTGTAGATGATGTGCCAGGTTCAGAGTGGATTATTTCCGGACGTTATATTCTGACAGTGGGGCCATTGTTCAACTGATGGCCTGGAAATACCTCTGCTGATGTGGTGTGAAACCTTCCTTGTCTTGGACTTTTGCTGTAATATTCTTGATGCTGTCAGTGGGCTCATCCTCAAGGGTGATGGCATTGCCCATCAGTTTCTTCACAAAGATCTGCATCTCTGCACCTTCCACTTGGCCACCTGGTTGAAAAGATAAGTCAAATAAGATGATATCTCAGAAAATTTGGACTTACATATGATTTGAGATTGAAAAGTGAAGACAAGATCATTGTTTTCAGTAAATATTTGTAGGTCAACACTAATGAATACAGTTAATTATTTCACTGTATTTTTTAAGCAGATGAATTATCACAGAGCAAGGGGCTTTCTCCTGCTGTGGGAAATCTTTAGCATCTTTATCTTAAAACTAACTACTCTTTATTAAGGGGGAAAAGGGTTGCATTTCAGCAGCTACAGTCATGAAGATGCACACAGGCTCCTCACTGATTCAGATTGTTTTCTTAGTCTGGCACACTTCAAGGCATCAATCAGTGGCTTCAAAAACATTCTCAATTCAAAAGTTACTTTGCATTAAAATAACATGCACTTTTATATACCCTAAAGCCACTGTACTGTTCACATGGCAGTAATTTTCAAGATTCTTTGTATTACTTTTTGCAACTTGTTTCTAGTAAATATAATCATCAAAATGACTAGCATTTCCCCCCCAGATTTTCAATATGTGGTCTGAAACTTTTAAGAAGTAAGCAAATGAAATACCAGTATTCTAAAAAGCCAGTCAGTTAAATGACCAGGTTGTATAGACTGTTTTATTTTCTCTCATTATTCAAAGTTGACTAAATAAATGATGTGTGAAAACATTTGGCTTGAACTTTGATATAACCTTGTATTGAGGCTGCAGAGAAGTCATTGGTTCTGATTCTATCTTCCCATAGAATTTCTACCTGTTTCCACCAAATAAGTTAACAGTTGTATAAATAGAAATTCATTATAGAAATTTGGAAGTGCTTCATCATTTTGTTCCTCTGAAATCTTGGACAAGATGGAAAATGCATAGCATTCCTCCTAGTGCTGAAACCTTCTCAGTTGCTGACTGAGAGAGAGATTCAGGGGAATTTAGGGGAGCCTTGTATGACCATCCCAGGGCTGTTTTGAGGGAAGTGATTTAGATTGCTGTTGGCTCATTTTGTCTCCAACTAGCATAAGGTTATTTCTCTCAGATCTCTTAGCAACTGTTCCCCCAAAACAGCTTCCATCTTGGACACTTTGAGAAGCCATGGAAATAATCAACACAATGATGTGGATTGGTGAATTTTATGTTTTTTAACTTTCCAATTTTAGGAAATTAGTTTGCAATTTTCTATCTTTTGAATATTTATTACTTTAACATTGTAAGTTAATTTTACATACATATATATATATGTAATTATAAAATTTATTTTTTTTGTGACACTCTTCCTATGTATCCCAGGCTGGCCTTGTGACCTTGAACTCTTTTTTTTTCCCTACATTGTTGTGCTGGGTGGGGGTACATTGTGGCATTTACAAATATTCTTACAATGTATCAAATATGTCACACTTGAATTCGTATCCTCCACTCCTCCCCTTTATCCCTCCTCTTGCCTGATTCTTGAAATAATTTCAACAAGTATCATTTTTGCACTTACATACATGTGCACAAACTTTTTGGACCCTATTCACCCTTTTATGCCCTTTCCCCACCACCTCCCCCTTCCACTGTACGGAAACTCCTCTTCTCCAATTTTGTAGAAGAAAAAAAAGAAAGCCATGACATTTTGTTTGTTTGAGACAAAGGTAGCTACACAGGGAGTTTCCTTGGGATATTTCCATGTATATTGTATTATAATCCCAATTGGTTTATCTCCTCTAATTTTTGTCATTCCACCTTAGTCTCTTTCTTATGGTGGTTTCAGCCAGATTAAGATTTCTATATTCATTCCTGTATAGAAAATAGATCAACCATATTCAAGTTCTTAATTTCCTTGTTTTATCCCTTAGTGTGACCAGTTTCTCATAATATTGTTATATTTGTATCAGGTCTGTATTCCACATATGAGAGAGAACATTCAGCTTTTGGCATCCTGAGCCTGGCTAGCTTCACTTAAGATGATGTTCTCCAGTTCCTTCCATTCACCTGAGAATGACAAAATTTTATTATTCTTTGTGGCTAAGTAAAATTCCATTGTATATAAATACCACAGTTTCTTAATCTATTCATCCTTAGTGGTGCATCTTGGCTGTTTCTATTTCTTAGCTCTTGTGAATAGTGCTGCAATAAACATTGGTGTGCAGGTGCCTTTGTCGTACCCTGACTCACATTCCCGTGAGTATATCCCTGGGAGTGGTACTGCTGGATTGCATGGCTGATCTATTTTAGTTTTTCGAGGAGCCTCCATATTGTTTTCCATCATAGTTGTACTAGCTTACACGCCCACCAGCAGTGTATGAGGGTTCCATTTGCCCTGCATCCTGGTCAACATTTATTGTTGCTTGTGTTCTTTATGGCAGCCATTCTAACAGGAGTGAGGCGGAATCTTTGTGTAGTTTTGATTTGCATTTTCTTTATGGCCAGGGATGGTGAGCATTTTTCATGTGATTTTTAGTCATTTGGATTTCTTCTTTTGAAAAGGCTTTGGTCAGTTCATTTGGCTATTTCTTCACTGGGTTATTGATTTTTTGGGGAGTTTAGTTTTTTGAACTCTCTGTATGTTCTGGTTATCAGTCCCTTACCTGATGTATAGCTAGCTGGCAAAGATTTTCTCCCATTTTGTGGATAGCTTCTTGAATTTGAAAACCATTTCTTTTGTTGTGCAGAAGCTTATTAATTTTATGGAGTCTCCTTTGTCAATCCATTCTTTTAGTTGCCGAGCTACTTGAGTTCTCCTGAGGAAGTCCTTGCCTATGCTTATTGCTTCCAGTGTATTCCCTGCTCCTTCCTGCACTAACTTCAAGGTTTCAGGTCTTGTATGAATTTCCTCAATCCATGTTGAGTTGATATTTGTACAGAGTGACAATCATGGATTGAATTTCAATTTTGTGCAAACAGATATCCAGTATTCCCAGCAACATTTGTAGAAGTGGCTGTCTTTTCTCCATCATATGTCTTTGGTGTCCTTTTCAAAAATTAAGTGGGTATAGGTGCTTGGATTCATATCTGGGTCTCATGTTTTGTTTCACTGGTCTTCATGTCTGTTTTTGTGCCAGTATCCTGATGTTTTTATTGCTACGGCTCTGTAGTATGGTTTGAAGTCGGGTGTTGTGATACCTCCAGTGCTGCTCTTTTGCCTCAGTATTATCTTGAGTACACCTGTGCTTCCAAATGAACTTTAGGGTTCACTTTTAAAAAATATAACCTTTGTATATGTGTCACAAAATTAGATAGTGTAAGAAATTTTTCTATTTGAAAATAAAGTAACTACTTCAATTCAGATTATCATATCTCGTCTGGCATAATAAAATACATAATTTTATCAAAGCACCTTAAAAAAATTCCTCGAATCCATAAAGTATTAGGCATTTTCTGTGCAATTTTCTTGAGTGAATGATTACATAGCTAACAACAATCATTTTGGTAAAATATAACTAGAAATTATTAATCATTAAGTTTTTGTTTTCAATATGCAAACCTGGAACCTGAAATACAGTGATGATCTATTTTTTAGTTGAAATCAGGAGTCTTTTTATGTATACTACAACTACTTTATAAAGAAAAAAGCATTTGTTGAATAACTGTTTAGCACAAGGACAAATTCAGTGTAGTCTACACGTTTACATGTGGGGTAAAAATAATGTGATGCTTATGACATTCTTTGAAGTAATTTTATCCCATAAGAATTATAACGCAGAGAAGCATGGAAGAGGTGAGGGACCACATGGAGAAAAATATTGGAGGAACAGATAATAATAAGATAACTTCAAACTAAATTCATTTTTAGGTTATAAGTATAAAAATCTATAGTTAAAAATAAACACTTTTAAATCTGTTTTAGTGAGTTCTTAAAATTACTATTAAGTCATCAATTGATTCTGGTTTTTGCATTTGTTTGTTTTGTTTTATTTTTTTGTGACTGGGATTTGAATTCAAGATTTAGGTTGGCAAAGCAGGCACTCCACCACTTGGGACCCACCTGCAGTCCAAATAAACTTCATAACATCATTTCTTTTTTTCTTTATAAGATTTTTTTGGTTGGACTGTGATTTGAGCTCAGGGCTTCAGCTTGCTAAGCAGGTACTCTACTACTTGAGCCATGCCTCCAGTCTCATCAGTTGATTCTAAATACAACTTAATGAAAAAGAATTGGAATTTGTCCCAAATATCATGGTACCCTGGGTTTCATTTTTTATCATCATGAAGATATAGAGAAGGTGGTTTTTAATAAAAGAATACCTAATTTCAAGAAAAATATGTCTGGTAATCATAAAGGAATATTATGCCTGTATCTATGATATGTTAGGAAAGAGCACAGTATTGAAGTTAGAAGGCCTTGTAATTTTAACATATGACCTATCTTAGCATGTATTCAGATTTGGGTGTGACAATAATGTTGATATGAATTGAAAGACAAAAATCTATTTTTGTTATATATAAATCCATGCCAATGTTATTCCTTAAAGCATTACTACCAGATTAAAAAAAACTCCATTATACATCTCACTACCATCATAACCAATATTACCAACAGATGCAAATTACTTCTCCTTCTGAACTGAAAGAACTATTTAGGAACTTTTTTGCATCATTAAAATTCTCTGGCTAACAATAAAAATATGTGTTTACTTTCTTGGTTGCTCTATGAGGAAAGGAATAATGTCTCACTTTTTTTACATAACCAGAAATATCTTGCACAACACCTTTAAAGATGAACTCAACAAATAATGGCAGAGCTGAATTAT